>NC_143395.1:22874241-23499241 GCF_052110815.1 Crocodylus siamensis
TTGTTTTAATCCAGCTAAACTCTTGACCTTAATGATAGTTTATGAAAATCCCATAAAACCCTGGTAGCAAAAAAAAAAAAAAGGCTGTGAAAAAAAGCGGCATGGCACACACCACATGCCCATCAGATACGGAGGCTCCATCCTCCTGGGAGATGCTCTGGCTGCCAGCCAGTGTCTCCCCTCCTCTAATTCGACCCCAGCTCCTCCAGCGCACCAGGAGCTGGCAGGAGCAGGGAAATGACAGTTCCCCAAAGCGGCAAAAAGTACCTGGACAAATTTGTTCCATTACTTTTTTTGCCACTGGAAGTGCATGACCCTAAATGTGCACTTCGGGAAAACTGCCATTTCCCCACTCCTAGCATGTGGGAACATGTCTTTAGAGTCACAATGATTGGAATTAAACCTAATTTTCTAATAAGCCATACGACTCACTCTACCGCAAGGAAACATTTTCAATATTATTCTCCATCTCCTTCCCTACATAACTTAGCATCCCATTTAGTTTTTCTCACTAAGGCTACTCATTAAGCACAGTTTTTATTGACTGCACAGCGATGCCCTGATTTCTTTCTTGAGTTGTTCTGTTCCATTCAGAATGCAGTAAAGTATATAAATAGTTTCATGCAAAATCCTTTGTTGCTGCTATCAATAATAATGAAAACAAAGCATACACTAGCAAAAGGTGAAACAACAATGCAGCTAAAATTTGTGATACTTTCCTTCAGAATTACTTCACCAGACTACCTTACTAACATAGGAAGTTGTTTTACACATGCAGTTGCAGTTGCACCATCTTTCTGATATAAACTACACAAGCTATATATATACAGTCTGGCGAGATAGAGTACAGTCTTTTTTGTTTTGTTTTGTTTTGTATTGCCTGTACTTCATCAGGAAGGCACATCTGCTATTTTAGTATAGGGTATTACCAAAGAGTCTGGGAATTCTTGCTGTGCAAGGCAAAGCATTGAATTTTCATGCACAGTAAAGATACAAGTAACACTTCTATAGGAGTAAGGGAAGGACTGAAGTTACAGATGACTCACAGTCAGGGCTTTCCCCCTCCCCTCATTCTCCAAGAAAGCCAATTTGGCAGACAAGAGAAAGTAGAAAAGCTGGAAGCTTTTAGTTCTGCCTGATAGTCTAACAAAATACCTAGTGCAGATGCAGGGAGCCAGCTTAAAAGCATGGTGTCTGATTAGATGAGATACTGGGAGCCAAGAAAAAGATGTGGTGCCTGCTGAGTTGAAACGGAAGTAAGGTTAAAGGAGGGGTGCATCGTTCAGACTGCTGAGGGACTGAGGAAAGAGTGTAAGGTGAAAAGCGAAAATTGCTGTGTGCACTATAGTTAGAGAAGGAAAAAGTGCAGCAGCTGATGTGTTCTGACTTGCTAGCCAATTACGTGCTCTAATCATCTCTCAAGGATTATAGGCCAAGGTGTTATACAGTGCATAAGCATGTGCGGACATTTAAATAAGTGAGTAGTTGCACTGAAGACTGTGAAAGCATTCATAAATGCCCACTGCCTTCAGTGGGATTATACATATGCTTTAAGAGTATGCTTATACTCTTCTGCCACAGGGACATACACTCTACTTCTTCAGCCCTAGGCTTCCTATTCAGTTATGTAAATAATTTTCTTAATTAATTAAGTCAGAGGTATTACAAAGTGTATAATATAAAAAAAGTTTACTGTAATATCTTCCTTCCAGTCTGTCCCACACAGTTATGTAGGCAGATTAAAACAGAAACTTTGAGCAAAGAGTGTGACAGTTTCAGTTTATAATGTCGCAGAGGTCAATGGGGACTGCTAGTGCTTTTTCATGCTTTAAAGGGTAGGGGCATGTGCAAAGCAAATGCGAATTCTTAAACAGAAAAGGACTAAAAAGACTACGCCCACTGAACTAAATTGTCTTCATTCCCTAATTTTATTACTTTCAGTGGCTGCTCCCTGTAATTACCATTAGCAAAAGGCGGGAGCCACTAGTGGGAGAAGGGAAGGAAGGAGTGTCCTTAATGCATTTGACATCCTGGAAAAAATGACTGTTTCAGCATTCAGTAAGACCCCTGAGTGGGAGGGCAGACACACAGAGCAAAAAGATGAAACGGTTGTTCTCTTTTCTATACTAAGCATTCCAAACTCCAAGACTTCCTTTCACTCCCCCAGCTTTTTTTTAAGAATATCTGCATTTAAAATAACAAACATGAAAAAAACAAACAAAACAGTGTTTCTGTTTTCTTATACTAAACCAATATTGTCTGAAATAATGGAGCTGTGTCATTGGTCATGTCTTTGTCCAAACTTCCATGTGCCATGCCATCATTTATATAGATACCTCCTGTGAAACAAATAGAGACATGGGCTGGAGGGGTAGGGGGAAGGTGGGGTGGAGTTAGTTGATTTGTTCACAAAAGAACACTGACTTTTTTGTTTGCTTGTTGTTTAATAAGAGTGCTTTGTGGTTTTCATGTATAAATCTTAAAACATCTAAATGGTATATAATAATGGTCATCCCCCTTTTTCAGACAGGAAAAATTGAGCCACAGATTAAATGATTTGTTCAATATCAGACAGCAGAGTTGAAAACAGTGCCCAAAGGTGTAATCCTTGATCTACTGAAATCAGCAGGAGATTTCCAAATGGAGTAGAATTTCACCAGAGGTTTATGATTCCAGCTCCAGATCCTCACCCATAAGACAACACCATCTTTCTCACTCTTTTATCTTTCAGAGAAGAAAACCCATTCACCATTATCACATAATATGGTAGCAAATACAGAGGCCAAGACATGACCAAAATATTGCTAAGGATTGCTTGAAATAAAACTATGAATCAGAGAATATGCTTAACATTATGCAATCTTACATTTTCCTACAATAAACCACAGCAAAAAGATTTCCAGAGTAAACTGTCTATCAAATGCCTGTACCAAGCACCCAAAAATATCCCTGCTGTCCAAACTGATCCTAAGTCACAATTATATGCTCCTCACTGAAACATATACAAATTGATCTGTTTAGTTGTGGTGAACAAGAGAGTAGATTAAGAAACAAAGCCTCTTTCATGGACTTGCAGAAAGTTTTCATGGATTGAAAAAAAATACCTTTTTTACAGTTGTTCAGAGCCATTTTTTTAACACAATGATGCAATAGTTGTAAATTACCAAAAATCCTCTTTTGTGTCAGTTGCAGAGAGGGTGGAGAGTTATTTATACTCACTTTACTATATAGCTGAATTTCCTACCGCGTTCAAAAAGGGACACCAGCAATTCACAAAGCTGAGTCAGAGACCGTAAACAGATGAGCTTGCGGAGTTATACTCTGATGGACCCACTGTGACATTTAGTGACTGCAATACCACTGGAACAGCCAGCAACTCCTCCAGAGGAAGTGGTAATGTGCTTACTCAAATTTTCTACCCTCCCTCAGGTTCCTGCATTCACAATCTGAAAGTCTTCAGCAGACCTAAATCTGGAGACAATAATGCTCCTCCACTTCCTTACTCAGGAAGCTTTAAATTACAAGGATGGGTCATTTTAATTGCTACTCTCTTGGTTCTCTGCTTCAGCTATCAGTAAATGGCTATGGCAAAGTACATCAACAATGGGGTAATAATTGTTTTACACTGACATACGTTTAGCTACTGCATCATAGAACTTCACATGCAGTATATTTGGTACAGGCTTTCAGAAGTACAGATATTTGTAAGAATTTGCTAGCAGCAGTTAATACTGACATATATTTAGACAATACAGCAAACTGTGCAAAGCTTTCCAGAATGGAAAAAAGTGTCTTGCACTAACCTAGGTAAAACATATTAGTAAATACGCCATGAGAGCTAGAAGTGAAGTGTATTAATTCCCACAAAATAATTCAGAGGATCCAAATGATAAAGACTCATTTAATGATTCTACTGTCTATCTCCTCCAATCGGGAATACTTTCTATAAGTAGACAAAGGTGTAAGCAGAAAGTTTTGCACCCTCAGCAACAGTGGTGACTAGGGCTGGGGTGGCTACTAGTTTCTGAGTAGAGGTAAGCTCAAACCTAGTGAGCCACAGCTTTTAATATTAACAATATCCACCTCCTATATAATATTTTTCAGCTTTAGCGCTCTGACGTGCTTCAGAAATGATCTTTCCTTACCTGTTTTACAGATGGAGAAATTCAGCCACAGAATAGGGCAGCTGTTCTACCCAGTAACTAGAGATGACAGCTCCTCAGAGGTTTAAAGTATCTCTATACCACCTCCCTCCCTGACAAGCCCATAATCATGGCTGAGAGTTGGACCCCACCCACTTACTTGCTTTTCACGTAGAATCAGATTTCAGGCACCCCATGTCTTAGTCCAGTCTAGTTTTAAAGAAATTCTCATTGCTTACAATAAGAGGCTATGGCCGGCAATGGGGCCAATAGGCTGAGCAAGCTGCTCTTTGATTGATGCATCTGTGAAATTTCAAACAGTCAGTTCCTTCCCATTCCAAAGTTAAATTAGGGATACAGAAATTGCAGTACCTACCAATCTCTAAACTGAAGAGTCTAATGTCATAGTGATTTCGCTGTACATGTGTGAAAGCTCCATACTGGAGCAGTTTCTTTCCATGTCTGCAACACGGTGTACATAAATGTAGCAGATAGCAGGAAGTCAGCAGCAACAAAATAAAGCTGTCAACTTTAAGACTAAGCTCAAAGCCAGTTCTACCAATCATTTATCAGCAATAAAGAAATTCAGCATCACTTCAAACGTACAAGTGCAGCCTTTGGATGCCTAAGGAAATGGACATCCAAAGATTATAATATCAAATCCAAAACTAAGATCATGGTTTATCAAGAAGTCATCCCCATCTTACTATAATAAACTATGATGTGAACAATGCACAGGAACATCTCAAACTGCTGCAGAAGTACCATCAATGCTGCCTGCAGGTGATCTTTCAAATCCACTGGGAAGGACAGATGCACCAACATTAGCGTCCTCTCACAAAAAAACACCATGAGCATCAAGGTGATCATATGACATCAACTTCACTGGGCCAGCCATGCCATCAGATTCTCCCAGCTCAGTCAAGGCATAAGCTCAAGAGGAGGGCAGAGAAAGTACTTCATTGATGTCCTCAAGGTGAACTTGAAAAAAATGCAACATCAACATCAACTCATGGGAAACTATGGCCCAGGACTGCCCCAAATGGAGGAAGTCTGCTGCAAGGATCTCAGTACTTTGAAACTTTATGAGGACAACAGGAAACAAAAAAGCTGGAGCATATTGTGGACCAAATCAAGAACCCAGAGCCACCCACACCACAAGGAAACATGTGCCTGAGCTACAACAGAGTCTGTTGATCTCAGATAGGCCTCATCAGCCATCTTCAGACCCACAGATAAGATAAGCATAGAAAATAATCATCCACAACTGTGTGGGATTGCCAAGGATGACTCTATCTCCCTAAGTGCCTTAGTTAATAATACACAGCCTGTATTTATAGCCAGATGTAAAGAAGAAGATGCAGAGTACTCTTGGGTACATTTTGGCTCTTTTGTGCAGTCTTAAGTCTGCTCAGACTTATGCCAGCTGGCAGCAATCTATGAGGAATCATACACCAACTGAATATACTGGAGCATAATATGGCTTCACTGTTCCCACTAACCATACCAACCTGCCTCCTAGGCTAGGGAAAGACATTGCACATAAACCAGTTTAAGTGATCAGAAACTGGTTTAAACCTGTAACAAAATAGATGTTCAGTGCACATAAACCAGTTTGAAAATGGCTGAAACAAGTTTGAGATAAACCCGGTTGAATGTAGTATCAGGCTTAATTGAGTTGAGTCAAACTGGTTTATGCAATGTCTGTTCCAGACCCCTAGCTGGTTTAAGTTAAATCTGGCAAAAACTTGCAGGCACAGCAGGATCTGCCTGGCTTCCCCATGCCCCCTTCCTGCCACCCTCCCACCACTCACTGTTTAAGCAGGGATCCCTTCCTCCTCTCTGACACAGCACAGGCCATAGTCAGCATGTGGCATGCTAGCTAATGCTGTGTAAGGCTCCAGCAGAGACTGGCTTCCTCCTGCCCTACCCCTCCACCCCTTCACCGCTCAAGCAGGAATTCCCCCTCCCCCCCCCGCAGACAGCATGTGGCACCCTGCTGAGCCACTCTGTACCTACACAATGCGACAGCTGCCACATGGGTGCCAGGTGGGGGGGTGATCCCCACTTCCCCCCACTGCCCAGTGCTATGTGGGGGGGGCTCTGCCATGAGTCCTCAGAGACCCCAATCATTGCTGCCAGAGCTGGTGAGTACGGGCCTTTTTTCTTTTCTTAAGTGCCAGGAGGCTAGGCCAGGTTGGGGGTGGAGCCAGGCAGGGTAGCCATGGGGGCTTCTCCCATGGTTCCTCTGATTGTGCCTGCCTCTGCCCCAGTGGGGGGAGCCATGAGGGTTATGCACTACTACCACTTGCCTAGCTGGCGCGGGGGGGACACGATGCAAGCGTGGCTTACTCCAGGAAGCAGCAAAGCATAGCCCCCACACCCAGCACTGCCATGCCCACATCAGCACTGGTAGAGGGGGTTCCTCCCTGCCATCACTTGCCAGCTGGTGTCAGGGATGTGGGATGCCGGTGTGCCAGCACAGGGTGCAGGGGCTATGCCCTGCTGCCACTTTCACCCTTCTGCCTGGAGCAAGCTGCACCCGTATCCCACCCTCACTGCCCTGGCTGGGAAAGCAAGCAGCAGCAGGGCAGAGCCTCTTTTCCCAGCGCTGCCATGCCCATATTCCAAGCCCCCCTTCACCCCGCTCCCTGAGAAACATGCCCCCCTGCCCTGGCTGGGCATCTTATCCCACCCCCAATCCCTCTCCCCTTCCTTTCCCTCCCCCCTCCCCCAACCCCAACAGACTTACCAGCTGGAGGCAACTGTCAGCTACCTGCTTAATCTATGGCCAAATCTCCAAATCAGCCTTATCTTTTCCAAAGTTTTTCCCAATCGATTCAGATGCTTTTACTTGGTCTCCCAATTTGATTTGGAGTCAGAGATTCAGTCTCCAAATAAAGCTAAATCTCCTCTGAATCCAATCAGCTACTAAAGTTTCGCACAGTCCTAGTAAGCTGTTTAACGAGTTTGAAGTAATGGAGACAGGCCACTGTTTTGTAATCAGGTGAGAAAGTGTTATCATTATTAGCCCCCTGCTGGCTTGCTTGCCTGTCAGTTTGCTTCAGACAGGATGACGAAGCAGGGAGGGAGATTGAAAAGCTCCATATCATCAACAGATGCATGCGCTGAACCTCCTCCCCCTTGTCTCAGAGTGCTAGCCCAGGGTTGGGGCTGGCAATACTCCCACCCCTTGAGCAACCAGCAGTGAAAAGCCATGGACCATGAAGGCAGACCTCCTTAAAGAGAGAGTTCTGTGGGGCCTGGCCACATCCCCCTCAGCTCAGCTCCCCGGAGAAGGGATGGGAGGGGTGCTCTAGTGTGCCCTGGCTTCTAGCCTGAGCCACTGCATGCATGTGCCTGTATTTCCTCAGTCCAGAATGTCTGTCTGGTTTCAAACCAGTTCAGTCTAGCCAGGTTAGGTGAACATGCAAAGACTGAATCAATTCAGCCTCAGGCTTTTTGAACATCTGTCACTAGCCCTAATGCCGGGGTCAGAATCTGGTTATGCTGGCGCAGACATAATTTGCCCATGCTGGGGAAATTCTCATTTGTCCAGTTCCAAGGCCTTGCAAGACATGTTGATGTAGATATCAACTTGTACACTGAAAATGTGTCCAAAAAAAAGTTCCAACCCCCGCCCCCCAAAGGTCACCAAATCATTAGACGCAGGGGTTGCTGTGGATGTAGTCTTTTTGGACTTCCGGAAGGCTTTCAACACTGTCTCTCACCCTGTCCTCATCAAAAAGCTGGGAGACTGTGGTGTCGATGCCCACACGGTCAAATGGGTGGCCAACTGGTTGGAGGGCCGCACCCAGAGGGTGGTAGTGGATGGGTTCTTCTCGACCTGGAAGGATGTGGGCAGTGGGGTTCCGCAGGGCTCGGTCCTCGGGCCCGCACTGTTCAACATCTTCATCAGTGACTTGGATGACGGGGTAGAAAGCACCCTGTTCAAGTTTGCTGATGACACTAAGATGTGGGGGGATGTGGGTGCACTAGAAGGGTGCAATAGGCTACAAGCTGACCTTGACAGGTTGCAACGGTGGGCGGATGAGAATAGGATGGGGTTTAACACTGATAAGTGCAAGGTGTTGCACATGGGGAGGAAGAACCGGCACCACACTTACAGGTTGGGGAACTCCCCTCTTGCCAGCACGGAGACGGAAAAGGATCTTGGAGTCGTCATTGACTCCACGATGAACATGGGCCGGCAGTGTGGGGAGGCAGTCAAGAAGGCCAACCGTACCCTGTCATGCATCCACAGATGCATCTCGAGCAGGTCCAGGGAGGTGATCCTCCCCCTCTATGCGGCACTGGTCAGGCCGCAGCTGGAGTACTGCGTCCAGTTCTGGGCGCCACACTTCAAGAGGGACGTGGACGATATGGAAAGAGTTCAGAGGAGGGCCACTCGTATGATCAGGGGTCAGCAGGGCAGGCCTTATGAGGAGAGGCTACGGGACCTGAACCTGTTTAGCCTCCACAAGAGAAGGTTAAGGGGGGACCTTGTGGCCTGCTACAAACTGGTCAGGGGGGATCAGCAGGTATTGGGGGAGTCCCTGTTCCCCCGTGCGCTGCCAGGAGTGACCAGGAATAACGGTCACAAACTGGCGGAGGGTAAGTTTAGATTAGATATTAGGAGGCGCTACTTCACAGTCAGGGCGGCTAGGGCCTGGAACCAGCTTCCAGGGGAAGTGGTGCAGGCTCCTAGCCTGGGGATTTTTAAAAGGAAGTTAGATGAGCACCTTGCCGGGGTCATCTGACCCTGGTGCTCTTTCCTGCTAAGGCAGGGGGTCGGACTAGATGATCTACCTAGGTCCCTTCCGACTCTAGCTACTATGAAACTATGAAACTATGAAACTATAAGTCACGATACCAGCTACTTATTTATTGTTTTATTACACCTGGAAACTAGCAAACTATAGTATTATAAGCAGGTTTGAATTAATGAAGTAAAACACAAAAAACTAAAAAAGAAAAATAAAACCAGAGGAAAAATGCAAAAGATTAATTGATATATGAGCTGATTAACAACACCCTTTTCCATTTCCTACAAAAACGGTTAATCACAAGTTGACTTGCCTGTCTTCTGTATAATGGGAGGAAGTCAAAGACCATCTTTTAGCTTCATTACCAAATATTGTGATGACACAGGAAGCAAAGTCCTAATCTAATTACACAACTAGAGTCTGATGCCAATAATTACATATTCAATATGATAGCTAAATTACTTGGATTTATCTGTTCCTACCAAAAGATTAGATTAGCTTATGTTTTCAACTAAGAAATATTTTTAAAATTTTTATGGTCTTCATCCAACTTCTGCTACCAGCAGTTTACAGAGACTTAGGGAACTAATACTGTTTATGATTTTCTTTTAACAAGAGCAGATTTCCTATGCTGCTCCAGCCCCTTCCCCTACTCACATGGTGCAAACACAATGTAAATGACTTCCAAATGCCCCAGAAATGTAAACTCAGCTTACTTCAACACTTCTCCCTCACTCAGTAGTCACACAGGATTTAAACAGAACAACCCACATGCCTCCTTGATGTACATGCATAGTACTACCAACTCTATAAACTGGCTCAAGAATTTTCCGGTTTTTTAAAAAAGCAACGTATTATTATTATTGTTATTGTTATTGTTCTTGAGCTAGGTTCAAGTTTTCCAGCTTTTCTCTGCAACCATGAGACTAGAAAGGTCTTTCAAACAAATACAATTACAACAGAGATTCTTACCTACATAGATGACTTCAGAAATTAGGACTTCAATGAAGAGACAAAATGTGACAAGACAAAAGTAATGTAAATTGGCCACAGTGTATCTGTGTTCAAAAGTTTCACTGGATCACAGCCTAGATCTGAAGCATATGCATGATAAAATTATGTGTTTTCAAATTCCAAGAAAAAATTTACAACTTTGGGCCCAACACTGCAAGGAAATCACCAATATCAAAATCTATTTATTTCAACACAAGTTGGAAGCATTTTGCAACTCACAGAAAGATATCTTGACCAAAATGCAACCAGCCAGATTTTTGCCACTGGCTTTGGTGGGGCCAGGATTTTACCCCTCTTGCTAAGTACTGTTTGGGATTTTTTCTCTCTTACATTTATTAAATTAACAATATTCTTTTCTTACTATTATTGAATATCATAGCAATTATTTGTTCATTTCCAACTCAGATTCCAAGGAGGTCAAAGGGTCGCAGAAACATTTGTCATTTATAATGACAGTAATCATCTTTAAAAAAAAAGAACCAAATTAGTAATAAAAGGAGATTTTTTTTATTTGAAAGGATTGTTCTATTTGAGAACTTACATTAAGTGGCCAGATTTTCAAAATATTCTGTAACTCCCAGTGAGAAAATTCAACTTAGTAATAAGCAACTATTGTATTCCTCTTGCTCAAGTTTTGAGGAACATTTATACCAAGGTCATGCTCTTGGTTAATATTCTTCTCAATAAAAATTAATCTCATTACCAACTTTTCTGGGACTTGTTAATATTCATTATATTTCAATAATAGTGCAATCATTTTAACATTATATGTATGTAAAGTTCATTCAAAACAACAGAAATGTCCTAAAGCCAGATCCTTTCTCACCTATTAGGCACTTATTTGGATTTAGGCACCAGAGTATGATTCTATTTCACTCTGTTTAAGTCCCTGAAAATCCATTAAGGCATCTACTTTTGTAACATGCCGTCATCTGAAGCTGACAGATTGCAGCATAGATGTTTCTTTAAAAGCTGTGGAGTGACAGTGGTGGCACTGAAGAAGCTTTTCTTCTCCATTGCCATTGCATCTTCAAATCATTGTCCAGCAAGACTGTTCCATGTGGTGAATGATTTGAATAATTTGGATTGTCCCTGCCTAGAAACGGAGTCTTTTCCAGTTCTCTATGATGAATTTAGCAGATACTTTGCAGGAAAAAAATTGTCCATATCTGGCATGGCTTGGGAACTACCACTTCTGCTGTAGTCAGAGTCTGAGATTGAGGAAGCTTGGTCCTGTCCCATTTATATGGATCATTTTAAAATGGCTCTTGCCCCCTGATGCTAAGGATGTGTTTGAGGATATCAGGGCATGCTACTTGTGAAGTGGACCTGTGTCTATCCTAGGATGTAAAAGCCAACTGAGGGAGACTGTGGCTGCTGATGGAGTGGGTTGTTCTGACCTGTATGGCCCTAAACCATGCAGGCCCCACATAAGACCTTTTAAACAATCATGAACCTTAAAGTCAGCTGAGAATACCTCCTTCAGGTACACTCTGTGCACCAAGTCCATTTGGCAAAAACGTGGGAGGTCATTCTCAGAAGCTACCCCTCAGCACTGGAACTTTTGAGGTCCACCAGAACTCAAGCTTGGAAATCTTTTGTTTTATGTTTTCCCCCATTTTATATGAATTTCTCCTCTTGTACACATTATTCTCTTCTATTGTAAATTGCCCTGGGTGTCTGTTGGGAAGGGGAGCCTACAAATCAAATACGTATATAAATCTAAGCCCTAAGATTCAATCTACTATAAAGCAGCAAACAGGAGGAAGAGGGGTAAGACCCACCCTCCTTTTGCTTTTGAAGTTTTTCAGGGACTCAAGCAGGAAGAAAAGGAATGACATTTATGTGTCTAATAGGTAGAATAGAATATTGACCTTAAAATACACTGAAAAATATATTTTTAGACATAACTACCTCTAAATGGATTAAAATCCTTTTGGTATAACAAGATTGTGCATTATGTTAAGTCAATATTCTTTTTAGATGTACACTATAAGCCTTTAAACACCTGTATTATGAGAAAACCAAGAGCCACCATAATGATCCTGTGACTGCAACAGTGCTGCCCTTTAGAAAATAGCTTGATTATTTGTCTTCACTTGCTGTTTTAAACAGGGCAAAGTTCATTTCCTTAAGTGCATGGTTTTTTGAAGACAATTCAATAAACAATTTTTAAAATGCAATTTTAAACTCTATCTCTCCATTAGAACATAATGATCAGGTTTTTATACACATAGTTTATCTGAAAAGGGAAGTTAGAAGTAGCAGGTATGAATGGGTTATGCCAAAGATACTTACCCTGAAGCCTCTTACAGCTTCCTCTGACTTTTCACCTAACATATAATAGTCTCTAAAGAAAAGAGCCTTATGAATTGTGTAAGACCTTTTTACTAATTTAATGAACATCCCAACTGTTATAATTAATAAAAATTTAGTACTGATTTTAGGGCATGTGACAGGAGTATCAATATCGGAGCCTTTCTGGGGGTGGCTCCGCCCTCCTGTAATGGGTCAACCGCCTGCTTACTCTCCTGCCACGCCTTGATCTTACTTGATTAGTAGATTGTTGTAATCAGCAGGAGGCTGCCCATTTTCCGCGCCCCGGTGACAGGAGGCGCTACCTGCGGCTCCTTTTCCTCTCCTACACCGCCCAAGCCTTGGTGTTGATGTGGTTTGACCCGGGCCCTGTTATGTCTTAGCCCTCCTCTTTACTCCTGGGGCTCCTCGCTGCCCCCCTCTCACTCTGGGGCTGGAGCCAATGCACCCCGCAAATGCTGTGCCCTCTCTGGTGCCAGGAACCCCCCCCCACTACTGGGGAGTCCCTATGAGGCCTCCTCCAACCCCCCATAGCCTCACCTGGTCCTCTGGTCAAAAATGAACATAAAAACACAAAGCCCCTGAGCTACAACATAAAACTAGACCGTCCGGTCAAACCAGATTCACTCCCTACTAAAGAGTGAGGGAGAGAGGGAGGGAGGGCTCCCTTCTGCCTGTCCTAGCTGAGTTCCTACTCCCACAGCCACAGGAGAGGAACTGCTCTCCTGGCCTCCTACCTGGGCTTAAGAAGGGCTAAGCCGTGCCCCTTCCTGTCACCTGGTTTTACTGGCTGCCTGTGCAGCCCTGGTGACTGGCAGCTAAGCCTCCCCCTTCCTGCCACTAGGGGTCTCTCCTGAGCCATCTCCGCCTTCAAGCTCAGGGCACCTGAGTGCACTGTGACAGGGCATGATACAGGATTAAAGTTTGAAAGAAGGCACTTCCAGAAAAGGTACCCTTTAATACTATGGCTCATCATGTAGAACCCACTGTTGTTGTTGTTGTTCATCCTTCAAATTCAAAGATGACCATGACATCACTGGTTGATTTGGTTCCTGTAAACATGCGAATGGCTGATCAGGCCAATTTGTGCTTTGAACTGTCTATGGCACATTGAGCAAGAGTGCCACTTTGGGTGTTTGATCCACAGCAAATGTGCTGCTGTTGCAATATTTATGGTGTTTGTGCTTCTGCTCTGCCTCAGCAGTTCTTCTCCACTCATAGATAGTAGCTCCAGTAGGAATGGGGCTTCACCAGGTGGAACAATCATGAGCACCGTGTTCTCAAGACTTCAAATCAATGTTGAAAAGTTTCAAGGATAGCTTAAGGAAGTCCTTGAAGCATTTCTTTCTTCTCAAGATTTTGTGTCAATGTTGAAATGTTTCAAGGATGACATAATGGAGTCCTTGAAGCATTTTTTTTTGGCTTCCCTGAAAGCGCATTCCCTCCTTTAACTCACTGCAAAAGATCCTCTTTGGAAGTCACTCGTCTGACATCCTGGTGACATGGCCTGCCCATCTCATCTGTGATTTCATCAACAGAGTGTGGATGCTTGGAATGCCTGCCCAAGTAAGAACCGCAGTGACTGAGACCTTGTCTTGCCATCTTATCCTCATCAGGTTCCTCAGACAGCCCATGTGAAAGCTAGTCAGTTTCAAAGCATGGCTTCTATACACTACCCAGGTTTTGCATGGATACGTCAGGATTGGCAACAGAATGGCTTTATAGACCTTCAACTCTATGTAAGGCTATCCTGGTGCAGGCTGGTGCATCACTGATTGTGAGACCAAAGTTGTCACAAGCTGAAGAGACATGGTCCATACATCACTGTGTGCCAGACTCAGACTCAGATCTGGGACAGTCATCAGCAAACAGAAGATCATGAACAGTCACTTCCTGTAACTTCATCTTCATCTGTAGTCTCCTCCAAATGAAGAGCTTTCCATCACTCTAGTATTTGATATCAATCCCAGTGTCTCCGTTATAAAAGTCATCTGTAAACATGGCAGACAAGATCATACTAAAGAGAGCTGAGGCCAACATACAGCCCTATTAGATTCTACTGGTGACTGGGAATGGTTCAGATAGAAACCATAGAAAATTAGGGTTGGAAGGGACCTCAGGAGGTCATCTAGTCCAACCCCTGCTCAAAGCACAGCCATCCCCAACTAGATCATTCCGGCCAAAGTTTTGTCTAGCCAGGTCTTGAAACCCACCTAGTGCACAAATTCTTCCTAATATCTAACCTAAACTTCCCTTGCTGCAACTTTAGACCATTGGTATTTGTTCTGCCATCTGCCACCACTAAGAACAGTCCATCTCCATCCTCTTTTGAACCCTGCTTCACCTAGTTGAAGGCTGCTATTAAATCCCCTTTCAGTCTTCTCTTGAATGGACTAAATAAGATCAGGTCCCTCAGGCTCTCCTCATAAGTAATTTGCCCCAATCCCCTCACCATTTTTGTTGCCCTCTACTAGACTCTTTCCAGTTTGTCCACATTGTTTTTGTAGTGGGGGGACCCCATACTGAACACAGTACTCCAGATGTCACCTCACCAGTGGTGAATAGACTGGAATAATCACTTCTCTTAACCTACTGGCAACACACCTACCAATGCAGCCCAGCAAGCCATTAGCCTTCTTGGCAACAAGGGCACTCCACTGCCACCCCGGGAGGTACCCTCCACTGCAGAGTGGCAGATGGTCACCTCCAGAACCAGGGCTGCTCATAACATAGCAGTACCAGTTCCTCCAGTCCAGCTGGAGAACAGGTACGAGGCCCTGCCAACTCTGGAGGAGAAGTAAGGAGAGGAAGCAACCGGAGAGGAGGCAACTCCACCCTCTCCAAGTTCCAAGCAGGCCGAAGGAGCTGAGCAGGCCAGGAGGAAAAAGTGTTGAGTGATCGTCATAGGTGACTCAATCCTGAGAGGTACAGAGGGCCCCATCTGTTGCCAGGACCCCTTGAGATGTGAGGTCTACTGCCTACCTGGAGCAAAGATTCAGGATGTGAAGGGGATGATCCAGGCCACGATCCAGAACACCAATTACTACCCCATGGTCCTAATCCATGTGGGTACTAATGATGTGGCCAGGAGAAGCCCTGATCACCTGATGGCAGACTACCACACTCTGGGGTGCATGCTAAAGGAGATAGGTGCACAGGTGGTTTTCTCTTCTATCCTACCAGTGAGTGGACATGGAAGACAGCATGCAATGTGCATCATGGAGACCAACTGGTGGCTTCGGGAATGGTTTCTCGAGGCAGGCTTTGGCTTCCTCAACAATGACCAGCACATCAAGACAAGAAACATGCTCAGATGGGATGGGCTCCACCTTTCCCCTAAAGTAAGTGTGTGTTTTCTTCTAGGTTGGCGGATCTCCTCCGGCGGGCTTTAAACTAGGATCACTGGGGGAAGGGGAAGACGAAGGCGGAGGAAACATTGGACTGCCAAACCAAGCAACACCCACAAGTACAGCCCAGCCTAGGCCGATGAGCAGAACATATACACAGGTAAGCGACAGGGGCCAGGGTAATGCTGAAAGTAGGGGGCCAGTGCACACATCCTCAGGAGGCCCCAAATGCCTCTATGCAAACACTCGTAGTATGGGAAACAAACAAGAGGAACTTAACCTCCTGCTAGCTGACATCAACCCAGACATAGTGGGGCTCACTGAAACATGGTGGGACCCAACTCATGACTGGGCAGTGAATATCAAGGGATATAGGCTGTACAGGAGGGATAGAACAGGAAGGAAAGCTGGGGCATGGTGCTCTACATTAAGGAGGAATACACATCCTCGTCAATTAGCAAAGAATCAGAGGAGGGGAACTCTGAAGCACTCCAGGTTAGAATACAAGACAGTCACGGGGAAAGAGACTTAATGGTGGGGGTCTACTACAGACCACCCAACCAAGGGGAAGAGCTGGACCAGGAATTCTTAAGTCAGCTCACGGAGCTAGTTAGGTCAAAGGATGTGGTCATCGTGGGGGACCTGAATTTTCCAGGTCTGACCGCTCACATAGTTTCCTAGCCAGAATGCAGGACCTCCCTCTAACCCAGGAGGTGCACAGCCCCACCAGGGGAGACGCCTTGTTGGACCTGGTGCTGGCCATGGGTGATGACCTGGTGAGGGGGCTGTGGGTGCTCAACCACCTGGGCAACAGTGATCATCACCTGCTGGAATTCACCATCCAGAGCAAGGTGGCAAAGGCCTACAGCAAGGCAGCAGGCCTAGATTTCAGGAGGGAAGACTTCAATGAGCTAAGGAAAATAGTCAGGGAAGCACTGAGGTCCCGGCGGGGAAGGGAGCCAGGTGTCCAAGAAGAGTGGTCACTTCTTGAGGAGACGATCCTCCAAGCCCGAAGGAAGGTAATCCCAATATGGAACAAATGGGGTGGGAGGGTGCAAAAGCCCCCATGGCTCACCAAAAGCATCCGGGAATGTCTTCTAGCTAAAACGGAGGCGCACACCCAATGGCAGGGAGGGGACATCACCAGGGATGATTATACTGTGGTTGCTTTAGGATGCAGGGGCGCAGTCAGGAAGGCCAAGGCAGAGATGAAACTGGGACTAGCTTCCCAGATCAAGGACAACAAGAAGTCCTTTTTTAAACATACTGGGAGCAAAAAGAAGGTTCTGGGTAATGTGGGGCCCCTGTAGGACATGCTAGGAAATTTGTCGTCACATCAGACGACAAAGCTAACATATTAAATGATTTCTTTGCCTCCATTTTCCTGAGCAGGGACCAGAACAGCCACCCCACATCTGGGCCCCCCTCAGGCTACAGGGGAGGTGCACCTAGGCCAAGGGTTAGTGAGGAACTAGTTAGGGAACTTCTGGAAGGATTGGATGTATTCAAATCAGCTGGTCCGGACGATCTCCACCCTGGAGTACTGAGGGTATTGGCTGAGGTCATTGAGGGACCCCTGGCACGGCTTTACGAGCACTCGTGGTGCTCTGGTGTGGTGCCAGAGGACTGAAAGAGGACCAATGTGGTTCCCATCTTCAAAAAGGAGAGGAAGGGAAACTATAGGCCAGTTAGTCTTACTCAATCCTGGGCAAGCTTTTTGAGAAAATTATTCTGCCACATTATATATTATTGAGAAAATTATTCTGGCGCATTCTGGCGCATTATTATATCCATGAGGGGCCAGCAGGGGAGATTATGCTTAGGGGCAATCAACATGGGTTTATTAGCGGCAGGTCCTGTCAGACCAACCTGGTGGCCTTCTATGACCAGATCACCAAATCCTTAGATGCAGGGGTAGCAGTGGACATAGTCTTCCTGGACTTTCAGAAGGCCTTTGACACTGTCTCTCACCCCCTTCTCATTAAGAAACTGGGGGACTGTGGTGTCGGCACCCACACAGTCAAATGGGTCACTAACTGGCTGGAGGGCCGCACCCAGAGAGTGGTGGTGGATGGGTCATTTTTGACTTGAAGGGATGTGGGCAGTGGGGTTCTGCAGGGCTTGTTCCTTGGGCCTGCATTGTTCAACATCTTCATCAGTGGATGAGGGGGTAAAAAGCACCCTGTTCAAATTTGCTGATGACACTAAGATGTGGGGGGATGTGGGGACGCTAGAAGGGAGGATTAGGCTGCAATCAGACCTAGACAGGTTACAGGGGTGGGCGGATGAGAATAGGATGGGATTCAACACTGACAAGTGCAAGGTGATGCACCTGGGGAGAAACAACTGGCACCATACCTACAGGCTAAGGAACTCCCTTCTCATCAGTACAGAGGCAGAAAAAGATCTTGGAGTCATCATTGATGCCAAGATGAACATGGGCCGGCAGTGTGGGGATGCAGTCAGGAAGGCCAACCACACGTTGTCATGCATCCACAGATGCATCTTGAGCAGGTCCAAAGAGGTGATCCTCCCCCTCTATGTGGCACTGGTCAGGCCACAGCTGGAGTACTGCAACCAGTTCTAGGCACCGCACTTCAAGAGGGATGCGGACAACATGGAGAGGGTCCAAAGGAGGGCCACCCACATGATCAGGGGGCAGCAGGGCAGGCCCTATGAGGAAAGGCTAAGAGACCTCTGTTCAGCCTCCAGAAGAGAAGGCTGAGGGGGGATCTAGTGGTCTGTTACAAACTAGTCAGAGCGGACCAGCAGGCACTGGGAAAGTCCCTGTTCCCCCGTGCACTACAGGGAGTGACCAGGAATAACGGTCACAAGCTAGCATAGGGTAGATTTAGGCTAGATATCAGGAGGCGCTAGGTTCACAGTCAGGGCGGCTAGGATCTGGAACCAACTTCCAACTGAAGTGGTTCTGGCTCCTACCCTGGGGGTCTTTAAAAGGTGGCTAGATGTACACCTTGATGGGGTCATTTGACCCCAGTACTCTTTCCTGCCATGGCAGGGGTTCAGACTCGATGATTTGCTCAGGTCCCTTCCGACCCTCGAAACTACGAAACTGTGAAACTATTGATGGCTCATATTCAGCTTATTGTCCACAGTAACCCCCAGGTCCTTTGCTGCCCAGCCAGTCCAGCCTGTACCAGTCCATGGGATTGTTGTGTCCTAAGTGCAGGACTTTGCAGTTGTCCTTGCTAGATCTCATGAGATTCCTTTTGACCCAGTCCTCCAATTTGTCTAAGGCACTCTTGATCCCCGCCATTCCCTGCAGCATAACTACTACTCCCCTCAGCTTGGTGTCATCTGAAAATTTGCTGAGGGCGCACTATGCCATTTTCCAGGTCACTGATGAAGACATTGAACAAAATTGGCCCCAGGACTGACCCCTGGGGTAGTCCACTTTATACAAGATGGCAAATACACATTAAGCCATTGATTACTACTCTCTGAGCCTGATCCTCCAGCCAGTTTTCTATCCACCTTACAGTCCATTCATTCAGCCCAAACTTCCTTAGCTTGCCTGCAAGAATATTGTGGGAAGTCATATCAAAAGCCTTGCTAAAATCAAGGTACAGCACATCCACCAGTCTCTTCCCATCCACAGAGCCAATAATCTCATCATAGAAGGCAGTCAGGTTAGTCAGACATGACTTTCCCCTGGTAAATCCATGCTGACTGTTCCTAAACACCTTTTTCTCCTCCAACTGCTTAGAAATGTATTCCTTCAGGATCTTCTCCATGATTTTCCACGAACTGAGGTGAGGCTGACTAGTCTGTAGTTCCCTGGATTGTCTTTTTTCCCTTTCTTAAATATGTGCACTACGTTTGCTCCTATGTTTCCAATCATCTGGGACCTCTCCTGATTTCCATGAGTTTTCAAAGATGATGGCTAGTGGCTCTGCACATCAGCCAACTCCCTCAGCACTCTTAAGTGCATCCTATCCTGCCCTATGAACTTGTATATATGCAGCCTTTCTAACCTGTTCCTTGCCACTGTTGACTGCTCACCTCCTCCCCAAATTGTGCTGCCAGGTGCAGTAGTTTTGGAGATGACCTTACATGTGAAGACTGAGGCAAAAAAGGCATTGAGCACTTCAGCCTTTTCTTCATCCTCTGTCACAAGGTTGCCTCCCCAATTCAGTAAGGGACCTACACTTTCCCTGATTCTTCTCTTGCTACTGCCATACTTGTAGGAACCCTTCTTGTTACCTTTCACAACCCCTGCTAGCTGCAACTCCAATTGTATATTAGTCTTCTTGACTTTATACCCAAGAATGCTCTTACATTGTTCCCTAGTTATTTGTCCAAGTTTCCACTTATAAGCTTCCTTTTTCTGATTTAGTTTACTGAAGACATCCTTGCTAAACCAAGCTGTTCTTCTGCTATACTTGCTAGTCTTCCTGCTCATCAGGATGGTTTGTTCCTGCACTTCCACTAAGGCTTCTTTAAAGGACAGCCAGCTCTCTTGGACCCCTCTTCCCCCTCAGTCTGGCTTTCCAGGGGATGCTGCCCAAGAGTTCCCTGAACAAATCACAATCTGCTTTTCTGAAGCCCCAGGGTCCTTACTCTACTACTCTCCATCCTTCCTTTCCCCAGGATCCTCAACTCAACCATCTCATGATCACTGCTGCCCAAGGTGCCATTCACTACTACATTCCCCACCAGTTCATCCCTGTTTGTGAGCAGCAGGTCGGGAAAAACATAGCCCCATCATCCACAGCATGAGCAAGCGTGCCATCATGGAATTGCTGAACCATTGTAATGAATTTCTCCAGGCAATCTAATTTTGCTATGATCTTCCAAAAACCCCTCCAACTGACTGTGTCAAATGCTTTTGTAAGATCAATGAAAGTCATGTACATGTTGGAGTTCTGTTCCTGGCATTTCTCCTCAAGTTGATGAGCTGCAAACATCATGTCTATGGTCCCGTGTCCTTTCCTGAAACCACATTGACTCTCCAGCAAGAGTCTTTTGTTCAATGTGTTGCACAAGGCAATTCAACAGAATTCAAGTTGGGATTTTACTTACTATTGACAGCAAGGAGATGCCCCAATTTTTTGTTGCAGGATTGTCTATTGCCTTTCTGCTTGTACAAGTGGACAATGGATACATCTTTGTACTCCTGGGATATAGGACCTCGAGTCCACATTGACTGGAAGAGTTCAGTGATGTGCAAACCTCTGGCCTTGTAGACCTCTGTTGGTATAGCATCTGCTCCAGGTGGTTTACCATTTGACATCAGGCAGGTGCTTTACCATTTGACATCAGATTAATTGCTTTCTCGGTCTCAGTCAGTGGTGGAGTATCAGCAAGTGATATGTTAATGTCTACCTGGGGCAGTCAATCAACTGCCTCTTCACTAATAGATGATTGTTGATTGTTGATTGCTGAAATGTTCTTATCATGTCTACAGTATCTTTCCTTTATCACTGAGCAGTGTGGTGCCATCAGCACTCAGTATTGGAGATGTTCCTGATGGCTGTGACCTGTAGATTGTCCTTAGAGCATCATAGAAGTTCTTCATATTGTTCCTGTCTGCGTAGGACTGAATTTCATCTTCCTTGTTACTCAGCCATGAGTTTTGCATCTCTGAGTTTTGGCATAGCCGCTAAGCACTTGTATTTTGCTGGATATGCATGAGTCCATTCCATTTTTATTGTTCAGAAATCCAGGTGGGTTCCTCCTGGTTAATCCTTTCTTCCCAGCCAGGACCTCATCACCAATACAATGTGTGTCTTTCTCTTATTAGAAGTCTGGGGCTTCTGTGGGGTATGCTAGCAAAGAAAGGAACTGAGATTCTCAAAATGAAATTTCAAAGAAATGCAATGGTGATGGGTGGGTTCTATAGGAGGCTTTAAGATTAGGTAATTATATTACATTGGTTGGAAGTTTTGAATTTAGGCTTCTCTTGACTTCTCAGCACAGGCTTTATTTCAAAGTTACTTAAAGCCTAAATGTCAGTCTGAACCACCTCCTCAAGGTTCTCTCTGTTCTTTTAAAGCAGAAATTTAATCTGAAAAAATGACACAGAAGATCACCTTATGTCACAACAAATCTATCCTTGTTGTGTACTCAGAGTAAAAGCTGATATTTTCTGTGTAGATTTCGGCTTTTATTGCTTTGACAGTCCACATCGAGTTTACAGCGCTATTGTGTTGTGCTGTGCAGAGGCCCCTGATACACAATTCTTATTGGTTTGAACTTGGACACTGAATGAAGCAGTCTTCTGTCAGGCTCCTTTTCTCTGTAAGTGTTTACTGAACACCACATCCTACTCTCATTTCCCTCTATGTTCTTCCAATAACTTAAAGCCTAGAATATTTATGGCAGCATTCCCTTCCTGAGTCTGAGTTTATTAAAGGTCACACCTACTAAGTTTTTTCTGCTGGCTCATAATCCTTAGCCCAGGTAGCACAGGTCAAAAAAAAAAAACCCACACTGCTCCCTTGCAGCACAGAGAACAGCAAAACATCCAGTATATGGTGCCACAGATGTGTCTGCGACACCACATACCACACAGCCACGCTCATCTGGATGCAGCCAGTGTCAGCTAGGGAGAGTACTTTGAGTAGAACACTTGAACAGACCTGACGTGCCATTCCTTGAAATCACAGCTTCTAACCCAAAGTTTTCTATAGCCAGAAAACAGCTGTTTTTTCTTTCCTTTTTTTTTCCTTCTTGTGGAAACCTACTCAGGAAGTTTTGATCTGATTTACCACCCAAAGCTCAATTCTACAATATCTTTCCTGGACATTTTACTTGAAGGGGCAACCGGAAAATAGGGTAGCCCTGATTCCTGATACTCCTTTAATGAACCATACCACTCTATTAGAGCTCTGGCAAATACGAACAGTATAAGGGAAATTAGGAAATCTAAAGGGTTTGGGATTTTTTTTAACTGCTTGGAAACGTAATAGGCTAAATTTGGCCTCTTGGGATTATGTTTAGTTTGCAAAAACTGTCCTATCACAAAAGAATCAACACTAACTTTTTTCCAGTCTTATTAGTATACTATCAAAAATCAAAATCATATGGATACCACTGAGAGCACAAAGGCATGACCTCTAGTTCTCCAGTTTGAAACAAAAGTGACTCAACTTCCTGTGTTTGCAGCAGGCTCCAAATAAGAGCAGCTTGGAAGCATTTTTCCCTGAATTCAGAGAGAAAGGATTATACCTTCATTGCAAATCTCTCAGGTGAATGGTTTATGTGGTTCCAGTTCCAGTCTGATTAAGTGAATTCTCAGGGGCTTTTTGCCAATGCTTCAGTTAAGAGAACATCTAGTATTATATTGCTGTGAAGCTCTGAATACTTCCTTATGTGCATGCTCTTGATATATTGTATCAGCACAATATTTTATATTGTATTACAATAGCATGCAAAGAAGACCAGAAATATCTGGGAAAAACTTTTCTGTAAACTCATGTAAAAACATTTTGGGAAGTTTGCCACAGAATATACTCAATCCAATCTTTCTCTCTCAATCCTAACCAATAACAAACATCTCTTTAGTTTTCAGTCCTGAGGCTCTAATTTGAAACAGAAAACAATTTGTTTGGTGAAGTACATTTCTTAGATTAATTACACAAATATTATTAGAAAATGTAGCCATAAAAGTAGTCATTAGAGGCATAGGTGTATACAGTAAAAGAGCAGAAACATTGCGGCAGTGAGGGGGGAGGTGCGGCATGCCTCCCCCATTTCCAGCTACATCCCCAAAAATAGGGAAAAAAGGGAAAAGTTTAAGACTACATTTCATGAAGTGGATAAAAAACTAAAGTGAGACCACTAAGATTAATTAACTTAATATCTCGTTATCTGGGAGGTTGGATGGGAGAAGTAACAAGTCAGGATAGCAAGTCAAGAAGAATTGTCCGGTGAGACAATGAGATAAAGGCAGCTTATATAGTTTTGGTACCATTTTTGTTTCTAGGTGATGCATTTGACATCTCTGCTATGCTCCACTGGCTGCTTGATTATTTGAGCCTCATTCAAAGCCTGATGAATTTATTGAGAGTCTTTCCATTTACTTCATTTGGCTTAGATCAGGCATTTAGACACTGTGGCTCACTGTCCACTATATCCCTTATCTAGCAAAACACTGAAGTACAGATTTAAGTTGAAGCTTGCAAATAGTCCTACTGAAGTCATAGGACTGCTTACTTGCCCTGCTTAAACCTAAACTCTTGCTCATGTTCTTTGCTGGCTCGAGGACTATGATTTCGTGAGTATTACTCCATAGATGAGTTTTGCTCTGAGATCCAATGCAATACTGCATAGAATACAACACCAGTTTCACAGCAACAGTATGGCAAGTTTTGCTAGTAACTGTTTTTTTATTCTCTGTGTTTTGGTAAAGGACAGAAAAAAGTAATTTTGTATTTAGAATAACAGATTGGATTTATCCAGCACTGTATCCATTTTGGATTGAGCCAGGATTTGAAAGCAGGTCTTCAGAGGTGACAAGTGTGCCCTCCTCACCAACTGCACTAGAAAGACTAGTCAACACAAGGAAGTGGCTTCATTCACTGTGGGAAAGAGCAAACTACAGTGAAACATTCTTTTTCAATAATTCCCAGGGAATTACTGCTTTAAGATGACCATTATTTTTTCATGAATGGGTTGTAAATATGTAATGGAACATAAATATTTTGTATTTAGTCTAATAAAAAATTTAGTTACATAAAAGATTCATGCTTGCTAAAAATAATTTGGCCTCAAATGGTAAGTTAAAGGCAGCAACATGCAAGCCAATTGTTCATCCAGTAAGGAAAATATAGAAATGAGAAAATACCACAAGCAAAGTTCCATAAGTAGTTGCACAAATATAAAAATGAATTTGTCTCAGATGCATTTACACCCACAGTGCATTTCATTTTACATGAACATTTGATTCTTACCTACATAAAATCTCATGGAAACATAAATTTGAAGCTTATACATTTGGAGATAAATTAATATTTTACATGGAACATGTGTTTTTTTATATACCAGGAAAGTGCTTCTCCAACTCCCTACCAGAGTCCTAGCACAAAGGCAATTACAGTTAGTAGAGGATCTGACTGCATCCTACGCAGTTAGGGTCTTACATGCAAATATAGTTGCTTTACAGGAGGGTGACTAGAGAAAATTAAAGTTAGTTTCTGTACCTGCCACTAGAAATTTTCAGCAGTCTAAGTATTTTAGGAATTGTTTCAGGAAAAGTCCATGTCATCCAGAAAAAACATACAACTAAAAATTTTTAAGAGCCCATTTTTCTTCTTTTCAGCCACCATCCCTGAGAGATTTATTTCCCACTGATTTCCCTCCACTGTTTCTTTGTTTCTATCCATATTTCTTTCTAAATCCTGAAATTACACATCACTATATATAACCAGCCACAATTAATTAACACAGCTCAGATTTTGAATGCAAACTTCAAAATTATTTGAACCATGAATTTCTTCTCAAATCTATAACATACTACCAATTGCCCATCAAGAATGACCGGAGGGAAGGCAGCAAATGGGGATGGAGCGCTGTCATCTACCGCCCCATGCTGCTGCCACTCTGCCCCTCGCCCCATGCACCTCCCCTCACACCTTGCCACTCCATCCCACAGCATCACCACTGCCCAGGCACAGGGGAGGGAGGGAATTTGCATGCAGGAGCTGAAGCTGCCACCCAGCACACCGCACTGCCACCGCTGTGCATCCAGCTGTGTGCATCCCATTCCCTGCTCCCCACCTTGGCTGCCCTCCCTCCCTCCTGGCTGTTCTCAGGGCCTAGTAGTGGTGGAAAGGTACAGCCACTGTTCCTCCCACTCCCCTTCCCGCTTTTCTCCCGCCCTCATGCCTGCCACCTCCCCCTCTCTGCCAGTGTTTGTCAGGGTGGTGCAGAGGCAGCGGTGAGGCTGCAGCAGTGGGGCAAGGCCAGTGCTGTGCTGCCAGCGCCCCATGTTGCCACCTCCAAGGAGCGGGGGGGAAGGGGAGGCCAGGGCCACTGACCTTGCCTCTCCGCTCCGTCCCCTCCATTTCTGCCATCAAGGTGGTGCTCCGCTGTCCCAGTTCATCCCTGCTGCTGCCCATCATGACTGATGGGGGGGATGAAGCAATGCCACCAGCATCCCGCACTGCCACCTCTCCACCTCCAGTCCAGTGTGTCCACCCTACAGCCCCTGCATCTGGCCCCATGCACCAAAGCACAAGCACTGGGCCCCCCTGCTCCATCCCCACTGTCTGCCTCCAAGGAGCAGGGTGGCGGGGGGCAGAGGATGAGACCAGAACCTCTGGCCTCGCCCCCCCCACTCCATTTCCTCTGTCCCCACCGTCATTGCAGCGCTCCACCATCACAGTCCATCCCTGCCATCCCCCTCTGCCTCCAAGAAGCTGCCGGCCTTGTCCCCTGCTTCCACCCCTCAGTTCCCACTGTCATGGCAGCACTTTGCCTTGTGTGTCTGTCTGTGCAGAGCACTCTGATTGGTTGTTTCAGTCAGCATTGTAATTGGCTGCCGAGACAACCAGGCAGAGCGTGAATAAAGTCTGGCAGACAGACAGACATACTAAAGCTTTTATTATATTAGAATGTTAAAAATAAAGTCAGAAAAAGATCAAATCAAAACAAGGTGTTCAATTGCTCTTAATTTTGCTGTGGTTAAAGAAGAGGGTGAGATCATGCTATTTAATTGGAGGTTGCCTAATGAACTAGAAAAAGTCATAGTGCCTCAGGGAGCAGTGATTCTGAACCAGGGTATGGTGGCACCCTGGGGTGTTTTAGGATCCTATTAAGGGTGCCGTGGAACTCTACATAATGTTACCACTGTTCAGTATACAAACATCACTCACAAAATAAACCCAGAGATTTAATATAGGAATTCATCATTTATTCATTGCAATAAAAGAACTGCTGTACTATTTTTCTGCAGTAAAACAAATGAGTGAAAACTAAGCACTGGCATTTTCTAGGGGAGGCGCCCTGAGCATATAGAGGGGTGTCTTGAGCCAAAAGGATTGAGGACCACTGGTGCAGTGTGGTATGAGCTGTGGTACCTTTTACCTCAACACACGTGTGTGCATATGCACATGCACACGCACACACACACTAGGGTGGACCACCTTTTTGAAAAAGCAAAGGCAGGATACATGCCCACCCTCCATCCCCACACTACCTCCAATGGGTGGCATGGCTGAAGCAGAGCTGAGTGGAACCCATGGAGGATGGGGCAGGTTACGGGGATGCCCACTGCAAGCCTCAGGGGTTCCTATCCTGCTGACCTCTCCCTCAGGGGCATCTGTGGGTGGGACCCAGCGTGTGACAGTAGAGACTCTTTTGCTGCTACCACCGCCAGAAGCCCCATGCCAGCCACATTGCCATAGTAAGATGCTCCCTCTCTGCCCAACAGCAGTAGGGTAGGGGGTGAGATGGTGGCAACTGAGCAAAGTTGTTGCCCCCACTGCTGGCAGGTGGGCAAGCGGCACCTTGCCATGGTGGCACAGCTGATACAGGGTTCCTGGTGCTGGCAGCAGCACAAAGCCCCCCAGCCCCACTCTGGCCTCCCATGCTGGGTCCTGCCCACTGGGTCTCAGATGCCTCAGCAGGAGGGCAGCTCTATGGAGAGCCCTGGGCCCTGTAGCAGGCAGCCTGCATCCACCCCCACTCTACACATATATCTGGGGAGGGCACATCCCCCACCAGACCCAATCCCTGGAAGTGCACACAAAAGTAGAGAGCCAACCCCTGCACTGGCCTCCAAATGAGCCACCCATGGCTCCCCTAGCCAGGCTCTGTGGCCATGCATTCCCACCCCAGGCCAGGGCTCCAGGGCCCATGCACTGCCCTGGCTAGGCAGCACCCCCAGCGCTAGCTGCCAACCCTACATCATTCTCTCCCTCACCACTGGGGCCTCAATCTGCTCCCACTGCCTCCAGTATGCTCCCTTCCTCCCATAGACCTACCTGCAGGCAGCTGGGGAAGCTGTTCTCCCCCCAGTGCCTGGCTGTATTGCTGACCACATGCGCGTGTGCACATGCAAACACCGAAAGGCTGTCCTGAGGCTATGGGACCTGCTTGAAAGTCAGACTGGAATTCAGCTATACACCTCTTATTTTAGCTTGGGTGAGTCATTTAGGCCCAAAACTTCAATAGATATTTCAAAATTCATTAGTGGGCTGAGTGCCACAGCAGCTGTATTAATAGCAGAAGCAGAGCATGAGGGAAGGTAAGACAGTCCATTGGTAGCCATCCCCTCTTCTCCCCCAATACCCAGCACCTTCCCCTGCTCTAAAATTCCTAGTTATGCCAATGTCAAAATCTTCTTAATAGGATGCCAGTGGGAACTAGGCACCTAAATACCTTTGAGGATCTGGTGCTTAGTCATCCTGTGCCTCACCTTTGTACCTCGGAAGTAGGGGTAACAGTGGTGCGATGTTTAAGATTGTGATGAGCTCCGATCTCAGTACTTTCAATAGACAGATGCACAGTATTTATCCCACTTTGTATCACTGCTCTTCCAGAATAGCTTTGTCTGATCAAGGAATTCAGTTGTATACGTTAAGACTGCCCTTTCCAAATGAGAAGCATAACACAACAGGAAAACTGCCTTTATACTCCTAGATTACTCTTCATATTGTGCTGCACCAAGCATGTGAAATAATATGATAAAATATGGTATTTGATAAAAGCAAGGCATTTTTGCTGACCTTTGCACAACCAAAGGGGAAAAAATCTTCAAAACAATGTTAAAATGTGCTAACTATTATCACATGTTTTGTGTTAAATCAAAACTGAGACATACTGGAAAATTTGTTAGAATTGCTCCATGTGGAGATGAATCAAATCCATACATGACATAATCCACCAGGCTGGCCTTTCTTATACTGCCTTCTACAGTTCAGGCTGAAAGGCATTTTAAAGTGACACTCCACTGATTAATATAGTAAGAGATTTCTTGTAAAAGTTTGTTCCTAGACAATTGCAGCTTTAAGTGTTGCTGTGTCATCTTCCAGAAGGTAACTGGAAAGGGATCTTTTTTGTATTAGGGTTCACATATTTCTAAAATAGAAGTATAATGACACATCAACTATAAAATAAATAAAATACCCAACAGTAGAAACAGCTCTGATATTAGACTAGCCTTTCAAAAACAAAGATTTGCTACAATATTTTTAAACTGCTTTTTCAACTGTGCCATTAAAAAAGTTGTTGAAAATAGGATTTAATCAGTACAACTTAATGAGACATCTGAAATGAAACACATGAACTAATTATTACTTGTTGACATTCTACATATTGGGCCCAAAGACAGAATATTATTGTTCAAATCACATATGTTGCATCAGTTCTGAATTACACTTACTGAATATTCAGAGATATTACTTGGACCTATCTGGTTAAATAAATCCAAGAATTTTCTGATGATCTACAAACCATTGGTACCATCTGCAAATTTATCAGATTCAGTACAACATCTGTCTAACACATGGTATTGTACATGGTCTGTAAAGAGAGAGGCAATTTGGAAGCACAAGTTACAGAATTATTTAGCGCTTATTTTTTTTTGTATCTTGAGTTAACTTTGAGCCTGCAAGATTAAGGGATTCCTTTCAGCGTTATTGGTTTGTTAAGTAGTTAATGGCTTTTTGTGAACATGGAATCTTCACTATGATGTTACCAAGGTGTTGTTCACAGCGGTGGTGTCTCGATCCCATGTGGTTTGGACTAGAACATTACGATAGAATTAAATGACTTCTTTTAATGCTGTTCAAGTATGAGATTGGATGCCTAGGAGAGCAATGAATTTTATTGTCAACTCCGCAGCTCAGTGCTAAGCAAAGCACAGTAGTTATTTTAGACTTTTACAAAGCAGCCTGTCCTGAGGAAACAATCTGATTGGTTGGCAAGGATTTCAACTAGGTATACATCAGTACAACTGTACAGGTTAAAATTTGAGGCCCAGTTCTTTGCCAATTAAATTAATGGGATCTTCCATGTACATGGATAAGATGGAGGACCAATTTTTTCAGGCACTTTATATTTCCTCATGTTTATTTATCCCTAAAAGACTGGGGGCGGGAGGCAGAGAGAGGAAAGATATGTTATTATATTGGTTTGTAGATTTTTTCTGTTTAGTTAAATTTAGCTTAGAACGGCATGGACTGAGTTAGAACATGAGGCCTGAAACAACTTAAAGATTAAAAATGACCCTATTTTACCAAGTCTGGCCCCATGAGGATCCAGTCCATGGGGATGCTGGGCATCACCAACTCCAATTGCCTAATGATTTTAATAGAGTTAGTAACACAAGAGTGCAAACTCTGAGACAGCAAAGCTTTTGAAATTGTGCTGATTGCACTGCTCAAGGGATGATCAGTACAATTTTTGCAGACAAACACCACTCCTGACTCACTTATGTCACACTCTTGCTGCTAACCACTGAAATTTGTGTTACCCAATGGATTGTTTCAAAGGGGAACATACAAACGCACACACAAAATCCTAGAGGTGCCAGAAAGGAGTGGGAACGGAGGCTCAGGAAACAACCACTTCTAATGCACTGTATTTTCCTTTACAGCTTACACTTGTAAAGGAAATATTTTGAAGCTTGCAAATGTAAATGAGAAGCAGAACATTAGTATGAGGCCACAAAAAACAGTCTGGGAACATTTTACGTTGAGGTACAAGTCCATACTCAGGTACAACTCCCATTTGCAACAGGGCTGTGGCTCAAATCCATTATGAGTAGATGAATTCGAGTCGAGCATTCATTTGTAATGGTCATAGCTAAAAAGCAATTAGTCCAAGGACATAACCAGACTGAGACAGTGCTTTATCTGCCTGACCATGCTTTGTTAGTAAACACTTTTTACCTTTGAGCCACTGAGATAGTTTTCAAGCTAAGGATTCTTGCAAACAAGAATGACTCAAAGCTGCAAAGTTGGTGGTGGCGAATACTCCCTTTTCTAGAGTTTTATCAAGAAATCTACATCCTGACCTGCAATATCTTTTCTATCTCTTTAACAGAGATATTCTAAGCTGGGGGTCCCTAAGATATGATGAAATATATATTGCCAGCTATCACAGAACACCCAAGCTCTGTTTACTCATGACCTAAACAAGACGTGAGCGTATTGAAACAGTGAAATGAAACTTGCTTCTCCTATATCACTTCTATGGGTCCAAATTGCTCCATCTCAAAAAATAAGTCTAAAGGGGGAGACATGTCCTGAGATTTTCTCATAGTCTTTCCTCTTAATTTTTCCATCAAGGCAAAAAAACAAAATGGAGGTCCACTCAAAAAACTCTTTTAAACATCCTAATGTTCCCCTAGATCTCAGTGGATGCACTGAGGCCTGCATTAAGTTGTCATTCATGTGGAGGATCTATGGGTTCCCGCTCTGAAGTGCTATAATTACAGCACATCACAGTAGACTTGATTAATCAAGTCTGCTGCAGCATGTTAATCAGCACGCTCCAGCAACCTCAGCATCTCATGTATTTAGCATCCCCACATTTCAAAATGGCAGCGGAAGCACTTTAACTAAAGCTGGATAAAGTGCCCCCACCACCGTTTTGAAGTGCAGGATGCTGAATATAGGAAACGCTGCAGGTGCTTTAATTAGAGCAGCTCGGGAGAGCTGCTCTAATTAAAGGTCCCCTGCTCCGCCACCCTTCCCCCCGAGCATGTGTAAAGAAGCCCTGTGCTTTTAAGGGGCCTACCTTCTTGTCAGCACAAGCCAGAATAGATATAATCTGTTCACAGGAGTTCTCCTGAAGGTAGAAGCCTCATAAAGTGCAAGGAAGGGCACACTCAAGGCAGATTTCCAAAGGAAAGACAAAGCACATACCCCAGGCAGATTATGGTTGGTAGTCCCTGTGTAGAAGTGTCTCTGGAGTCTAAAGGATGAAGAGATTTGGTCGGAGAGGTGGCTGTACTATCCTGTTCACACCACTATAAAAAGTACCACCGATAATTTCTCCATAAGCAGACCTGGAGAAAGTAATGGAGCCCATACTTTTATATACTCCACTCTTTTGTTTTCCATCTTCTGTGGTTTACAGTTGCTCAAGGTATTTTAATTAAATAGAGGCAACCTGATCCCTCCAGGTTGCGATGACATAGGGAAAGGTCAGGAGCTTGCAGCTACTACTTCAGCCTCATGCTCACATCCTCATTATCAGATAAGATCCTTCCATATTTTCATATTTGGTTGGCTTTAATCAAAACTATCATTGGTATAAACCAGATCAAATCCTAACGAAGTTAATGAAGCTAGACCTCGCCTGAAATGGCACCAAATCTGCTTTCTTGTATGAAGTCATCTAGTTAATTTATACCATCTGGCTATTCCTAAACTTCTAGAATGAATACAGTTTCAAATCTCTTTGGCCATCAAGACAAGTCTCACCAAGCTAATTTCCATCTATTTGTAAAAAACGTTACTAACCTTTCGTGTTTCCATCACATGACTTATTCATACACCATTGTGGGCTTTATTTTACTTTAGGGATTGCACCACCCAATTTTTGATTACTTTGTTTTTCCTAATTTGTTAGCCACTGAGTTATTTAAGAAGTAAAGGAAGTATTAAGTAATTTTCCATGATAAGAAAGGATAGAATAACCCCTGATAAAATATTATCAAATTCAAATGTTTCAGAGACTTGTATCATATCATATCACTGCATACAGAGTGTGGAACAGAGATGAATTTTATCCCTGTAAGTTTGTTTTGCATTCATAGTTACAGTAGTTCATTTAGATATAAATATATGTATACTGATCACCTTTGAAAAACTTTCCAGTTGTGCTTAAACTGAAGTACAGTGCTAAACTCAGTCAGCACATCAGACCTTTAGAATAAAGTTTACAGAGGCTGATAGTGATTAAGATATTATACAAGAGATGAATATTCTCAGAAATAGAGAGATTTGTCTCCCAGCTGGTGACCATCTGGTGTTTATGACTGTATGTTTGAGCATTTGTGCAAGTCCTTATAGTACCAGTCTTCCATATATACAGACCACCCAGCACCTTGTTGGCTCAACTTCTTGATATCATAACAGCACCTTTGTTATTCTCATAGGATCATCATTTATACACTGAAGTCTACCTCAGGGCTATTTCCTGTCAAGTGTTCATGCCTTCTGGAAAAATGTAATCCTCTATAAAAAGATTAATTAAAGGAGCAGTAATAATAAATATTTATATTAAATTTTAACGCAGCATAGTGAGTAACAGAAATTATTGCCTTCTGATAAATGTTTGACTGCTTCGGTGAAGAAGATGAGTGGAATTAGCCCTTGCTACAGATAGAAACAGAATATGATCGTATATGCTTTAAGGAATCAGTAAAAATACTGCAGTGGCTAAATCAGGGGTAATCTTCCCTATATGATAAGTTTCATCCTGGTACTGCATAATTAAAGATTGGCTTGAGTCCTGAAGTTCCATATCTCTTCTACCAAATCACAGAATCATAGAAAATTAGGTTTGGAAGGGACCTCAGGAGGTCATCTAGTCCAACCCCCTAGTCAAAGCAGAATTATCCCCAACTAGATCATCCCAGCCAAGGATTTGTGCACCCAGGTCTTAAAAAACTCCAAGGATGGAGATTCCACAACCTTTCTGGGTAACCTGTTCCAGTGTTTTACTACCTTCCTAATGAGGTTTTCCTAATAGCTTACCTAAACTTACCTTGTTGCAACTTGAGACCATTGCTTCTTGCCCACTGTAACCCCCAGATCATTTTCTGCATAGCGGCTGCTTAGCCAGTCAGTTCAAAGCCTGCACATTTTGGGACTGTTCTGTCCTAAGGGCAGGACTTTGCACCTGTCCTTATTGAACCTCATTTCTTTTGGTTTTTCCTTCAATTTGTCAAGGTCTCTCTGAATCCCAGCCCAACCTTGCTGCGTACCTACTACCCCCCTCCCTCCCCAGCTTGGTGGCATCTTCAGACTTTCTGAAAGTGCACTCTATCACATATTCCAGGTCACTGATTAAGAGACTGAACAAAAATTGGTCCCAGGACCAACCCCTGGGGCACTCCACTTCATACTGGTTGCCAACTAAACATCAAGCCAATGAATGCTACCCTCTGACCCAATGATCCAGCCAGTTTTCTATCTACCTTACAGTCCACCCATCCAACCTGTACTTCCTTAGCTTGCTTGTGAGAATGTTGTGGGAGACCACATCAAAAGCCTTGCTGAAATAAAGCTAATCACGTCCACTGCTGTCCCCGCCCCCACAAAGCCAGTCGTTTCATCATAGAAGGCAATCAGTTTGTTCAGGCATGACTTGCCCTTGGTGAATCCACGCTGACTGTTCCTAATCAACTTGTTCTCTAAGTACTTAGAAATGGATTCCTTGAGGACCTGCTTCATGATTTTTTTAGAGGCTGAATTCTGGATCCTTGTTTTTCCCTTTTTTCAAGGTGGGAACTATATTTGCCTTTTTCCGATCTTCTGGGACATCTCCAAATTGCCATGAGTTTTCAAAGATGATGGCCAGTGGCTCTTCAATTACACTGGCCAACTCCCTGGGCACCCTCAGGTGCATCCTGTCTGGCCCCATGAACTTGGACACATCCAGCTTTTCTAAATAGTCACTAACCTGTTTTTTCATGTATGTTGGCTGCTCACCTCCTCCCCAAACTGTACAGCCAGTTACATTAGTTTGGGAGCTGACCTTGCCTGTGAAGGCTGAGGTGAAGGAGACATGGAGTACTTCAGCCTTTTCTGCATCCTTTGTCATTAGGTTGCCTCTCCCATCTAGTAAAGGACCCACACTTTCCCTGATCCTGCTCTTGTTGCTGACATACTTACAGAAACCCTTCTTGTTATCCTTCACATCCTTTGCTAGCTGTAACTCCAGTTGCATTTTTACCTTCCTGATTTCATCTCTGCATGCCTGAGCAATACTCTTATACTCCTCCCTAGTTGTTTGTGCAAGTTTCAACTTCTTATAAGCTTCCTTTTTGTGCTTTAGCTTACTGAAGAGTTCTCTGCTAAACCAAGCTGGTTTTCTGCCATACTTGCTATTCTTCCTGCACATCGGAATGGTCTGTTCCTGCATCCTCAGCAAAGTTTCTTTAAAGTACAGCCAGCTCTTCTGAACTGTTAGACTTATGATATCTCTGGATATTCATGATGCAGTGATACATTCTACATTTTAATTACACATTGTGTGAAGTTGTCATTTCTTTCATCCATTTGGAATATACCATCCTTCAATATCATCGAGTCCTCTTGCTATTGTGCTATGCAACATAAGAACAGGAGCCCCTGATCTGCTTTTTCTAAGCCATTCATTATTTGATCTGCATTTCCATACAAGAAGAGTCATATTTCACTCCTTTTTAAGGTAAACAATCCCGATATTTTCAATTGCTATTCATATGATATTTCTCAGACTCTTAAATACTATACCAGATGTGGCTACATCACTGATTCATATAATTGTTTTCCATACAATTCACCATCCCATTTCTTACACAATCAAACATCTTTGATTTTTTAATCACAACTGTAGATTAAGCAGAAGTCTTTTGTGAGCTGTCTGCAGTGAAGCTGTGGATCCTTTTCTTGCGTTGTTTAAACTGAGGACATTTTCTAGCTGACAGTTTTTCACACCACGGGAATTACCATGTTTGAAACTAACTAGTTCCCTGATTCCTAAATAAAGCTGTGTATGGACACAGTCAATGCATAACAGTTGGTAGGACTGTGGCCCTAGTTAGCATTCTCAGCAAATGGACCATTGATAGAACTGGCATAAAGACTGAAACATTATCTTACCTCTAGATGGTTCCTTCAGGTTATGGTAGAAGTACACTGGCAAAGGAGCTTGCATTTATATGGCTTCTGCTCTATGTTCTGTACATAACTGAAGGTTATCAGATTACAAGGGGATAAAAAATGGAGCTACTTCTTTGACACTGCACATCCCCAGTACACACACACCAAAAGAAGAATTTAACATCCAACCACAGACTGGCAGACCTAAGATTTGTACTGCTAGGAATAGGAAAAAGGTAGGGGATGGCAGCATTGCAGCAGTAATGGGTCTTCTAATGCAAATCTACTATCTGCTGCCTCTGAAATCTGAGACTGTAATGCCTATATTATGTGTGCAACCATTTCATTTAGCCCTGTACTTATGTACTTTGGGTCTCATTTTCCTCAATATCGGGAATATGAAGGAATATGGTATAAAATATGTATAAATGGCATCCATACATTTACATTACATCCTGCAACAGCCTTTCTCCATACTCAGATATTTCTTCCACAAGAATATAAAGAAGGGCCTTAAAGCTACCTGCATTTTTAAATACAGAACCTTGCATTTCTTTGTAAGCCTATATATTTTTAAGGCAAAGTATTTCATTGACTTTTTCAGTGTTAAATAACATGTAAGAGTTTAAAAGCAAAGAAAGGCAATGCAAACTAATAGGAGAAAATAACATTTATTACTCATGAAATCAAGTTAAATGGTTGAACAGGGAACACATTTTCCAAAATGCGTTAGCAGTATTAAAGCCAAATATTTTATACATCCAGAACCTACACAAATATTGCTTATACCTACTTTATACATTCCCACTTATCTTGTACCTATAAAAAGATGTTTTTGTCATTTTAATATTTAACCTCAGTGCCTAGAAACTATAGTATTTAAATGACACAATCATCCAATGTTTTATGATGCTTCTGATTGTGACCTCAAGTCTGCAACTGCATATGTTACTGCTGACCCCCACAGCTGGTGCAGTTGCATTGAAAGCAAAAGCTTGCATACTGTACACTAAGCCAAGGTCCCTAGCATATCCAAATGCAAGATTTGGGCCTAAATTAGTATATTTATGCCCAGAAATTACACAATGCAGTTAGTGTGTAGGAAAGCATTAAAACTATAATGAGAATAGAATACAGAATAAAGGGGCACTTGTACCTGTGATGCGGGTTTAGTCCTCAGGATTTAGGCCTCCTAAATTAAAATAAGAGGTTTTTAATTGAAATGCATCATTTCAATTTTTCTGTCACATTACGGTGAGAGGTCTGACTGTTTTTCTAAAATTATTTTCTGATCTCCCTACCTCTTCCGTGGTTGGGGGATGAGCTACCAGTGGGCTGAGTGGCCCCTGAGCTGCGGGGTGCCCTCCTCCTTCCCTTTATGGTTGCGGCACTCTCACCAGTTCTGAGGCAGCGCCCAATCTAATTGTTCCCTGAGCTTGCCCAGCAAGCAGCACCCAGCAGGCTTCCAGCGGGTGGACTCAGAGAACAGTTGGATTGGCTGGGTGCTGCCAGCCCACTAGCAGCCTGCATGGCTGGCCCCAGGGCTGCTGCCACTATGGAGGGAGGGACCGGGGTCTTTTGCAGCTCAGGGACCATTTGACCCAGCAGCAGCTCACCCCTTGGTCACAGAAGAGGGAGGCAGGCTTCCTCAAAAAAAGACCAAAAAAGGATTGGGCCCCTCGCTTCTTCTGCCTTCCGAAGCTGCCTGCTGAAGGCACAAGCAGCAAGGGGCCCAACTCTTTCTTTCTGCGGAGCCTGCCCACCTCTCCCATGACCTGTGGGGATGAGCTGGAAGCTTCATCGTTGCAGTATGCAACATTGCTACATCCAGATCCAGTTTAGCTTGTAACAAGGCAAACTCACCTAACCCCCCCAAAACTGGCACACATGTAATGTGTGACACCATTAAGCCACACAAATGACATCTTTGTTATTTGTATATTGGGATGACCATCACATGTACAAGCATCCAAGAGTTCTAACTATGCACTCCTTATGAAAAAATTCTACAAAATTTAGTAGGAAATAGTATTCCTTTCATAGAATTTTATATTTGATTTATGTAATTCTATGACATTGATATGACTTTCTGAGTTTTGTAAGTTATAGAGTAATTTCTGTAATACACTATTGGTTTCATCCCCATTAAATGCTAGGGCATTTTACATTGGACAATTCAGGGGATCCTTACTAAAGAGATTTTTCTTCAATAAGAACACCAGAATTTTACATACATAAGAAATATTTCAGCTAGCAATCATACCATATGAAGAACATTCAAAGTAATGATTCTTATATGTATTCAGCTGAATGTATGATTTACAAGATGGGGCTTTTATTCTTGTCAGTTTATAGGAATTTGCCCTTTTGGGTGACCGAATCAGCTCTGAGGCATGTGTGCGTAAAACTATTATGATCATTGTACAAACTTCAAACAAAAAAAATAACAACAATCCTCTTTTCTCATCATATACAGTGTTAAGTTTAACTTAGCCTGTCCAATATTCAGTGAAAAACAGATTCAGACTTGACTTTAAAGGCCTTCGGCAAGTGTTGTGCAAAAAAAAGTCTAACCTCTAAATAATGGGTATATCATCATCCTAAAGAAGCCCTTTTCATATTTAGTGGCACAGTTGTAACATACCTCCTCAGCTTCTCATCCCAGGCTCTTCCAAAATCTCTCCTAGGTTTGCTGATAAAAATAACAGCCAGATCTACATGTTCAAAAATTATAAGTCAGATTCCAAAATATCATAAGATTAACCCAAAAAATCATGACATTAAAATAATTAAACTATTTTTCTTTTCTGTGTAATAGGTTGACATCCTGCATCATTCTATTATTCAAGTGCTAGAATGCCAAGTCCAACCAGCCTTGTATAATGATCAGGACCAGCTGAGAAGTGACTAATGCTCCCTGTAAAGGACTGGGATACAAATAGGGGATAAACAGGGGATACAAAAACCTGTAGGAGAGGAACGGGTTCCTGCAGCATACCCTAAAACAAGAAAAATCCACTGTGGGTGGATGAACGGTTTTACCTGAGGTTTTGCCTAAGTTTACTTGAATAGACCTAGGTGTGATAGTGAGCCTTTTGTAGTCTATGGAAAAAAGCTTTGCACATATATGCAAGATCTTTTTACCTGTAGTGGAAACTGCTGACAAGTGGTAGGCTCCATGGGAAGATTTAGGATTTAAAAAAGGTTGTGTAGGTGATCTGGTGCCTCATCTCATATAACACCACACATTTTTCTCTAGGTAAAAAGAAACTAAAGGCTTTACTAATATGCTAAAGGCCTACTGTTATATTGTTCAGTTCAAGAACAAAGCAAAAACAAATAGAACTGTACTGAAATGAACATTAATTTGCTGTATCATATACTATAATATAATATGGATTAAAAAGCACAACAAATTAAAAACACAGCAAAGTAATCAACAGATTATTGTTGTTTCTTTAGCTTTGTAGCCATTACAGATTCAAAAAACAGAATCAAGTATTCTTGAACATCTTGACAGTGTATCCAATGCTTTAGTGAAAGCATTCCTCCTCTGAGTCAATGTTTTTAGCTAAAGTTAAAAACAGTTTGCAGGACTTTGAAATAAGAGCTGCATTACCAGGAGAAGCTAACAAACAGCTGAATAGCAGAAGAAAGGATAGCTTGATTAGAGGGACATTGGGCACCTATACATGTGTCTAATGTCTGCTTCAATGTGTTCTAATCGGAGCACATTGGAGCAGATTTGATTAATTAAGTCTGATGGAGCATGCTAATTAGCACACTCCAGCAGCCTTGGCATCACATGTATTCAGTGTCCCCATGCTTCAAAGTGGTGGTGAGACACTTTAACTAAATCTCATCAAACAAACCACTCTAATTAAAACACACCCCCACACACACCCTGGAGGACATGTAAAGATGCCCATTAAAACCATTCATAAAATTGAGACAGAGGGTCATAAACACCTGTGGAAAGGGCCATGAAGTCAAGTGACACCCTCACTGCTGCCTGAATAGAAATGCTGCTGCCACTGCAGAAATCAAAGGAGAAGAGGGTGCAATTACAACACTTCACCCATAACCACCCCAACTCCCGCCCCCCCTCATCCACTCTTGGTAAGCTTGTGAGTGAAAAGAAACCAATGTGGAACTAAGAGTTCATCTCCTGAATGTCCTAGCATGAAATTGCAACCAGAAATAAGGTGACACAAGCAATAGTATATGACAAGTCAATCGGATATATCTCAAAGTTTAGACTGGTTTTGCTGTCATATTTTTGCAAGGGTACATAGGCAAATACATAAATATTCATTTTTCATTACATTAATCTTGAATGTGCGATACATATAAAATAATGTGAAAAATTCATTGAGGCGTATAAAGTGGTCTATTGCTGAAACTAAGTTGAGTTCCGCTAGGTATAAGAAGTGGAATTTCAAGTAACTGGAGCCTATTTCTCTCAATTTCCTTGTTTTGGGGATTTCATTTCAAATTCAGTGCTCTTCTAAACATTGTTCGCTTAGGGCCAAAGTTGCAAAAATGCCAAGCATCCACAATTCCAATTAAAGAGAACAGCAGGTGTTAAGAAGAACATATGAACAATTTATACCTTTTGTATTTAATTTAATCATAATAGGGACCCATTCAGTTGGTTTAGTGCTTTCAGAATAATTAAAACCCTCAAATAACCAGCAAAACATGTCTAACCCCTTCACATTCCAATTTCAGCAATTGAATTCCTAAGCCAACACTAATATAGCTATGGAGATTTGGCAATTTTTTTTTGCCTATGGCTCCCTTAACCAGGTATGGCTAGAGAGACTGCTGCACATTTTGAGGGGCTGGCCAGTGGCCAGGGTCAGAAAATGCATTCCTGGGCAGGAAAGCCCAGTCTGTTTTAAATAGGTTTTAGTCAATGAGAGTTTTTAGTTATGGCCAGCTTAATCAAGATGTCAGGGAAAAGTATTAGTCTTGGCAGGATTCCATTTTTATTGATGAACCTTGATTTCACCTGACACTCACAGACCAACAGAAAAGTATTTCTGTGGGTAATCATCTGAGTTTATAGAAAGGGGATGTAAAATAAAAATCCTGGATGGGGGTAAGGAAATCCAGGACAAGGGGAGCCACGTGAATACACACGCACACACGTGTACACACATGTGAGCCTTGGCTGTGCCACCCACGCACACCTCCTCTGGCAGAGGCTGGGGCAGCCTCTGCAAAAGTTGGGGGTGGTGCTGGTAGGGCTACGCTGGGAGGGACAAGGGGCAGAGCTCTTGGCAGCCAGGAGCCCAGTGCCACCAGCCACTTGCTCTGCCCAGGTCCCAGCCAAAGATCGGGTACCAAACTCCCAGTGAGCCTGGCCCAGCCCCTGCATGATCGGGGCAGGGGCCAGCAAGCCCAGTCTGCCAGCAAGCCCAGTCTGGCCTTTGCATGATCATTACTTAATTGTCTGCCCCCCACACCCCTAATTTTGCACAACCCTGAAAATGTAAGTTGGTCAAAATTGAAAGAAATGGTTAAAGATAAACATCCATTATAGCCATCAAAATGGTTAAAAAATAAAAATTAAATTCTGCCAAACCTAAAAGCAATGTCTCGCTTCTTCCAGGCCTTTTTTTTTTCCTGGACTTCTTCATTGAGGTCTAGGTTAAGAACTCAATTCTTCTTGGGATGTTTCAGAAAGGATTACATAAAATCAAACCCAGGACTTTATTTTTTAAATCCTAAATTTAAGATGGCATTCATTGTTCCCGGTTGCTTTCAGAGAACAAAACATACCATACAATTGGTCAGTAGAATTAACTCAGGGCAAATCCAGTCCATCCCACCTGACTTGAGTAGCTCAACCTGATATTATGGAAAACATGGAGGACACGGAGGTAGACAATCTCCCCTCTAAACTACCGTTATGCTGCAGGAATAGTCCCAGCCTGCCTAGGTCCTTTACATCCCCTCTTTGAAACAAAGAATCTACCAGGTCCCCTGTCCCCCATCTGCTGAAATTGCTATGCAAAGGAACTGCAGTGGTTCTTTTACAAAACAGTACTCCACAGGTATGGAAAAGGAGCTAAATTTGCTCCTTAATTCTCTCTCACATCTTTTTAGGAAAAGTGATGGCTAAATTACTGCTGCATTCTTTCTGTATGGATTTCCACAGAGACCGTTATTGTGTCTATACCAAGGTACTCATGGAATAAAAGCATGATTAATGTATCACACCTCCATGTCCTTAAGCATACACTTTCCTCTATCTCAACATGAACAGAAGATGATTATTATCTTTGGAAAGGATATCTAATGTACTGTGTGGGCTCCTATGTATTGTGAGTCATTTGTATTTTTCAGCTCTCTGCACTAAACTGGAGTGAAATTAGCAGTATCTTCCAGTGACTATTTAAATGCCTTCACTTGATAGCAAAAATAAAAGTCTGGCCCTCAAATCCTAGTTGGCATCATTCTGCTGGTAGCTAACTCTAGCTTCAGTTTTATTGGTCCATCTCTGCAGTTAGCAATACAAGACCAATTTAACAACAGCAATATCCTTTCAGGTCCTCCTTTCTGATTTTCTTCTCTCCACAGCTGCTGTCCCTTCCACAGATATCAGGTGAGAAAATGGTAATGTAAAAAGTAGCTTATACTGGGAAGAGCTAGTAGAACATAGGCACATCTCTGAAAGAAACTGTTGCAGTGGTGTATATAGTCAGGATGACAGGGAGTTATGGGGTTCTCTAGAGAAACCTTAGGCTTTCAATATCCTGTTGCAGTCATGTAAGGACACAATTCCCTTCAAAATCTCTTTTTAGTTTATTGGAAAGGGGTTTCCTCAGATGTCTCCCCTTTTGTCAGAGGAGGGAAGAATCCCTCTCAGAAAGGGGTGTAGAGGAATCAAAACCTAGGCTTAATGCCTCTCCATTTAGAAATACAGGACATCACTTCTACTTTACTATCACAAATCTGAGTGCAGCACGTTAAAGGCCTTGGAACAGGGTGAACAAAAAAGTGAAACTTCCTTTTCTTCAGGAAGAAAACCTAAGAGGGGGAAGTTGATTGCTTTGGGTGGGGAGGGGGCTCTTGTTGCAAGGAAGGGTATTCATCTGGAGCCATCGGAGATCACGCACAATGGGGAAGGCACAGAAGAACTGTTGTCCACTTCAGGCATTTCTTCAACGTACCCAATAATTTATAGGAATGGGTGATCTGAGAACATCTTATAAATGGAGTACAGTATTTTCAATTAATGTTATGTGTGTACAGTAAATATAACATGGCTCAGGGCTACACATTTTAAATGAGGTGTCTATTCTGGTTTTTTGGGGGAGTTGCTAAGTGCCGGCTGCTGCTGACTGTTAAGACTGTTCTGCTTCAGTAAACTTTGATTCCACTTGCACAGGAGGAAAGTTGTGCATTATATTAGGCCAGATTATCATCATCCAGGGCTGGGAATTCATTTGAAAAATATGGTATATTTGCATTTAATTATCACATGTTTACTGAGGAAAAATATAAACAAGCTGGGTCATAGGAAAGGACTGGAGCCAGCAATGTTTGAAAGACTTTGAGATTGTGCTTTTTTTAATAATCAAGTTGCCGGTGGAATTATTCACAGGTTCCCTTGTGGCAATGATGATTATTCTATTGGAGCTTTTATTTTAAAAAGACTGAAACATCTTGTTTTGAACTAAAATTACGGAGAGACAGAAAACTGTTATCAACTTTTTTTTTTAAGCAGGATGTAATGAGATAGAAATAGTGAGTTTCATCTTCCAGAACAAGAAATATATTCTTATGAAGAAACCCAAGTTAAAGTTGACAGGACAAGGAGATGTCACATTAAGCTTGTGGCGGGGGGGTGTCTGGTTTTCTTCTCTCGCAAATTCACAGCTCCACTGATTGTATAGCCCTGTCAAGTGGACCCCCATTCAAGACACCCTTCTGTTTAATCTCAGTGTACTTATCCTTCACACAAACTCCCCTTGCTCTAATTGTTGTCTACACTAGAAAAACAGAATTACTGAACTGATTTTTGTCTTTATTTTGTATTCTTTTATTTGAATTTTGGAGACGTAGTGTACTTCTGTATCAATCTGAGATTCCTTCCTTCCAGCCAAGCTGAGCTGGAGGAAGAGAACCTGGCTTGTGGTGGGCTGGGTTTCTTAGTTTAACATCTAGCCAATAAAAAGATCTATAAACCTTAACATATAGGAACAGGAAGCACCGTTCTGAGTTCAAAGAGCTTGAGCTTGGAACAGGCAGGGGCTGTGTGTGAGCTACAAGCTGTGGAAGGAAAGGCAAATAGCCGGCAGCCTGAGTGTACTGCTAAAGAAAAACTGTATTCTGAGCAGAGAGATGCCTCTTACTTGTAGGAGACAAGCAGTAAAGGTAGCATAAGAATACAGGAGATCATCCCATGGACCAGAGGATGATGCAGAGAAATTAGAACAAAACTTTGCCTGTACACCTCTTTTTTGAACTATCACTATAGTCAGGATCAGGAGTCCTCTGGTCTGCCATCCCCTTTTGTGTGGTACTGTTAAAGAAAAGCAATCCTGTCATCCCCTCAGAGTATCTTGTACTGTTTACAGGACTCACCATGGATGCTACCTGCGGTGCTTGCTGTGAAATTATGATGCACCCTGCCTTGCTACCGTACATTTAGATACATCCCAAAGCAACACAGCGTTGCAGTAGGGCTGTGTGAAGCTTTGGTTGCCGATTCAATTAGGTGGAGACCTGGCTTAACACAGTGGCCAAATCTCCAAATCTGAATAGAATCAGGAAACCCTGATTTCCCTCAATTGAATCGAAAACCTCCAAATCAATTCAGAGAGATTTGATGGTTTGGACATAGACCCAGCTTTAAATGTTTTTTCTACATACCTCAAGGTACCAGGCAGCCCATGAATGCTGAGATGCTGGGGTGGATGAAGTGTCCCACGGGAGCATGGGGGGGTTCTCAGTGTGCTCAGCAGCAGACCTGGAAGTGGACCAGAAGAACTTCCAGTCCACTTCTGGGTCTGCCGCGGAGTGCGTGAGGGATCCCTTCCACCCCCCACCTCAGCAAGTGGTGCCTCCTGGGTCTGGGGGAGCACCCGGAGTCCCCCCATGGCCAATCGCACAGCTCGGGTCACATGGGGGGGGATGTCCCCCTTGCACTTGGCAGCAGACCTGGAAGTGGACCGGAAGTACTTCTGGTCCACTTCCAGGTCTGCCACTGAGCACATAGGGTCCCCCCCGCCCTCCCTCCGAGCTTCTGTAGGACACCCCATCTGCCCCAGAATTGCCACATTCATGAGCCACCTGGTACCTTGAGGTATGTAGAAAAAACACTTAAAGCTGCGTCTATGGCTGAATTGCCGATTCTCCGAATCAGCATTGAATCTTCAGATTCAGATTTGGCTGAGCCGAATCGGGATAATGTTTTGAATCAATGAATCAAATCACTGTCCCTAAATCAGGCCTATTCCGAATCAAATACGGCCCACTTTGCACACCCCTTCTTTGCGGGTTTCTTTCAGCAGAGGCATATCCATGTCTGGGCCACCCTGTTTAATCCCTAGGGTAGGAAAGGGAGGGTTGTGACGAGGCAGCAGGCAGACAGCTGGGGCACTGCTGAGCATATCCATCAAGAGAGACTGAAAGCGGCTGCAAGCCGACTCAAAGAGTGGAGGATGTTGCTGAGTGCCTTTGAGGGCTGTGGAAGAGGCGTTCCTTGCAATGACAGGCCTGTGAGGCACCATGTCAGCAAGAGAATGACGATCGCTCAAGATGGCAAGTTCCAAAGCCAACACACTGAACTCCACCCATGTATCCATCACTCATTCCTGATAATTTGTCAGTACTGAAACCAGTTGGATTATACAAAGGAACACGTATTGCTTAAAACCACACTGAATCTGATTTTATCTGCTCTTTCGTTCAGTTGTATTTTTCTTGAAGCACCCAAAATATTTTGGTTGGTAGGTGTCATAAATCAAATCTATTGTTGCCAGTTATTAATCAATACTAGTTATTAGTCACTGTTACTAATGAATGTAATGAATACATTACTATTAATTAGTAGTAGTCATCTCGCTGTAAGAGAGAGAAGCACTGAATTCCCTTTTCTTGTAAAATTAGATTCAGCTTTAAAGACATGCTTTTACTTTGAAGCCTCTCTCTTCCTCCTGCTCCTTTTGACTATGCTGCTATTGTCAATCTTGTCGTGTCTGTCTGTCTGTCATAGTTTCAGGTTTGCTTCACAGATAAAAAGGAAGATTTTTTCTTCACTTTATTTGCTTCAAAAGATAGATGAGATTAACATTAGATGCAATGTTAATTACGAGACAGATCCAATTTTAAGCTTTCTATACATGTTTAAGTATTGTGTATCTTGAACCATGCCATTCCCTGCTTTTTTGTGATAACATGAATAACAATTACCTGTTTCACAGATTGATTTACCACATTCACATTTTTTTCAAATGACATGTAAGGCTTTCCTGATGCTAGTGGCAAGTGCATTTATACAGGAGGACATTATTAAGCAAGCTTTTCTCATTCACTGAATTTGCTCTTTGATATTAATAGAAATACTTAGGTGCACCAGGACTGTTTATATGAAAAAGAGTTTGCAAGTCCTATGATAGTAAGAAAGCTCATGTACTTTTGGTCTGCTAAGGATAATCTGAGGGGCACCCATAAAATGGGCCATCCAGAACATTTCTTTGTTTGTCTCTATTTTCATTTTAATACATAGGTATATGTCCGAGAATGCAATGACCTTGATACCAGGAGTTTTCCCCAGAGAGTATAATTAAAAATATTGGGTTATTGTAAGTAAAGGGAAAATTTAGAATAAATATTTCTATTCATGTCAGGATATGAATAGATATTTGCATAACACTAGTTAGTTACACTGAAAATACTCTTCCAGAGAGGCACCTTGAGGCATTTGAGCATGTGCCTAATTTTACATACGTGACTACTTCCATTAAGGACTATGCAGGAAAAGCCAGATAAAAGGCAAAAAGTAGATGTATCATTATGCTTTTATCTACTCTCTTACCCTTTAGCTATGAATATTATGAATTTCTCCTCTGTATTAGTTTGCAAAAAGTGCAATTATCTCCTTTTTATAAACAGGGGAGCAAGGTCTGAAACAGAGCATTGTGACTGTGACCTTGAAGTATGAAGAATGTGTATGTGTGTGTACTTTGTTCTACTTTAAATAAAAGCTTTACTTAGGGATTAAGGAAACCAAAACTTTTTGTAGCTAATAAAATGGCTAAGGTAAAATCTTGGCCTCCTTGAGGTCAACAACAAAACACATATTGCTTTCAGTGGGACCAGAAATTCAAACCTAGAACTTTACCTAAGTCTATGTGGCATCAGTAAGAGAAACTGTATTTTATGCCAGCCCCATCTAATGCCTGGGGATATCCACTTCATCCTCAGAACCAAGGCAAACTTCAGTTTCTGTAAAGTTACTTTTCCAGGCAGAGTTAGGAAGAAAAGAGAAATCTGCAGGTGCTTTATTTTAGCAAGCAGCTTTCTGTGAACATCATAGCACTGTATATAAGACATAATACCAATAATAGAGTCAGAAAGGAGGCTCAGCAGAAAAAACAGTAAGCCTGATTTGAAATTAGAACATCTGGGGCATCTTGACCTTCAGTGATTTCTGGTTTCAAACAAACAAACAAACAAGTGTGCCAAAGTCTGTGTTCCTTTAAACCAGCGGGGGGGGGGCAACCTTTTGGGGCAGGCCTGTCACATATTGACCTGAGTGCACTCCAATACCCTTCCCCTGTCTGATGTACTGCTCTGCTTCCGCTTCCTGCCCTATATGCTAGTTCTCTTCCCACCTGCCATGTGTCACACACAAAGGCTGCTGGTGCCATTTGTGGCACATATGCTGCAAGTTGGCCATGGAAACCTCTTCTTTAGACACTGTGGTTCAACATCCTTGTAGGGTCCAGAGCATCTTGAAGAAATAAAGCAGAAGTTGGAGAAAGCCAAGATACCAAAGGGAAAGTTCAACTTTCATAACTGCACAGAATCCCCCTATTTATATGTGATCATTCATTTACATTCTTTTCTGATGGAGATTTGTAAATGATGACGAAAAAAAGGTTTAAACTTAGAAAAGCATTCAAAAAGTCCATTTATAACCAAACTTTGAGTCTACATATTTGGATAGGAAATATGAGAACATACTCTTCTGCCAGATTTCTAATGCTTCCGGGCTTCTGATCAGGGTGAAAACACTGTAAGTAAGCTGGTATGGAAAAATAAATGGGGAAAGACCCCTAAAGTATTTTGATCTTTCAAAAAGTTCTCTACTGAGTAGCTTGAATTGATTCTTACATTACCTGTACTAGCTCACCTATTGCCACTGAGACCTGGGTATGATCACTTATTATTAAATTATTAGTAAATAATAATAAGACAGGCATTAGAACTAGCTTCTTTTTAGTGAACAAATGACAGCAGTACACTAGTCCCTGCAAGCTAGACAAAAAAAGTCTAATTGTCCAGTAGCCAGAAAGAAACCAAAGCAAAATAAAATTACTCTCTCCCTGCTAGACATGTTGTTAATCTGTACATTAAAGTCCATAATGATTAGGGTCTCAGTCCTACAAAATACTGAATTATTGCTAGAGAGAATTGAGTACTTTTAATTCCTGTTGAAGGTATGTAGAGTTGCGAATATTCAGCATGAATATATTGCACCTGACACAGAGAAAATTTTTGTCTTGCTTCAATTTCTGTACAAAAAATACACATTTGTAGTGATTGTGGGAAGAAGGACTAATGGTTTGTGCCTTTAAGATTACAGACTTTCCAGCAAAGGAATTCTGTTCTCTCTGTTGCATTGCATCATAACATGTTGTGCCTTGGTAGCTATTAAATAACAATTATTTGCTCACCCAGCACACTGCCTTACTTATTTCCTGTTTCAGTAAACCTCAGTCAAACACACCCCTCGCAGTCTGTCAGTGAGCCTAAAAAGAGAAAAAAAAACATTATGTTTAAATCAAACTAGTGAAAATATTTGAAAGAAAAAATGTGGCATATTGAAATCCAGATGGGTAATTTGTTGGAGTGTAGGCCATAAATTGTAGTATACCTATGTAGGGTGAAGGCTTTTCTGGTAATCTGCTGCATCTAGTCCATCCAAAACTTAACCTCTATTGTCATTGGCAAAAATGTTACATTAATCTCCTGAGCTGTTCAACCACAGACTCTTCAGTGTCTGAAAGTGGAAACCCTCAATTACCTGTAGCTGTATATTAAGGCATTTAACACCTGCTCCTTCCTCAGCTGTTAATACATGACTACAGTCAGCTTGACATGCATGAAAGCAAACGGCAAGGAGCATGCTCAATGAAACTCTCCCATTTCTTGCATCCTAGGGTAGGAATGTATTCAGTCTCACCCAACTGAATGTGAGGAAATATTTCAAAGGGGGCTGTAGCTCATATGCCTTGTTTTTGTTTGGGGTTTTTTTGGTTGTTTTTTTTTTTGTTTTGGCGGGGCGGTAGGGGGGGTTGTGACAATTTTGGACTGGGGTTTTTTGGTTTTTTGGGGTTTTTTGGCATGGCGGTGGGGGGGTTGTGACAATTTTGGACATCATATCATAGCTGACTGGTAACTCCTAAAATGAAAGCATTGAGACTCAGGGCCTTGTTACACCTTATGCTGTGAACCCCACAAATGCTGATGGGGGATAGTGGTAGCTTGAGCTTGGAGCAATAACGCTACAAGCCATCAGGGGCTGGAGGACTGAAAGGTAAGCATTCCCCACACTCCTGTTCGGTGCATTGCTTGCTGTCTGTCCCCGGAGAGCAGACAGGTAGCAGTGGCAGGGCAGGCGGGTTGACCATTGTTTGCTCTACACTGATCTACCGGATCCGGGCCAGTGGAGGAAGGAGGGCAGGTGAGGTGTTTACATTAAAGTGTAGCCTGAAGTGGCAGTGCCTTAGTGTAATACAAGCTGTGTAGCACAGATCAGAGTTAATCTTGCCCTGGGGCGCTGTAACTTTGAGCCACCTAATAAGTGCTTAAAACCTGTTTCGGGTATTAAAATTTCAAGCAGACCATCCAGGTGTTAAGAGCTCCAGGAGCTGCCCAACATTATTGTGAAAGCATTATTATGAAGCAGTCTCTCCAAAGCTAAGAATCTGAAAGATATATATATATGCAGTACATCATATGCAAAGAGTAAAATTGTCAGCTTTGCAAATTGAGATCAGGCAGCTATTTATTCACGAAGGTGCAAGCAATGGCAAGGGAAGTTCTCTTCACGTAGGATCATGGGACAGTAGGGAAGGGACCTTACAAGGTCATCTAAACCAGCACCCTGCTCAAGGCAGGATCATCCCAGGCACCTGTCTGTCTAACCTGCTTTTGAAAGTTTCCAACCACTAGTCCTGTTCCCTACAGCTGCAGAGAAAAGCCCATTTCCATCCTCTGCATAATCACCCTTCAGGTATTAAAAAAGACTGTTATCAAATCCTGCCTCAGCCGTCTCTTTTCCAAGCTAAATAATGCTAGTTCTTTTCTTTCTGCCTCTTGCCTCCAAGGGGCCCTTAACCATTTTTGGCAGGACAATCTATGCCCATTTTGTCCTGCCTTTCAATGCTGACATCTGGCGTATTTTTTCAAAGATGTAAGAAAATTGCAAGGCATCACCACTACACACATACAAATTCTTTAAAACACTGCCATGACAGGGCCCCATCTCTGGAGGTCTAGGACTGAGAGGAAGGTTCAGGGTATAAACATACGTTACATTTGTACCAGAAGAAATACTTTTTTGTCTGGCAGAAAAAGAGAGTGTACAGTCATTCAAGGGTATTTTTGTGGAAGACACATTGAATCTTCTGGGGAGAAAAACAGTATTTCCAAGCAGGAAGATCTCTCTTCCCCTGGGACAAGTTGAACAGCTGTATGCTTTTTCTGCATCTTCCACACACCATCACAGGGGCATTTCCTCACTGCTTGTCTCCTTCCAGGGACCAAGAGGAGATGAACTGAAGCTGCCTTCAACACCTTCCCCTGAATGGGGTCATGCTGGTTTATGGAGGAGTAACTGCAGATCTCTGCCACTTGACTCCTCTTAATCCCAGAAGGAGTTGAGCTGCCACTGCTCCCCCTCTGCCCCTCCATGACTTCTACAGACCAGGGTCTCCCGTCTGGGGAATGTGCTGGGGCATTTACCCAAGATCATCATGGAAAGAGGGCTATGAGCTCAGCTGTGCTTTGCCCACAGGAGAGAAGGGGTAACTGCAGGATGGAATAGACCCCCAGCATTTTGCCAGGCTGCTAAAAAAATTCCAGATATGCCTCCCTGCTTTAATCACAACAGTGGTGGCAACTGCAGGATGAAATGACATTATTAAATGCCAGACAAATTAGCAGGATCTCTTAAGGAAAAAGAGACCCATTCAAGATTACACTTCCCACCTTTGAAAAACACAGCAGTCATCCAAGGTAGGAAAGCAACTCTCCCAGGAATCTCCCTAGCAGCTGGGATTGATGAGGTTACATTTAGTGCCAGTCAAAGAATTGTACGCAACAGCACTTTTTGTAATTAGCTCCAGCATTCAAAAATTCATAAACTTGCCATAAAAATCACAAGTTTTTTTTTTTTAAATACTGTATTTGGGCTATTTTTGGTGGCACTTGAGTTTTCTTTCAAAGAAATATAAATAGAAATATACAATCTGCTTTTAGTGCACAAGAGTGTACTATATTAAAAGAAAATAGATACATTCATTTGGGGAGTAAATAGAAATGACATTATTAAATAAGTGACCTCTATTGCCAAATATGGACCTTGATCTTGCAAATATTTAAGCACTATTATTTATTATTTGTATTGTGATAGGACCTACAAGTCCCAGTCCTGGACCATAATCTTTTGGTGTTAGGTGTTGCATAAAAACATGATGAAGATACAATCTAAGTAAAGATATTAATGGGTAGCAGCAGCATGATTCAGCGCTAGGTCAGTACTCCTCACCCCACAAGCGGGTCTCTGGGACTGCTGCCCAGTCACTCCCCCTTCCTTAGTTACGCTATTGTTTTCCTCTATAACCATGGAGGGCAGACACTGAGATACTTATAACAAAAATAGAAGTTGAGATTCTCACATAATCACATGACTCCAGAAGCTAACAATTTAAGACAGCCTTGAATATCAGAACCATGCTGTAAAACCATTAAGGTGGGCAACAGCGCAAAAGGGAATAAAAGACAATGTGACCCAGCCTTGCATTTATGGCCATACAAGGGATTGACTACAGCAATGAAACTGCTGTGACAACCATAGATTGCATGGCACTGAGCCAGGTGATGCTTGAAAATCAGGACTAATGGAGCATGGACAGCTGGAAGTTAGCTATTTTAGAAAAGCTATTAACCAAGGATGCTAAAGCCAACAGATTACAATTTTGCTTTGTTGGCTTCCTAAGTATTAACAGACGAATTGAAATTAATCTCTGGTTTCCAGGGTTTTCCTCCTATGATTGAAATGTTTTTAAAAAGTTGATGTGAGCAAGGCAGACCAGATTGCTCTGCAATACTTTAAATCTAATTTCTCTTTTTAATTAAAATTCTAATTTTATTTTTGACAATAAATGTTTCACTTGAATCTTAACAGCTCCTTTATGAAGGCCCCTCATTATTGTAAAAATAGATGAGCAAAATACCTGTTGACCCTGAACAATTCACATGTATAATAAGTAGTTTACTATGATGATTGGTATCAGGCAAACCTGTTTAAGGTATTTGTAGAATAACAACCCCATAATATCTAGATCCTAGACAGAGTAAGAGGCATGTACAACATAATGTCTCTTTGCAATACCATTTCCTACAGCAAAAACCACTACATTAGCATTTAAATGGTAGTGGAGGGATGGTTCTGATGTTTATCCAAACCACTAGATTATGCGAGCTTACATCTTGATCCTGCAGCTATATGAATATGGACAGACCCCTGCGTCAGCACAGAGCCCCATTGCCACCCACATAGATGCAATTTCAGGATTGCAGCCTTACTCTGCAAATCTCATGAAGCAATCTCCTAAACGAAATACCATTACAAAAGTCCTTTCCCTGATATTTTATCATTTCTAATCAGAACTGGGAATGAAGAAAAATTCAGAACCTCGAAAAATCAATTTGAATGTGATTCTGAATCCTGGATTTTTATTGGATTGGTTGATTAGTTGTCTTTATAAATCTGTTTAACCTCTTTCCTTATTAATTTGTTTAAATTAGAAGCAGCTAAACCTCCCAAAACTTTCTTTGCTATTTCAATTTGATAGTAAATCCAACATGACTCTTTGCTTGCTAATGAGTACTTTAGTATATTGTAGGATAAAACTGAAATACAATTGTTCTAAAAGACCTTGACAAAATACATTGGAGAATATTTTTTCACACTGCTACTTTAAGAGAATCTGATGTGACAAATGAAAACCATGCTTCTGGAAAGTTTAGCTTGACCCTCTCAGTGTAAAATCATAAAAATAAAACCATTCCATCATTTTCATTTACTCTTAGATTCTCCACCTAATACAGTTGCTGTAGTACTGAAATAGATTTATAAATTTTGTTTTCCTTTTGCAGAGCTGAGCTAAATCCTGCTTACATTCTGTGAGAGAGAGATTTTGCAATTTTGGGACAAACTCAAGTAAAAATATAAAACATGCTTTTAGTGCACAAAAGTGTACTATGTTAGAATAAAATAGATGCATTCGTGTTGGGAGTAAATGGAAATGACATTATTAAATAAGTGACCCCTCTGGCCAAATTTGAACCTTGATCTTGCAAATATTTAAGCAATATTATTTATTATTTGTATTGTGATACAGCCTACAAGTCCTAGTCCTAGACCAGAATCCTTTTGTGTTAGGTGTTGCATAAAAACAAGATGAGGATACAATCTAAGTAAAGATATTAATGGGATTATTTGTGTGAATTAAGTTATACCTAAGTGCCAGGTTCAAAGCCTATTAGAATCAACTATGGGCTTTCCAATAGAGGAGAATCTGATTGATTTTTGTGGACTTGGGATCAAAATAAAGAACTTTGAAGAACTGGAGATTTTGCCTCAATCGTTCCTATGCTGTTCTTTACATATTCTAAGGCCAACACAAGGTTTCAATTAGAAAAACTAACATGCACCTACGCAGACACAAACTCTCTTTCCTTCTTCAAGTTTATGTAAGATTCTGATTGCTCAAGAAAGACAGAAAATGTTTCAGGCATTTTATTTATTTAGTTTAATTTCGCAACAGTTATATGCATAATTCATCATGGGTAATGGCATTGCAACATCAGGCACAAAACAACCAATCTTCACATATTTTACTCAGAGAAGTGTGTATGCTGGAATTTAATTTGTTAACAATAAATACACTGTTAGGCTTCTGTCAAAGGTTTGGAAAGAAATCATATTGCATTGCTATGTCTGTTATGTCTGGGAGTCTATGTCTATATGTGCATTTATGCTGGCTTAAATTTACTGCTCAGTAAATTACTGAGTAATAAGAGGGAATAGGCTGGCATCTACATGTACAGTCCATACACATTAACACTGTATGTGGACTGACTAGGGACTAAAGTTAGTGCACTAACTTTAGTCCCAAGTCAATCTGTACACACATGGTGTTACTGTGCAGTAAGGCGTTTTACACGTGTGTTACTGCACAGGAACTTATCGGGCGTAAATTTGATACCTGCATGATGCAGGCGTCAAATATACACTCAAGTAGGCATAACTTGCCATATTCATTGTGCAGCGTGGGTGTGCACATGTAGACATGTGCCCATACTGTGCAGTAATTTCAGTTACTGCACAGTAAATGCACACATTTAGACATGCACTCTTTGTCACAATCATTTCTCAGACATGAGTTTTGATGTTCTTCGATGAAGCTATTTGATGCTGATACCTGGTTTCATCAGTCATGGATATATTTGAAATGATACGGACCAGGAACGGGCGAAATGCCGGATCCAGATGATGGCCGGACTCCATTTCCCAGCAACCCCTGTAAATGTCACTGTGGCTGGTTTCCATGGAGACCCCAGTAGTGGTGGCACTGTGACAGCAAGGGACCAGGGTTTCCATGGAGACTGGCCTAAGCAGCATGGCATGGCACACAGCTGGGCAGGGAGCTGCTCTGGGGCTGCGACCTTGCAGTGGCAACAGCATGATCCAGAGCTGCAACAGACCTGCAATCCACTGCCTGCATGTTCCAGCCTGGGGCATGCGAGCAGCAGATCACAGCTCTGCCGCAACTCCAGACCATGTTGTCACCACAAGATCCTAGCCCAGACCAGCTCCTCGCCCACTACATGCCCTGCCAACACTGCTGAGGCCAGTCTCCATGGAAACCCTAGCCCAGTGCTGTCATGGCCTTGTCACTGCTGGGATGGAAACTGGCCACAGCGATGTGGGCAGAGGGTGCTGGGAAATGGAGTCTGCCATGGGCCCAATCCAGCCTAGGGGCTGAACTTTACCCACCCCTGATATAGAGCCTAAGGGTATGTCCAGGTGAATGCACATGTGCAGGGATGCCTATTTCCTGTGGCACATATAGCAGTGACATGTGGGTGGTCCACGATTGCTGCTGGTTGCCACCAATGCTGCTGGCAGTGCTGCCAGGTGGTCACTGACCCCTGGTCGGCACTTGCCACCTTCCCCCCTCCTGCCATTGACAGCGCTGGTGGCATCTGCAGTAACTCCATGCTTACCACTGTTGCACTCCCACCACCACTGCCGTGTTCCCGCCACCACCAGCACAGCTGTGCCCCCGCAGCCACTAGGGGCACATATCATTCATGCCCCAGCATGTACGCTCCAGCACACAGCAAATTGACCTGGGTGGGATGGGGGAGGCTGGGCCAGCACATTTTCTAGCCCCAGCAGATGTACCTGGAGTACTGAAGGCTTCCTGGGGTAGCAGCAGTACCAATCCAGCTGCACAGAGCCTGCCCAGGAGCTAGAGTATGGCGCTGGCCAGGCTCCATTTTTGGCAGCACACACTACTGCCACACGTGCCATGCCCTTTTTAGTGGTGATTTTTTTTTTTGACATTGGGATCTTCTGGTGTCAAATTTTGGGATCATGCTGCAAATTAGCAGCACAACAAACAGATGCATGTGCACCACAAAGAGCTTTGAGGCAGAACAAACCGCACATGCACACTCATCTGGACATGCCCTCAGTGGAATTTTGGTATATCCCTGCTATTATATAATTATTTCTTGACTGTTTACAAATTCACATTTCATCTGCAAGGGCTGAAAGAAAAAAAGGCACATATTTCAAAGCAAATGTGATGACTCAGAATACAAACACCTAATATGATACTTAGCCATAAAGAAAAAAAGGGAAAAAAAATACCACACATATTTTTTTCAAAATTAATGCCCACATATTTAAATATCAGCAAGGAAAATGTATTTTGAAATATTAATAACATTATTTTAACACTGCCTTGCATATACTTAAGGACAAGTGTGAGAACATTTGTAAAGCTGAAACAGCAAATAAATATTAGTAAAAAGAATATGTAACTGGGTTCCAGGAGGGCAGAATAACATCATAAAAGGAAACTATTTGTGACTCATTTATAAGTGAGTTATCCTAATGTGCAGCATGCAATGGAAATACATGGAAAGTTTAAAAAAATACATATTCTACACAAGTCAGTATCCAAAAATAAGGAAGGTTATACAAGGCTAACTGTAAAAATAAGCAGATGAATCTTCTATAATAATATTGCAACTTTTTTTGGCTTTCATTTCTTGGTTGCCATAGGATTTTTTACTTAGTGAGCAACTGTTGAGCATAAGGCAGCCGTATACCATAGCCTGGCTTTAAAAAAAAATCAACATTGTGTAATGAACACACTTGTCTGGAAAAGTGTTAGCAAAGAGTTAGTAAGAACTCGTTTCCATGCTGCTTAAAACCAAATAGATTTGCAACTGGGATGCCTATTGTGTGTGCCTGATTTGAATCTCTCCCTTTCAGAGCATGTAAATTTCTCTCTGAAATAGTTACTTGTTGTGTGAGGAATCATGAAAAACAGCTAAGGGAAAATAGGTTAAGGTACTGTGTATCTTCAAGAAAGGAACATGACGCACATTACATGAAATATCTCTTTGTTATCCTGGCTACTTCTGCAACCAGAGAACATTTCTTCTGGTGGATAATACCAGGGAAAAAGAGCAGAAATTGCTCTTTCAAGCATTTTATATATCTCTGTGACAGCCTGAAATTGTCAGTTTCATTAGGTGCACATTAGAATGAGAAGCAATAAAAGGGGAAATAAAATAACAGTTACTTATTATAACAAGCAAACATTGGTGTCAATTTGTTTCAGGGTTGGTGAGGCATGGAGATATAGGCCCAAGAAAGGCCCTGTAGTATAGGCCCTGATGCTCACAAGAGCTTCCAGAAATGGGGTTTCATTGCAATTGGGGGATAATATATGTGGGGTTTAAAGTAGGTGGTTAGTATCAGTGTTTGTGCTAGTTTCATGGTAGAATTCCCAGACAACTGAAGCAGTCAGCTAGGCTAGGTACAGACGGTCAAAAGGCCTGAGGCTGAATTGATTAAATCTTTGCAGGTTAGTCTAAGCTTCACAGATTAAATTGAAACAGAAGTGAACAGATATTTACCTTTGATTCAGGAAATACAGCCATGTGCCTTAAGTGGCAAAACCTAGGGGGTACTAGAGCATGACTCTGTGGCTGTGTGTTCACCTTCTTTTCCTGCTGGTGTCTCTGGGATTTGCACTCCACAGTCACAACAGCAGGACTCTGCAGGGTTGCTCATCACTTCCTCTTCCTGCTTCCAAATGCCTCTGGGATTTGTAGTCCACGGATGCAGTCAGCAGTAAGTTTGAGTGGGTGAAGGGGTGTTTAAGTCCCCTCCCTGGTCCCAGATCCCAGCCTACTTTTTTGGGAGGGGGGGTAGTCCTCCCCTGCAGACTGGGCAGCAACTCCAGCCAAGCTGCTCCCCCCAACTCCCACTGTGCCTTGTTAGCCAGCCCTCTGCTCCAGCTAGTTCTGTTCTCTGAGGCAGACAGCCCAGCCCAGCCCAGGGCTGGAAAGCATGGTGGGATGTTGGAGAACTATGATTTAACTTGAACCAGGAAGGGGTCTGGGACAGAAATTTCATAAGCCTGTTTGGCCCAAATCAGTTAAGTCTGATACTACATTCAACCAGTTTATCTTGAACTAGTTTCAGCCATTTTGAAACTAGTTTATGTGCACTGAACTTCTGTTCTGTTACAGGTTTAAACCAGTTTCTGGTCATTTAAGCTGGTTTATGTGTAACTGCTGTCCCAAGCCGTAGCTATAAACTAGCCAGATAGTGATAAAGTTAGGGAGTGAACTCAGGCTTCCTGACCACAAGTCTAATGTTCTTTCAAGTGGGTCATACCATATTATTAATCTTGCAAAGTAAATCCAGTCTCTGTCTTGCTGTTAGTTCTCTATTGTGAAAGATGTCATAATTCAAATGAGACAGAACATTAAGGATCAGACCACTTGTATTATAAATGTCCATGACAGTCTTAACTCTAATCTCCTAGCTAGACTCCAGTTTATGTATTGATCTCTGTGGGCCTAACAGAAAGGAGGAGAGATTTAAATGAGGAAGAAATAGATTAGCTGTACAATTTTTTCACCAACCTAGGCCAAGATTTTCAAAAGTGACCAGTGAACTGTTCTAATTCCCCCACCCCCATAGGAAATAAAAAAAAGAATAGTTGATAAGAGTTACTTTTTTATTTCTTAAATACATTTAGGATTCACACAAAGCAGTACATTGAGAGCCTAAGAACAAAACTCTTTCGTATGTGGGAGGTTTTAAGAGCAGGTTAGACAAGCTTCATTGGGATAGCTTAAATATGGCAGATCCTGCTTTGAGCAAGGGGTGGAACTAGATGACCTGGGGTGTGTCCACACATGCAAGCATGTGTCCTTGCAGCAGCTCAAATAGAAGCAGTGCAAATTTGAGCCAGGGTTTTTTGCCTCAGTGCACATGCTTAGACATGCACTTTGTTGTGGAGCAAATTGTGCCACTAGTGTCAAAATAACCCGGCTTGACTCCTCCCTGAATTTCAGCCAGGGGGAGCTAGAGCTGGGAGCCAGCACCTGTGCTGTCCCCAGCAGTATAAAAAGCTGCCCTGTCCTGGCTCCATCAGTACAAAAGCGGTCTTGGCAAGTAGCTTCAGGGCTACTCATTCTCAGGAGCTTCTGAGGCCCAGCCAATTGGTACCTGGGGACACTGCCCCTTGTGCCAGCTGGACTGCTGATGCAGCCGTGAGAGTTCCTTGCACCCTCTACCCACTGCTGCAGTCTGGCAGTGGGGGCTGTTGCCTGCCTGTGACCTGCTGTGCACCTGCCAGACCCAGATGGGGACTGCAGAGCCAGTAGAGGCATCTGCCCCTCTGGGCTAGCTGCCAGTGGACTGCGGTTCCAGGGTTGGCCTTTGTGCAGCATTACTGCCATTTGTGCCCCCTGCCCAGCCATCTGGGCAGCTATCACCTGGAAGATGTTCCCAGTGTGGTGGCCTACTTCAAACTGTCAAAGCCCCATTTGGCCAGGAGGTCAGCCACAGCCAGATGGGTCCAAGGTGCCAGCTCTGAGCAGGCAGGGTCGTGCCACTGGCCTCCCTAGCAGGAATTCTGGTGTTCCCTATTGGAAAACTGAAAAATCCCTGATAAAAAAATCCCCAGATCACCCTCTAAAATACCCCCAAATCCATGTTCCTCCACAAGTAAAACAAAAGACCACTATAAAGAGAGAGTGAGACGATCAGTTGGACAATGTTTTACTGATATATCTACAGTATTAAAGCAAGTCTCTTATAATAATAAAATGAACTCTAAATACAGGTTTCATGAATTTTGCTGCCCTCCCACAGGGTGATGGTCCCCACACAAGGGCTACGGCCCCCCAACAGGGGATTCAGGACCCCAAGAGAGGGCTCAGCCCCTACACAAGGGCTACACCCCACCAACAGGGCTTTCAGCCCCCCAACAGGGGATTCGTCCCCCCACACAAAGGTTTTGGCCCCCCAAAAGGGGGTTCAGCTCCCCAAAAGGGGTTTAGACCCCTACAGGGGGTTTGGCCCACCCCCTGTGCAAGACCCACATGCTCCACTCTGCTCCCTGATTGCTGCCCCACCTGGCCCCATCCCCCACCAGTTGTTGCAACCCCCGCAATGGCTGCTCCACCCAGCCCTACCCCCCACTCATCCAGACCTCTCCAATAGCTTCCCCATCCAGCCTCACCCCCCAACTTGCACTCCCAGGCCCCCAAGGCTACCCCCACAACCCCAGGCACAATCACTTAAAAAAAAAACCCAGAAAAAGAACAGAAAAAAAATGGGGGAAAAAAGCCTCTGCTTACCTGAGAAGCAGGGGTGGGGGGGCTCCGGGGCCTCCTGGCAGAGCCCCCCGGGCAGCACAGGACAGTGCAGCGGCAGGAGGGCCTGGGTTGGGGCCACTGGGGCTGTCACCCTGCCCCGCACTGTGCGGGCAGGGCCCCAGGCAGCCACACAGCAGCTTCAGCTGAGGGTAAGTGCGGGGTTTTTGTTTTTGTTTTTTTTAAGTATGGGGTGGGAGTGCAGGGATCAGGGGGTTTGGGGGGAGGGGCCAGATAGGGCAGGGGACGAGGGGCTCAGGGGGGCTGGTGGGGGAAGGGGCCGGCCCCGGCAGGGGTTAGAGGGAAAGGGGGGTTGGCAGGGGGAGGGGGGGCTGGGGAAGTGGGCAGGGCCCCACAGTCCCTTCCCTCCTCCTTCAGCCCCCCCAGACCCCTTACCCACTGGCACTGAAGGCCTGGTGCTGAAACACGTGGCCTGGCTGACTGCGTGTTTCAGCAGCAGGGCGAGGGGCAACCATAGAGATGCTGTAGCAGCCAGAGCATCTTTATGCAGGACCCAGCCTCCAGTTGCCATAGGGCACGGTTGAGGACTGTGCCCTGTCCCGTTTTTTTAAACTTCGCTTTTTTTAGACCCCTGGATATCCAGGAGTCTAATTTTCTCCCCTCGCTGCAAACTTGCAGTGTGGGGAACATTTTTTTGCTCCCGCACATGCCTGTTCCCCCACGTTAAAGGGGTTTGAGGTGGGGCAAGAGGCACATGCACGCTCATGTGGGTGCACCTCTGGGGTCCACTTCATCCCTACTTTTCTATGGTGCTCTGATGCTGAGTGACCAAGATTTTGAGTATACCACTTTAAAATAGTTTGAAAGATTACTGGATATTGGAAAGGGATAGTATAATAACATATCTCAGTGCGGGTACCCAAAGTCCAGCACACAAAATTACTGAATATTCTTCAGAAGTTTTGGCCATCATCCCTAGGTAAAGTTTGCATAAAAAGGGAGAATGCTTTGATTGGTAAGGCACTTGTAAGGAAGTTCCTTGTAAGGAATTTACACGATTCAATTTCCAACTCTGCCCTAGACTCCTTGTTGCTCTCTGGGCAAGTCAGTCAAATTCACTGTCTCATTCCCCATCTGTAAAAAAAGGAATATGAATACTGCCTCTCTCTCTTTTACAATGTCTTGTTTTATTTGGATTGCAAGCTCTTTTGCATGGGCAATGCCTGAACATTTCTGTGAACATTTGTGCACTTCGTATAGTGAAGCTATAACACCACCTGGGCCCATGGACAGTATGATAATACAGATGGTGATAACTGGTAACGCATTCTGTCAGGTAAGACTGGACATTCTACCTCTATTAATTTTAGCTATTGTTATACCTATCTGCCGTTCTGCAAGGACCTGAGTTTAATCATGACACGAAGCAGAATATAACTTGTCCTTGTCTGCACTGACTTCAAAATTCTGTTGACGCTCCAGTGTCATGTTCTGAAATGATAAAATGTTGTAGTGAGGACACGGCCTAAATTAAATTTGTGTCTCCCGTAGATGTCATAATCTCATATCTAAATCTGCAAGAAAGCCTGCTATTCTGAGCTTGGATTATAATACCCTAAAACATGCAGTTAGGTATGTAGGGATTAAACTGATTGTAACCACATAACCATAGATGCTGGCACTTAGGTGTAGTCAAAGATGATGTTTTAGACATTCTTTCCACTTCTTTGAACAATTAGCATCCAGGAGCTGCTATATTACAAATTGGCTGGTTGACAAATGGCACTAGTAAAGTTACTAAAGATACCTTACTGAAGATACCCTGAATCCCATTTGAAAAGGAGAATGCAAACCTTTTGCCCTTTTGCTGAGACTGATACTTCTGAGTTAGCTTTAGGTCAGAAATTATGTATCTTCTTTTTTGGTTTTTATATTGTGCTCATCACCATGGCATCTGAATATACTCTGAGACAACCCAAGGACGTGTGTCCTAAGGCAGGGGTTTCATCCTTTATTAATAAGTGTACTCCCAGTGGCTGGACACTGGGGGGCGGGGAGGGGAAGGGAGAGGAGGGTGGCACGTGACCGGATGTGGAGTGGGGGGGCGGGGGCGGTGTGTGGCCGGACACAGAACAGTGGCAGCGCAGGGTGGTGGGTGGCAGCTTCTCCCTTCCCCCCACCCTGTGTCCAGCCAGCCGGGTGGTGCCTGTGCGGCCCCCAGAGGAGCGTCACTACCCTCACTCCTCCCAGCTCTGCTCCTAAGAAGTGGCAACATGGGGTGGTGGGTGGCAGCACTCCATCCCTGTGCGCGCATACCCACTATGGCCTTCGCAAGTATGCTTGAGGTTACATGTACCCCCAGTTGACAACCCCTGTCCTAAGGAAGCAGGCCTCACATTCAGGTGAAGTCATCTTAAATCAATACAAAGTTTTTTGGCAGAGTAGAAAGAATCGTATATGAAACTGGTTAAACAAAAATGATCGAACAACCAAACATAAAACCACCAAAAGGTCTTCAAGTGGAGCATGGATGACTGGTGCCTCCCTATTCTGGGGGGGCATCAGTGGGGCATGACTGGGGGGCGGTCCCCCAGTGGCCAGCCAGTGACCGGAGGGAGCGGGCCGCTGGCAGAGCCAATTTCAGGGGGGACACTCTGTGCCCCCCTACCAGCCAAAGTGTTCTCTGTCAGGGGAGCACCAGCACTCTCAGGGGGGCACGTGCCCCCACCCCGTGCCCCTCCCTGAGTTGCCTATGAAGTGGAGTAAACAAAATTAACACTTGCCTGTTGTATTTCCTCTCTCCAGCAAGTAGAGTGCAATGGTCCTTCCCCAGAAAAGAGCATGTTTCAAAGCATAGAAGGACTGGATTTATAAACAAAGGACAGTACTGCTAGTTGGAAAAAGAATGAAGAACCATGACTTCCTTCTAAAAGATATAGATCTTTCTTCCATAACCTTTGTGTAATAGATTATTTCCTCCTCAAGACTCCTATGTTCAAAACTGAACAGTTATTAACGTAAGGAATCTACTATCATAACCTCCATTCTCCTCTGTACTTATAAGGTTTATAGTTATAAAAAAGGTTGTTTATATGTTGCTTTCGATCAACAGAACTCAAAGCAATTTCCAAGGGAACTGAAAGTCATTATCCCCATTTGCAAATGGAAAACAGACTCAGAGCACATCTACACATACAATTATAGCACCTGAATGAACTGCGGAGCTTACTGCTCTGGAGTTTATTGATCCTGGGAGCAGCATTTGAACATGAGCCTGGGAGCAATTAACTCTGAAGCAATAAGGTCTACAGTTTATTCATGTACAGCATGTGGAGCTGGGGCAGAGCAGCCCTGGCTGGTAGGGTGCCTAGGGAGCTGGCCTGCCAGCCCAGGGATGTTTCCCTTGGCTCAATGCGCTGTGGAGGGGCTGACTAGGGCACAGTGTAAGGGTAGCCAGGAACCAGGCCCCATGCTACCCAAGCCAGCCCCATCAGCATCTACATGTGAATTGCTGCAGAATTTTTTAATCCACAGAATAAAATTTTTATAAGTACTAGCCTGCTGTGGAGTAAATTAGTTTACTCCAGCCTAATAGGGGAACATGTGTAGATGCCAAGACATTTACTGTGTGGCTAATTAGTCAACTGTGCAGTAAATGTCTTGTGTGGATGCACCCTCAGAGAGGTAAAATGACTTGCCTATGGTCATTCAGCAAATCAGTGGCAGAGCCAGGAATGGCTTGCAGTCTGGAATAGACTAAAACCCACTGTCTTACAGGCTAGTGTCTCTCCCATCAGCATCATCCTGAAAACCCTAGCAATAGTGCCTTGAAGGGAATGTCACCATTACCTTTTGGTCTACATATGGAGATATTTTGAAAGATGGCTAGCAGAAGGGCAACAATGGGTCTCAGCACCCTGATAATCTACACAAACTGGTATTTGACCAGGTATTCAAGGTCAACTATACATAGATTTTTGCTGTAGGAAGAGGTTCTGCATCAAGTTTTTTTTCCCCCCCTTTACACTTACTTACCCCTCTGTCTTCAGACTTTAATTGCACAGACATCTGTGGATCCAATATCACTAATAAGGACATTTTAAACATAACGAGATAAATGTCATAGAGGACTATGCAAGACCTATGCCCCATCTGGGTTCCATTTAAGCCCTGGTTTTGGTACTTAAATGAGACTTGGATGGGACCTTGTCCTGGCTACCTGAATATGGCTGAGTTTCACCCTGCAGAAAAGCCCTGATTATGTCGATAGACTGATCAGTTGGTGAAGATCGTTTTGTAGATTAATTTGTGTACTCCAGTTTCATCAGCTACAGCAAGTATCAGGTTGTCAGTGACTTTCTCAGTATCATGCATTTCATGCTGTCTGACATTCCTTTTTGAAATGGAAGATAGCACATTTCTAACTTTCCGACAAATCTCACCACCATCCTGAAGTTACATGAGATCATTGGCTATTCATGTTAGCTGTTCCTCAAATAGACATAAGAATTCATTTTCACCTCAACAAAATGGATTTGTCAACATCCCATGTCATTTAAAAAAAAAAGAGTCCTGCTTTTTATTTCTCTGCTATAAAGTCTCTGCTGCAATTTACACTAATCAAATAATATAGAAGAAATGACATTGCCAAAATGCGTAGACATGCTCTTACCTTAGTTTGTTGACTTGAGTGGCTTTCAGTTACCAAAGTGGTGGACATAGGTAATATAATTAGTACCTTTGTGGCATATGGTTTTATTAATAAAATATATGTTTTACCTATTTGTAATCAAAAAGCAATACAACAACTCTTAGAGTTGTACTGGATACAAACAGTAGTTGGAATCTTCATTCACAAGTACATTCCATGTGTCATAATATCTCTTACAAAAGGATCTATTAATTCATACAATCCAGCCAATTGTTTTTATCAACAGTTGGGAGGTGGGGAAAGGGATTGACTGGCAATATGCAAGCACAGTCTATGAAAGTCCATATGCAACTAACACACAGGAATGAGTAGCTAGTTTGTGTCCCATAAAATTTATTTCTTACTGTCCCTTAAAGCCAAACAGATCTTATGCTGAACTTTTAAAATCAGTGTTTACAATATGCAGTATTAAACTTGATCTGAGCCTAGAAGAGGCCAACTTTATATTTAGGATTAAGACATTCATTGTTCTGGTTTTCAAAATATAGGGTCAAGTCCTTTTGTGATGGAGGAGACAAATTCAAAATAACTACGTCAGAGAAAAAAAGGGTTTGCAATAAAACCTGGAACACCCTACTTAAGTAAGGACTGTTTAGGGCATGAAGCTTGCCACCCTTTCATAATAATGGGAGTTACAAGTATGCAAAGGCATGAAGATTAGGTACTTGCAGAGAAGTTCTGAACTATGTTTGAGAATCAAGTTAAGGAAAGCATCTAAGTGTATTGGTCTTGGGCATGGCCTTAAACTGCATCTTCCACTGCCTTGTGGACACTTCTTGGTTGAAGAAAGGCTAAGGGACCTCATCAGCCTTGCCAGTGTCTCTGCTCCCACTCTGTAGGCTAATGGGGAGAAGGACAACTTCTATCAACAGCAGGAAGAACCGATCGCCAGGATTCCACCGAAGGAACCCGTCCTAGTACTTGGAGACTTCAATGCAAGAGTTGTGTCCAATGCTGAGATCTGGTCTGCGATTCCGGGGTTCGTAGTATTGAGATCTGGCCTGGGGTTCATACTATTGAACATATGAACAACAATGGTTAGAGAGTTCTTGAGTTCTGTGCCAATCAAGGCTTATCAGTGACCAACACCACCTTTGCTGGTAATATCAGAAGAACATCATGAAGATATCCGAGGTCCAAGTACTGGCATCAGCTGGACTTGGAACTGGTAAGATGTACACACTTGAAAGATATCCTGCATACATGACTCTTTCAAAGCACAGACTGCAACACAGACCAAGCATCTGCTGCAAAGTGAAATTTTAAGCTAAGAAGGTCCACTGCAATAAACCTGCCAGACAACCTCGCACTGATTTGACACAACTCAACGACCCTGTCAAGAAATGGCTTTTCAATGAAGAAGTAGCAGAGTCAGCCAAAATGAAAGAAACTGCATCAGCTCCATGGGAAGTCCCAAAGATAAGTATGTAAATGCAGCAGTCAGTAGTTTTGGAAAGAGTACAAAGACCTGGATGATAATATAACCGATAAGGGGAAGCAACTGGAGAGGTGGATTGAGCACCATGCAAGACAAAGCCTGGAACAATAAAAAAAACTGTCAACTAAAGTGAAAATCTGTATTTACGAGACGTGTTGTATCCACTCTTCTATATGGCTCAGAAACATGTACAACCTACATCAAACATAGCAAAAGACTAAACAGCTTTCATATCAGATGCCTGCATAAAATTATTTGAATAAGATGGCAAGGCAGGGTGACACATGTGGAAGTGTTCAATCATGCTGGTATATCATTCATGGAAACATTAATTAGTAAGAAAAGTCCCAGGTTGCTCAGTCATATCAAGTGAATGCCAGATCACAGGATCCCAAAGAACATGATGTACTCTAAAGCTTGTGAAGGGTCTAGAAAGAGGCAGACTGCTACACAAATTTTGGGATGCTTGCAAAGATGGCTTAGCATCCTTTGGAATTTCTGTGGATGATTGGAAAAGGAGTGCAGAAGGCTGCTTTGGCTGGCAGAGTCAATTTGCAGATGGAGCAAGGAGCTGCGAGGAGGACTGGATCAGGTTTTGTGATGACCAGCATCAGAGGCGGCAAGAATCTGCTACTTGGATTCAGAGCATTGTGAGTGTGTGGGTGTGCCCACCTGTCGCTCGGGCACTGGACTCAGCAGCCATTAAAGAACTCATCGGCACATACATCATGCTCTGTAAAGATTGATGGTGCCATCATCCTAACTGTATGCTTAAGACTATCCACGCAGTGGAAAGTTTGTGTGTGCACTTACTGAATTAGGGCCTAAGAGTACATTTCTATTTAAAAGAAATACTAACCTATTATTTTTTATAGCATTTCCACAGTTAAGAAGCCTAACCCAAAGCCCTTTTTGACTTTTCCATTCATTCCAGTGGGCTCAGGACTGGAACTATAGTGAACAAATGCTGGGTATTGGCATGCAAAAGGAAGTCATTAGCATTTCCTGGGGATTTCAAGCTATCTGGAAGTGCCTTGTGTAAAGAGTCTATGTAAAATGTCACATCTTCTAGTGATGCTCTGAATAGGTACAGATGGAGGTGACCTTTTTCACTCACATATATTAATGGCAGTATCTAGAAAGAAAAGCCAAGAAAACGCACCTAGCAATTCTCCATTGCTTTGTGCATGTTGCCTTCTGAGCTTCCTCTAGATTCCCCTTTCCTCATCTTATGCTTACTTTAAAAAGCAGAGTACAACCTACAAAGAAAAGATGTAAATGCTCTCTTTTCATGATTCAACCCACGTTGCAGCAAGATACAGAGCTGTGATTCTCGACCAGCGTGGTAGCACCCAGAAGTGCCTTGAGATCCTTTGAAGGGTGCCTTGGGATGCTACACAACATTAGCACTGATAGGTGTACAAACATGATTCATAAGATGACCCTGGGGATTTCAAACAGGAATCAACGCTGTTAAAACATCCAGCTCTGTACCTTTGAATTCTTTGCTATTCTCTTACTATAGTCAAAAAACCAGTGAAAACTAAGAGCTGGCTCTTTCCAAGGGTGCCTTGAGCCCACTGAGTGGTGCCTCTAATGTAAAAAGGCTGATCTAGAATCTGCCTTTTCCATTTTTCCCCTGGATTCAATGTCAGAAAAAGGCAAAATGCATAAGAACTTGGGATAAAAGACAATCAAATGGTCAAGTATTAAAGGTATTGTGTGGAATAAAGTTTGGAGACATAGATGGGGCATGAATTTGGCCCTGCAGTAGCTACCCTTAATTTGGCTAAGCCCTTGAAACATTAAGGCCTTCCCATAAGTGACTGCTCTGTTCAGATGCCCACAAGAAGCTGCATATTCCTTGCCTCAGATGATGGTGTTGTAGACCGTATCTTGCTAACTTAAATCAAATGAGATAAACACCTTGTAATGCATCGTGCAACTCACTCGAGTTTTATTTTGGGCTTAGTATAAATGCCAACACCCAATGTTGCAAATACATTTAACAGCGCAAGCAGAAGTAGTTCCTCTGATTGACCTATGGCACTCCACCAGCTGTTATACCACAATTATTTTATTTTTTCCTCTGCAGACTATGGATGCTGTGCTAAGGAAACACTGTTGCCAAGATCAGATGATCCATCACAGTACCAGACCACACCAAGCCCAATTCAGAGGAGAATCTAAGTGAATTTGAAAAGTATAATGCTTCAGTCTGTTTTTTCAGCACACGTTAGACCCATTTAGGTCTTAGAACAGGGGTGCCAAACATTTCCAGCCCCGCACGCCATTTGGCAGTGGGGCAAGTAGTGTATCTGCACTTGCCAAGCCCAGCCTTGGTACCACTGACCCACAGGGGTTTAACACTGCTTCTGCTGCTTGCTGTGCTGTTGGAGGTGCCCCGTTCAAACCACAAGAACCCCTGTGGGCCAGATGTAAGCAAGGAGGCAAGTAAGTTTGGTACCCCTGTCATACAGCTATCTACAGGGCACCAGTCTGTGCTGTTTAGACACCTGAGCTAGCTCCGAACAAGCTACCTTCAGCACCAGCAGCAGCAAAGCCACAGTGGCAAGGCCCCGGATCTGGGCCAACATGCTTTGATTCTCTTCAGCAGGGCTCATTAACCCACGCAAAATGCCACACTGAAGCATGTATGTGTTCTCAGTACCTCAGCTCACCCTGATTTCTCTGCAACGGTCCTGCATTGTTCTTTTTAGACATACCCTTAAAAGCCAAATTCTGCATTCAGCTGCACTGTCAGTTACTTTAGCTACATTGCTAGAGATTTACACCAGTGCAACCCAAAGCAGAATTTGTCCCTCGTATTAAGACCGTTTTACCAACATTAATTGAAGTTTTAATTGGGGGGAAGGGGATGGGTGTTATTTTAGTGTGTAGCTTCTTAAGCCTGCACAGTAGTAGCTCTTCATGCTGCAGGTAGAACATCATATGGCAGGAAATTTACCATACCTACACTTGCCTTTTGTTTCACATTAGTGATAATCTTCAACATTTTCTTTTGCTGAAAGTATACAAAAGATACAAGACAATTGAACTGTTGGGTATACGGTCCGTTATTAAATTAGCTCTCTCAGAAACCTTAGGCAAAACTTAAGGAGTAAGGAACCGATCATTAGTAATCCTGTTGGTATTCATTATGCTATTAGTCACAGAGCTCACTCATGCATTTCCAAATTTCTGCATAATCATTTCAGGGTGAAGAGTGTTATTTTTTCCCCCTTCCCAATAATTTTCCCTTGGCATCACATTTCATACCCTTCTTCCTTGCTGCCTGCCAGGAAAGTGTGGTTTTGGGGGAGAATTTTCTTAGGAACGTAAGAAATGAGTTATTTCTTTTTAAAGAGAACCTATTTTTAATGGACACACATTTATTCAAATAAAGTGGGTGCACCTACATAGTTTAGTGTGATGGGGGTCATACGATGTAATTGCACTGAAGGAGGACTAGTTTGCATCTCCTGGGATGAAACTGTAGCTGAGAAAAAGTCACAGGAAAGTAATACACTTCATTAAAACAAGCCACAACAAAAAGCAAAATACTAGTACTTTTTGCCTCTGAAAGTCTGCCATAGGGTTACATCCTTATGAATGATTGTTTGTGAACCAGGCTTTTCATTCTAGTTGGTAAGAGAAACATTTGTCCCTGTAACAAAAACAACACTTTACTGAACATGGTTGCCCGTCTTTACTCAGAAATGTACCACATAGCACTTGCCATCCAAATCAGGCTGGAGCTCCATTATGACAACTGTTGGAAAGCTTCCAGGATGCCTGCTTCTTAAACTTAGTACAACTTTTCTGAATACTAAAACCATCTCTAAAAATATCCTTCTCCACCTCCCCCCTGACAAGGGCTGAAGATCTAACAACTGAGAACCACAGTCTCTAAGGTTAAAATCTGGCTGCTAAAAGGTTCAAGGCTCAAGCTGTGAGGACAGAACTGGTATTAGCATTATGTAAAGAAACAGACTTTGAGTGCCAAAGGCTTACTTCACAGCAACACCAAGAATGCATTAGTGTTTAATATAAAACTCACTGCAAATGAGCAATCATTAGTCAGCCACATTTTTTATATAATTACTGGCAGTGAAAAAAGCAAGCATGCAGGTTTACTGTAAAATTAGGACTATTTCCACCCAAACAGAACAGAAGCCATTCACATAAGTTTTAGTGGAAAAGCGTTGTAGCTGAGGAAGAAAGGAAGAGACCCTCCCTACCTCCCCCACCAAAAAACAAAAAAAACAAAAAACTTTGTTCTTTTCTGTGCCTGATTACAATCTGCTTTTCCTATAAAGCACATTGCTTGTAGGAGTTTGATTTGAAAGAGTTTCAAGTAATTTAAACTTTGGCTGCAGACATGCAAATAATTTAAAAGCCAATTTCTGAGAGTTTCTACATGTCCAGGACATTTGAGGTTGGCACTATGAACAGCAATTAGAATTTTTCATACAACCACCCATAGTATTAGGCATGAGCCAGTCTGGCCTAGACCTAGCTAACCTGATATTCATGTCTGTTCTGCTAACTTGTGGTGGAATGTATCATTATTTTGAAGGGTTACTCGTTTCCCTGTTGTCCTCCAACCCAGTAGCGTAGGGATGCAGCCAGGCATCCAGGACAAAGCAAGAGCAAGTCACTTCTGGGTCACAAGTCAATCAGTTACTGCCAGCTGCTTCCCCCCCCCCACCATGTTGGCACCCGAGGCAGTTGCTGTTGTTGCTCCTGGTAGTTATGCCACTGGTGCCACCAGCAGAGATACTGAGAACGGACTGTGGCACCTCATGCATAAGGTATTTGAGCTAGAGTCTGACAGACTTACCTCAAAGAAATAGGGCTTAATTCCACTACTGCTTCCACTGATCTCAACAGATGGATTCAAGATGCTATTCAACATGAGAAAGAGGATCCGAATCTGGCTTAAACAGAGACTGTATTTTCTTCAGATTCATCCAGTAATGGAATGGAGGGATAATGCATGAGATTTGAGACCTTGGCAATCATATACATTTTCTTAGGACTCATGAATCAAGCTAGTACATTAAATTTTCCAATGAAGTGTCAGGCTAGATTTTCCTCAGTGAATAGCATAACTTTCCTTAATATAGACTAGTCAGACAATGACTAATATACACAAAGAGAGAACAGGCTTATCAAAAAGTAATGACAACCCAAACTCACTCAATTTAACTGTACATTTTAGATCTTAAAAAAAACAAAAACACAAAAAACCCCCAGCAACAACAAAACCAACTTACACTGCTCAAACTATTTGAAGCAATGACCTGACTTCATACTTTTAAAGAGTACTATCAGCATTTGGAGGCCATAAAAACCAAGCAATAGCAACCAGGTAAGATTGCTGCAGCAGTGGGGAACATTAAAAAGAAAATCCTTTACAACTGGGATTTAGTTAAATATGCACAATTTTATTTATTGAAGAGATTAGGACAAAAAACATTAAACCAAATACATGACAAAGCACCAGAGGCAGTAAAACCCCACCATGCACATCACCAATCTTTCCTCCTACAAGGTACTCATAAAATAAAAGTTAAAAAAAAAAAGTCCTTCTTGACACAGCACCATCTTCAGAGTGTAAAAACATTACTCCTTTATATTCTTAGTTACCAAAATAGAACCAAGGCAGGTCAGCTGCAGCTAGCTTTGTCTCTTGATAAAGAACTGTGAAACATCCTCTTGAAAGTGGGATCATAAACTTTCCTGCAGGACAGGCAAATAGCATCCATACGTCAAATGCCAAGTAGCTGTACGCACATGCCACATACTATAATTAAGCACAAATTCAAGTAACATTTACATACTACAAAGTCCACATGTACCTACCAAAAAACATGACCACTTCACAAAACGTATACAGGCAGTAATATCAGAACAACTGAGGTACTGGAAAACACAAATATTTATGCCAAGAGATTTCAATATCATACAGCAATATAAAAGCAGTAATAAAAACATTTGCCAGTCTAAATCAAATAAAGCTATCTAGGAAAAAAAAAAAAAAAAAAAGCTAAATAAAAAGTTATTCAGGGACAGAAATACCTGAACAGAAAAGAAGTGTGTTAACTACAGCATGTAACATGTCATCCCAAGTCAACCCGTAATTGAAGTACTGGCTTAATACATCACTACTGTGACATTTTCTTCAATAAATAGAATAAGTCTTGACAATACAAAAAGGTGCATATTACTGTGTATATTTTGGGAGAAGTATCTGTATTATAACGTTCAGCTTATTAATACCCTTTTTACTCCTTATTCAGGGCATAAAACAAACAGAATAACACAAACAATTGCCTTTCTAAGATGAGAGGAATTCAAAAGAAAAAAAATGCAATGCTTGTCTTCAATAATAGAGCCTTCTATCTATACAACGGGCCAGTCAGTTAACAAGGAGATTGGTTCCGAGATCAAAAAAAATGATCCAGGGGCTTTCTGCCCTCTATAGACATAGATGTGCAGCATGGCAAACATGGAAGCCAGTATTTCAAATCCTTTTAAAAAAAATTTAAAAAAAAAAGTTTTTCTTCTTTTTCTATTATAGCAATAATGCATCTGGAAGTTTGTATTATAATAGCTTCCTGCAACAAACCATTTGACACAAAACAGAACAGCTTGTTAAATGACAGCTACTTCCCCTTAAGGGAACAAAGCATTAAAATGTCATTTCCTGACAAGAATATTAAGTAGTTTATTTAGAAGAAATACGCATTGAAAATAGCTATCAAGAGACATGAACTGAATTTGTATTTGTTTTTAGCACCCACTTTTCATGTCCATCTATGTGCACTTAATTTTTTTTCTTAAATGAATCCCATTAGCTATTAGGCATCCAATTAAAAAAATAGCCAATTGTACTTTCCCTGAATAATGACTGAAGTTAAATATCTAACAGTGCGATGCCAAGATGTGTTTTGAGGCAAAAAGTTTCTATTTGTTGTGAATTGCAACTATTTTAAAATGGAACAGAAACAGGAGTGACACAGCTGCACTGGAATTGGCATGTGCAGTCTCCTTGGCTCCAAAAGGTGGGAAGCTACAATTGCTCCATGCTGCCTTCCCCTCCCCCCGCCCCCCTCCATATCAATCTAACCTGATAGCAAGGCCCCCTCCCCCTAGTCTGCCCCCATGCTACATTTGTTATATTAGCTCCTGGTGGAGATTCCTTCTCAAACCAAGGAACTCCAAGTGTCTTTTGCTACCAAGCTAGGCTGATGCAGGATGTGATTTAACATGGTCAGGAAGGACTCCTTCATGTGTCCATCTCTAGGTCATGTACCTTCTGAACACCAGTCTTTGTGCTCAGTTGAAAAATGGGTCCAAATCTTCTTCCATGTTGACATCAGGCACCAGCTGATCCGATACTTCCTTAGCACCGTATCCTGAATTAGATACATTAAAATCTGTAGAAAACCAAGGATGGTCCAGAATTTCTTGTGAAGTCAGCCTTTCTGATGGCTCCCGACGCAGTATGCTACGTATAAGGCATTTTGCCTTGGGGGATAGAGTCTCTGGAATGTTAAACTGCCCACGACGAATCTTGCTGAAGAGAGAACTAGGCTCAATGTCATGGAAAGGATAGCGTCCAACTAACATTGTGTAAAGCATGACTCCTAGACTCCATACGTCTGCTGCCTTGCCAGAGTAGCTGCCGTTCGTATTCAAGATCTCTGGACTCACATATGCCGGACATCCATGCTTATCAGAAAGAGAGTCGTCATTTCCCCTTAAAATATAAGCATCTTCCAGGCTTTCCAATTTCACTCTAGTCCTGTAGGGAGAGGGAGGGAGAGAGAGAGAGGGCCACCCATCATTAGACTCGCTGATAAATTTCAGTCTGTTCTAATTACATTAGGTACAATAGTGTTTAATAAGATCAATCACCATAAAAGATGCATCACTTTAAATGCCTATCCCTAAGATTTTCTTGAGATATGGCATTGTTTCCTCCCTCCAACTCAGGGACAAAAATAACTTAGCAACATTTGTTTTCCCTTTCTCCAGGCATACACATACAAGACTTTAGTTAACTGTACTCAGCTATGCATAAAAAGCAGTTACAAACTTCTCGATAAAACCGAATCATTGTTTTGAGTATCCTTTCAATGAGTTTTTACTAATGCAACAAAAACAAGCAGGCTGGGGGTGGGGGTGCGACATGAGAACTTGTTGCAATAATCTCCTTTCTCTATACTTTCTAACCAGTTGTGGCCAGAACATTTAAGTCTGGTAGACTGGTAGGTCAATGCTGCGACTACAGTTGTAGAAGCTTTTCTACAATTCTCAGGTTTGAAGTACTGATTTTGCCCTTTTCATTATCAAGCTTTCCTTGCTCAAGTTAGGGTGCTTATGCCTGGTTTTCAAGGCCTGGCTACCCATTTCAATGGAAACCCAAGTCTACCCATGTACAAGCTCTTCTTAAAATTTTGTAAAGGAACGCTCTCAAGAGCTTCAGAACCACAGAAAAAGTCTCTGTTGCAAGCAAAATCCTGCATTTGCATTTGGTAAAACCAGGTCTGCAGCAATATCCAAATGGAGATAAAAAAAGCTCTGAATCAAAAGGCAGCTAGGGCAGCAATAACCTGCTTTCAAAAGCACATCTCTTTTCCTCACACCTTACAAGGTAGATCCTCATTAAAGGGCAAGCCCGCAACTCTCACAGACACTCCTTGTCAGCATTAGCTTGTACCAGTATTCCCACTGCATTCAGCAGGAGTAACATATGCCCCCACTCATCACAATCTCTAGCATACACTACAGGAAGAATGAGGTTTGCCAGGAAAAAAAAAAGAAAAAGAAACAACGCAAAACCAACCAAAAAAACAAACAAAGAAAAAACCTAAAAAACAAAATCCCAACACTCCTTTAAACAAAAATGAAGTAAAGTAGGTGCACTAAAAATGAAATTTAAGGGACCAACACAGGTCAGAGCAATCTGAGAACAAAAGGAAAAAAAAGCAGATCTTTGTGACGGATAAGGTACACGGGTTAATGTATTTATATTTATTTTCTTTTAGATTTAACCCCTGCCCAAGCCAAAATGCTCATGAAAGCTTGTCATAAACTCAGCTTGCTCTCATGAAAACTTATGCATCTCTGATTTAGTCTTTCCCTGCCTCCAAACCTGAGACTACACCACAACCCTCCACAACCATTGCCTCCTTGTCCAACACCGCACAAGCAAACCATCCCACCAATCCTCACCACCCCTCACATCCAGACACAGGGACCCTCCCCCGAACCCTGTCCACTTCCCTGCCACTCCTGGGGAGATCTCCCCACCCTCCCAGTGTCCCCCTTCAAGCCTGCACCCCCTTTCTTTAGGGGGCTGCAGTTGTCACTCCTCTCTCCAAGCATACACATGCTATTCCTCCGTCCCCCAACTAGCACAGAACTAATTCAAAAGAACCCCAACAAAACAAACAGAAGAAAGATACCTCCCCCCCATCCTCATCAGTCACTACCAAAGCATGGTCTTAAATCCTGCCCATCCAGGCAGGCCTGCTGGATTTGTAGGTCCTGAAGTCTGCCTGGATCCTTCTCCCTCCTTCAGATGGCCAAGATGATGCCTGGATTGGGCCCCAGCCCACCCCAGAAAGGGGGAGGAGGGGAAGTGGTAGTAGTTAGATAGAGCAGACCCTACCCTTTTAGCCACACCACAGCATTTATCTGCTATGGAAAGTGGGTGTTTCAAGAACTGTTTCAGTGAAATGAAGTCCAGCATCATGAAACCCCCTTTATCCAGATAACCACAGTAAATTCTGCATCGCTGTCTTTCTTTTCTGAGGCACTGTTCAATGCAAGCAATTCACATCAGGGATCCAACATAGGATTATAAAAGAGTTGCCCCATTCTCATTTCTTAATCACTTCATGCTATGTTCATCTTAGGCTCTTTAAACAGCACAGGCCTCGTATACAATCTAGTTTCCAATATTATACATTTGTAGATGGGTTTGACTTTTACTAAGAGACATTTACTAAGGAATGGGAAGTCACGAGCCTTGATTCAAAACATCTGATTTAATAAGGATGAGGACAGATAAGGAGAGCTTTGTTCCTTACATATTCGTGTGAAGACAAGAATTGGACCCATGACTGACATATGACCTGAACCCAAAACAACTCAGTGCTATCTGTTTAGGAGCAAAAAGGACAGTGCTCTGCTCTGCAAAGTGCTATAGAGACGTCTGCACTATCAACTCTCCAACCGCACTTGGACCTTTTCGACAGCTAGCGACATTTACTAGCAGAGGTGAAAGCTCTTTTGGCAACATGCCTTGGATAAGGAAGTCATAATTCAGAGTACCTGGCTCCCCGAGAACATTATGTAAAGGCAGCTCGTTCTATGATTAAATAGGCCACTGTTTTCTTCCCCAGTGCATATGCTGATGGGTTTGTGCCACACACCTGCTTCCTGATTAATTATACACTGCCAGCTTATAGGCACTTTTTGTGCCTATGGACAGCAAACCATTCACACTCAAACAAGAATCTAATGCGGTGGCACCTCACACAGGAAGCTGGCTACAAGGAACACTAAATGCAATTATACGATCACAGTCAATTTCCTTCTGTAGCAGCTCAGAAAGGCTAAGCGAGACAGGACTTAAGCATGCCTGTCAGACTCCTCTCCTGATCTTCACTTAGGGCTTATTCCTGTCTCCTGATGAGAGATTGTTAAGGGCAGGGGAGAAGGAAGGGAAGGGAAACCACACACACACACTCTCTCTCTCTTTCTCTCTGTTCCTTCCTTCAGAGAGAGACTAAAGGATGGCAGATAATATGAGACATGAAGCTGAAGGCAGAGACAGGATTTGTGGTTCCATCACCAGTGCCCAGCTCCCTCCCCGCTCTTGCACAGAGACATATGCGGCAGGAAGACATACAGGCCAGCTACTTCAGTGTGCATTTCTAAGTTACTGAACTGCTAAGCAGCAAAGCATCAGCTCATTCCTGCGAGGGAAGTCTTGCGCACACACACACACACACACACGACAGAAAGGAGCAGCTTATTTATAAACAACTTATGGGAGGGAATTCATCCACCCACACACTTTCCTAGGCATTTCCCTGCACTGTTGAGACTCAGATAGTATTTTCTCCTTTATCCCATTTACACTTTCCAGTAGTTGCCAGAGCCAAAACTTGAGAGGACCATTGCACTGAAAGTTTTTTTTAAACCACATTATTTGAATTCTGTAATGTTTATGACTAACTGCTTGCAATACAAAAGCAAAACAGTGGACCAGAAAGGCTTCTTTTGTTATAAAGGGCAAGTACTGCCTACCCACATACACCAGAAAATATTACTATGACCATGATTTTGCTTGCAAGGTGTTGCATGCTACAGAATTAAATTCTATATGCATGCTACAGCACATTTTGTTTAAGCCAACAAACTGAACAACAGCTGGCCAGTATCTGCTTACTCCATCATAATGTGACTGAATGAAGCAAACAGTCAGTGATGCTTTCATCCTGCTGAGTAGACCGGGTTTGCGGAAACATATAGACAAAAAACAAAGCCCTTTTCATTTAAGGAAATGGTTGCCTTGATAGAGGCAGTATTCCAGCAAAGGTGGCAACTACGCACACAAGCTTTTCACTTTGCAGTAACTCATAGCTTTCTCTTTAACCTCTTACACTTCAGGTATAGCTATTAATTTTATATTTGGTATTCACATGGCTATTTCCACATACAATATTCTAATTTAGTTAGGCTGCTTATATAAGAGAGTCACGAATCCTATATAAAATCCATAATGAAGCAGAATTTTAACAATAAAAACAGAATATCAGAGGGAAAAAATATCTTCTAATAAAGCAATCTGTACTTTTAGGGTTAGTGAGCTACTGTAGATGCAATAGTCCAGGATGTAAACAAGCAGCAAGGATTTTTTGGTAGTATCTTTTACTGGACTAACTATATAGTTGGGAGAGGTGTTAGACAACCTTTCAGGTACAAAGGGCCCTTTTCTCAGATAAGGGCATCATTAAAAAAAGTCTACTTGCTATACTCTTAGACACAGAATGCATTTAGTAACATTTTGTGCAACAGGACCCAAGTGTAGATTTTTATTTTTCCTCCCTCAAATTCCCAACTTTTAAGGCATGACAAGTGAATCAGTTTTGCAAACAAAGTGCCTCTAACAGACACGAACTTCAGGAAGGCTTAAGTGTCATTCCTCTGGGGGATAAAATGTATTTCCTTTTAAAGAGCAGCAAATTTGGTATCTCTTCCCTTCCTCCCTCTGCCCCTCCAAAGATACAGAAGTGTTTAGCAATTTGGGGTAACTGTAGGCCTCCATGTTGGAGGATGGGAAGTTCACCCAGTTATAGAATACATGAACAACCCTAAATTTGAGTCTTGGCAGGCAAGAGATTCCCAAGCCAAATATTTAAATATGAACTCAAGATCAGCTTTCCAGACTCTTCACCATACAAAACGCAGCATCACTACAATAAAAAGAATAAAATAATTCCATGTTTAAACCCCTTCTATTCTCACAATAAATCCACTAATGATAAAATTCAAGTGACAGATTCCCACATCAGAAATAAAGTCTCCAAAAGCAGCAGCATTTTAACGTTACCATACGAATAGGGATTAATTTCTCTGCAACCAAAGTTCAAATGTAAGCTACTGCCAAAGCCGGATGAGAATCCCTTTCTACAAATACTGTAATGCAACAAAGACTTTTGTCAAGGCTTACGTAATTACAGTACATAATTTCAAGTTTTAATGCAGAGACTGAATAAGTACTTGGAAAAAAAAAAAAAAGGCATTATGCATCCATCAGATCATTGATAAAACACTGCATTAGTCTAATGCATTAAAAAAAAAAAATACAACCCTGAATCATGGCTATTTAAAAAGGGGAAGCTATTCTGCCCATGAATGCTTTCCCATTACTGGTGAATGAAACCACAGAAGTGCAATCAGAGGGCAGCAGTGGCACTCAGACGGGAAATGCGTCTTTGTCCCCATAGAAACCGTCAGGGAAACCCATGAAAACAATACCACTCAGAATTTCTTATCAATATGCCATTCATTACTTGACTGCATTCAGACTTTGCTCTTCAGTAATGTAACAAAACCTGATCAATTAAACATCTTCTAGAAGACTCTTCAATGTAACCTCCTGAGCTAGCATCCGCTCCTGGCAGACAGCTTTGTTATCATACATCCTACACTTTTTCACGGTGATTCACATTATTCCTCCCTGCAGAGCTTAGGGATTACTGGCAAATTGCTACAGTGCGTTTTAGACACAGGCACCGGGGGCCACAAGAACTCTGCATTCACACGCCAGCCTCACTCCTCCTCCAAAAGCAAACATTTCCATAACTGGATTCCGTGGATTTATTCAGAGGTCCTAAAGCTCACTAAAAGGAACAAAAAGAGAGTCCTAAAACATTCAGAAGAAATAGTATTTTTTTTTGGGGGGGGGGGAGACTCCATTGACCAAAGAGGTGTTGCAGAGCGCAGGAGCCCATTCTCCAACGGAGCGGGTCACTAACTTGTTAGTTCTTCTTTGACATTTGTCCTGAGCTCTGTCTACTGGACAAGTCCAAACTGAACCCACGTTTAATATGTTTAGGAACACAGGAACTGAGCAGACCAACAGCTCAAGTCCAGCATCATCTCTCAGACAGTGGACAACACCAGCTGTTTCAAGGGAAGGTACAAGAAACCTCTCTCATTATAATTAGACTGGTATGTTATACAGTTGCTATTTAAGCAAAGTAGAGACTGAATGTTGATAGTAGGCCTCTGTTCCCAAAAACCAGAAAGCAGGTTCTCCTACACATTGATCCCACCTGTATAGTAAGGCACTAGAGGCCAAACCAAATGTCAAACAAACCACTGACTACAAGACAAGTTCCCTACTACCCAAAATATGTCCTTTGGTTAAGCCATGCAGAAATACAGATTCCCACAAGACCACATTTCATACTTAACATCCTTTGGGCTGAAGACAGGACAGCATTGCCTTTGGGACTCTCAGACAGGTACATGGACAGGTAAGGTCACTTAGACTCCCACACAGCTAATCAGCTAGTTTAATGACAGCAATTTAGCAGCACTTCCTCATAAAGGTACATCAAGCATGACTTGCAACTGGCCCTCTGATTCCTGAGAAAGCTGAAATCGGGTCCTCTTCCCTTTGCTAATTGATTACTGTCAACAAGAGACCTGTCCCTGAACAGTGCCAGCAGTTTGTAATGAGCTTGCTTTTACATTCACAGTTAAATCCAGAAATTTCCTAAAGTGAGTCCATAGAGATGATCTGTGGATTAGTTAAAAAATATTAATCTGAGGATCAAGGATCATGCTCTCATTCAGGCAGAAAGAGAACAGACTACCCTGCAGTGGACCGAAGGCCGAACGGAAAACAATGCAACAAATACGATACTAATCCTCCTCCCCTCCGACACTGCATAGCCTTTCTGTGAGATTAGTTTCCAGTGGACGACCGAAGGTTGGCTGGGAGCTTTCCAAACATCTGACCACCCACTCTCCAGGACTCCAGCAAGAACATTTTCACTGACACTGTCACAATTAATGCACCCACTTTCATCCCTGGTACCATGAATGCCACGTCCCTGCAAAGGCGGGGGGAGGGGGGGCATGGCAAGCTCCCGCAGGCAGCTATGGCATGGTCAGGGGGGAGCGCTGATGAGCATGGACCAGAGGTTGGTGGCCATTCGCAGATAACACCAGCAGTGTTGGCAGCGAGGGAAGAGTGGCAAGCAGCAACTGCCTGCAGGCACTGCTGGCAGCACTTTTTGCACGGGGTGCACCAAGCTCAGGGGGCACACGTGCATCCTCATGCACCCCGCACACGTCACCAATACCTGGTACTGAGAAAGTGGCCTAAGCCAGGGTTTCCAAAGGCAGATTGCCGATGTGGGACACAGGGCAATACAGCTTTGAAGAAGCCTTTGCTGTGACAAAGATAATGTTGCCTCACTGTCACTCCTAGATGAAGGTGGTCAGAGTCCACCCAACCATTCCTAGAGAAATGTCTCAGTCCAGGGAGATTCCACGGTGACGAGCCTACCATAGAAATTTTGGACAAAAGCTTCAGAGTTCATATAAACTGGCATGTCTCCAACTTCATTTCAGCTACATCAACTGATACTATCCAAACTCGGCCCACAGATCATCCCATATGCAGAATGGGGGATACAGACCCCCAAACCTTGTTCTACATGACACATGAATGGGATTCTAAGCAACTGACCCCTGCAAAGTACTTCAGAATAAGTCTGTATAGATTCATAGATTGTAAGGTCGGAAGGGACCTCAGAAGACCATCAGGTCCAGTCCCCAGCATGAGGCAGGAAACTAGTTCTAGGACACAAAAATGCCTGGAAGGAGAATGCGTTTTTAAATCCTTAGGACTTAATTTCTACCTAGGAGAACTTTTACAATCTCTTCTCCAATACCTGATGAAGGGTGTGTGTGCCCAAAAGCCTGCAATTAAAGTTTTTTGGGGTTTTTTTGCAAAAATCTTTTTGGTCTAATAAAAAATATCATTCCTACTACAAGTCCTGATTGCCTTTTCCAAGTCCACAGGCTTTTTTCTATCTCAATTCTTATCACCTCAGGATGGGCCTCAGTTACAAAAGAACAAGGATTCCATTATTTGCCAAGCATGTGAAGCAAGGTGGCTATCTGACCTCACATTTACCTTTTTCAGTTGACATGAAAAGTCAATTGTTTTCAAAGACACCAGTGTCAACTCTTATGCCTCTGCAGTGCTCATCATGTTCTCCAGGACTTTTTTATATCACATACACACAAGGAAGAAAGACAAATATTTGATTTGCAAAAAACAAAGCTGGTGCCTTTGGAGAGACACTACATAAGCTGATGCTTATCCTCCCAGGTGCTGAGTACTTGCATCTTACACTGAAATCACTTGGTTCAGTCTGTACTCAGCACCTTTAAAAATAAATAAATAAATAAATAAATAAATAAAATGAACCAATCACCCACTTAAAGCTAGCCATCCAGGTTGGACACTTCAAGTAGTAACACCTACTTTTTAATACAGGTTTTAAGCAAAATATCATCCCCTCCGAGCTGCTGTTAACTAACCCTGCTTCTTCCACAAGTCTGACGTGGAATGAGTTGTTTAACTGAGACATTAAGCAAAAAATTTAAACACAGCAGTTATACAGCCTTAAAGCTACCATTCCCCCCTAACTATTCTGCACAGGTGGAGAATTTAGGTGAACAGCAGAGAGCATTCTTGAACTGACACTTAGGGTTGTAGCGAATTTTTGATTTACACAGAACAAAACCAACTCAAGTTGTAAAAATATGACTAAACTGTGGGGTGTCAGGGATATCCCAGCATTTTCAGAAACAGTTGATCACTTATCCTCTGGGATCACTTATCCAGAGGGGACGCAATCCTCTTAAGTGTTTCAAAACAACCAGAAACACTGGTCACATCTGAAAATGTAAGCCATGTGATATAGATGAAATATTAGGTCAAAGGTATAAGGCTACAGGGAGACAAACCCCCACCCCCCCCAACAAAACAGTTAACCACCACCACCACAACAACATGCCAGAAAGCTAGCATTTGTAGCTAAGAATGTGACTAGCATGAACTCAAACAAAATGATGAGCAATGGTCTGAATCCTACAGTTCATTCAGGAATTTGCTGATGCAACATTGCCCACAAAGCACATGGTAATGGAAGTTGGTGGGTTAGTCCTGTGTGGTCAGGAAACAAGATATGCTCCACTGGCTGACTGCTTCGTTGAAAAATCCTTCAGTAAGAGCACCAAGCCCAGGAACATGTCTGCAAATGGTAGTGTTTCATTCAAGTTACATACCTCAAAGCAAAGCAGTGGGAAGGCCCTAGACCAGTAGTTTTCAACTTTCTCAATTTGCAGACCCCTAAAAAAATTCTGAATGGTGATGCAGGCTCCTCTGAATTGTAAGTGTGGGTATTCACATACTTTTGATTGGTCATCTTTTGTGGACCCCTTAGACAGTGTGCAGACTCCTAGGGGTCTGAGGACCACAGGTTGAAAGCCACACCATCATCACATTTCAGCAGAGCTCTAAGGAGATAGGGAGCAAATGAGTGCAATAGGAATTAAGAAGATAATATATGCAACTACAGAAGCAGAAGCAAAGAAAGAGCAGGGCCGGGGGGGGGACAGTAACCTGGTGAAAACCCACCATGACCGTCCTGTAGTCAGACAGGATTCTTAAGACACGCTGAAGGACCCAGCTTTGGCTACGCACAATTTGATGACTTCAAGGCTCCCATTTCTTCTCCCCAAACCTAACTGCATTAGTCTTGTTATTAGAGCAGCAGATTAGTGCTGGTTTCTAGTCTCAGCTTCTGGCATTCTTGTTTAATAACTGATGGAAGTCACTCGACCTCCATGACTGCACATGCCTGTCCGTAATAAAAAGGGAATGATGTTTACCTGATCCACAGGCCTAACTAGATCTACCTATGTGCTCCAGTGAAAAGGTGCTGTATGGACAGTAAATTTCAAGTATATTATTCATTGGAGTATCTGGAAGAAGAGGCTTAGGATCTGAACCACATGAAAAATAAAAGGAGTATGAACCTTACTGCCCACAAAAGCTATACAATTGCTTTGTTTTCCATCTGAATTTGGATAGAGACTGCCTGTTTGGGAGACATTACCCAACCTTCCCAAATGCCATAAAATATAGAAAGAGCCTCAATTTTTGGGTTGAAAGGTTACCGATGCTTTTAACCTGTACAGTTAAAGCTTTACTACTTCATGCTGTACCTTTCCTCCTAGTTCAGTTTAACAGAGCAGCCTAAGAAATAATCCAGCTAAGTGCATCTTTCAGACTAGTGTTAAGGCAGTCCTGCTTGTATAACTTCTCTTGCCTTTGAAAGCCCTTCACCAGTTTCCCCAAGTCTGTTTGTTCACTATGTATTCTCAGCAAGGTTAGGGGTTACTAACACTGTATGTAGATCAGCAGACTGCAATAAAATTTGGCAGGAGTGAGAAAAACTAACCCTACATGAAAGAAAAGAAACAGGTTCCTTTGTAGCCAATACACAACAAGCTGCATCTATGCTCCACGTTTCCGTGGGATCTGTTTTGCTTTGCTAGGATCCCAAAGAACAGAATTAGTTTTCCTTAACACCAAACAGTACTCCTAAGTCACTGAAAAGATCTGGAGGAAAAGGATCCATTCTCTGGACAGCAAATAAATAGTGCATTACACTAGAATAAGCTTTCGAAATGAGTGGATGGTACTGGCTGTGCTTTCTTGGCACACAACTAAGTGTCAAGTTATATTTATTTTGATTAACTCCAACCTGCATTCAATTTCTCATATTTTTTTACTAGAAGAATAAGGAAAAATTACAGTATCTGGAATACCAAAATTAGTTTAAATTTCCCCTCAGCAAGAATGATTAATATGCAAGGTCTTTGAGCATCAAACATTATGACAACTAATATTTTTTTATAATTAAAAGCTTAAGAGCGCTCTAAAGAAATTAATAATTCCCCAATACAAGGAAATGGTATTTGGGCTAGGAAAGCTACTGCAAAGAAGCTACATGGAAATGCTGATGTCTTTTGAAAACCTTTAGATGTGGCTCTTCCTAGAAGTATATGCTTTATATCTAGCCAATGAATCGCGTCAATATATGTAAAGCAACAGTGGGCACTCTGCTATTTTTATAACCTAGTGAAGTCACACCCATTGCTGTGACATCACCGCAGGCAGAACTGCACATGAGTTCTCCCCATAGGCATAAGAACAGCTAAGACAATTAATACCAGGACACTTGTAAATTAGGGATGCACCGGTATTTTTTGGGGCCGATACTGATAGCCGATTTTGAAGGAGGCACATCAGCCAATACTGATCCAATTTCCAATACAGCTGTGTACAGCTTGCAGGTCTGTTGTGGTAGAAGGGCAGTAGGGCAGGGCAGGGAGTGGGACAGAGCTGTGGTTCATGTGGGGGGTGCAGGGAGGGGGAGGAGTGGCTCCTGCTGCTGCATGCACCCTGAGAAAGCCTGGGGGAGGGGGGCGGGGCTTGTGTGCTCCAGGATGTGTGCAGGGTGTGGGCAGGATGGGCTGCACCTGCAGGGTGGAGTAGTACTGGGCAGGCGGTGACTGGGGGTGGGGAGGTTGCAGCCTACCCCCCCCCAGTTAAAAATCAGTGTAGCCACCCCATAGCCCCCCTTCCCAGTGCTGCCACCACCCACTCTGCACAGATCTGGTTGCACACATTTCCCTCTCCCTGGGCCCTCCTGGACAAGCAGTGTGCAGCAGCAGGAGCTGCTCTCCCCCACCCCCCGGACAAGCTGAGGCTCTGGCCTGTGTCCCACCACCACTCTGGCTGGGCAACATCTGCCCCAGAACCACTCCCTCCTCACTGCAGGGGCCTCGATCTGTCCGCACCCCATGCCCCTCTCCTTCCCCTTCCACCACCACAGACTTACCAGCTGCACAAAGCTCTCCACACTGCCAGCTGTGCTCGTCACTGCCTACATGCTGCGCTGCAACTGTGCGCATGCACAGGCCATTTAAAATCGGCCAAATTATTGTCCACATCAGGCCAATTCCCAATATAGACAATTTTCTTTATGTCAGTGCAATCCAATATCAGACCAATATGTTGGTGCACTTCTATTGTAAATCTCTCATGATATAGGCACAAACAAAGACAGACCATTGCTAGCACAAGCCTTTAAAAGCTAGGATAGGAGCAAGTGATCAGCTGTTTGTAAGCGAAAAGAAACTTGCAGGTCCTATGACTGTATTGGTATTATACAATATTCAATTGTTCTGGAACTCAAAGCATACGGGCAAGTTTGTTTGTTTTTTTTAAGACTGCAAAACTACCCAACATGTCACAAGTAGGTTGGACAAGTCCCACCTGAAAACTAAACCCCTTTGAAAAGCTAGCCACAATTTTTCTGCTATCTTTATGTAAAGAGATGTGCTGTTACTCACCCAATTGGCATTAAAAGCATGGTTTCCAACCAGGCATCATTACCCTAAAGGTCAGTCAGATGCAATGAACGGCAAGCATGCCTGATGCTGGAATGTCAGTATCTCAGAGTCAATAATTAAAGTTAACCTCACCCTGACAATTGTTAAATAAAAAAAACTTTTAGTCTTCCCCCCCACACACACACACCTTTATTTTATTAATTATCCCACCCCCTTATTTATATTAAAGTCAAGAGATGCTGAAAGATCTAAGCTACTAATGATCTACTATTCCAGAACTTTACTTTGACTACAGTACACGCCTGTATATTTTGGAGAATGCAATTAAGAATGGTAAAATATAGAGGTTCCCAAAGGTAGCAAAATTAATGTTGATAGAAGATCCTTGGGCCTGATCCACAGAAGGGCTGGGCACCCAGAACTCCAAAGTTATTTATAAACATGCGGGAGAAAATAAGGACCACTCTCCTTTTTAGGTTTGAATTATTCAGAAGTAACATCAGATTACTGGGAGGGACTTTTAAGAGTTATTCTTGTTTTGAGTACCAAAATACGCTTGCTCATGTGCATATAATCTAACTGCAACATCACAATATAGCTCTCATTTGGGATAGGACTAGAAAGTTAAGAATGGAATTAGGGCTGGAGTCTATGAAGTGTTTGCTGCCTGGCATTAACTCCCACTTAATTCAGGGAACATTCAGCACTTTGTCAGATCAAGCCCATGTATGTTTTTAAGTTATAACTGTATTTTATTGAATGAAAAATAGGCAAGGTGCCATCCTACATGTATCCATGGTAACTTTAAGGGCTGTACCTTCACATCTTCCTAGAACATCATTAGGCCCAAAGAACAAAAAGTAGGTACCAAGGAGAGCTGTAATCAGTGCTTCTAACTAAACTGAACCATTTCCCAATGATCTTCAGCTTTTCTTCAGCTCCTAGAATCGATCATTGGTTTTGCTGTTGCTCCCCCCATGAAGAATCTAAAATAGTAGTTCTCACTTTCATATTGCCTTCATGCGGTTTTCCCAGCCAGTTAATAAATATAAAGGTCAGCTGGACTTCTAGCAAGAGAAAGTTTAAAAGTTGTGGGTGTAGTAAAAAGCAAGTTACAAAAACAAATATGAAAATGACAGGAGCAGAGATCAGTACACAATGCTGGGAGTGGAAAGCAGTTGAAGTCATTCACCCAAAGACACATTTTGACCATGAATCACTGCCCGGTTCTTAGAGTACATCAACTTGCAGAGTCCAAAACAACATGCATTCCCAACAAGTAGTAGAGTTTTGTGATTAACATTCCTTAATATGCAGCACCACAAACACTAGCAGCCTTGCTGAAATGCTAGTATTTTGGCTGTAGTAGTGATGTACTCTACAGTATATTCAATGAACCAGGAAGCAGCAAGAACATTTTACACGGTAAATACAGCAGTAAGTTAGAAGTAATGACCAATTACCAACTGATGGTTGGCACCAAAGGAAAACAAAACTAAACAAGTAACTGCTTCTATCCTGTCTCTTGCCATTTCACCTCCACATCTCAGTTTGTTCAGCTGAGAAATGGCATAATGCATTCAGGCTTGTAAACCAGTTACACCTGAATAAAAATTGCATTTGTTATTAATCACCAGTTGTAGAGGTTGGAAGGGGATTTCCAGTTATTATTCATGTTCAAATCCATAAAGGGAAGCAGTACAACTACAGTACATACCCATACTTCTTGGGTGGTTGAAGGTCTTTGGCCTTGTGCCTTATGATGCAATCGTGTCTTGGGAGCATTGAGGGGAGAAAGTTCAAAAATGTTTATAACAGGCCTTACTCTGCTCTCAAAGCCAACTCCCATGACTTTGTGAAAGCCAAGTTAAATTAATGGCTAATGCTCTTGAAAATCCTATCCCTTTATATATAACCACAGATGTTGTGAAGATTATATTCCCCACGCAGGTTGAAGAAAACTTTAAAAATAAAGTAAAAGGGAAAATGTCGGGGGGGGAGGGAGGGGGAGTATTTATACACATGTGGAATGCAAGTTTCTACACAAAAACAAACCTTTGGGTGCCCACTGAAATGTCAGTATTAATAATAACATTTTTAAAAAGTTACAGAATTGTAAGGGTGAAATACACCAGTTTCACTTTTGCATTTCTCTCAGATTGGACTCAAGTTTCCTCAACACTTTGGTCCCAGGGTTTCAAGTACAGCAGCAGTGGCAGGAACAATGGACTAGCTAAAAGCAAATCATTTGTTTTTAAACCACTGTTGACACTGGAATTTAAAAGATTTCCTTCACACTAGATACAAGCCATGTCAGGTTTTGAAAAGTTTCTTTTACAAAAACTGAACTTTGACAAATGTTAAGTTGCTGGTAACCCTTCAACTCTTGCGTTTAAAAAGGGGCTAGACAACTTTCCCTTAAGGACTGGAGCTATGTCCAAATATGAACTCGTGCAGCAAAGCTCTTCCTGAGCTTGACCATGAATAGCAAATGCCTCTGCCGTTGCTCCCAACTTTCCCAAGCAACCACAGCATGGCACTGTCCAAGTATTGACCAAATTTCACTGAAGCTACTGAAAATCCTGAAAACAGCAATGAAAATAGCCGGTTTCATTCTGCTGTAGCTTCAGCAGGAACACATGGAGACACTTGGGTATTCGCAGGTCTTTAACATGCGTAGAGAACGGGAAAAAATGTCTATCCTCACAGCATTTAGTACAGTGGTTCTTAACTTCTTTGGACATGAGGCACCCCTGCAAAACTTTTGGAAGTCAAGTGACACCCAATTCATAAAACAAATTTATACACTGTAGGATTTACTTCCTTGTTGAGGGGTCTAGCAGTGGGGTTGGCAGGGACAAGCTTGAGCCTGCCCTTTTTGCCTATGTTCTCACACCTCAGCTATTTCCTTAAACCTCAAGGCACCCTTCAAAAGGATCTGGTGGCACCACAGGATGCAGTGGTACCCTGGTTGTGAGTCACTCATCTAGACAGAGGGGGTAGGTGTTAGCAGACATGCTTCTTCTTCCTGCACCCTGACTATCAAGTGGCTGAGATCCTCCTCTCCCTCAGAAGTGAACTGAAGGACTTCAAAGCAATCAGAGAGAAATGGATCTGAAACAGGAAGCCCCAACAAGGCCTGGGACAGACTATTAGCAGCTGGGAAAGGAGGTTGAAGGGCAGCTTCCCAAAACATTCCTGTATGGGGTCAAGCTTCAGCTGCTGGACCTAGATCCCATGGGTGGGGGGGAAAAAATGCCCATTAAAAAAAGAAAAGTGAAGAAAAAAAGCTCCATATCTCTCTCCACTCCCTTTTAAGTCTTTTGAAGGTCACCTTGTAGTTTAATATTTCTTTCATGCTCCACATTACTCCAGTGAGATTCAATACAGTGTTGAAATCACCAAAGTACATGATGTAACACACTTAACGAAAACTAGTTACCACAGGGAAGGGACTATAACCTTCATAGGCTTGAACATGCAGATGATTATAATTCAGCTTCAGAAATGCACTACAATAGCCACACACACTCCAGCATCTTCCCCACCAACACCTCTTTAAGGACGGAACAGGAGGTTTGAGACGGGGGGAAAAAAAGGTTTTCCAAAACTCATTTTTTCCTACAACGAGCAACTTCATCCTAACCTTTTTTTGCTTTTGTGATGCACATAAAAGCAATGCTACCACTAACCCGTTCCTGCCACGTGGGGCCTCCAAAAGATACAGACAATCCTAAAAACCTCTGCTCAAACAGGGCACAATTCTTGCTGAGGATCAGCCCCTAGCACTGGATCTTACACGGCCCAATCCTGTGATGAAACAGCTCCAACACACGTCAATGGAGACAGCAGGTGCTTAGTGATCCAGTAAAAAATAAAATCAAACCTCAAGTGCCTTAAGGACAAAGCAATCATAAATCACTTTTGCAAATGTAGGCCAGGCAGGAAGTCTGCAATGGGAAGACGAGGACTAATCCCTCACCACTGTGCTTTAATCATTAAACTAGTCCATTCTTCCTTCATGGGAACAGACAGCAACTTGAAGCAGATTTTAGAAGCTTGCTCTCTTCCTTACCCATATACAGGAGTATGCTGGTTGTATATGAGAAACACAAGCAACTCCCCATGTTGGAAATCTTCCTTTAGAAGCAAACTTCCCATCAGGATAAGAAATTCCACACTGCAGGTGAGGGGACTGGCTGCAAACCAAAATACCTGTATCTAGATTAACTGCTCCAAAATCCCAACCCACTTGTGATGGTTCCCAGGGAGCCAATACCCATGACTTCCTATAAAAGGTTTAGAAGCTTTTAACACTAAAAGCTTTTGACATGATTCAATAGCAAGAAGCTCTGAAAACAAAGACATTTGACAAAGCCAAGTTTAAGAGAAGATGGCAGAAAGCACATGGCACGTTGGGTCCACCCTGTACCTGGTTCCAACTCAAATGACAAGCTTGTACAGAACACGAGGAAGAACGGACGGATACTTTGCAGGAAATAGCATTTCTCTTTCTAAGTGTCCCTTCACAGATCTCCAGGTGTCTTCACCTTCACCAGCTACAGGAGTAGAGGGAAAAACTAGGGACAGACTACTATAACATTATTTTTACACTTTCTGCTTGCAACAAATCAAGAAAGAGGGAACACAGACCATTCAAACAGAAATCTCATATACAGCATTAGAAAGATTCTCACCTGTCTTCATCCTTGAAGATAAATTTCCGCAGTTTGAGGTCTCTCAATACCAGTCCACCGTCGTGACAATGTGCAACAGCAGAAGCAATTTGATAGAACAGTTTGGCTGCTTCCTCTTCTTTAAGCTTCTTGCAGGTGCGAACAAAAGAGTGCATGTCTCCATAGCTCCTCTCAAAAAACACGTAAGCTTTTGTTTCCCCAAGAATTATTTCAGTAATTTGGTTGATATTTTTGTGTGCAGGTAGACAAAAACATGGCGCCAGTAACTCCTGGTAGCAGCCAATATCAAACACCTACAGAAATAACAACAGTAAAGCAAGGGTTAGAGATACTATTGACCAAGATTATATCGAACAATCACACCGATGCCATCACTGAGCACTGCACACGTTTGTTGTTGGGATGTATGCTGTTTTCCAAGCTGTGCTTGTCCAGAAGGAATTTGTCAAAATGAATTTGGGCATGATGTTGATAAGCCAAAAAAATAGATCTGATCCATCCTGACCTGGAATGGAATACCAGAACTGAAACAGAGAAGTTGTTCCCCAGAAGTATGAAGAGCCAAAATGTGGTTAAACTCAGCCAGTAATGTGAATTATGGTTTGAAGGTCAAAGTTATATAGAAGGAAGATGGTAGACCTCAGAAGTGATGGAGTTTATTTTAAGGAATTCCAGCCAAGGACTCAAAAAAAATATAGGCAGCATGCTGAGATTTGTACTTAAAGAGATGTTGTCAGACTAGATTCACTTTTACCAACCATCTTTTTACCTACTTTATTAATCCCTTAAAGCCTTGGGAAAAAACAAATGTTTCAAAACCAATCTATCACTATCAACATTGTTTACTTCCTCCAGCCCTTTCATCTGAGAGCAAGGCAGCCAAGCCAGTTTCACTTTCAAATTTTCAGTTTTGCAATGTTTGTTGTTTAAAATGTCACGAAACAAAATGTGGTTTAGGCTGCAGAAAAATTCCTTAACAAACAAACAACAACAACAAACCCAACACACCTTGGTTCAAATTTAAGTTAAAGGTCCCTTGAAAAACCTGAGCATTTCTTGAACAGCAAGCAGATCAAACAGTTTGTGAATGAGCTGCAAGAATGTACAAAGGATGCTAAGAAATTCATATATAAAAATGTTACTATAAATCCAGTGAGTACAAATGAATCAGTATGCGAGTCAATTAAAAAAAAAAACAAAAAACCCAAACTTAAGGCAGAGGAAAGACTTTATGCGGAATAATTAAGTGCTCTAGAGTTAGACAGTGCAAGAAGGCTTGACAAGAAGCAAATAATACTGTATTTATACCTGCCCCACATACATTTTGGTAACAAAGGGAACTGTTCATGTTTCCAGCAAGGAGATGCTATTATTTGCTCAGCACACTCTGAGGTATCTTGCTATATTTAAAAAAAACAACATGAACCAGCTTCAGATGCAGCTAGGTATTGTTTCTGCTTTTCTAAATAAAGGGTACAAGAGAAACTGGTACAGTTCTTAACTCAGGCTCTCACTAATACTATCTTCTTTATATCCTAGATTGAGACTCGGGGAGAATGTCCATCACTTCCTCCGAAGCTTTAAAAGCTTTTCAAACAAAATGCCCTTGACATGATTCAATAGGGATTTACAAGAAAACGAACTAAGGTTTTAATGCTTTGTAACAGCTTTGACTAATTCATTCCTCAGGAGGGATTCCAAAGTGGCAGAAACTGGGATCAGAGGGTCAAAAAATACTTACCTGTGCTGCTATACTACATCCCAGGCAGTGGGCAGTCAGACAGGCAGACTGCCAAACAGGCCCAACTCCTTTTAGGAGAGGAAGGATTAGCACTGAGGCATTCTGGTGACTTGAGAAACCACAGAAACAAAATTGGGATTTGGTGCTAAAATCCCTAAGATGTAGGTAATTCTGGAGGAAAACTCAATGGCATCTGGATCTGTGCTAGTGTTGCAACACTTTTTAAATCCATCTTGGAAGTGGTTGGAAATAGTTCCATGAAAATAAAAGGGATTTTTTTATAGCCCTCCATCATGTATTTTAACTATCTTCTTCTGAAATACCACTGCCAGACCTCTTATGTAACTTCAATACCCTGAGTAAGTAACCCATGTATTACGGCTGAGGGAAGCACTGTGTTTTAAAAAGGCCCCTATCATATTGCTACTATCTAGAGGCTCTTTTATAAAAGGCTTCTTTGTAACCCAAGTATGTAGTGTCCCTGGACTCAATTCAGCCTAACGTCCAATAAGCAGGAGTTTGATTTAGATCTTACTAGCAATCGGAAGTGAGCAGATACCATTACTTGGATGCCACAGACCCTAGAAGCAAGTAATGCCACTTGTACAGTTAGTGGGTAAAGGAAAATATTTCTGGGCAGTCAGCTTGTCTCTTATCCAAGCTGATTCTTCCCCAAGAAGCCACCTATACCATCACCCGTAAGATACCAGATAGCGAAAATGTGAGGTCCTTTAGCAGAAAGGGAATTCATTAAATAGGATTCATGACATAGCAGGTGTTTTACAGCCTGCATTAGTCAGTTTGGGCAACTGAGGAGTATTTAGAAGCCAGATATTAAGTCAAGTCTTTTTAAAGCAGGTATCTTAAGTGGTGGATAGGGTTAGATCTTCAATTTTTTTTTTTAAGTGAAAAGTGTGTGGCTGAAAGGGAAACAAAAAAGAAGAAAAAAAAATCCTTGTGAGCTGTAGTTCGTACCATGAAAATATGCCTACAACCACCTAACCCTTGCAATGAAGGAGAGGAAAAAACTTGCTAGAAATGAAGTACAGCAATGAAGTTACTTCTCAAAACACAAGTTCATGTGTAATTTCATGCAAAAAAAAAAAGCAGTTTTACATTATGTTTTCCCTTGAAAAGATGCAAACGGGTGCATGGCCCTGCATCTGCAAGATGAGACTTTCATTCTAGAAATCTGATTTCAACTTCTGTTGATTTTGGCAACCTAATGCATGCATTTTAACCCGCAGCCGTAATCCCAGTCTCATCAGTCTGCAAGGTCATAGGGCCCTCTCTCAAATAATCAACTGTAAAGGATTAAATCTTCGTTAACATCAGGGTTCCCACCTCCCAGTCACTGGGTAGATTTATGTTGCCCTCTGAACCAAAACCATTACAAAAAGCTGCAAAGAGTAATTATTTTTCCTTGCATTCCTGCCAGTCCATAACTTCTTGTGAATCAAATGCAGAAGGAATGCAACAGCCAATAATGACGCCCAATCCTCCGCATAATTGTGAATGATAACACATCTACTGTTCATTTCACAGACAGCTCAAACCCCAGAAATTTGCATTTGCTAAATGGCATAATTATATATTTTGGGAACAATGCAAGGATTAAAGTATGTGCTTGAGGGTTGCAAATTGCTACACAGTCATCCAAGCTGGTCCTGGTTACTGCCGAAATGGATGGGCGTAAAGCTGGGACATGAGAGACAATGAAAATAATAACCACTGCAGTTTAGGAACAAAGGAAAAATATGCCCTCAGACTGAAAGGGAAATACATCCCTTGAGAACTACGCAAGCATGCGGGCTTCCTCTTCTCACAGCTCACCTTCCAATGGCAGGAGCCCACGGGGAGGAAGTGTTGAAGAGCAGGCAGGTTACAAAGAGTGGGTTTCATATTCTGTCTGCTCTTCAAAAAAAGACGTAGGTGTGTGCAGGTTGTAGCCGAGCTCCAGTGTGCAATAGGGGGAGGATGCTGTTTGCCAACAAGCTCTGTAGTGAGGGGGCTCAGAGCTCAGCCTGATTCATTTCAAGTGGATTTCTTAATCACTTTCCAGACAAAAGCTGACTGCATACCCCCCGCCTTCCCCCCCCCCAAGTTGCAAAAGCATCAAATAAAGCAAGGCACAGCTCCTCACCATGACCAAGGGACCCCCCTGCAGCAGTTGGAGGAAACCAGGCTGCTCCCGAGCTCTTTGCAGCCTGGTTTAAAGATGGTTCTTCCCAAGCAGAGGGAGACCTGGCTCTGGGCCACCGCTCTAACGTGGCCATTGTCTGAGTGCAGAAAAAGTTGTGGGATGCGCGGGTCCCGGGACGGGATGGGGCCCGGGTCTCACCCCAGCGCTGTGTCCCGTCCGGCCCCAAGCAGCCCCCCGCGGCTTTGGGGGGACACCCCACAAAAGAAAGCAACAAGAAAGAGGGAAGTGCGTTACCTTGCAAACCAGCTCCTCTCCGCTGTGCAGATGCACGGCTCGGAAAACGTGGTCTCCCTCCAGAGGCTCCAACAATAAGTATTTCCCGATGCAAGAAACGCAATGCGACAAGTTGGGAGTCTCTGGCGGGCTCGGGGAGCCGAGGTTGGGGCTGAAGCTCTGGCTCGGCTCGACGGATCTCAGCGACGAGAGCTCTTCGAAATCCTGGGTTTTACTCCGAGGTCGCCCATACCGCGCTATGGAGATAGGGGTGGACCTTTGTATGTTCATGAGGATGGAGAGAGCCGGCTCCGGTCCGACGGCAAAGCCCAGCCTTTGTGCGGCGACCACGGGGGGCGGGGGCCGGGGACCGCAGCCCAGGCGAGCCGGGGCACAGGATGCAGCCGCGGGTCCTTTTGTTTCCTCTCGGGGCTCGGCTCGAGCCAAGTGCAACAAAGTAACTACTCGCCGAGGCTCGGGCCCCCCGGAGCGATGCGGCGGCCGGCTCCACGGGGGCGAAGCGAGCAACCCTCCCCCGAGAGAAGAAAAAAAACACTGGATGCGCACAGGACTGGCTCGTCCCCTCTCTCTTTAATACGAGGCAAAAAAAAAAATAGTAATGATAATGTCCCGAGTTGCCTACGTTTTAACTGTAGATGGCGTCTGGAGCTGCTCTCTGCCACGGAGGGCTCGCCTGATATGCAACACAAAATAACGAGGGAGCATTTAACTTACAGAGCAGTCAGCAGCGGCGCCGACAAAAGAAGAGGCAGGATCGGCTCGGAGAGACTTGCACAAAAGCCGGGTTTTCGCCCCCCAGTCAAATCGATTTAAAAAAAAATAATAATAGTAACAATTAATTCAACTTTGCACAAGGAGAGATTGGGGGGGGGGTGCTGGAACCGAACAAAAAGTGCAAGCGAGGACACGGAGGGATCAATGGGCTCCGGTTTCCATTGCACGGCGGGGGTTTGCTCTCTCCCCGAGGCTTTCGTATTTTATTTTTTTAGTACGATTCGCCCATCCGGCAAAAATAAGAATAGGAAGAAGAACGCAGGAGGGGGGAACAGCAAAACCAAGACACCTGGATGCTTCCTTCTGCCAGATCTGGAAACATAGATGGGGGTGGGGGGTGGGAAGAAGGCTGCAATCACTTCCCCAAGGAGAAAAAAAAATCAAAAAGGTATCTACTACAAGAAGCGGATCTGCTTTTCTTTCCTAAGAGGTAGAAGAAGGGGGAGGAAAGGGATGGCCGGGCCGATCCCTTTCAGCAAGGCATCCTCTCGCCACCACGTACGAATTGCTACTTACGTGGCTGGGAGCGTGTGCGCCTCGAGCCGCGCTGCGCCTCGCCACCAGTGTCAGCAGCGCGCCCCGCTGCCCGGGCTCACTGCCCCGGCCGCGCCGCCGCGCCGCGCACTGGCTCGGGGGAGAGCCCGCCCCGCGCCCCGCCGCCTCCTCATTGCGCCGCCGCGCCATCAATCACTGCCGCCCGCCGCCAGGCTCCCCCTCCGCCGCCCCCTCTGCCTCAATGAGCCGCGCTCAGGGTAAACAAGGTGAAATATCCTTCCGCAGCGGGAGCTTTGTGCGCCGCTCCGGGCTGGCGCTGCTGACTCAATGCTGGGATGTGCGCGCGGGGGGCGGGGTGCACTGCACTCCTCTTTTTCAATAGAGCTGGTGTTTCATTAAAAAAAAAAAAAAAAAAAAAAAGCGGGGGGGGGGAACGCTTGTAAAATAAAAACCCAACTTTTGTTGTATAAAAGCTCTCTGCAGGCATGAATGCTGTGCGGGTGGTATGCTCTTGGCAGGGCAGTGCAAGCCTTTTCTTTCTTTATTTTTTCCTCTCCCCCACCCCATCAGTTTTTCCAGGCAACCTGGGTCTGGGCTTCACATATTTGCAGCAGCAACAGCAGTTGCTTCCCAGTGTAATGATGTGGGAGGAGTTCCCTTGACTCCAGGCCTAGTTTAATTCACCAGGCAAAACCTAAAAGGTGTTGGGGGGGGGGGACAAACCCATCTGTACTAGGCAGAGAAAGCCATGAATGAGTCACCTCCAAGCACAAGCGAGTTTCCTTTCCGTTTTTACACCAGGTTTTGGATGCACATTCAAGTTTACCAAGTGGCTTCCCTGCTAATGTTTGGGTTTGGCTTCCTGTCAATCTCAGGACCAGCAAAAAGGAGTGGTGTTATAAGGCAGAAAAATGCAAAGCGGGGTAGTGGCATGCAATAGGAAAAGGGAAATCATTTTGCTTTGTGGCCCTCAGCTTGAAGGCAATATAAACTGGGCTGGGCCTGCTCAGTTTTCCTGGTGATGGACTACAGCGGTGGTCTCCAACCTTTTTAAGTAGGAGATCACCTTTGACACTGTGATCCCTGCTGACTTCCTGCCCCTGGGGCAGGGGGCTGCATGGATGATCCTCCGGGGTCCCTTCCAGCCCTAATGACTATGAAATGTAAATGTAACTCAAGATCTACCACCGGGCACTGCTGCCACATCCCCCTCCCAGCAAGTACGTCTGTGGGGGGGGGAGGCAGATTGAGGCAGAGGGAGAAAAAATTATTTGGGGGTGCTCCTCCCCAGCAGGTAAGTCCCACCTAGCTGAGGCCCGTTCAACTTACCCCTGCTCCTGCCTCTGCAGCACTGTCCCTCACCGCGGGGCCTCAATCTAGCCCCCACCCCTTCCCTCCCTCATGGACTGGCCTGCTGGCTTGGGGCATGCGGGCGCTCAGCCCCCCACCCCAGCCTCGGATCAACCCCAGCAGGCTCCGAGATCTACTGGTGGATTGAGATCCACTGGCTGGTGACCACTGGGCTACAGCTACAAATGGGGAAGGGGTGTGGAGGGTCCAGGGGTGTTACCTGACCACAGTTTAGGGGCAGTGAGCTTTTGTGCTGGTGTGGTTCTCAGCATCCTAGGGGCCAGAGTCGGACACAGGCATGGGCGAACCAGGTGGGCATCCAGGGCCTAGACAGAAAGGAGGGTGAAAATGATATTTTTTTTAATTTTATCATCATTACCTCTGGTGAAGGGGGGCCCATTTCTAAAAGTTTGCCTAAGGCTGGCAGGAGTCTAGGTATGGTGCTAGGGACCTGCATCTCAGCTTGCAACTCCTTTGTGGTGAGGTGCTCGAAATGTTGAATAACCTAATCTAGAAGAATGTATCTGCTTTTGCAGGCAAAAAGGGAACGCACTTTCATAGGTGCGTCAAGAAGGTGCAAGGGACCATTGCACAAAGGTGTCGGCATTTCCAGAGAAATCTCTGGAAGATATTGAAACAAGTGCTGTCGTTTTTCCAGGTCAACTCACCTTCTACTCGAGTCATTCTTTACTAGAGTAGTATGAGTCTTGCAAAATCCCCAAAAGGACTCCAAGCTGCAGCCACCAGGTGTCAATATATCAAAAATTACAGTTGCAATCAAAATAGAATTGAGAAGAATTTTCCTAACATTAGGCCAAAATTTGGCACGGGGTAGTTCAGCCTTCACAAGCTGTGCTAGGCTATGATCCTCTTCTATGACCCCAACTTCCTTTGTCACTGGGAATGAATGGGGAGGATCCTGCAAATCTGTGTCTAACTTGTGAATTTTACTTCCCCATTTCTCCTAGAGCAGCAAGCACAGTTTAGACCCTCCAGCATTTCAGGGTTCTCTCTCTGTCTGCATTTCACTGTTAGGTCCTGAAGTTAATGATAGCAGCCTGTGTTATGTGTTACATACTGGTTGGTGCCCCAAATCTGTTAGGAAGATGAAGTGATGCTTCACAATTAGCTATTTGAAGGCTGGGGAATTGCTCAAATGACTTCTCAGATCCAAATGTCATCCTCTACCTACAGACCATGTGCAGGAAGTGGAGAGCATGCTGCAAAACAAACCATTGCAAATTCTGGTGGCTCACCTGTGACCTACAGAGGCTACATTGAAAGGCAGCAAATAATAGGAAGAGTCATACTGGATCAAACATGTGATCCATCTAGTCCAGTGCCCCATGTCTGACAGAACCCAACACCAGATGCTTCAAAAAAAGGTGTAAGAAACCTTCCAGTATGTACCTGTGGGATTAGCTGCCTCTTCAAAATGCCATCCTAGTCCCTAGCAATTAGAGATTGGCTGGTATCCTTGAGCAGGAGGGTTTTATATCCCTTCAAAATTGTAGCATTAACCTTATAACTCTGGAGATTCATGCTGGCCATGTTAACATCCAATTGCTCTTAAATCTTGCTATGTTCTTGGCCTCATCAATATCCTGTGCCATACTCTGCTTTTGCATCAAGTGAAAAAGTACTTAAATCTCCCATTGTAATAAAAGTTTTTTTCTTCCTTACTTTTAATTATCTTTGAGCCCTCCATAATTCCATAAGAGTATTTTTAAAGATGGGATGATGATACAGTGCTATCACAAAGCCCAAGCCCTTGCCACCATACCTACTTTGGCCTCCCAGGATGCTTATAATGTGATGGGGATTTAATCCTCAGGGTTTTATTCTATGCCCCCTAAATTGAAACGGTGGGTTTTTAATTGAAACCCACCGTTTCAATTTTTCCATCACATTATGGCGAGGGGCCCAATCCTTTTTTTTTGTGTCGGAGCCAGAGCCTGCCCGCAACCAGGGGGTGAGTTGCCAGCAGGGTAAGTGGGCCCTGAGCTGTGGTGGGGCCCAGTCCTTCCCACCCAGGCAGGCTGCTAGTGGGCTGGGTACTGCCCCAGCTCAGAGGCAGCACCTGGTCCGATCCAACTCTTCCCCGATCCCTAGTTGACGCAGCACCCGGACCACTAGCAGCTTTCCGGGGAAGGCACCACGACCACAGAGGAAAGGACTAGTCCCCTTCACAGCTCAGGGGGCCATTCAGTCTGCTGGCAGCTTGCCCACCAGCCATCAGAGAGGTGGGCAGACTCCATCAAAAAAAAATAAAAATAAAAAAGCATTGGGCACCTTGCCACTTCCGCCTTCAGCAGGTTTCCCACTAACTTAAATGGTGTGGGAACCAGCTCTATCCTTAACAATTCTTTACTTTACCTGCTGGGAAATACAGGTATTCTCACTCTGTTTGACAAGAAATGCTGCCTCTCTGGCACTAGGGGTGTGGTGTTTGAGAGAGAGAGAGAGAGAGCTAGCGATTACAGCAGAAGATTGGCGGTCAAAACCGTGTGTTATTGATCTGACTATGCACTGACTTAGTTTGGCACTGGGCAAGTCATTTAACTTATCCAGGCTTCAGTCTCCCTGGACATAAAAAAGGATACTAAATATTTTGCCCACTGTTGTAAAGGATGGCATGAGTTGTATGTGAAAGCAGGTCTAAGTGCTGGACAATATCATTTTATTACATTTTCCTATTCAATACAATATGGCACATGTTGCTGAATGCTAAAATAGGATATCTGAAAATCATAGCATCGACTTTTCTTCTAATCATTTTAAAATCAAACTATGGGCATTAGAAATTCCAGTTTCCTTGTCTATGGCATTTTCTGTCTGCAATGCAAGATAAATAGTGAGTATGGACTCCCCCTTAAAAGAAAAAGAGAATTCAAGTAATTTTTTTTCTCAAGAAGTAGAAAGATGTACAGTTTCCATCGCCTTAGATGGTTGGAGTCTCTGAAATGCAGCTGAGGAAGGGCACAAAGTGGGAAATATTTGATAATTTGTTATCAAGTATTTATGTTATCATAATCTAATTAAAAAAAATCATATATCATGAGGACTAAACATTTCAAATTATAAGGGTGTGCCTCTTCCTGTTGTTTGGGGTTTATATCTCCAACAATCTACAGGGTAGTTTTTGCCTTACATCTTTGGGGAGCTTGTACACATGATGATCGTCACCATGTACACATGACAAAATTTTTCTTGGTGTGATTTAATAGTGTCACACGTTACACGTGTGTAATGGTTGGGGGGTTTCACATGAGTTTGCAATGTTGCAAATTAAACCACACCCACATGTAGTTTATTTTGCATCGTTGCTACGTGTAACGTTGCAGCCTTTCATCTGACAGTTCGCCCCCAACCGCAGGAGAGGCAAGCAGGCTCCACTGAAAAAAAAGATCAGACCCCTCGCTGCTTCTCCTTTCAGTAGATGCCTGGTGGCCCACAGGCACTTATTAAAGGCAAAAGCAGTGAGGCTCCCCCCTTTTTTTCATGGGGCCTGCCTCTCCCACAGCCGGGGCGGGGGGGAGGTGGGTTGAGCTGTCAGTAGGCGAAGCAGCCCCTGAGCTGTGAGGGTCCTCAGTCCTTCTCTCCACAGCAGCACCCCTGGAGCCACCCATGTGGGCTGCTAGCAGGCTTGGTGCTGCCCCAGCTTAGAGGCATCCAGCCTGATCCAGTGCTTTCCCGAGCCTGCTGGGGCTTCCAGCACCCCGTGCACTGTCCTTGCCACTTTCCCACATCCTGGGACCACCCAGGACCAGGTTGGCTTGTCCCTGGGGCAGTGCAGGGAGGTGGCAGGAGGGCCACTGGGTGTGCTGGCAGCCATAGAAGGTGGTGAGGATGGTGTTGGCAGGCTGCTAAGCCCAAGCTTCCTTGGGCCCACCTGGGCTTCCAGCTCCCTATGCACCATCCCCATCACCTTCTCTGGTGGCCAGCACACCCAGCTGCTCTGCTGCCCCCTCCCCATACTGCCCTAGGGGCAAGCCCAGTCAGCGGGAAGGCAGTGGGGACAGTGCACGGCATGCCGAAAGCCCCCGCGGGCTTGGGGAAGAATTGGATCTCGTTGGGTGCTTCCTCCCAGCTTGGGCAGTACTAGGTTCACTAGCAGCCTGTCCAGGTGGCTCTAATGGGTGCTGCCACCCAGGCAGGCTGCTAGTGGGCTGGGTACTGCTCCAGCTCAGGGGCCACTCGGCCTGTCTGCAGCTCGCCCCCATCCACGGGCAGACTTGGAGAGGGGGGCAAAAAAAAAAGGATCTGATCCCTTGCCATAACAGTGACAGAAGCCCTTAGATTGAAATGGTGGGTTTCAATTAAAAACCCAACATTTCAATTTAGGGGACATAGAATAAAACCCTAAAGATTAACCCCCCTTCACATGCACAATCACTCTTGAACTTTACGCCTATTTGTCTGTCATCTAAGAGAGATTCCCATCTGCAGCTTCGGTATCTAGAGCAGACCCTGTTATTTTCCAGTCAGCTCCTCCTTGCAGTTCCCCTGCGTGACTCTTGCATGGCTGTGTCCCAATAGAACTTGTTCTCTGGGAAGGTGCTAAGCATCCCCAAATGTAACAGCTGTCCTCCGTGAAACTGTTCTGCCTTAGGGACTTCTTACTGTGAGAAACTCCTGTGCTACCCCTCCTCCCCCACTTTTGGCACTTCTTCCTGACTGCATCTCAGAGACTCTTTCAATCTAGACATGCAAAGATTTAATATTTTCCTACTTCTCCTTCAGAAAGTTCAGCTGGAATTTCCCTTTTTTTTTTCTTTAAGGGGTGTCACTCAGGCTTTCGCTTTCACTGCAAATAGACAGTGTGACTGATATTGCCATTGTAATGTCCTATACTCATAGTTTAAATTTAAAAACACCAGGAGAAATATATATATATTTGCATGATAAACAGAACCAAGATGATTTGGGAGTGAGGGGAAGGGCAGCGTTCCTTTTTCTGTGTATCAGTTTCAGTTTATTTTAACAAGCAGTTCCACTTTTCACCCACTTATATTTTTTCAGAAACAGACTTTCACAGGATCTGATCCAAAAAAGACCACTGAATTTGACAGATATCTTTCCATTCATGCCAGTGTGCTTGGATCAGATCACAAGTCTTGTGACTGATCAAACCACTGCTGTCTAATGAGACTTTCTTTTCCAGGTCAGTCTGCTCCTCACCCTTTGAATACAAATATTCAGCAAGTAAATACAAACCCAAACCCAAGATAGTGATATTTTTTCCACTGGGAAGTCATTTTGCTGACTTTGCAAAATCTAGCAACAATTTTCTTAGAAAGTTTAAATAACTGTTAAAATGTGCACTATTAAGAACGTGCACTATGTTAGAAACTTCCTTTCTGGAAAGGTCAGCTCATTTTAGCAAAATGAATACATATAACTGGCTTAAAGTGTGTTTTCAAACACACATCCGTCCATCTGTCTACAAGGTGTGAATTTTTAATACACTGGACTCTCTCAATCTAAGAGCTATACCAAATTTGATATAAGTGTAAATGGTTTGTACTATAATTCTAGTATGCTAATTACACTTGGGAATGAAGGGTAGGGGGAAAAAGAAAATTCACAAAAAGTTAAGTATTCATGTCCTTCTACAGTTTCCATTGGATACAGGTCATTCAGACACACAGACAAACACCAGTTGTAATTGGGGGCATTTCTTGTCAAGTCAGCTATTACACGTGTATTCACGTGCAAGCGAGGATCTGACAAAGCCTGTGAGGATAAATACCTATGTACCATATCTGTAGTGAGAATCAAGCCTCAGGCTCCATTTCTTCACTTGAACAATAAAAAAAAAGGTGTTATTGAATAACTCAGTGCAAGATTTACAACTAACTACAGAGCAATAAAATAAAGCAACACTGTACAAAGTAATTTATGTACTGCAGCCCATTAAATGAGGTAGAGAGAAGAAGGTTCAATGTTTCAGGAAACTGCCTCCTTTTTATGTTGTACAGAAATTGTAAAGAAAAAGGCTATTTGCTGAAGTGTCATGAGATTGTCTTCACATGTTTATCTAGCTTGGATATATGAAGTACATTAGCATTGTGTGAGATAAAACATATATATTTCTTGCTCAGGAGGATGAAGTAGACTTTGGCTCAAGAATTTGTGATTTTTGTATCATTGTCCTAGTTCCAATGGTATAGTTGCAATTTTAATAGTGATAGGTTTGTGGATTTTTTTGAAGACACTGTAGATTTGCTGTGCTTTGACCTAGTAATCCATCCCAACCTATACAGTAGTTTATGAACCACTATCTGTATTATGGGATCCATCATATATGGGTCTTGGGGAGTGCCAACATGAACAGATCAACCTGTTTCTAAGATATATAAAGCATAATCATTGGCCTTGAATAAAAATAAAGGAACATTCACCTGTCTGTACAATGGACTATTAGCTGCTCTAATAAGACCTTGCACTTCTCTCACTTCTGCTTCTGATGTCAACATATGGCATCATTTATAACTGCTAAAAAGTGGCTGTTTGGTGTAGATCCAAGTCACTGCCAGCCCCTTATCAGCTGAAAGCAGTTTTAGGTGAAAACCCAGAAAGAGTTTTATTTTTCATGCTGCTACCAATTCCCTATTTTGTCTGCTTAAAGTAAGTGGAGGCTAAAGGGTTCTTTCCCTGATCATTCTACGTTACATGAAACAGTTGGATGTTATCAGCATCAGCTCACCATTAGGCAGGTCAGCTATTAGTGATCAGTAAAAGACTTTTTGTTCTTATCAAATGGCTTAAATGAAGACAACTCTTGGATACAAAAGTTAGGCAAAGAAATGCATTGTATGCTTGTTCCAGTATGAAATTTCTTCTTTTTTTTTCGGTGTGTGTGTGTTTGCACACACACATACACACAATAAAACTATGAACTATCAATATTAATTATGAATATAAAATAACCATTTACTGGACTTTATCTAATTCAGGAGTGCATGCAACTGAACAGACAAAAATAAATTTTTATTCTGCTGAAAATCTTCTTTCAGTCTGCTCATGGTATGATCAACAATCCTCTTTTAGGAAAATTTTCTGTTCTGTACTTTGGGAAGAAGTTCCATTATGCTATTTTCCAGAGGACCATGCAATCTGAGACTCCAGCTTTGCTTCCTAGGCAGTCCAGTTCTTTTTGCACAAACTCCTTCCAGTAAAATTACTGAGTTGGATTTGAAGGCTAATTTCCAATGGAACCTTGGGAATTAGTCAAGCTTATCACAGACCCCCTTACAGATTTTATTCACAGTTTTGGGGGTAAAAATGAGGTGGTCACCAGTTGGGATTCTATAACACACGAATAGAACTATCCTTATAATTCACAAATAGCACCCTGTTGATCCTCAACTGTTGTTTATATGAAAACATTCCCATTAATTAAGTCTGGGTCCCATTCTCTATTCAAAAGCATTTTTAAAATTAATTTAGTTTTCATTCTCAAACTCAAAGACTTGTACAGATCTGTTCTGACCTCCTCTACAGAAACAGGGTTTAGGACATTACTGAATTAATTCCTTTTTGAACTTAGAGTTTGAAGCTTTAAAAAAAAAGGACCTACATTTGATTTTGACATCCCAAATTATGGAGAATCAACTGCAAAACTTTGTAATGAACTTGATGAGGATGGTTGAATCAGGGATGATCCTATCTTGAGCAAGGGGCTGGACTAGATGACCTCCAGGACTTTTCTATGATTCAAAGCTCTTTCAATCATTCATTATTTTTAAACGTTTGTATCTAGTTTCTACTCTGAATTTGTCTAGCTTCAACTTCCAGCCATGGATCTCTGTATATCCTTATTTGCTAGATTGAGGAGCCCTCTATTGTCAACTGTTTGTTCTCCATGTAGGTACTTTTCAACTGTGATTAGGTCATCCCCTGAGCTTTTGTCTGATGCACTGAATAGATTGAATTCCTGAAGTCCTTCACTAGGAAGTTTGGTTTCCAATCATTAATCATTCCCCTGTATCTCCTAAGAATCCTCTCCAATTAATCAACATCCTACTTGCATTTTGGGCACCAGAAATAGACAATCTTCCACATCATTGACAAATACTTACATTATATAACCTCTCTTATGTTACTTGATAATCCCTATTTATAAATCAAAGACTGTCATTAGCTGTGACCCCCCAGTACTTTTTCATAGGTGTTGCTTCCCAGGATAAAGCTTCCATCCAGTAAGTCTGGCCTGTAATATTTGAACCTAGCTGCTCTAGCTGCATTCTTTACATTGGAAAAAAGATGCACTGTTTTCTTGTGCTCTGCTCATAAAGCAATCCAGATCTTTCCATCTTTGTGACTTGTCCTTTTCATTAGATATTGGCCCAATCTTTATTCCATCTGGAAACTCCATCACTGATTTTGTTTTCTTTCAGGTCATTCATAAAAGTATTAAAAAGCTTAGAGTCAAGAACTATATCTCCATAGCACCTACACACACACTCAGTGAGCATTCTCAGTTTACAAACAGCTTTAGACACTGGTTAATCAGTTTTTAATCCAGGTAACACATGCCTGGCTGTATTGTTCTAGGTGTGCTATCCAGATGCCTTGTGGTACAAGTAATTCAATGCCTTATAGAACTCCACCTCTCTCACTTAAACACCACTACCTTAATCCACCAAAATTGTAATAGCATAAACATATATCATGTTAGTTTAGTTAGAACTCTTTTTTGTATACCCATGTACAATTCTTCTACCCTCTTAGTTTTTCATTAATATGGACCCACATCAGCAGCTCCGTTGTTTTGTCTGGGATAGATGTGAGGCTCACACAACTATAATTACTTGGGTCATCTCACTTAAGTCTGTTCAAATATTGGTGCAATATTAACTTTCTTTCAGTTCCCTGGAACTTCCCTAGTGTTTCACAATTTACTAAAGATTAACATCAATAATCCAGAATCTTCTTTTGCAAATCTTGGCGCACGGTATCTGAACTTCCCGATTTAAAAATATCAACTTTAGTAAGTGCTTTGGTTACTGTTGGAATAGAAACTATTTCATTATTAATATATACAATATATTAACTGAAGAACAGTTGACAGTTCTAGCATTTCCATCTAGTATCAGAGCATTTTTACGATTTCTTTGTTACCAGCATATTTTAAGTTGTTTTTAACTCTGACAAACATAGATTGTGCTGCTTTGCTTTCCTTTGCTTGCTTTATTGATTATCTGTTTCTAGCTTCTAATTCACATCCATCCATATCAGCTTCCCTTTTTTCCCTCCATTTGTTTAATTACATATTTTGTTAATACTTTTGCTTTCCTAGTAAGCTAGACTTTTTCTTCCTATCTTGCTTTTTTTCTTTCTTTTAAAGCAGAGTAGATGTTTTGCTCAGTTGTGGCTTTTGGGGCCTCTAGTGAAATATCCTTGAACAGTTCCCACTCACTTCTTTGTTTAATTTTTTTTCTCTCAACTGATTCATCCCCTAATTGCTTTCAGTTTGTGAAACTGGCCATTTTAATACATCAGCTATCTACATGCTGTTTGCTGAAACTACATTATGCTTATGTATAGAAAAGTAATGGAGTTGCCATTGCTTGTATTTCAGCAGCTACTAACTTTTAGTTCTGGGATTAATTTGTCCTTATCCATCAAAGTGGGCACATTGACACATGCACTTTACTGTGAAGTTGCCTAATTAGTTCTGCAGTAAAGTACACATGTGCCCATATTAGGCCCTAGTAAACTAATTAACTCTGCTGTAAGATAGTACTGCCCAACAGAAGTACTGTCCTATGGTGGAGTATTTATGTGTGCTCAAACACACATGTAGACTGTGACCAGAGCTGGCTGGGGCAGTGGTGATGTGTAGGGGATACACGGAGTGCATGTGCACCCACTGAGAGCACTGGTGCACCCCCTGTTAGGCTGCGCTCCCCACTTAGGTGATGGGTGGGGGGCAGGTGGGAGCACCGGTAACCCCGCCCCTGCGAGCACCAGTTGGAATGAAGCAGCTGCGGTGCTCCAGGAAGTTGGAGTTCACTTGGGGGAACTCTACGGTTGCTTTCAAGTGAGTGTGATAGGCCACAGGGAACCCCCACTGGTTGGCAGTATTGGCCATGCGGGAAGGCCCCCAGTTTCTGACTGGTCACTGGTGGGGCATGTGCCCCCTGCTGACTCAGAGGGCACCAGTCACCCATGGGCTGGGGCATGAGGATGCTAGCATGCAGGGACTACCTGCTGGCTAGTTTTGCCCCAGCCAGCCCCTCTACCACCCAATGCTGCCAATTACAGACTAGGGATGATTCCCCAGTCCCTCTGCTCCAGATCAGCTTCTGCTTGACACAGCATCTTCACATGCAGCTGGGACTGCCCCGGCTCAAACTGCTGCGGTCCCAAATGCACGTGAAGATGCTGCTCCCAGAAGCAGCTGACTGTGGTGGAAGCTGCACCAAGTTTATGCAAGCACATTAATATCACATGTAGATGTGCCCAGGGACCTCTAATAGAGAATCCTTCCCATGTCGGCTATAGCACTTTGAGTTTGGAAATTGTTACCTATTTGGGGGGGGGGGTTTGGTTTTTGTTTTTTAATTCCAAGGATGCTTTATGTGAACAGCATGAGAACCCTCCTCACAATGTATCTCACTGAGATTAAAAGAATCATTTGTAGTAATCCGATTTTAAAGGGTTAATCGGAAAGGCCATGCTACACCCCTAAACAATGCTGACTACCTGAACCACTTCCAGGTTGTCTTAACAAAACATAAGCTTTGTAAGTGCTTTCCAGCATGCCAGACTGTCGCTGCTGTAGACCAAAGTTCATGATTTTGATAGAATGATAATGGGAGGTGTGAAAGAGGATGAAGCTAAATTGTTCTCAGTGGTAGCAGATGATACAACAAGGAATAATGGTCTCAAGTTGCAGCAGGGGAAGTTTAGATTAGATATGAAGAAATATTTTCTCACTAGGAGGGGAGTAAAACACTAGAACAAGGTTACCAAGAAAGGTGAAGGAAGCTCCATCCTTGGAAGTTTTCAAAACTTGGCTAGACAAAGCTTTGGCTGGCATGATCTAGTTGGGGATTGTCCTGCTTTGAGCAGGGGTTTAGGCTAGATGACATCCTGAGGTACCTTCCAACCCAACCTTTCTATGATTTTATATTTCCTTGATGAGTGGCCTGGCCTTCACATGTAGGTCACAACCCATTAGAGTGGTAGAGCCTGCAGCTTCTATTATCCTATCCCAGTGGACAACAGTGCAGTAGCTTTTAAGCTGTAACCGGCACCTCACTTAGAGACACCCTCTTTCTGAAATGAAATGTGAGAAAGTTTGATTGCTTCTCCTCTGCTCCAGCATCTGCACTCTGGTTGCATGTGACAAAGGCATCTTTCACATCCCATAGATCATCAAGATCTCTCACATCATAGCGTATTTTGCATACGGGTAGCTTAGGCAGCACTTTTTTTTACATTGATATGCCTATTTGTAATACAGCAGTTTTACTCACCTGTTTGTGCTACCACCAGTTTATCTTAGAATTTAAGGTATCTTTTTCTATCTCACCATCATTTCACCTTTCTTTTCTTCCTTTTTTACCTACTTCTGTTTTGCTTTATTACTTCCTTCTGTCCATCATTATTCATTGGGAAGCATTGGATCAAGGATCTCAATGAGCAGAGGCCTGAGTGGTAGAGACAGAGCTGTAAATTGCTGCAAGTTTTTACAACATTTCTGGAATATTTTCTAGTTTCTTGACTGTTGGTAATGGACGTTAGGCCCTGCCTGCAATCTTACAGGCACAGAGATGGTAAGATTATACTGTACTATATCATCTGAGCTGCAAACTGGTCTATCTGAAGTACAATATAACTAATTTTTAATTAACACATTTATTTTGACAGGCTGGCTCATATTAGTTTTTAGTGGGTGTGGGAGGAAGTAACAGTGCATAAAACTTACATATTGCTAATACCATTGCCATATAAAACAAATAATTGAACAGGAGATTTAAGAAACAATTCAGTTCACTTCCTAGTCAATGTCCTTGAGGAATACTTTACAATGAGGCTATTAAATGATAGGACAAATCTCATTTCCCCACCATGAATACAGAAGGCTTCCAGACAGTGCAGCAGAAACAATATCATTCCACAGCTTGGTGGGAAATAGGAGAAATCCACACGGAAGAGTTTTGGTTCTGCAGGCCGCTAACGATTGTTTCTGCACTCGAGCTGCTGGACCCTGGCCTACGTGGATACACAAGATGACAGGTGGCTGCAGTATATGCAGGGCCTAAAGAGCTCTGAGCTGGCTGCATTGAGTTGTGGCTGCGAAGCAGCTCTGCTGATTCTGTTCTCCTAGCAGGAAGGGGAGGTTCCCCCCTTCCCACCCCACCAATCTTTCCTCTTCACATCCTTTGAAGATACAGCAGTTATATCACTCAGAGCACAGTTTTGTCAGCTCTTATGCGGTCACAAATGTTACTGGGAGGCCCAGACCAAATTGTTTTATCTGCAGTGGTTCATTCAGGCATTGTCATACACTGGATTATTTGTAGATGATAAATGTGTGAAATCAACTAATAAAATGAAACAAATGTCACAAAATAGTTAATTGTTCAGAACAAGTCTCTTACATTTACTGAACACCTGCTGTGAATAATTTTTACCACAGATCTAATTCTCATCTTTAATATGGCTATCCCACAAGGCAGTGCTCCAGTTTGATGCCAGCATCACATCCTTGGGATTAGGTTGTAAACTTCTTACGATAGAGATCATCTCTTACATGTTTTTTCTACAATACCCAGTACACTGGAACATTAACCCTGACTGTAGCCTTTAGTCACTGCTGCTGCAAAAATACCAGTGGGTGTCTTAGCTGCACAACCGCATAAACTAAGTACAGCCCCGAAGCAGGGTAGGCTAGTGGTTGGAACTCTAGCCTCAGCCTTAGAAGACCTGGAGTTAAGTCCCTGCTTTGCCATAACTTCTTATATGACCATGGGAAAATCTATTAGCCTTTTTTTTTGCTTTTGGTGCAATTCCCCATCTGTTAAATGTGGATAATAGCAATTCCCTTACCTCACAGGTATGTTATAAAAATAAAAATTGTGGGGTTTTGGGATTCTACAGTGACCACATAAGACTGGGTTACATTTGACTCACAGGCTGGTTTCCCCAAATATGCAAAGTGACAGACTACCACCAGCAAACTTCAACAAAAGGTTCTGTTAGCATTTCTATTTTTCCAGCACTAAAGTTTACAAAGTGTTCAAGAAACTATCATAGTTTTAGGACATTTCAAAATTCATTTCTCAGGCTGAAGACTTGAAGTCACAGTAATTTCACCTCTCCTATAAGCAATTGGTGAGAAGTGAATTTACAACAAAATATAGAGGCCTTTTTTTACTTTGTCGCTTTTGGGAACCTTGCCAAGCCTGTTGTTCTTCTCATTTCTTTGTTTCTAGACTGATATGTGGTATGCTACTGTTTTTTTCTGCTTTTATCTAATTTGAAGCTCACATATATATGATACTTCGATTGGTGGGACTTTTTTGCACTTGGAAAAGATGTTGTTAAGAATTCTAACTTGTTTGGGGTCTTAAAATAACTTCAGTACTACAGGAACCCTATTAGTAAAATGTAAAATTTGAGCAGGTGAGAAAAGTGAATATGAAGCTGTTTTATTTCTGTCTCAGACATTACTGAAGGACTGTTGTTATATAAGCCTCCATGAGGATCCCAACTCTGATACTTACTCTGTGACCTTGGCAAGTCAGTTGACTGATGTTTTTCATTTTGCCCAAGTAAGGAGCAGGTAAGAATGCTAAAGGGCAGTTGTGAGAATTCATATCTTCAAAGTTTTCCCCAGTCAAAAAGTATTACTTTTTATTCTTAAATGTATGAAAATAATCCTCATGCTGAACAAAGTATATACCTCTTCAACCAAGGTACATGTAACGTACTGCAGCAATGATGCAGCAGTTAGTAAAAGCCACTCCAATCCCTGAAGTTGCCAAACTGAGACACGGGCAGACTTCTAGAACAAGCAGTTTCCAGACCTGTATAGAGCCTCCAGTCATGACTTGAAATCTGGGAGATTTCAACCCCAAGAATTGACTAGAATACTTTAGCATAGTGATCTCCACCAAGATGTCATGAGATCTTTTTAAGGGTGATGCAGGGTGCCACGCAATACTAGCAGTGTTAGTAGATGTACAAATACCTACACATGATTCACAAGATAAACCCAGAGATTTCATATAAGAATCCACAACATCAGAAGCAGTCTGACCTGTTGTGGGTTTTTAGTGTTCTTTGCAACAGAAAACTTGCTTTATTATTTTCTGCAGCCAACGAATTTTCTGAGGAATGCCAGGAGCCTGAGAGCTGGTCGGAGTTTCACAAAATTGAGAACCACTGGGGTAGTAAACTATATTCACCGCTACAAGATATGATGAGAGAAGCAGTTTCTCCAGCTGATGCCATTTACTGTGCGACTCCAGCGGATAATCATCACTGCGCACAACTACACAGGATGTTACATTGCTCATTGCTGCAGCAACATAGTGTCTCCAGGCATGAACTGTAACAGCTTGTTACTACTGCACAGTAGCATCTAAAAATAACCATGCAGGGACAGTGCTGCGCAGTAATACCTCATTCCTGTGCAGTCAGTTAGTACTTAGGTAAGCAAGTGCTGAAGGACGGTGCAGTAACAACTGTGCAGCCCGCCACTTGTGTAGATGCAGCCATTCAGAATGGCACTTGGAAGACTATAGTTACTCAACACACAAACATAGGGGCCTAGTACTGTTCAGGAGATATGAATCGTTACATTTTGCAACAGTTGTAGGTTGCAAGAAAGCAATCTAAATACTTCCATGAATCCAAATGCATGCTGATCCTAAAATTTGATTAAATAACAAAGAAATGATTAACATGAGTATTAAAGTTTAGCTCATGTTTTTCCCAGAGGCAGTTGGTTCTAGGGATTCTAGCGCAGAAGACTTCAGTCCACTTCCTACCTTCTCTTTCTATAGGACCATTTCATCTCTCTATATATCCTGGTGGTAACAAGTCACTTACCTGTATGACACTGTAGAGTCTAACTGATTTTCCTGAACACTGAAGTGCTTTTCAAACTAACACTGTCAGCCTGCTACACAGAGACATAAGACACATTGTAGTAATCCGGAGTTGAGGACACCAACCAGAACAGTGAGAACTTCAACCTCAGTGAGACACAATAGCAGCTGCAAGGCTTTACATGCTACCACTACCACCAGCTCTCAAGTCTCTGATAAAACCAAGACAAGCCGCATTCCATTACACAAGGCAGTGGGCCTAATACAGGAGTAACTGAGGTTATGTGCACATGTTCATGGGACCCAGTCTGTGATCATGCAGCTTGCTTTAAGACATCTTATTGTGTAGATTGTGTCCTGATTGCGTAGACATTCACTGGTGCCAGAAGCTATACTGAAAGCCCAATTTAAATCAGTCAGGGGAGGGGGAGGGTGGGTGGAATCGACAGAGCTAGCAGGTCCACAGGCAGTTTTGTGGTTCTAGGTGGGAGGATTGATGGAGGGTGGGTTGGTGGGTCTGGGGTGGGGGGGTGTCTGTATGGCGGTAGAAGGGCTGTGGGACTAAAAATAGTCCAGTAAGGGTCGGGGGTAGGTAAATCACAGCCTTGGGGCCACGGCAAATGGCTGGGCTTTCCCAGCCCTGGGACTGTGCTCTGAAGGTGCACAGATGTTCTTTACATCAGGCTAACCCATTCCCAAATCTAAATTAGTTCACTTCCTCCTTAGGTGAATTAAATTAGTTTGGGATGGCCATTTTTTCCCCAATCTAACCTTCCTGAATGTCTGTACAGATTGGCATTTAGATCAACCTGATCCTAGTTAGGTCAATCTAAGTGTAACATCTGTATGTACCCCAAGTGAAATGTAGTGGCTTTTGAAATACAGGAGTTCAGACTATATGGCTGCCTATACACATGCTCAGGGGTGGGGGTGTTTTAATTAGAGCAGTTCCTGGACAGCTGTTCTAATTAAAACAACTCACTGCCACATATATTAAGTCCATTTCAAAAAGGCCACAAGATACTTTATCTAGAGCACATTCAACAAGGTTTAGATAAAGAGCCCCTATGGCCATTTTGAAAAGTGTGAGAGCTTAATACACATGACTGAGGTGATGTTGGAGCATTCTAATTAGACCATGAATGAGCATGTCTATAGGTACCCTATGATGTCATATTCTCTGGTAGCCTGAAGTTCTATCAAAGTATTAATTCCTCATCCAAGTCCATTCCTTGTCCATCGGCATCCCTATCACAACCATGAGTTCCAAATCAAGTTTGTGACAATTTGTTCATGTCAAACACCAACACAGTCAAAACACAGCATTTTCTCAGACAAGACAATATTCTTTACCTGTTCCTAAGGGTGTTAATACTTTATCATCTTTTGTGTTGTCCTTGGTTAGAGAAATTTAGACATTGGTTTTACTTTGTTTAAGTCTTATGACTCCTGTCAATCATTTAGGAAGTGTATTGCTTCTGGTGAGAGCTAACAACATAAAGAGAAAACTAAAGAGAAAAGCAAATAGTTACAAAAGAATAAACTGATATGGTAAGCAATTGGAATAGGTTGTATCAGCTTTCTGAGATTAAACAGGAATAATCTTAACACTAAGAAACTCCACAAGAGCCATCATAGATGGCTTTTATGCAATCAGAAATAAATGTGAAATTATAAAAAAGTGAAAGTGAATGTTTGCCTGGGGGTAGGAACAAACAGCTATTCCTCCACCTACCCCTCAGCTGCTGTTTTATATAATGAATGACTATTCATTCCTAACAAAAGGATTTTTGTCAGTCATATCACATCCCAAAAACAAAGAGGCAAAAGTGCTTTAAGGTAATAGTTACTCATCCTAGCTACTCAATACCTAATTTATTATAACAATTGTGAGACAGATTCTCGAGCCCTTACACTGAGTATTAATTTATTATAGGCAAAGCTAATGCCATGGCTTACAATTAAGAATGACTAACTCATTCCATTGAAGGCCCTTGCTTTTAGTAGCTGGTGATTTTTGCCAAACTTTAACCAACTAAACTAAACATTTCCATACCAGATGTGTGTTTCCTGCTGATTTTTTTCCTGGAAAGTTTCAGCAAAAATGTTCAGCCATGTTTGTGAATGAGTTTATGGAAAAATGCATCTTGGCCCTGTGAAAAATAATGTTTTACAGTCATTTCAGTGGTTTAGCAACAACATGCTTTGAAGAAGTTCCTGAAATATGGCAAGATAGGAGAGAAGGATCCTTACTGTCAAGGATGTGCCTCTTGCTGATCCCATGAAAATGTGCCCATACTTGTCTAAATTATAAGCCTCCAAAAAAATCTAAGGTCATACATGCCTAATAGAGGTTGTTAGAATCAGGCAGCTAAATTCACTAAAGATTCCATCTGTCCTGAGCATGCTCCAGACAAAGGCTCTAAAGGTTATGAAGCACCTTCCATGGAATTGCTTCTCTTGGTGGTGGCTGCAGTTCTAAGGAGGACCTGATAGCAGGAAGACTGACTGTATTCTCATTGCTCCTACTGAGGAGATCAAATCAACATTGAGGAGAAAGCTGCTTGATTCAAATACTTAATGGGAGAGGAGTCAGTGGGAGGACAGAATTAATTGCAGCAGTTAATAGTTGTGGAAGAGAAGATGCTTGGGACTAGAACAGGGGTGGGGAAATTGGTGGATCTTGCCAGTGGCTGGACTCCATTTCCCAGCAGCCTCTGCCTGCATTGCTGTGGCCAGTTTCCATGGAGACCCCAGGAGTGGCAGAGCAGGGCTTCCATGGAGACCAGCCCCAGCAGTGCTGCCAGGCTGTGTAGCTGGGTAGGGATCTGTTCTGGCACTGGGGCTGGGATCTTGCAGGGGTGACAATGTAGTCAGGATTCGAGGTACAGCTATAATTCACTACCCACATGCCCCTGCCTGTGGTATGCAGGTAGGATCACAGCTCTGCCGCAACCCTGGACCATGCTGTCAGTGCCGCAAGATCTCAGCCCTGGAGCAGCTCTTTGTCCTGCCGCATGCCCTGCCAGTGTGGCTGGGGCTAGTCTCCATGAAAAACCCTGGCCCCGCACTGTCATGGTTTCACCACTCCTGGAGTCTCCATGGAAATCAGCTGCAGCAATGCAGGCAGGGGATGCTGGGAAATGGGGTCCACCATGGGCATGATCTGGCCTGTGGACATGGGCCAGACTTTGCCCACCCCTGAAAAAGAAGCAGAGGCCAGCATATACAAGGATCTACCCTCTCCAGAACCTGGCTATGAATGCTCTGTTGTTAGGAAATAGGTGTGGAACAGAACAGCAAATGCACATCTACATCGATGACAAATGCCTGTTATTGCTATGTGGGCTTAAGTAGTAGTTTAAATCCTCTATTGTGGATTTAAAGACCTAACCCTACTGTGTGGTCAAATTGGTTGTTAGCGTGTGTTTGCCTGAAAAATATTGTATTTGGGCTTTTTTAAAAAAAGAATTAAGAATTTACATCCAAAATAACTTTGTTCCAAGAATATTAAGATTGCAGATCAAATGCTCAAATGTTAGGTAACATCGGAATTAAGGTTCTCTGCAAGGACTACGTAGTGAATGTAGATGTTGAACACCTGCCTTTCCAGAAGTTGGAAGGTATGTAATGAAAGAGGCAGTGGATGCCAAAAGAAAAATACTAGTCCTATGGTTAAGAAAGCTGAATGTTACCATAAAGAATTAGTTTCTGTCCCTGCCTCTCAACAGATTTCTTATGGGATGCCATTCTTACGTACTTAAGACAACCCCTCACATCAGAATTTTTACAGCAGGGTTCTGATTCATAGATTCATAGATTCAATTGTATGTATTCTGAATGCCCAATATGACAGTTTTGGGACCAGAGTTCAAAGAGTTCTGAATACTTTTAGCTCCAACTGAGGAGCAGTAGGAGCTGGACTTTGGGCAGAGAGCAATCTATAAAACGAAGCAGAGATGCTAAAGACATGCTAGAGGTCTAAGAAAGAATTGGGGCCTATTGTTTCTTAGCTTGGGTACCCAAAATTGCTGTTTACTTTTAACAGTCTTGGGTTTAATTGACTCAGATGTAAAACTGGTCTAACACCATAAGATCCCTCCAGAGGTGGTGCAATTTTCTACCCTGGAAATCTTCAAGAGGAGACTGGACGGGCACCTTGCTGAGGTCACCTAATGCCAGTTGTCTTTCCTGCTTGGTGCAGGGGGCTGGACCTGATGATCTTCTGAGGTTCCTTCCAGCCTTACAATCTCTGAATTTATGAAAACCATCACAGAATTGAACAGGTCCTGTGAAAAAAAAATCCTGTCAAAAAAGTTAACATTTCTGAAGTACTCGGATACTATGGTGAGACATCCCTATTAGAATGCTCCTTATGAGAACTGCAGGAAAACTCCATTTTATATAAACAAGGTCTTTGGTATCATTTTAGGCTTTTTGATCTTTGTTTCTTACTTGCAAGATTTTCGTCTTTTATGCCAATTAAGCAGCCTGTCTTTATTCAGAATGCGCTGTACTATTCCCTACTTCTGTAAACTACATCACTAAAAATATGCACAATTTACCATATTGACTTGAATCCAAGATGAGGTTTTTTTATTCCTATTATGCATGTGGAGGACCTCTTGTCTTGAATTTGAGTACAAGATGGAATGGGGGCAGGGAGCTGCTGTGGCTCTGATTCCAGCTGCAAGCCTGGGTTGGGGCCAGAGTCAGACCAACAGCAGCCACCTGCCCCTCTCCACCCCTGCCCCTTGTAGCCTCCATCCCTCCTGCCTGCCACTGTACACTCTGCCCCCCACATTCCCCACCCAAGTTACTGTCAGGGCCAGCTCCAGCTCTCTGGGACATGGAGCACACGGAAACTCTGTCCCCTGCCTGGCCATTCAGCAGCCTTGCAGCTCCAGCCCTGGTTCAATGACATGTGGCCAGGAAGCATGTGTGCTTCAATGTCCTCCATGCCCCAAGAGGAAATGGAGATGGATCCATGTCTGAGAGTACAGGGTCAGGGGTCAGGGGACAGATGCTGTGGGTATTTTGGAAGAAGGGGCAGAGGCTGTGGGAAGTGGGGGGTGGGGAAGGGACAGAGGCTGGGGAGCAGTGGGGGACAGAGGCCGCAGGGATACAAAGGATGTGGGGAGCAGCAGGAGGCAGGTGCTGGGGTGGGTGGGCAGGCTACAGAGGGAAGAAGTGGTGGGGGGCAGAGATCAAGTGGCCATCTGCCTCCTCAGCTGCCTGTCCCCTGCAAGCACCTTCCCCCCTGCTGCAGCTCTTTCCATGGTAGAACTGGGGTGGGGTGGGGACAAATTTAAGATGACCCTCTGATATTTATATCTATACATGGAAATTACCAAATTTATAATTTTTCCACATATATGGAATTTAATTATAGGGGGTCATTTTTAAATTCAAAATCATGTTAGATTTGGGTAAATAAGAAATTTAACATACAGGTGCATGCTAAATGCAATGCATACACCCTACAAGTGTAGGGTTGACATCTCTGCATTAAAGCATAGTTTTGTGATACTAATTTATTATATCCTTTTTTGTCTCATTTACCCTCTATGGGCTCACTTAGCCATTTCTGCTGAGTTCAGCTAAACCAGGGGTGGGTGTGGAAAAGACTTACCTCTGCTAAGTGAGGAGCAGAACTGGCAGGACACTGCATCAGAAATGGAGCATGGCAAAAGTGAAACCGCACAGGCAGAAATGCCACGGCAAAAAGAAAAGGAAAAAAAAAGGCCAAACCGGAAGGAGCCGGGACTAGCTCCCATGTTGGTGTGGGCTTTCTTTGTGGCAGTGTGCCAGGGCCGATTGGTTGGCCAGACCCCAAGCCAGGATAAAAGGCCTGGCAAGAGACCAGATGGGAGGACTGGAAGTGAGGTCCACGACCAGCCAGGAGGAGCCAGATCTGGAACCTGGTCCCAGTGCAGGGACCTGGTGGCTGCCCCAGGAAGGGGCTTTTACAAGGATTCAGGGCCAGAAAGCACCCAAGGACATATCTACAGAGTTCTCAGGAACTCTGGACATTCACAACATGGACTAGATCCCAGCAGGACCAAGTGTGACGAGAATCAATAAATGACTGACCCGCTGTGAGTACACAACCCAAATAGGGAGCAAGAATCTGGGGGATAGGATGGCACCAGATTAGGAAGATGCATAGACAAGGCAAAGGAGCGGCAGGAAGCACTTGGGCCAAACAATGTCCCGATCTTACTGCCATAAATTTAAAGGGCTGAAGCACTAAAGTGCATGATATACCAATTCTGACAGTTCAGGCGATGACATCTTTGATTGGCATTAGGTGGGGTGTAGGGAAGGCAGAGCCCCAAGCAGGAAGAACAACTGGGATGACTGAAGGAAGGCATTAGGAGGGACAGCAAAGACCATCTTCCTCCCAATTAAATTCATTTTTCCATCAAAGATGTGGCAGGTGAGATCCCCTGGGAGACCAAACAAAGTCCCCCTGCTAATAGACCTGTTTCTTCCCTAAAGCAATGGTGAAGTCAGAGAGGACCCCACATACTCAGTGCACAGGTGAATGGCATTGGAGGCTACAGTGGGCAAAATGTAGCCCATGGGCCAGATGCGGCCTACCAGACCATTCTGTTCGGCCCGCGGGTCCCCTAAAAAATTTAGAAAATTAATATTTATCTGCCCTGGGCTGCCTGTTATGCAGCCCTTGATGACTTGTGGTCCTCCACCCAAAATAATTGCCCACCCCGATCTAAAATATCAAACTACCACCAGTTAAAGATTAACCGACAGCAGGACTGGATACATGTTAAGGGCAAGCCTCAGAGTAGCTTGAGGTGGCAGACATTATCACTTTTTGATATTATATAAGATATCCCTGTCTTAATTCCTCACTAGTAAAGCTTTCATATCACACTCTATCCCCTAAAGAAGATACTATTGTTTTAGTGATAGATTTAAAGGGGCGGGGGGCGGGAAGAAAAAGAAAAGAAATCACAGTAGAACCCAAGAGCAAGGAAGAGGAATGAAAAACTAGTACCTATACCAGTTAGATATGAAATGACCATTTTAAAGTTATATCTGCTAGTCACTCTCAAGTGCAAAGGGTCAGGTACCAGAAGTGCATACTGGGTAAGGTTTCTATAAAGGAGTGAACTGAAACCAATGATCATAAGATATCTATAGAGAATATAGGAGTACTTTAACCAATGACTCAAAATATTTTAAGACAGGGTAGGAGGTACTTATTAGGTTTTTTCAGGATGGGTTTTGAAAATGATAACCTTCAGTTTTCTCTTTAAATGTTGCTCATATAATAAAATCCAGATGCTCATAAAAATAGTTGTTTCCTGTGCTTGTGATTCACCTCATCACCCATTTATTAATCTTTGTGAGAAAGTCATCTTTGATAAAACAAACAAGGTAATTGTAATGAAGGGAGAGCAGTGAGAACAGTATCTTCCCAAGAAGCAGTAACTTCCTTTTATATATCACTGGCATCTTCCTACACTCTATATATCCACATATAGACATATAGATATAACTTGGAATATGTGTGTGCATGAACACACACACATATACTATACATATAGTATGTATAATTTCTGAACTAGCAGACCCCTGCACTGCTGTGATTTCACTGGTGTACCACCTGTCTAGAGGTCAATGGTGTCAAAGATCAAAGTCTTTGATTTCAGATGCCAATGGCAAAAGGTCAGATGACAAAAGGTCAGAGGCTAACACAACAAACTCGGTGGTTGTAATTTATCCTTCTGTATTAACAGTGTTGCATATACACACCCCTATCTGTGTCTCATTTCAAATCGCTTGAGCTTTTCATATGAAAGAGAGAAACTGACCTTGACAGCCCAGCACAAAAGATAAAGTACCTATAATAATGAGATTTGCTGACTTTAGTAAAGTTGTAAAATTAAATATACTATGCGCGCCATCCTGTGACCAAACAGGACCAGTACCACCCAAGTAAAAATAACCCCCCTTTTTTATGAAACCTGAGCAAACAAAGAAAGCACAAGTGCCAGCTCGTTAATTATTTATGATTGGCGTATAGTAATTGGTCACCTGTGTCAAATAAAACTTTGAAAGAACTTCCGCCCAAGCAGAGAACCGTGTATACACTCAAGAAAAACAGATTGTGCACAACGAATGTTATCTCTTCCGCCTACGTTTTTTTTTTTTTTTGGGCATACCCCCGTCTCGTCTTACCGATCCATTTATCTCTCTATCTTTGGCGTTATCTTTCTTATCAAGAGCTCTTAGTAATCTGCATACTGCAACGGCTTATATGAATCGCTCGGAAGCAACTGTCCTACCCACCCTGTAAATGCTGGGTAACATGATATCTGCATGCTGTAACTAAATCAATCAGCTCCTCTGCCTACACTGCAGCACATCAGAAGCGTAAGTAAAATACATCTTTTGTGAAACCATCACGCTGTGTTTAAATCATACTGACTCCTGCTCATCGTTATCACCCACCTGCCCAGTCATAAATCCCCCTCCTCGCGCCAAGCCAGTCGTGCCGACCCAGGCTTGCAGGTCAAGGGTGCACCGGTGTTAGGGGCATGACAAATGCCATACCAAGGGTTAATATTATAAAATCTAGCTGTCCTTATTTTATATTTGTTCATAAGAGCAATCATGCTTAAAGTTGCCTTATAAATAATAACACCTTTCAGATTATTGTTGTCCATGTAAAAATAGACTGTATACTTATTACATAATGTGACATTTATCGCACAATTATTTCTTCTCTGTATGTTGGTAGAATTAAAAAATATATAAAGTATGCGGTATACACTGAAAATAGCATTCTATAATCGACGCAAGGCACAGTAGGGAGTTATGGTGCAATGACAGCACACCTTTCTGAATGCTGGTACATGGCTGTTGGCTTTCTGCCTAGCAACACCCGGAGGTATATGATTAGGATTGCACAATAGCACATACCCTGTTGCACTGCTTAATTAGGATTAAGCAAATGTCCTCTTTATACATTCCTATAACCTTCAGCCTGCAAACCTTTACGCATGAAGTAGATTTTAATCATGTGAGTAATCCCACATTGATGACAATGGGGCTGCTCATGTGTACCAGTACCTTACAGATCTGGGCCTACATGTTCCTAGGGCTCTCCCAGTGAGACCACAGGTACCAAAAGAAACACATTTGTCAAGCTAACAGAATAGCTTTCTAGTTTAACACATTGTACTGACTCTGAAATTTTTAATTATTCAAGCAGTAAAATGTAAAAGGCAACTTGAGGATTTGAATATTGCCACAGAAAAGGTGCACCGTGAAGAGTGAATCAAGGTCCCTGTGTATTCCATGCATGCACTCCCCAAAGTACCTTATTACAATTATATTATTTAAAATCATATTAAATTTTTTGATAAATATTCATAATCATAATAGTTACATCTTTTGAAAAACTCTTATCTATATTTCAGGCAGATTTAAATATTCATGAAAGGTGCTGGATTGAAAGTAGAATCTAACGCCTCTTGTCAGCCAGGACTGGTCTGTACCCTGAGTTACATGGCTGCACAGTGATAGGAAGGAATAATGACTCCCATCCTTATTTCATTTTGCATGGCCTGAGGAACTACTACTCAGAATTTCAAGTACTGAGTTCAGAGGAGTGCAGGGGCTTCTACTGAGCAACTACCTCTGCAAGGTGCAACCTGACAGCAGAGGAGTAAAAGGAGGCATCACCCTGAGGCAATGACTTAATGACAGGGGCTATGTCACCTCCCATAAAGAATGTTAAACCCTTAAAGGGAAGTTGCTCTGCTTACCCCTCAGGGCATTGCATTTCTTTGGGGTCCCCCTCAGGTGGTGCAGTTCACTTAATACCCATCTAGTCTTCAATGAACAGGGATAGAAAGAACAGGGCAAGCTTCTTTTTCCATTCTGATAATCAGCATTAGCTCTGATATACTGGGATTGAGATTTCTGTGCCTTTATTCTCTGGGTCCATTTGGAAATTCCAGAATAATACTACTGACATATAATTAATAAAACACATCTTCATATACATTTGCCAGTACTATAATCCATCTATTTCCTCCAATGTACAGAAATGTTTACCATTATTAGTATGTTTACTATTATTAGTATTTCTAAATAATTATTTTACTTAGATAAGTATTTCACGCCTCATTTTAAGACCTGAAAGTGCTATACCAAACAAGTGTGGGGGAGATTTCTGAAGTGATCTGAATGATGCCACGAAGTTGGTCATGGAAGGTGCAGATATATGCCTGATATATCCTAAAAATTCAAATGATGTACTAACCTCTCACGCATTCTTTTCTTACTAGAGTGAATTTTCTATCTCCCAAGTAGCCCAACAGTATCACCATTTATTTCACAAATATTCACTTGGATTAGCTAGCCAAACACGGCAGAATGGAGGCGGGTTGTTACAGTATCTTATGGTCACAGAGGCCTTGGTACTGACTTGACTAATTTTGAGGCATGTGCATGCCCCTTCTGTATTCATGTTCTAAAGCTCTTCTGCAAGTATTCTTGCCTGTGAATGTGATCACAAGTGAATTCTGCAAATGGATGGAGGGCATTGTCCTATACTGAACTTTACCCCCAGAATGGAGTTCATTGCAGTATTTGGGCTCATTACAAATCTTTCTAGAAAACAAATTTGGTATTTGCAAGTTCAAGAACTTCACAGTTCAGGCAGTGGCAACCTGATTCTTCAAGTAATATTCAGCCAGCCAATGAATACAGCCAACATGGATTCACCAAGAGCAAGTCATGCCTGACCAACCTGATTTCCTTCAACGATAAGGTGAATGGCTCTGTGGGTGGGGGCTAGAGCAGTGGATATGATATAAATTGACTTTAGCAAGGCTTTTTACACTGTCTCCCATGACATTTTCATTAACAAGCCATAGAAATATAGACTAGATGACAGTACTGTACAGTGGATCAATAACTGGATGAATCCTTTTGGGCAGCTGCTAGCAATCAATGGCTCAATGTCTAGTTGGGAGGAAGTGTAAAATGGGGTTCCCCAGGAAATTAAGTATACTCTTAGCAAATTTGTGGATGACACCAAATTGGGTGGAGTTGAAGACACTCTGGAGGGTAGGGCTAGGAGCCAGAATGACCTGCATAGACTGAAAAAATGGTCCTCAATCAATCAGATGAGATCACCAAGGAGAAGTGCTAAGTCCTGCACTTGAGACAGAATAATTGTATACACAGCTGTAGACTGGAGAATGACTGACTGGCTGCAGAGAAGGATCTTGGGGTTAGAGTAGACATAAGCTGAATATAAGCCTGAAGTATCCTCTTGTAGTATCCCGAAAAAGCCAACAGCATACTGGGTTGTATTAACAGGAATGCCATTTGCAAATCAAGGGAAGTGATTCTTCCCTTCTATTCAGCACTGATGAGGCCTCACCTGGAGTACTGTATCCAGCTTTGGGCCCAACACTTCAGGCAAGATGTGGACAATTTGGAAAGAGCTCAGTGCAAAACAACAAAAAATATTAGGGCCTGGAAAGCAAGACTTATGAGGAAAGGCTGATATTTCATCTGGAGAAAAGAAGACTGAGAAGGGATTTTATAACAGTCTTCAAATACCTGAAAATCACTTCTAGAAAGGATGGACATAGGCTTTTATCTGTAGCTTTAGGGGACAGGACTAAGAGCAGAGGCCTTAAGCTTAAGCAGGAAAAAGTTAGGCTGGAGATTAGGAGAAACATTTTAACCATGAGGGTGATCAAGCACTGGAACAGGCTACCTAAAGAATTTGTAGAATCTCCATCCCTGGAAACTTTCAAGAGCAGATTGGACAGACAGTTGCTTGGGGTGGCTTAGTCAGGGGTTTTCCTGCCTTAAGTAGGGGACTGGACTAGATGACCTTGTGAGGTTCCTTCCAGCCATACTTTCCTATTCTTCTATGAATAAAAGAGACTGTGACAATGAACACAATCAAGACAGCTTAGTTTTAGAAGTGTTACAAGAGAGCAAGAGTTATTAACTGAAAATCTGAATAATAAATCAATAGTTCCAGACCAACTGGAGTGGGTGCAGTAGGTGCTGGATCCAGTATGCTGGGGGTGGGAGAAGGGCATGGGCCTGATCCAGCCAGCAGTGCTAGCCCTGCAATGTTCATCCAGCCCATAGAATAGTTCCATGCCAATTTGAACAATAAATCAAATTTAAGGAGATTGTAATTAGCTTGTAGGCTAAGGAAGAAAAAAAATCATCAAATATATCATTTCTTTTTTCTGTGGCCAGGCTCTAGTGAACAGCACAATTATTTCTGTTTCCAGAGATGTTGTATTTTATAGTCCCTTGAGGTGTGCTGCCAGAAAGAAAGAACCTTTTATTGTTTTTAAATAGTAAAACTGCAGTAATTAAGAGTCTGGTCCTGCAAGCCCTTCTGAAAGGAGTCCTTATCCTTGCCAGTACTATCATCCACTTCAGCATGACTATTTGTGTGAATTAGGACTTCTCATGTGAGTATCCATTGAGTCCTGCTGATTAGTGGTAAGAAATATACACAGGGTCAAATCTAGAGCCCACAGGCCAGGTCTAGCCTGTGGAGACACATCTGTCAGCCTCTGGTGCTGGCCCTGGGTCTCAAGAGGACCCACACACCAGATGAAGTGTGTGCCAGACAGGCCCTGCACAGAGTCTAGGACCCATGCTGCAAGCAGAACCCACACAGGACAAGTCTGGAACCTCCACCCTGGAAAGCTGGATCCAGCACATGTGGTAGCTGGGATGTGTGCTATATGCAGCACCTAGTTTTGCCGGTGTGGAAAACTTACTGAGACAACCTGACATTTCCGGGCTCAGAGAAACCTCTTCGTGATTGGTGGATTGGTAACTGTTGAAAGGGGCTGGACTCTGCCAGGCTGGCAAAACTTTGGGGGGGGAGGGGGGTGAAGCCTCCGAAGAGAATGAAGCAGACATGCTGGGGGATGGAGAAGAGAGAGGGGGGCAGAAGAAGACCTGGGGGAGAGCTGCTCAGCGGGCAAAGCCAGCACCCGGAAGAGCCCTGAAGTCTCCCTCGCCAGACCGAAGCTCCAGCCCGCTGGTGCACAGTACGGCGCATGGGGCTCAGACCCTGGGACATGCCTCCAACCCTGGGCAGCAGGGAGACCCATGTGTACCTGTGGTGTTGAGCCTGCCTGCAGGATGGAAGAGTCCCAGGCAGCTGAGGACCACTGCTGCTGGAAAGGGGCCCACATATGAGAGCTGGAGATAGCCCCACTTCATTGGAGCTGTGAATTAATGTTATTGTCAATTATTATTATTCAAGTGTTATATACATGCACATGGGTATATGTCTATCTTCTTGAATCCCTGATGATATTTCCCCTGGGATTGTAGTACTTATCTATTGTTCCCTTGTGTTTATTCTGCTGACTAGTTGTACATACCTGTATGAACCTATCCTAAATTAGTTAATCACCCATGTGGGGCTAACAGGGTTCAGCCTCCCCAAACACCAGGGCAACCCAGCTGCAGGCTGCTGCAGCAAGGGAGAGGAGCACACCAGGCTTGCAGCTGGCAGGACAATAGACATGTAGGTAAGGTTTCTTCTTCCTTTAGTTCCTGAGCTGGGGAAGTGGAGGACAGAGATTAAGACCCCACAGTAGAGGAGGGAGCAGGGTAGGGGCAGAGCCGAATCATTCACCCCCACCCCTGCTGCACTGTGGAGAATGTTCCATGACCTGGCTTGGCCAGGGCCCAATTTATGGAGGATGGGGCCCTGGTTGGGTCGGGTCATGGGGCAATTGGAGCCCGGAGGCTCCCACTGCTCCATGCACTGTGGGGGAGCTGAGGGAGGGGTGGCACTTTCTCCCAAGCCCTTGGCTCCAACATGTCAGGTAGAGCTCTAGACGAGCTGCTGGGCTCCGCTTGCCCCATGACCCAGCCCAGTCAGGGCCCCATTCACAGTGAATGGAGCCCTGGCAAGGTTGAGTCATGGGACAAGTGGAGCCCAGTGGCTTCTACAGAGTCACGGTGCCAGGGAGCCAAGGGGGGGGGGGGTACATGCCCCACCCCCGATCTTTGCACAGGCCAAGGGAAGGCTACAGCTGCAAGGCGAGGTGGGCTCTGCCTCCTTCACACCTCACTGCAGCCTTTGAAAGTGGCGCAGCACAGCTCTATGTGCCTCACTGACTGGCCTGCCCAGTAGCAGGACATACGCGGCGCCTCACCTCTTTCAAAAGCTGCAGTGAGGTGCAGAGCAGGCAGAGCCCAGCTGGCCTTGCAGCTGCAGCCCACCTTTGCCCCATTCAAAGATTGGGGAGGCATGTGCCCCCTTGGCTCCCCAGTGCTGTGACTCAGCATGAGCTGCCAGGCATTGCCCAGGGATGACTTGGGCAGGGCAGGGGTCCAGGGGCTCTGTCTCTTCCGGCCCAGCAGCACAGTCGAGGCTGGCTCCATTCCAGCTCCAGGCCCCCCCAGTGATGCGTGGCTGGAGCCAGACTGGGGCAAATGCAGAGTGGCAGTCAGGGCAAATACATGACTGGGGGCAGTAGATACTGGCACCAGGCAATGACCCCGGGTATAAGGGAAGGGGCAGCTACATGGGTGCAGCAGACCCTGGCCCTGAGCCTGATCCCTGCCCAGTGCTAGCCCCAGCCTGGCTCCCGCCCCTCTATGGCCCTTTCCCGTTCCCTCGCCCTTTGCCCCACAGACTTTTAGGTGTGGGGGAGGGTGCACACTCAGCCCCTCCCATTTTTTTCTCCCTCCACCCTCAGCCCCTCCAGCTGGTGATTGACTGCTGGTGCTGCCCAGTCTTAGGAGTCACCAATCACCTATGCATGTTTATATGCTCCTTGTTGCTGTAATCTCTGAGCAGCACTGGTTCAAGTATTTTATCTTCATGGTCCCACTATGAGTTAGGCAAGCCCTATTATTCTGAGCCCCAGAACCTAAGTCCAGTTCCAGAAAAATATGTAACTGTTTCGCATTGTTTTGATTCTAGGCTTGATGGCACAATCAAGAATTCTTCAGTGCGTACACACTTGCTTGGAGGGCAATTTTTTTTCCCATTGATTTTAGTGGAAGTTAGGGACTTAAGAAGGGAGTTGGTGCCCCTAAGCAGGGGCAACGCATAAGGGGTGCACATGGGTGCACATGCACCTCCTGAGCATGACAGTGCACCCGCAACTAAAAGTGTCAGTGGCACCTGTGGGCAGGTTCACAACCCCCACTGGCTGCCACTGATACTGCCAGTGGTGGCTTTGGGTGGTCGGTCATCCCTTAATCAGTGCTTGCCACCCCCTCCCCCCCCCCCAGCACCGGAAGCATGTGCGGAAGCTCCGCACTTACTGTCACCATGCTGCCACCACTCCTACTGCTGCTGCTGTGCTCCCGCCACTGCCATGCCCCGTCACCTGCTGGGGGTATGAGTCGTTCATGCCTCTAAGTGACTTATCCAAGGCTACAGCGAGCAGGGAACTGACACCACAACTTCAAAGCACCAAGCTAGTACTCAGACCACTAAAAATGTCCTTTCTTTTTCTGTATCTTATTATACCAGTTGTCACCTGAAACCAGAAATGACACCTATTTTTATAAGCTTACACATGATTTCATGAGACTTGCACATTGAGTTCAGAAACTTTTTTCCTGCTGCAGATTCTAATTATCATTAGAGTATAGCTGTGAGTGCTGTGCTCAGATCTAGATCCTTAAATCCATACTTGGCACCTAAACAAGTGGCCTGATTTTCAGAGATTCTCAACACCTACACACCCCATCAAAGTGAAAATAAAATGTTAGGACTGGCAGATTTTATGATTATAACCCCTGACAATACAGAAGCTTCAGTCAATTAATTTTAGGTGACAATGACAGAAGTCAGCTTCAGTTACTGTCAGCATTACAAAGGGCCCTCCATGCTTCTTAAACAAGGATAGGAATTAGATCCCTGTTTGAACAGCCTTAAAGAAGAATGATGGGAAGAAAAGCTTCCAATGTCATGGAAAAAAGATAACACGCCCTGCAAACAGGTGGGTAATTTTAGCTGTGTGCTAAGGTATACTTGTGTGTGCCATCACAATCAACCTGAAAGCCAGAAATACAAATCTGACAGGCAGACCTGTTATTTAGTAGTAAGGGCTGAAGCACAATTCTGCAAGAACTGATGTATAGGAGTAACTGTTACCATAAGTCACTCTCATGAGCACAGTAATACTATTCACTATATAAAGTTGCTCATGTGTAAGTATTTGCAGGATCGTAGTTTTAAATAGCATCTTTGTCAGAAATTAAAAAGGACCAGCACTTTCAGCCTATATACTTATCTTAACCTTAAAAGTACATGCTATTGTAAAGAAATGAATAACTCAATACAAGATATTCAAGAGCTTTAGGATTACGGCATGCTGCTAAAATGCAGAAATGGATTAGTTTACAGAGATAAATGGGGGTATTTTTGTGTTATACTATAAGCACAGGCTCTGCTTGAAAGCATGCTACAGTTGTTTATGCTCCAAAGAGAGCAATATTTTTAGCTTCAGTACTTACAGTACTGGGATGTAGTGCAAACTTTTTGATTAAGCATCATAGGCTACAAGAAAAGCTCAGAGCTTTAATGTCTCTGGAACATTTTTAGGGTGTTACCATGGCAACATGAAAAATGATGAACAGAATAAGGAAAAGAAGTTTTAGAGAAAGGAAAATAGTTTAAAGCTAAGACACAAAGACTCCCCCAGATGTTCTGAAACATTGCATATTATTGGTAAAAGTTTATCACCATCAAAGGAAGCCAAGCATAAGATCAGGATAGTAAAGGTGTGTCCCCAGGAGCGGGAACATGTTTCCCCGGGGACAAGTAGCAGCGGCACACCTTGTGCCGCTGCTGCTTATCCCTAGGGAACGCCCATGCCATGTGCACTCTGGTGTACAGCACATTACCCTGGCTGGGATAGGGGAGGCTGAGGCCAACACAGTTGCTTGCCCAAGTTGCCTTACCTGGGATCCTGGGGGCCTCGATCATGCAACAGGATGCCTGGCGTGCGGCCAGTGTGGCTCTGGCTGGCCAGGCTCCAGTTTTGGGTAGTGCACTCTGCTATCATGTGCGCTGCCTTGCTTGTTTAGGCATGGGTTTTTCTGAGCCCAGGAGTCATCAAGTGTATGTGATCACAATTCGTGATTGTGTCATCAAGCCTAGAATCAAATCAGTGGGAAACAAACTAGCGTGTCCTACTGCTATCTTTAATATTATGAGAGCAGGATTTAGGCCTAGCTCTAGACAACTGACCTACTATATTACCTTGGGAAAATCTTTTTACCTTCCAGTTCTGTTATGTAAACAGGGAAGACAAGGATCAGTAGCATCACTCGGTGGGAGGGAGACAAACTGGGCACTGCCCTGGGCACTAGCTTAGTAGAGGTGCCAGCATGGTGACACCCCTGCAGAGTCCATGCCCTAGCAGCACGAACAGCCCCACAACTTCAGTGCTTCATTAGGAGCCAAGCGCACAGACACCAGGCTGCTGGTGTATCAGCAGCAACCAGGATGGGTAGATTAGGGTGAGCAGCCTCTCTCCAGCAGCATTCAGCAAGGCCATCTCTCCTCCACAACTCTCCAGCACAGTTTGCCATGGTGTAAACCCTGCTTATTATGCCTCTGACAGTGATATTGACTCTGTCTTCATGGTACCTTGAGCTCCATAATAGAAATGCTACCTAATAGCAAAACTTTACTATTTTTATTGACTATTTCTGTTCATGGAGTATTCACAATGGCAATTATTGGTAGATTTGTTTCCATATTTCCAGTTCCCATTTCCAACTCTGTTTCTGGCAGTTGCAAACCATTTTAGAACTTGCTAAAATTGCTACTGCTTTAAGCTATTACTACATTAAGAGGATTGAAGTAATTACTAAAATAGCCTTCTTCAGTGTAGCTGTACTGCACTGAACAGCTTTGGTATTGAATGTGTAAAGCCCAAGCTGAAGGAAAAGCCCATAGAGTGTGATAGAAATTAAATGATTAAGGTACTGCAGAAAGGGAGTGTGAATAGGCTGAGCTTTCACCCATCTTCAGAAGAGATCCTTAATGAACACCTACTATCATTTCCTTTCTTTGGCTTGACTTTACTGCAATCTCAAACAATCCCATGATGTATACCCTCGCCTCAGGTTTTTTTCTGTTCTAAAGGTTTTTTCCTGGAACGTTATCTGTCTTAGTTTCTTTTAACCCCTAAAGCACTAAATCATGTTTCCACTTTTCTCTCACACAACCTTTATATCCTGGATGTAGCTAAAGGGAATCGGCTAGTAGCATGACTCACCGGTAGCTCCCTTGACTTTTTATGGAGACTTCTAGCACCTGAATCAAGGAGGCATTAATAGACGAGTCCTGCATGCTTGGTTCCACATTCTGTAACTGTTACTCTTCAAGAAATGCCTAGATTAAACAAAAACAAAAACAAACCCTCTTGCATGAAACTGGAGTTAAAGTTCAATTTACTCAATGGTAAAACTTTACAGGTCTGTTGCAACTATTCCAAACGCAAGCCTTACAAACACAGGAAATTCAGAATTAAGGCTGAAGCTGAAAGAAGTCCAAACATATTAAGGTACAGACAGTTACTGCAACCAGCCTTCTTAACCCTATCCTGTAGTGATGCCAAGCAATAAGAATTCTACACAACCTGACAAGCCCAGGGATGTCAGTCCAGGTCCCACTGTTGGTGCATTTTTTATTTTTAACCAATGACAGTCTCATGCAAAATGAATAAACATTGTTAGTAGCAGGGACTGGGACACAGAGTTCCTCTTCCTTAAAGGAGTGCCTTCACCATTGGGCAACTAAGTTTTTTTTCTATATTGTTCTCCTAATCCATTAATTTTGCACTGCTGGTACACTGGGTTCACCAGGAGGAGAGGAGAGGGGCATCCTTAATATATTCTATAGCCTGATGGTTAAGGAGGTCTCCTGGAAAAGAGGACATGTAGATTTGAGTCAACTGAGTCTCTTGAGGCCATTAAATCCAGATCTCTGGCTTCCTGGGTGAATGATGTAACCAGTGTGATATAATGCTATTATTTGTATGGATGCTTTGGATAAGGATGATCCTATCTTAGGCAAGGGGGTGGACTAGATGCCCTTTGGAGAGCCCTTCCAGCCCTACTTCTCTGTGATTCTGTGTAAAGTGTGGGGACCACATTGGCCAGTGATGTCTGTGTGTTATGCGTGCTTTACAGGTCAGATCAAGCCCCTAGGGGACTTAGTCACTAGGACACCTACTTTGTGAATGCCAAATGGGAAGGGTTAGGAAGGGTTTAAGTGGTAAAGAGTTGCCTTAACCAAGATGGCTGTAATTCTGAGCATGCACAGTAACTGAACTTTAAGCACTGCAGGACATTTTTATCAGTAAACTGAGGTGTTTTCTAACTTGAAAGAACTTAAGCAGCTCCATAGGGGTCTGTGCATTGCTGATGTGGATAGGTGTACCTAAATCCTACCTAAAACATGCAATTTATAGGTGCTAGTACCTTTTATATAATATTCTACTTGTCTGAGTGCTTGCCAAGCGAGTGGGAGAGCTGGAAAGTAGGCCTTGCTCAGCCTGAGATTCTCCCCACGTCTCTCACATCCCCGAAGAGTGCCTTAACCAACAAATTGTAGATTAGTCTGAGGGGAGCACTTGTCAACCCACCTTGTGAAGTTGGGCTACCATGTAACAAAGAATGTATGATTTATGCACAACGAGCCAAAGGTTGCGTAACTTAGTGGCCTAATGGGTAGAGTACTCAGGAGCAGTTGGATTCCTGTGTGTTAGTCTCTGCTCCAGGGAATTTTATATTAGATAGCCATTAGATAAAATGAAAACACTCACATGCAGAAATAGAAAATCTGCAGATAAATGTATTAACCTGCATAGATTTTTTTTCCCATAGAAGGGAGTTCCTATTGCAATCAATGGGATTGTTTAACTTTTTTGTAGTAGAAGCAGGATCAAGCCTTACTGAAGAGGGGTCTCTCGTGAATGGATTCAGAGGAAAGGTATGAAGTTGTTGAATTAGTAATATGATACTGAAACACCAGCTGCCTTTCTTTATTCATAGCTTGAGGTGGAGTAGGAGGAAAAGGAGGAGGTGGTGGTAAGTGGAGGAGACTGGATTGTGTAATACATGTAGGAATAAGGCCAACATAAAGAGGGAAAAATGTAAGCAGCAGCCTGCACACATGCTACTTTACACAAGTTGGATGAATGTTCAACTGTGTCTGCATGGGTCATGTAAAGCAAGAACAAGGGTGACATTTCCAGCTGTATGCTAGTGGGAGCATAATTGTGGTTTAACAATCCACATAACATATGTGATAATAATTAACACTTAGTTCTAGTACAGTGCTTTCAACCAGACAATTCTAAGCATGTGTTAGGAGCTCTTTGTGCATTAACTTTCTAGGCCCCCTGTATTTTCAAATTCAAAATAATGAGTTTACCCTTTGAGCCAATCCTTTCTCCACAGGGTCTAGGAAATACAAATTGCCATGCCTCATATATTTATTTTTGAATAATCTGAGAGACCACATTTGAGGACTCCCCCAAACTACAGGGACTATTCTCTTCTCTTAAATATTTGAATAGAGTAAATGCCAAGTATGGTTACAAATTATTTAACTTAATAATTAGACATGCTTGAATGGAATTGAGGAAAAAAATATGAAAAAATACTGCTAATAGTGAGATCTGTTATACCTTGGATCTGTCTCCCAGTAGACATAATGAAAACCACTGGGGAATAAAGTAAATGATACAAAAGATAAAGAATAGCTCAGGTTGCATTCTTTGCTTTAATACAGAGCAGGCAGGAATGCCATGGGAAACTTATGCAAGGAAAGGCACATGGGATTGGAAAGAGATGATGGTAGAAATGGCTACTCTTCACTGTATGTCACTCACTGCTTGTCAAATTATAGAGCCTGGAACATGATGGGACTCCAAATTTCAGTCCCGATCCAGGAATTATGGAAGGCATGAAGGGAGTAGCAATGATGGCTTTACTACTACCTGCCTAAAAAATATAGATGATTTTCTAAGAAGGTAGGAGTAAAGCCATTGTTGCTACTCCTTTTATGCCTTCCATAATTCCTGAATCTGGTCTTGGATTTGGAGCCCTATCAGGTTACAGGCTTTATAATTTGACAAGGAGTGAGTGATATACCGCGAAGAGTAGCCATTTCTTCCATCACCTCTTTCCAACCCCATGTGCCTTTTCTGGCACGAGACACTGGTAGTATTATCTTATGCAGAATCTATGATAAGAATCTTGCTCCTGCTGCAAGGTGAGCCAATAGGAGACCAGCAGGTGAAACAGTAATTATGGGTTTTCCAGCTATCATGACATCAAACAATGGGGATGCATAAGACTTCTTGTGGGTGCTCTAAGAAGTGTGACATCTCTTTGTAAACCTCATGATATCCACCATTTAGGCAAATAACTTTTCTGCTTTAGGAGCTGAAATGTACAAACGGTCCTAATCCAGCACAGATTTTTCTGTGCACTTTTTGCTAGTCTAATCCTCTTGCATACAGATCTCTCTCCTCATATGTTAAAAGAAGGTTGTTTAGGTGGGAAAATCAGGGTAGGAAATGCCTAACCTAAATTCAACCACATGCAACCTTAATTCTACCCCTTTGTGTTTTATGATTTAGCCTTTCATTGCATAAGCACATACTATTTGGTGAACAAATCAATACCCAGGGCCAATTTTGGATTGTGTAAAGTAAATAAAACATGAGGCCACACACACTGAATGAGAAGGATTAAAGAAATTCTGAACAGCTGCCTCATTCACAGAACAGCATCCACTAAAACAAGGCAGGAGTTTGGAAGCACAGAAAATAATGTACGATCGGTGTAATCAAAGACTATATCAAAATGCACATGCACGGGGTGGGTAGAAAAGCTGTACTGGGAAATAAACCCCACAAAATATTGTGTTTAGTCACAAACCTCTGGTTATTTCTTCTTTTTTTTTTGTAGATTCCACACGTTCTTTTAGATGGTAGGAATCCATTTCCCAGCTCCATCTCTTCCTCTCCAATAGCTAATTTAATCATAATCAAACCTACTTTCATTACAATGACTAGGAACACCTTGATGCCTGTCTTTCTCTTCTATAGCATAATAGTGAGGATGAAGTTCATCTAGGAACAACATGACTGAGTGGCTTATAGCTAATTCATGATCTGTAGAACAAAGTGCATTTGATCTGGCAGAGAGTTAATGAATGCCACTCAGCACAAGTCATTTTTGTGTTAAAATGTTGGCATGTTAAAAGTGGCATGTTCGAACCACTTAGTGTTCCATCTTTCTAAAATACAGAAAACCTATGATGAGTAGTCTCCCTAGATATAATGAGGTGTCACTCAAACCTACGGTAAAAAAAGTTGCAGAAATTTTATGTAGGAGATGTTATAAAGAACTGGGAAAATTTAGCAAACCTCACACCAAAATATGGGAATGTTTGGGTTGTTTGAGAGCTATGTCAGACTTGGGTAAATATCATGTAACTGATTTTCTAAAAGTTTTTTTACATTTTAAGTTGTATATTTTTATTTTTTTAAAATGACCTGTGTCCCCAGATTATAATAAGCTGCTGGTTGAAACCTCAGGCCACACTCTGGGTTAGTCATTGACTTTATTAAGACAAGGATCAGGTTCCTCTCAGTCACTTATGGGAGATGGTTTGGCTCAATATATAAGGCACCGGATGAGGGATCAAGGAGCAAGTGTGCACTATTCCTGGTTCCAAGTTACTATCCTGTGGGGTGATCTTGAATAAATCACTTCTCCTGTTTCATGCTTTATTTTCTCATCTGTAAAATGGCGATTATGAGACTTTTCTGTGCTGTAAAACATTTTGAGCCCTGGGGATGATGCAGCCTTATATGAGTGCTGGTTGTTATTTTTTAAATATATCTGTGCCTTTGAGCTTAGTCTTGTTATATGCCAAGTTTCTCAATTCCCACTGAAAAAATCTGAGTTAATCCTGCCTTTTAAAAGGCTTGGTGGTGAGCATCTAGATCATGATTTGGCAGAACATTTAACTCCATGCTTAAGTTTGAGCACAAGTAACCAAGCCACACTCTTAAATTGACCTGGCCCTGCAATGGGGATGTGCCACCACCCAGCCTACTCTGCCATTGCCCCAATCTCTTTGTGGACCCCATGATGACCTTTCGCAGAACTCCAGGGTTTCCTGGATCACCGTGTGAAAACTGCTGCTGTACAGTATGCCTAAGAACTGCTGCTGCCTTCTACCTCAGAAGTGGCTGTGGAGCTATATATATCATTGCTGGGTGAAATAATCTGCAAGTATGCCTCACCTATCTCACAGGGACATTATGAGGTTTCATTCAAACATAGGATACTCTTTCAGTTATTTGGATGAAAGGTACTCTCTGAGTCAAAGTATCTTTATATCTCTCAATACCAAATGAGAGATAAAAAGAAATTTTCAAAGGAAAGATAACTGGGAAGGATAGACAGTCTGTCTTACACCTCTGTGAATATAAGGTTTCCTCGGGGTCTATAACCTTACTCTCATAATGAGATTTTTTAAATTCAGCCTATGCAACACATAAGAGTGGGAACAGTGTATTTAAAACCCCCTGCAAAGACTTGCTGCTGTTAAGCACAATGTATCTTTGAACTGTTGAATGGATAATCTATATTTCATAATTCAGACTGTCAGCATTTCCTTTACGTAATTACAACAGTAGGAAATATATAAGGCCTTTGTGGAACCTGAAAACTCTATTGCCTTGGGCTGTATTTAATGTGTAATAAATTATTCAGCAACAAGGCACTCTTCATTCTACGTACAGTAAGTTAGAACTGAGTGTGTGAGATATACATAACTAACACGAAACGGTATTTATTGTCACTGCCAAGGCTGAAGCAATTTCTGAAGCCATTAGTCTTGTACTCTGCTAGCTGAATCCTAACAGTGTAAATCAACACAGTCTCTTTACCTGGAAAGGAACAGGAATATAAAGATGGCCTTTCTGATCCTCAGCTGAGAATCAGAAAGGCCTTTTTTGTTTAAAGTGCCACATATTAATAACTCAAAAGTTAACTACTGTTATAAGAATCATCTTCATGTTTCCTTTGCCCTCCACCTGGGGAAAAAAGCCTGCTCTCTTTTATCCAAAGAAGGCTGGTAGCAGCTCTACTAGTTTCCCCAAGCAACCCAATCGATGCATGTGCATGAACTCTGCTTGCTTGCAGTCATGGGAAGAAGTGATTCAATCATCAAACTAGTTAGCAGCCTCTCTGCAGAGACTGCCAACAAGGCACTACTTACATAGGGATTTCTGTCTGAGGGACACTTTCAAATGGGACCTGCATTTAGGAGATCCATTCATTTCACAGAAGTTTCCATCCACTCTTCAGCCCAGTTTTGTCATGAGCAAATGACAATTGTTTTCATCTGGACTTGACACATCCTAGAAGTTATACCCTATGTTAAGTCTCTGTGCTATCCAACCTTAGTATTTTTGTTGTTCTCCTCATAAAGACCCTGATTTAGCAAACAAGCTATAAACACATGTATAACTTTTAAATGCATGCTTCAGGACTCTGGCAAGCTGTGCTCTATGTTAACAATAATAAAAATACCTAGCTTTTATAGCAAGGAATTACTGTCTTTATCAAGCATTGAGACTGCAGGGTGCAAGCACAGAAACCAGAATTCGAGCTGGATGATGGGAGGCAGTGTGAGTACTTTTTTAACTGGGTATGCAACTGGTGTCCAAAATCTAGATTTCTTTATTACAGAAACATAATATCAAACAAAACCAAGGAAACATGCTAGTAATTATCTCTTTAGCTCCAAAAACACTGGATGACTTTCCTTCAGATTGCTGGCCCTCAGAAGTGGGAAGCAAACCTCTTCTTTAAGCTTCACTTGCACAGTTGCCAATGGACTTTCTGACCTGATTTAATCACTTATTGAAATTCTTCCCAGCATTCTCATCTTTTACTTAATCTTTTAAATCTCGAGGACACCAAACAAAAATGACTGTTTTGTATGTTATTGCTACAATGAAATTACTGAAAGATTAAACTTTGAGTAAACTTTAAATCATTTTTGCAGAATTTATATTTGTCCTGTGGTTTTTGTTTTCCATTATTTTGCAGGAGGTGACTATCATTGCAAATTAGTACTAAAATCACTGGGTCCTGCTGGCGTTGTAGTTCAAGTCATTCTGGCAGATGTACTATGGTTTCTAAAGTAATTTGATGCTCCTGATAGACAAATAGATTGCATAATTTGCAAAAATGCCCAACCTTAATTTGGGCAAGTTATATGCACATCACAGTCCATTCCTATAGCTTTTAGTAGACCAGTGAACTCAGCCCCTTTCACTACCAGAACATGAAATAAGAAGCAGCAGAAGGAAAAGAAGATGTGGTGGGGAGAGGCGGGCCGGCTTCTTCAAACTCACCTTTACTGAGAAACCATCATGTGGTATTTTTCAGTGGCTGGATAAAGAAAGAACCCATGCCTGCTAGTTAGCTGACTACATAGCCAACAGAGTTTTCTTGGCATGTCTGCCAAAAGACTTCTATCTTTAGGTATGAATTTTTGAGGGTTGTTTTTCCTATTTAATAGCCTACAAAGAGCACTTTCCATTGCTCAGTCACAAAGGACTAGATCTGCAAAGGAGTTTAGATGTTGTACTGCTAAAGCTACTGACACACACTGTATTTCTGGCTCAATTAACATTTCACTTGTACTATAAATAGGAACTTGACACGTGCTTATTGATGTCACAGTACCAAAAATGGTACCAGCCACAACAACATTCCTCAAAAATATGTAACATCTTTGTGGTCATAAATTGTGTTTATATGGCACCATAAATTGTGTCATAACCCATCATCATGAACTAAACTCATCATTCAGAAAACAGATTATCTTGTCCGGAATGGCTTAGGTATGAATACCAAGGATTTCACTTTTGGCCTTAGGCACCTATGAGGCAGGATACCTAAAATCTGTTTAAGTGACTTGAGGGAACTGTTGTGATAGAAGTTATACTTAGAGAATAGCTCCATAACTGGATGCTGAGGGAGCTGGGAATTGGGCGATGGTCCCTCAGTTAGTGACACGAAGTTTTATTGTCCAGCAGAGAGACTAAAGGACTGCAGAGGCTTATCTACTGCTATGCAATAAAACTTAGCATTTAGTTCTTTTCATTCATTCCAAACTGTCCTCATTGATCATTATATGGTGTCAGGAGTGGCACATGACAAAGTATTTGAGCGAATTTGGGTTCCAGACTGAAAAAGAAGTTGGAAACTGAAAGCAAGTGAAAAGCAACAGAGGCATTTGGAAGGGCAAAGGCCTCTGTATGCGATCTTTCTGCAGTTACAATCTAAATGAGTGCACAGTTAGTTATGGGACATGTGCAACCTGCATGTTTTTTTCTGATCTTGACCAATGTAGTGGAAAGCTGGAGGGTATTTGAGTGTGGTACCTAGCAGTCACAGGGGCCAATTTGAAAAATGGCAAAGTCAAATTATCAGTCTTCTCACATATGTTACAGCAGGAAGCCCTGGCAGTTTATAACACATTTACCTTTAAAGTGCTGCAGTATCAGTGTCCCCATGCTCATTTGATGAGCTTTAGTTCAAGTGCCCTGCTGCCATTTTGAAGTGCAAGGGTGTTGATTCAAGAGACGTGGAGGCTGGCTGGAACGCACTAATTAGTAAGCTCCAGCAGACTCAATTAATCAAGTCTGTCCCGATGCACTGTAATTACAGCAGGTCAGAGAAGCCTCCCGGCACATCTACAGACACCCACAGAGGCTTGCTAAAAACACTGCTGAAAAAGGAGAATAAGAAAGGAAGGCAAAAATGTGCTCTGCGGTAATTTCCTAGTAACCTCCCCTTTGCAGATGTACTAACTGGTTTTTATGTTAGTTGATTTTTGTAATTATTATTAGGAGGGAAGATGTAGTGATAGAAGTTGTAATATAGAGATGTGCCCTAACAGGAGACTGAAAAAGCTGAGAGATGGTCCCTCACCTAGTAAGCAGCTGGTTTGTTAGTGAGATAGACTAAAGGACAGCAGTCATGTAAACTGCTGCGCAATAAAACTTTGTGTTTAGTTACTTTCATTCATGCCAGACTGTCTTCATTGAAGCATTGATCACTGTAGTACCTAAGGCCCTTTCTGGGTCTAGTCCAAAGTTTGAATGTCACTACCCCAGTTTATTAGATGGAGGAACTGAGTCATACACAATCCATGCAATGAATTTCAGAGGCCACAATGGAAACCTGATTAATAGTCTCTCCTCAAAATGTGATTTATAAAACTCTGAACTAAACACTTTCTCTCTTACCCTAAGCCCCAGTGAGCTATGACCTCAGGGGCAGCACAGTGCAACTGTTCAATACACCCCTAGCTGTAATCTTCTTTTTTTTAACCACAGCAAAATGTCTACTGATTCAAGCAGGATTCTCCTGGCATAAGACTGCAGGAGCAGACCTGTAGAACTTTAAAAGCTGCCTATTTTGTCTTTATTTTCTCTGAGGGATATATGCAGGTTTTGTGGAATCAAGTCAGAGAGTTGCAAATGGTATGTACAAAAAGAAAAACCTCTGCCTGCCAAGAGGATAGTGGCAATATAATGTTCTTCATAGCTGTAGCTGTGTTTTTTACACTGAAAGTTTGGATGAAAAGATGGGGTTTAAAGAATTCTTAATGCTCTTTTTCAGTGCCAATTATGTCTAACTTTAACAATGTTGAGATATGCATTTGTACAGTGGCAATTCTTCTAGCGATAAATTCCCATTTATGTTTAACAGACATAAGGTTTTGATGATCTCTGACTCTGCTTCTTAGCCAGCATTCAAGAAAGTTCACCAAAAGGAAAATCTAAAGTTACATGTATTATTTGATCCCCTTCCTTTAGTTCTGATTAACAACTCATTTTCCACTAAGTTCTCCCTGTAAAACACTTCATAATCTCATTTCATTTTTGTTGCAAAGTGTTCTTTTCCAGTCACATACTTCACATTGCTAATAAATGTAGCTAGTCAATGCAATCTACACTTCTGATGTGTGATTTATGACATGTTTAACAATCTAATATGTTTCTGAATTGCTTAGAGGTTACTTTCATTTGATTTAGACACTGCTTTATGCCAAATATCAGGCCATATGATTAGAAAACTGGGATGTTATTATGGGGTCAGAGAATAACCTAAACTGTCACCTTCTGATTCAAATAGGAGAAAAATCAAAGTGCAGTAGATGCAATGGTTTTCATCTCTAAAATGTCATCTAATTCTAATGTCTCATGTGTTGACTTTTTATTAGCATTTTGGAATTAGTGTAACTAAGTCAAATGACAGCAAAACACTACTTGCAGGCTTCTCAACTTAGTTTCTAATGAATTTCTGAGGCACCAGCTGATCTTTTGCCTGTGATGAACTGGCAGATGGTTTCTTTTATACTATCCCTGGCACCAGCATTTTTTCTTGCTATCTTACCCACGTAGGAAATGGGATTGTTTGAGAGAGGCAGACTGAAAACAATTTGAGAAAAAGAAAATGATCAAATGCTTGGAAAACACAGTATGGTAAAATTCTGTGACAACCTCTTGGGGTCAACCTCCCCTCCATCAGAGCCAGGTCTCTCAACCAAAGACGTCCCTTCTTACAAGCTGCCCCCAAAGGTCATTCCCTCCAAAATATTTCACACGGCATGCCTTCAGCCCTCTACCTACCTTCAGGTGTTTCTGCTGTGAATCCATGACAAATATAGGGCATTCACAAATTGAAGGGCTTTCTAATATTTCAGGCACTATAATGGCCAATCCTCCTTCTGTCAAAGTTGGTAGCAACATTTCTAACTATTTCCTTGGGAGCAGGCCATAGTCTGCTTGTAGAACTAGATCAGCTCATATTTTGCAAGTGTGGAAGTGAATGACCAGGAAAGGCCTGATCACAGAGGCAAACAGCATGAAGGAGCTGTTTGTTACCTGTCTGATTACTCAAGATTTGTCTATGCTGGGGAATCTTTTAGCTCTCTCTGAATTTGTCATAGTATGCTCCCTGGCACAGACTAAATCGCTATGTTATGGTACAGGTTGCCTCTGCTTGAAACCAGTGTTATCTGTCTCTGGACAAACCATGGTTTTACCTGTTTCAGGGATCAACATTACTGGTGGCTGGTTAATGATGGCTGTAAATGGGACCAATCCCCACACAGTAAAAAAAGTCCTGTGGCTTTGTTTCCTAGATGATTGTTACTATTTTATTACTAACTGTGTTGTTGAAGACAACAGAGCTCTGCTCACCTACTTATCTGGCATCAGGTAATGCCTTGGGGCTTTTCCAGTAAGACCCTGGCCCTAAATGCAGCTAATGTGTGGAATTATAAACAGAGTCTCTTCTGTACCAAATTAGTTAGAAGCTAAATGAGGTGTGGCCGAATGCACAGCTGGGCGTACTCATCTGTAACCTAAGTCTTCTTTAGAATTGACTGTGGAGAGTGGGGTTGATATTAACAGACATAAAAGATTTATTAACACTTTACGTTCCATTCGTGCTCCTTCTCAAAATGTTACTTTTTCAATACAAAACATTCCAGAACGAGTTTTCACTTACCTCTTGCCAAGCCTTCAGGTTTTTCACTGCTTTCTGTAATACCCTGGTTAAATTACTCTATCCCTTTTGGTAATTCATCACCCTTTACTTTTATTACTGACGAAAACAGGGGTCAGTACCATTTTTGGGCAAACACCCCAACCTTGACTTGTAAGATGTTGATTTGCCAGGGGTGGATGATGGGGGATCCACAAGGGGCCTGATCCGTGTTGTGGCAGCGCAGCCCCAGCCCCTTCCCCACTGTCTGCCCAGAGGGATGCATACATCCACCACCAGCAATGAGCCAGGCTGGGGCTCCACAAGCCTCGGTCCAGCACCTTACAGCCTCCCAACCACCTGCAGCAGCCAGTCTGGGCTCTGAGCAGGCCCCCGCAGAGGTTGCAAGCTGATGTATGAGGCCCGTGGAGCCCCAGCCTGGTTCATTGCTGGCAGCAGGTGCGTGCGCACCTCTGGGCAGCTAGATTATGGGGGAACTGGGAGGGGTCCAATGCTTGTTATGTCTGTAGCCCCAGCCCCTGCTGTCCTCTCCAAGTCACATGTGCCAAGCAAAATGCCATGCTCTTTCATGCTTAGTTGCCCACTAAATATTGTAAGCTTATCTGTTTTAACTATGGGCAAAAGAAGCCACTAGCTTAAGGACCATTTATTTTGAGTTTGGGAAAGAAATACATGAGGAATTACTCATCTTTGTTTCCATGCTGGCTATTGGTGGTTTAAAGTTCTAAGCCTGCTTGAAAGGATACTGAATAGGCTGGATCAGAGCTCTCTCAAAGAGGAGGCATACCTTCAGGATCTTCTGGATTTAAAATCACACTCAGCAGGGAATGTCTGGGCCAACCTGGCCCAGAATAATGTTAAATGGCTGGAAGAAGCACATTTTTATAGGTGGGATCCCAAAGCTGGAATGTATTACTGTGAATCATCTGAGTTTGACTCTGGCCATATTCTACATCTAAGTCCCTTTGTTAACAATGTCATTTTCTAGATATGACATCTTTCCAGGCACAAACCATTCGTGAGGAGTTACAAAGGGATGAACTAAAAGAATGGAGGTGGGGAGGGAGGAAACAAACTCTAAAGACAAGACATTCTAAACAAAAGAAGCTATTATAGTTGATGTACGTAGCTATGTCTAACTGTTGTGTGGCTTTGAGTAAGCACGGTGATGATAACATATATGGAGAGAACAATATAATTGTGCTTTCATCTATCATTCTGTATCCTTGGTGTATCACACTTTTTAGATAAGTTTAACAGTCAATATAATGAGACATGGTACTAAATGCTTCATTGTTGGTATGGACAGTGTGTAGGCTGCTTATGGAAATGTGTCATTGCAAGGGTATGTGAGAACGCACCATTCCACCTACACAGATAGGTGCAAATGTAGGCAGATTATGCATGGGTATCACAACAGGGCATGCTGAAGATGTGATTCTCATCCATAATCATTAACTGATCTCCATCTTGGTCTTGAAAAGATGTGCCATTTTAAATTCATCCTACAGCTAAACAAAAATATGAAACCTTGTAAGCACTCTTCCCTCTTGATTTTTGCATGAACTGCAATAAACGCCTAACTGCCCTGGATGAGCTAATTTTGCAGAATGCCAATACACGTTTAGAAACTTTCAAATATAAAATGGCCGGGGGAGTAAAATGCAGAGCATGAATAAACTCTCAAATTCACTGATGACACATAATGGTAGGAAGGGATAGATTGCACTATAGGTTAAACAAGTACATTCCAGTTGGAAAAAACCCAGCAATTAGAAGACACTTTCCTTCACATTATTGAAAATGTGTGGCTGCCTGCCTTTTAATTACAGTTCATCAAGACACTCTGCTGAATCACCCAATTTTTGTATGTTCTAGAATGCTTATTATCATCATTTCCCTCCATGGAGCCCATGTCTAACTTAAGAGAGAGGGAACAAAAACAAGAGTTGTGATCTGAGGTTGATTCATTAACTTTCACAGGCAGGCTGAACATTATAGATTATTGAAGAATTAGTCCAAGTAAAGAGTATATTGCAGGCAAAAACAAAAGCTAAAAAGCATCATATCCAATTATTTTTCTCTCTTTTATATTTGGATTAAATTAAGCATTTATGGAGCATCCAGACGAATGTGCATGTGCCTCTTGCAGCATCCCAAACCAGTTTGAGAAGCTGCAAGAGCATATTTGCAGCATGGGCTCAGAATCTGATACCTGGATATCCAGGTATAAAAAACAAACAAACAAACAAACAAAAAAACCCACGGGGGGGGTGGGGGGGGGAAAGCAGGACAGGGCACAGTCCCAGACCATGCCTTGAGGTAACTGGAAAACTGGTCTTCTGGAGAGATGCTCTGGTTTCTGGCCAGAGTGGATCTATGTGCTCCTGCTGCCCCAGCACATGGGACATGCACCCTTAGTGTGCTGGGGCAAGCAGAAACATGGCAAGGATCTAGCGTGCCCGGGACCCAGGAGCTGTTGGGAGTAAGTAGGGACTGTGATGGGGGGAATTGTGCTTGTGTGGGGTGACTGTGGGAGGGGTTGTGGGGGGGGGGGGCTGGTCGCGAGGTTTGGGTCCTCTGCAGGACCCACAGCCCCCCCCCCGGCAGCATCAGTGGCCATGGGGCACTCAGGGCCCACTGCTGCCAGACCTCTCACGAAACTACATGGCCCCACCCTCGATCTGAGCTGGCACCACTTATGCAGCTCTGTGCGCCATGGCGCCATGCATCTTTCTGAAGCACCTAGATCCCTCTGGCTGCAGATCCAGGAGGAGCTGGGCAGGGTTGTTTTGCCCCAAGTGGCACAACTTGCCCCATACCAAAGCGCATGTCTGGGCATGTGTGCTGAAACAAAATACCCCGGCTTATATTTGTGCCACTCCTATTTAAGCTGCTGCAAACACGTGTGCCTGCATGCATGGATGCGACCTTGGAAGGCATAGTCAATTTTAATTCTGTCTCCTTTTATTTGGTCAATAAGCTAGGCTCCCTGTCAATATATATTTATTATTTATAAGAGTATAAAATGTATATATACTATGATGCAGTAATGTGTGACAATGATGGGGGTCATCATTGACCACACGATGAACATGAGCCTGCAATGCGATGCTGCGGCTAGTAAAGCGACCGAAACACTGGCTTGTATCCATAGATGCTTCTCGAGCAAATCCCGGGACGTCATTCTCCCCTTGTACTCGGCCTTGGTGAGGCTGCAGCTGGAGTACTGCGTCCAGTTTTGGGCTCCACAATTCAAAAAGGATGTGGAGAAGCTTGAGAGAGTCCAGAGGAGAGCCACGCGCATGATCAGAGGTCAGGAAAACAGATCTTACGATGATAGGCTGAGAGCCATGGGACTCCTTAGTCTGGAAAAGCATAGGCTCAGGGGTGATCTGGTGGCCACCTATAAGTTTATCGGGGTGACCACCAGGATCTGGGGGAACGTTTGTTCACCAGAGCGCCCCAAGGGATGACGAGGTCACAAACTCCTGCAAGACCGTTTCAGGCTGGACATAAGGAAGAATTTCTTTACTGTCCGAGCCCCCAAGGTCTGGAACAGTCTGCCAGCGGAGGTGGTTCAAGCACCTACATTGAACACCTTCAAGAGCAAATTGGATGCTTATCTTGCTGGGATCCTATGACCCCAGCTGACTTCCTGCCCTTTGGGCAGGGAGCTGGACTCGATGATCTCCCAAGGTCCCTTCCAGCCCTGATGTCTATGAAATCTATGAAATATGTACAGAATCATTTCCAGGATATACTCTTGTAAACCCAGAATAGCTTTGCTTTTACGCTGGATTTGAATCCATATGTTCTGAGAGCAGAATTTGCTACATTTCTGTCTAAGCATAAAAATTAGGTGCTTTTCATTAGGAAAAATGTTTGCATTAGTCCTGCCCAATGAGCAAGTAGTGATAACTACCTTTGTACCTCTGTGCAAATTTATTCTATACCTTGTTCTAAATCCAGGTTGTCCCCATCCAAAATATCTAGAACCGAGTCAAAGTATTTCCAACAAACCTCATTAAAAATTATTCTATGTTGTCTTTTACAAAGGAGATCATTGATAATCTCACTAATAGGACATAATTGTTTCCTCCATTACCCAAGAATAATTAAATTCCTCATGTCTAGCACTTGAAATTTTCTTCTCAGATCATCCCTTTTGGATCTCTTACCTAATCCAACATACACATTTCACAACAGAAATTTATATATCACAAGCTTTAAGGCTGCTTAGAATCTACTGGAAAGGACCTGGAACACCAGTGACTTCATATCATCCAAGCCAGTTAAACTAGCCACATTCTCACAGTAGCTACTAAAGAAAGTCTCTCTGCACTTGCTACTTAAACTGCTAAATCACTTGCCTTTCTTCCCTTCTTTTTTTGAATGTTCTCTCTCTACACAGCAAGTTCCTTTTGGGATCTTCAAATCCATCTCTAAAGTGCCTAGAACACCTCCGGCACCATAAACAATAAATATTCTCTTTATTTCACTGAGTGCAACTCCATTTTTCATCATTAGGATATACAAACAGGGAAACCACCTCCATCCTATAGACCCTTTGAAAACCATGAATCCATTAAAAAAAAAGACTTGAGTCTTTAGAATCCTTTTACAGTGTTAAGGGAATATTTAGTGCATTTTGAACATATGTGTTCTTCCTACAATGAGGTTGTTAAGGAATGCAAAACAATTATTCTTCTTATTTGCCATTCTGCCACTTAGCTGAATGCCTGAAAAATTCACTGTTAAATAATTCTAACCTTGGGGTTTTTTGTAGTTCAAAGCCCTTCTTTCTCCAGCAATGATTAGATAATCAGACACCAAAGTGCTAGTTTTCCATTCAAGGTCTATTCTCAAGTTTTTGGCAGGGTTTTCTTCTCAACTTTTTTAACCTCAGCTGCTCATCCTCTAAAATCTGATTAGAAGAGATGAATAACTATGACTTCTAGAAACCACACAGCATCTGCAAAAGAGATGTAGCTACTATGAACCTAGTGCAAGTGGCCAACCTGCAGCATGGGTGCCGCAAGAGGTAAGGGCAGCCTCTGGGTGGCATGTGGCACAAGGAAGGAAGAAGAAAGCAGATCAGAAGATCAGGCAGGATAACGGGACCAAAGTGACACACCTGGCAAAACTGTGACGCACCTGGCAAAAAAGTGGGCCCCACTGCAGTGGTACAACTCCATCACATAAGGCTAAATCCCATTTTACCCACTAGACAACTAGGGGAGACTTGTAATGCACTTTACATACCTAAATGGTAGCTTACCAGCTATATAAATGTAGCCATTTGCTGTTCTATTATGCATGTGGCTTGGATGCATAAGTGTCTATGTGCCCAGGATGGTGCTGAGCTACATAATCATGTATGATGGACGTGCATAATATTTTACGTGGCAGAAATCCATGAGCAGCAGGTATTGAACAGAGGAAAGTCCACCCATATTTTAGCCCCAGTAGCTGTATGGTTAGGACACTTTCCCAGGAAGTAGGGAACGGGTTCTAGGTCCCCTCCTTTACCCAAAGCTGATTTGAACCTATAGTTTCATAGTTTCTAGGGTCGGAAGGGACCTGAGCAGATCATCGAGTCCTACCACCTGCCATGGCAGGAAAGAGTACTGGGGTCAAACAACCCCAGCAAGGTGTACATTTAGGTGTACATCCACCTGTATCTCTCTGACTTGCAGAACAGTGTGCTAACCATCAGGTCACAAGCCAAGCATTATCCTGGCCCCATTCCAGCACTCCTTTTGCAGCCAAGAGAGGAAGATATGTGAGGCCAAAAGGAGGAGGAGCATAAGATTGAGGATCTGTGGCTTCCCTGAAGGGAATTGGTTCCTGAAAGGGAGTTACCTATCCAGCCAGTATACAGCCTCTGCACATGTGCAGTAGTCTTGAGTGCTTATGCATCCACACTGGACTGGTAAAAGAGTTGAAAACACTGTGTAGGTGCTGGAAAACTGCTATTTAGTCACATAAGCTGAATTAGAGTTCAGCCCCTCCTGTAACTGCAGGTTCTGATCTGGGCAAGCGGAATCAGGGAGGTGTCTTATTTTGCCTGTGTAGATGCACAGGTCTCTTCTGCAATCAGTGAGCATGAATATACAGATCATCCCTTTTGGATCTCTTAGCTAATCCAACATACACATTTCACAACAGAAATGTATATATTACAAGCTCCAAGGCTGCTCAGCATCTACTGGGTAGGAGCTGATGCACCAGTGACTTCATATCATCCAAGCCAGTTAGACTGGCCACATTCTCACAGTAGCCACTAAAGTCAGTCTGTCTGCACTTGCTACTTAAATTGCTAAATTGATAGCTTTTCTTACCTCCATGTGCACTCTTGAATCCTATTTTGCCTTTTAAAGGCCCACCATTCTGTCATCCATTTCAACGGGAAGCACTTAGACACCTGCAGAGGCAGATCCTTATTTACACAAGAGGCACGTGGAACATGGAATTTTAACTTGTACAAAGAGCATCCAGCTGCTCAGACTTCTATTTCCCTCGGATCACAAAGTCAGGGCTTTTAAATCTTGGCAGCTAGACCCGTATGTGGGCTACATAAGGAGTCTGTTCCAACAAGACATGAGAGACCTGGGTTCTAGTTCTCACCTATCTTCAGGTGCTTTAACTGCACTATTCCTTTATCATAACAGAGGTGTCATATCAATCTATGGAGAAGATATGGTATTGAGCACCTTCTTCTTCCCTCTTTCCTTGAAGCTAGCTCACTCAGCAGTCAGGAAGCTAGTATTCATGGTGCAAAAGCGGCAAGCAAGAGAGAGACTTGCTTGCCCAGAGAGGAGGTACTTGTTTTGCAGTGGGAAGGGAGGGAGTGTGGGTTCTGGCTCCTGCCCTGGAAGCTGTTTATTAGGGCTGTGCAAAGCTTTGGGTGCTGATTCGATTCATAAGAAATTTTGCCTGATTCAGAGGCTGAATCTCTGAATCCAAATCAAATCAGGAAATCAATAAAAAGGTCCAAATCAGAAATCGATTCAGAAAAGATTTGAAGACAGATTCAGAGATTCGCTGATATGGGCAGTCCCCACTCACCACCGCAGGGAGCTGTATCTGGGTTCTGTGCCAGTTCACAAGGAGAGGGGGGGAAGGGGCTGGAGGAGTGTGGAGGGGACCATGGAAGGACCCCCACCAGGTCCCATCTCCTGCCTGCTCCCCCAGCCTCCTGAGCACACCCCGACCCCCCCACCCACTCTCCCAGTCCTGTCAATGGCTGCCCTACCTGGCCCCAGCATCTCAACACTTAAAAAAGAAAAGTTCTGCACTCACCAGATGCTGCAGAGGTTGTCGGGGCTTCTGGGTGCTCATGGCAGAGACCTCCCATGCAATGTGGGGTAGTGGGGGGCAGCGGGGATTGCCTGACAGGAGCTGGTGAGTGTGGGGCTTTTTTTTTTTTTAAAGAGCCGGGACACTGGGCCTGGGCGGGGCATCCATTGATGAGACTGGGAGAGCAGGCGGGGCATGGGACCTGTTTGATTCAGAGATTTGGCTGATTCAGCAATGGCCGAATCTCTGAATCGGATTTGGCTGAATCAATTTGGGACAATGATTTAAATCACCAAATTAAATCACTGTCCCCCGATTCGGCTGAATCTGAAGCAAATACTAGCTACTTTGCACAGGCCTACATTTATTCATTTTATCTAATCAGCATTCAAGGCCAAATGCATCACAGACACTGATGTAGATGTGAAGTCATGTAGATGTGAAGTCATGGCACTATTTTGGATTGCATTTTAGTAAACAGGGGCAGGATCTGGCCCAATGGAGTTGCATCAACATAAGTAAGAGAGGCATTGGCCTGCACAATTAATCTGAAAACTATTGGATCACAAATCCTTAGTATACTCACCTCACCCTCCTGTGTAAGCTGCATGGATGGTAAGAAATGTTCTGAGAGAAAAACAATTTTAGGAGAGAGGTAACAGTGAAGCAAGTCAGCTTGTGTCCCACAAGGCTGGGAAAGACTAAGTGTTGTATATACTTGGGCTTTCTTATTTCTGAATGGAAGGGTAGGCAAGCTTTGAGCTTTGCTATGACCTGTCTGTGTGGCTTTCTTTTCCTCCTATGAAACACAGGCACAAATTCCGTTTTTTTAGGGATTCCAGATCATGTCTTCCAAGAAGCCTTTCCTACCTGAAGACATTCTGTAATGAGGATGGCTACTTGAAGGCTTTTCAGATAGTGAAGTCTGGGCATCTATTCCAGCCCATAGGGACAGATTTTCAAGCAGGTTAAGCAACATATAGAGCAGGAGTAGGTAAAATGGTGGATCCAGCTGGGAGCTGGACTCCATTTGCCAGCAGTCCCTGCCCATGTCACTGCAGCCAGTTTTCATGGAGACGGTAGTAGTGGCAGCGCTGTGACAGTGTGGGACCAAGGTTTCCAAAGAGACCAGCCCCAGCAGCACTGCCTGGGCATGCAGCTGGGTGGGGAGCTGCTCTGGGGCTGGCAACTTGCAGTGGTAACAGCATGGTCCGGAGCTGGGGCAGAGCTGCAAGCCACTGCCTGCATGCCCCTGCCTGAAACATGCAGGCAGCAGATAGCAGTTCTGCCTTGGTTCTGGACCACACTGTCCCTGCTGCAAGATCCCAGCCTTGGTTCAAGTCCTTCCCGGCTGCACACCCTATCAGCCTTACTGGGGCCAGTCTCCATGGGAACCCTGGCCCCCTGCTATCATGGCCCCACTGCTCTGGGATCTCCATGGATACCGGCCATAGCAGCACATGCAAAGGATTCTGGGAAATGGAGTGTGCTGCGGGCCCAATCTGACCCACAACCCAGACTTTGCCCATTCCTGGTATTGAGCCTTCTTTCTGTCCCTAATATTGTTTATGACTTTTTCCTGATGTTTTTGTAATGCAAAAAACCACATACAACATTAGAAGAACTCACCTTCCCTCACTCAAGGGAATCATATCACAATGGAGTGTAAATAGATGTGGATGTCTCTGACCCAGTGTTGAAGTGTTTCCAAGCATACACTGAAAGGACAAACATTGCAAAAAGAGGAAGTGTGGTTGTGTAACACATTTGGCTGTGTGCACATGTGAGTCAGGCTATTACATGGGGTGACTTAGGATGCCATTGTGAGACTTAGATGCCTAAAGATTGTGTAAGTGTCATGTTCATGTCTTAGCAGGCAAATACAGTTCTTTTCTTAATCTCCAGTTCAATAATGTGTTTCAGCACATGTATATATTTTACTAACCATATATGCGTTAAACACTAAAATAGAAAATTAGAGCCAGATTTACCCCTGAGCACAAATGAACTGGAAAAGCACATAAGGCATGCTTCATAGCTAATATGAATTGTTATATAATAGTGTGGAGTGTGTACATGCTGTATTTTCTTTATGAAAATCTGAAATTTTCTTTTTTGTGTTCTTTATAAACCAAGAGTATGAGCATTTGTGTCCAGATGGTTTTGCTCCAATAATGACTTCAGGAGCAGATCTGTTACACTGATGAGTACTCTAAAACCACTGACAGACATTCACTTAAAGGCATGATAGGATCCCCAGTCCCAACAACTGTGTCCTGCCATGCCCCATGTGGCCCAATCCCAATTGTGACATATTTGCCATGCAGGGGGACCCTGGGATCATGATTCTAGCTCCCCCCTGAAGAAGCACATTGAAAGCTGGGTGCTCAACAATCAGCTGGTTATCAGAGCTGGGGGTAGGGGAAGGGGTTAACCCAAGGAGATCCCGGGGTCAAAAAAACCTGAGCAAAAAAAAAGCAGAGCGGCACACATGGGGGCAGTGTGTGCCCCCCAAAACTGAGGCCTGGCCAGCTGGAGCCACACACTGTCTGCCAGGCAGACTCCAAGTGGCAGGATCGCCGTCACTGCAGCCCCAGGAGGCCCCCAGGACCCCAGGTAAAGCTGCTGGGGCCAGCACTAAGCTGGCCTCATCCTCTCCTACCCCACCCGGGGTAACCTGTCACATGCCGGAGGGTGTATGGTCCCTGCGGAAACAAATGTTCATGCTTGTGTGCTACAGTGTCAGTCCTGGCAAACTTATCTCTGGAATTGAGCAGCTTCCATTAAGAAGCTTCTGGAACAATCCCTACCAATAATTCTTTTAATTTTTCTAATCTAAAAAAACATGCCGCGAAAAATCTTATTTTCCAAACAAGAATGTAAAAATCTTGAAACAGAGACATCTTGGTACTAATGTAGTGAAAGAGGTCCTTGGAGTGTGTAGGAGGGATACAGTTACAATCACCTGAATAGTATTGCTATCCTCTCTAGTTTGGAAGCAATCCAATACCTCATTTAGATATATTTTTGAGGATTAAAACAGCATGGCCATTCCTGCTGACTTTGTTCAGCTCCCTAGCAAATATCGTAATGTGCATTATGTTCCTTTTTGGCACTATGCTCCCTGCGTTGTTTTTTTTTTTTTTTCCATTCTGTGTTTTAACAGTTTCCAGTAACCTGAAAAAAAAATCATTTCATGAAAAGTAACACCAGCAAAAAGCATTAATACTGACTGCGGTAGAAATACTTTTTTTTTGACTTGTGATAGTGAAAAATAGGAGTCATATAATGATTGTAAATAGAGACCAAAAAAGCTGGTTAGGAACATCATATGGAATAACCAGTTTGGTTCATATTAGATTGTTCTGTGATTTCTTCACATGATAAAATCCTCCATTTGACATGCTACTATATTGACCTTTAAGTTTATGGAGTCAAGAGAACACTTACATAACTGAGAATAGCAAAGCCGAATGGAACAAAAACATGATGGAACGGAATCTGTTGTCAAATGACAAGTAATATTAAAGAACTATAAACTATTTCCAGAAGTGCTGTTTTTTACCAAATCCCTCTACAGCATAAAGAGATCAACTGTTTTCTGTAAAGGACCTTACAAGTTGACGCATTATGACAAATAGTCCCTGTCCTTCACCTGCGAAGGATAAATGATGACTTTGTTGTAGACAGCTGCTGTGAACAGTCCATGAAGAGGTGACCACAGATGAGCAGAAAACAGATAGGCTTTTTAATAGACAATAACATTAATCAATTGAAAATAGTGGTGTTAATATAAAAATCAAAATATGTGATGAGTGTGGCTCCAGCTGGCCAGGCTTCGGTTTTGGGGGGCACACACTGCCCCCATGTGTGCTGCTCTGCTTTTTTTTGCTCAGGTTTTTTTGACCCGGGGATCTCCTGGGGTCAAGCCCTCCCCCTGCCCCCTGCTCTGCTACCTTGCAGCGTGAAGAATTGCTGAATGTACAGTATGTGGTATTACAGATGTGCCCGTGGTGCCACACACCACACGGCTACACTCACCTTGACATGGCCTGTGAGTTGGTGTCTTAGGCCCCTCTACATGTTACCTTTATTAATTGCATGTGTAATAGGATGCTCTGGTCTTTTAAAGGCTGGTGCCAGCTAACTCTATTCTAAAAAAATAACCCTTTCAAAAAGCAGCTTGTTCTGAGAAGACTCCTAGAACAAGCTGGGCATGAGGGCTGATGCTTGATTTATATGACTACTAGCTGTGGATTATAAAGGAGGAGTTTAAACTCACATAAGGGGAGTCCAGTAACTCATGTAAGGGTAAAAGTTGGGTCATGTGGGAGGTAAGGAGAGGGACCTTAACCACAGTGGTAAATAATAAGTCTGGGGAAAGAGCTCAAGTCCAGGAACAAAGGAAAAGAAAAGATCCAAGGGGAGGTGTCCTTCCAGGTCCAGTGTGAGACTAAAGACTTCAACAGGGGAAGCTGAGAGAGAGGCAGAATCTGAAACCAGAATAAAGTGAAAGCCTTGAAGGAGGAATAACTTGAGTCTCAATAGCCCAATGATTTATATTTTTGTGTGAGGCTTTAACAACTGAGACATCATGAAGAAAGAATATGTTATATGAAAACTCTTTATTTGCTCTGACCTGACTGGCAAATCAAGCAGGGGTTAAAGGGGAAAGGCTGAGCACTACTGTGCCCTTCTCTAGAGATGCCCCTTACAACACCATCCAAAAAGCTGGCTGTCCAGTGCTGCTTTACCAAAGGGTAAAGTGATTTTTTTCCCATCAACAACTGAGCCAATGGCTTGTCTTCTTGTTGTTGCTCTTGTGTGTGTGTGTGTGTGTGTGTGTGTGTTTGTGTGTCTCCCTTCCCCTCCCCCCGCAATCAAAGAGTTTAGATTCTCCTGGGCTCAGAGTCTGTTGTAGAAGGGGATAATTTCTGGCTCATCATGGGCATCTTGTGAATCAAAATGAGTACAGGGGATAGAATTGTACAGAAAGAAAGAAGATGGGCCCAGAATTTCACCTGTTGTCATAATTACTGGCTCCCAGGACCATAAGAAAATAGGGCTAGAAGGGACCTGAAGGGATCATCTAAGCCAGGCCCCTATTCAAGGCAGAACCATCTCTGACTACCATTCCAGCCAAGTGTCTGTCAAGCCTGCTCATTAAAACATCCAGAGATAGCGATTCCACAACTTCTCTAGGTAGCCATTACTTCCCAACCCTCATAGTCAGAAAGCTCTTCCTAATCTCTAAGTAAAATGTCTTCTGCTGTAGTTTGAGACCATTGCTCCTAGTCCTGTTCTCTACAGACACAGAAAAGAGTCTCTCCCTATACACTCTTTAATCTCCATTTGGGCATTCAGTCTTCTCCTGGCTAAAGAACCTGAGTTCCTTAGGCCTTTCATTTTAAGTCATGCTTCCTAGGTCTCTAAGAGATCTTGTCAGGTCCAACAAGGGTATGATGGGTAGCTGGAGCATGTCTTTGGAGTAGAGAGAAGTTGAAAGGGTAACAGGTAATGCTCTGGAGGGAGTCCAGCAGGCTATTGTTTTCTTGTTTGAGTTTTCACGAAGGATGCAAGAAGGAGGGAAATTTGGAATGATTTAGTGCATCTATGTTCTGTTCAGAGGAGAGTGAGAATTCACTTCTTTATGGTCCTCCCTCCCTGGCTCACTTTGTGAATAGTACGAAATGTGCTTCTGAGGCTGTCCTGTGATACTCTCCCATTACAGAAGTAAAGGTTTCATTCTTCTCTAGGGACAGGACACCGGATAAAATAGTGACTATTTTTCAAAGTCTGATGCTATCCACTGGTCCTGATACAAGAATAGAAAAAGAAAAGAAATAAACACCGAACCTGTCTTGAAAAACAAAAAGCAATAATAAAGAGTACTCCTTTAGGCAAAAGCTGGCTACTGGAACTGATTGACATTACATTTCGGTGTCTATATATGTTTTGTCTTCATATAATTGCTGGATGGTTTTTAGCCGTTCTCTTTGCTCTATGATTCTTGCTGTATTGATTGCCTTCACTGGCAGATTTGTTTTGCTGCCTTTTTTTTTTAATCTATTATGATCTATCTGTCCTTCTACCACCTTTCCTATTCCTTCCACATCATACTCTGCCTCCTCTAGCTACTTGATTCTTAGTGTAAGATTTTATATCCTCTCTGCTGGCCTCATCAGATTATTATTGTTCAACAGAGAGGCAAACGGATGTCAGGGCCTGCATGTCATCTTCCTGCTGCAGAAGAAATCGTTGATGATTGTATTTGAAATGTAACTTGTTTGCTTGCACGCGCATCCGTTCTGGGTTAGGTGGTCACAAATGGAATGCAGGCAATCCCTGTTTCTGGAATCTCAGCCCAGATGACAATACCCATTTCCTAAGGGGTGACTTTCTAAAGAATTGACTCTACTTAAAGGGATTAAGGCAGAGAGTAAAATCACCTTGCTGCTTGTCACAATTTCCTACAAAGAAACTGCAACAGAAACTAAAAAATATGGTTGTTTTCTCAAGACTGAAAACCTACAAGCCCGTGTAGAACTGCACCATCTGTTGACTCTGGCTATAACAAACTCTCCCACACTTGTCTCCCATTACTCCTACCCTGCCTGATCTCAGATATATTCCACCTTCTTCCTTACTGCCATCATGTGTCATTGCCCTGTTCTATCCCCTTGCACCCATGTCTCCTGAAATCCTTTATCCTCTCAATATGAACTCATTCCAGTCTCATCACCAGATCCTCCCTCCCATCTAAGTTCTTTCTAGGGTGCTCACTCCTTCTGAAACTCTCCAGAATTTGTGATCTACCAATTATTTTGCTCACTGAAACAAAGTCCTGTTTGAACTTGAGGTACTGTCTTTCATTTTTTCACTCCAGCCATTTTGTAGTGGTACTGGGCTTCTTTCTCATCCCTTGGCTGTATCCACCCCATGTCTTTTCCCTCCTCCCATTCATTGTCCACTTCTTACGCTAACTTTCTCATTAACCTCTTATTGGACAAGCCCTGAGCTTCTGTTTCATTCTTCTTTTCTTAGATTTGCAACAGGCTATGGCACATTCTACATTCAACAACTGTGGAAACAAGGAAGGTAAGTCATACTTATGAGCAGGGGCTGGATCCAGGAATGTAATAACAGTTAAAAGAATTTAAAGTTCCTAACAGTAAATATCAATGAAGATGATCTCCACTTACGATGCTGTACCTAGAGGGTGAATGCAGTCCTTGGCTGTATATATCCCTAGGGAGTATAGAGTGAAGGACTGTATGCAAAACATACTGACACCATTGTAAAATAGGACCAAATATGCAACATAAACCCCTATGCTGGTTTAACTTCTTAGAATCAAGTATTGAATTATTCCAGGGGAGAAACAGCAGTAAAAATACACTGGGATTCACAGTTTATTGTTGGATAGATGACTATTTACTCATTGCAAACTTTCCATAACATGCTCAACTACAACCTAATGCTATAGCAGGTACACTGGTTATCTGTGTCTCTAGATCCCGAGAAATCTTTTATCAGTGTACAAAACCGATGTAAATCCATATATCGGTGTTCTCAAGAAGTGTGTTCCAGCAGCAAAATGTTATTAAGTCTACATATATCTTTAATGAGAACCTTAGTGGATTATTCCCTTCAGTTCTGATGTCCACATTTCAAAAAGGATATCGATAAATCAGAAATGATTTAGAAAAAAGCATTTGATATTTAGAAAATGTCTGTAATGAGAGGCTTAGGAAAGTTAATCAATTTGCCTTATCCACAAAAATATTAAGTGGACTTGCTAACATGGTTTAAGTACATACTGGAGAGGATATTCCTGAAAATAGAAAGCTCTTTAATTTAGCAGAAATCTAACAAGATTCTCTGTTTGGAAGTTGAAACTGAAAAAAATTGTAAAGTTTTAATGGATAGGGTTATTTTCCAAGCAAATAATTATCATAGGCTGCCATGGCATCTCTATCACTGGAAGCCTTTGGGATAGGATATACTGCAACTCAAGCTGACCTTGTAGGCTTTTTGCAAGAATTACTGGGTAAGACTTGTTGACAAAAGTCAGCTTTGCAGACCGTGATGGTCCAGTCTGGGCCTAGAATCCCTAACCATCATTGATCACCCCACAACTTCCTTGTCCTCCCTTAGTGCTTTCTTAATTTTTCTCCAAATATTTTTCTTGGCAGAGTCCATTTGTTCCCTTCCCTGTCAATTCCACAGGATTATGTTGTTTGCATCTTCTTTCTCAACACCCTGTCCCTGCGAAATCTCATCAATTTGCATGGCTTTATCTGTTACAAAGCTGTCCAAATGGCAGCCCACAGGCCACATGAATCCCACAAAGAGCAATCATGTGGTCCCTGGGCCCCCGCAGCTGTCTCACCCACTGCCATGCAGTGGGGAAGGGCCTGGTGGGGGAGGAGCTGTGTGTCATCAGCCCTGCCTGAGTGGCAATGAGGCAGAAGGCCATGTGCTGATGGGGTTCCCACTGGGGGAATGATTTAGTGGGGGGTTGAATCCCAGGGGCCTGCCCCTGCAGTATATGGTCAATGCTGCAGCCACACTGAAGTTGGACAGCCTTGATCCACTATATCTGTCCTGACACCTCTATTCCATTCATACCTGTGCTTGCCTCCTTCTGTCCCATTCTTCCCACTTGACTCTATTTCACCATTACACATTTAAGTGGCATTTACATGGCCATGTAATGGCAATTATTGGCATTTATTCACTATTCAGATTCTGTTTCTATCTGTGGGACACTAAGATCACCCTACACATGCACCTACCAGAAGTAAGATGGCCTAGTGAGTAGAGCACTTGCTCAGGGACTAGGAGATGCAGGTTTTAGGACCCTTTCACTGTGAGGAAATTTGAACTTTTTTAGCAAAGTGCTTTAATCACTAGGTAACAGGCTAAGCATTGCACCCTTCAGCCCTCCACCTGAAACTAGCCTACTGCACCCTACATTTAATATTCATTGACTGAATATGACTGCAATATTTTATGTCCCAGTTTGGTTAGGGGTAGGAACCTAGGCCAGAAGCCAAAGACCCCTCCCATCCAGAGCAGCCTCCCTCTTACTAAAGCACCCTCCCTCTGGCTTATGTCTTTTCCTGGCCCCGAATATCTTCATCTCCTGACTGTCCAATTTTGTGTTTTTTCTGTGACCTAGCCAGTTTAATTTTTGTGGCCAAGTGATTCTGCTCCTCCCAGGTATCTGCACAGCCAGAGTACATCCTGTTGAATATGCTCAGTAAGGCAGTGCAAGGCAAATGCAGATCCATGAAATCCCAACTGTGAACATGTACCCAAAAAATCCCATTTTGCAGCTATATAAATGACACTTAGGTATATGAATGTCCAGTAGGATTTAGCCTTTTCTCAACACACATCTAGATGGCCACACTGATAACTTGAGCTTAATGTTGTCAAAAGTCCACTGATTAATTTTTCTCCTCAAAACATTTTGAGCCAGATGCTCAGCTGGTGTAAATCTTCAGTTTCCAGCCCATGGAGTTTAACAACCTTTACTGACAGATCTCCCTGACCTTTGCCTTATCTGTCACTATTATGCCCAAGCTCAACAGGGGACTTATTCAACACTTCTGGAAGCTAGATTTAAGGGGACAAGGAGCTGAAGCCCAGAGAGGTTGTCTAGAGGGATCAACCAAATAGAAGAATAGGCTGAAAACATAAAAGAAGGTGCATGAAGGAGGAAAAAATCCCCAAAGGTAAAGAATAAAAGTGAGAGGAGACAGACAACTGCTTGTGAAACAGAGATGAGTGGGAGGCAGCAGATAACCATCAGAAAATATTCTAGACTTTCATTCTCAAAACCTCCCTCTTCTACATCATGCTTTCAGGGAACCATTTTTTTCAGATAGTTCAGCTGATATATAAAATGGAGAATGATATAAGTCAACTCACTTTGTGGGGAATCCCTTGACTCTTTCCCTGATTTGGTGTATCATAAGCTAATAAAGATATAATTCAATAATGGGTCTCAACAGAAGTACTTCCAAAAATATGTAGGTTCTTCTGAGAAAGGAAAACACAGGATTTTATTGTTTGGGGATTTCTTTGGTTGGTTATACACTTATTGGAGTGGTAGAATGACTTTAATGTTTGTGTTGTTTGATTTGTGTTGAACTTATTTATTGTGACTCATAGAAATAATAAAATAGAGAAACTGGCCGCCTAATTTTTTTTCCACAAGATTAATTGGTACGCTCATCATTAGTGTCCTATGCTTAGAACTCATTCAGACTCCTCAGCATTCTGCATTGAAATGGTTTCAGAGGAGGACAACAATGATGGAACAGAAACTATTGTGAAGGATGCCCACCCACCCGCTCTGTAGAATGAAAACAATTTGGTGTACTTGGCTTGGCTTTGCAATTTGACTTAACTACTCTGCATCGTAAGTGCTTAACAAGCATAAAAGGCAAAAGAATATTACAAGTATCTAATGTTGTACATTGCATTTGTATGCATACCAGAGTATAAATATGTGAGACATGTGCTTAGACTATTAATCAAATTCTTTATTAAGCTTTTGAAACAGTATGAATCTATGAATAATGCATCATTTCATAACACACTGTTCACCTTATTTAAAAACATGGGGCTCTATGATTAAACATCTACAAAGCCACCCCTATACATTGAATTTGGGAGGAGGGTGGTTTTCTGCAAAGATTTACTGAAACATTTGAAAACAATTCTAATAAGCAACATGCCGTTGAATCTGCCACTTCATGAATAGAGCTGATAGTAAAGCATCCCACAGCTGCAATCAACAGGATCTATCTACAGCAATAATTTTAGATCAAGTGCTTTGTATTTGCTTACAAAGCACCCTCTGCTGTTTGAGCTGCTACATGTTTTGTAGATAAAGCTACTTCTTGGAAGGATCAAAAAACCTTTTTAAATGGCCTTTCAGGAACCACAAAAATAACCGTAAACAATCCTATCAGCTCTGCACCCACAAAGCACTATTTGGATAACTTCCATTCGAATGCATTATTACAGAATGCTTCAATTTTTACTGGGATTATCAGATCAGAGGAAGTATTATCAGATCAGTTTTTTGCTCCATTGTCAGAATTAAGGAGGACAGCCAAAAAAAAAATAGGTAAGGCTGAGTAAAAAGGGCAGCAGAAAATAAACTAATCCAAAGTTTGTGTGTGTGAGAGCTGGCCAAAATAGGAATGTTATTGAACTGAGTATGCAATATGTTGGACCCACCAGGATCACTGTAAGATAACTAAAATAAGTAGTATAAAGAAAGGGGAGTTTGGATCCTTTCTCTGTTGCCTCTGCCTATCTTGACATCAGTGTTTGTAGCAATAAGGTTGAACTGAGTGGTCATCAAGGAATGAAATTTAAATTGAATACAATAATATTTCAAGTTCATAGCTTGATGGCTGTTTTTGGCTAATTTCTGCATCAAGGTACTCATTGACTTATAACTGTAGAGCTTGACCAAAGGTGACTTGACTTTAAAATACACGTTGCAATAGCTACTAATGTGTTCACACTCTCCAGCACCTGATTCTCTTTCCGTTTCCACAAGCATGTTGCTGGTTTCCTTTTCTTGGCTTTATATGTATTCCAATTACCTCATACTATTTCCCTTGTAGAAAACTTTATGACCTTAAATTAGCAAACAGATTCCAGGATATGAAGGTGAGAACAGTGACTCAGTTTCTCAGCTGGTAAGAACTGGTGTAACCCATTACTAAACCCATTAAGACTAGCTGAGGATCTTGGTGATACATGCCCACATTTTGTATAAAAAATTCAAAGGGGAAGGATAAATAACAAAATCTGTTATGGGTGTTTAAGTTTTCAGGGGCTTTCCATTTTTAGGATTGTATATTATCCAGCAGTATAAAAAGCTGCCCTGTCCTGGCCCATCAATACAAAAAGCTGCCCTGGCAAGTAGCTTAGGGCTACTCACTCTCAGGAGCTTCTGGGGCCCAGACAATTGGTACCTGGGGACACTACCCCTTGTGCCAGCTGGATTGCTGAAACTGCCCTGAGAATTCCCTGCACATATTACCTACTGCAGCAGTCTGGCAATGAAGGCTGGTGCCTGGCTGTGACCTGCTGTGCACCTGCCAGACCAGATGAGGCATCTGCCCATCTGGGCCAGCTGCCAGTGGGCTGTGGCTGCAGAATTAGTCTTTGTGCAGTACTACTGCCATGCGTGCCCCCTACCCAGCCATCTGGGGAGCTATCACCTGGAAGATGTTTCAGGTGTGGTGGCCTGCTTTGAACTGTAAAAGCATGTCCTCCTTGTCCCATTTGGCCAGAAAGTCAGCGACAGTCAGCTGGGTCCAAGGTGCCAGCTCTGAGCAGGCAGGGTCCTGCCACTGGCCTCCCTCACAGGAATTCTGGTGTTCCCTGTTGGAAAACTGAAAAATCCCTGATTTAAAAAAAAATAAAAAATCCCAAAGTCACTTTGGAAAATACCCCAAAATCCATGTTCATCCACAATTAAAACAAAAGACTCCTATAAAGAGAGAGAGAGAGACAGCAATCAGTTGAACAATGTTTTATTGTTATATCTACAGTGTTAAAGCAATTTGGAAGACTACCAGTGTTTCTATCATAACAATAAAGTGAACTCTAAATACATATTTCATGAATACATGAATATATATTTTGCTGCCCCCCACAGGGGTTACAGTCCCCACCCTGCAGGGCCCACATGCCCCTCCCCACCCCCACTTGCTTCCCCATCCTCCTGGATTGCTGTCCCACCTGGCCCCATCCTCTGCCCACTCCTGCAGCCCCCCAGTGGCTGCCCTGCCCAGCCCCATCCCCCACTTGCACCCCTAGCTCCCCCAGCTTCTGACACTTTAAAACAAAACAAAACAAAAAAAGGCCTGTATTCACCATAGAGGCAGGGGCTGTGGGGTCTCTTGGCAGAGCCCCGCCAGGCAGCACAGGGCAGCAGACCTTGGGCTTGGGCCACTGGGGCTGTCACTGTGCCCTGCACTGTGCTCAGTGACCTCCATGGCTGCTCAAACTGCTAGTAAGTGCTGGGTTCCCCCCCACCCCCGATGCTGGAGGTGGGGTGCTCAGAGGGCTGGGGGTAGGTGGGGGTGGGGCTGGGCAGGGAAGTGTTTGGGGGTCAGGGGGTGCAGGCAGGGCCAGTGGGGGTCCCCTTGGTCCCCTTACCCCCTCCTCCCTCAACCCCTTACTGGCAGTGGAGCCCGGGTCCAGCTCCCTGGTACTGGCATGCTGCCTGCCGTCATGGGCAGGCAGTGTGCTTCAGCACCAGGGGGAGGGCAGCCTTAGAGATGCTCTGGCAGCCAAAGCGGACATGGTCCCAGACTGTGCCCTGCTCTGCTTTTTTTCTGTGCCCTTTTCCTGATCCCTTGCTATCCAGGGATCTAGTTTTGCCCCCACACTGCAAACTTGCAGCGGGGGGAACCTTTTCTTATTCCTGCACATGCCTCTTGCAGCATCTCAAAGGGGTTTGAGACACTACAAGAAGCATGTATGGGCTTGTCTGGAACTGAAAGACACACAGTTGTTTCCCTAGTTGACACTTTTCCTGGATTTTAATTAGCTAACAGGCAGCATTTTGAAAGAACAAAATGCAGCTAAACAAGTGCTAACACAACTCAATACACTGTTGTGTATTATCACTCTTTCATTATGGGCCACCCACTAGGTTCAGGCCCTGCAATAGTACCAAAGCAATTTGGCTTTGTCTTTCTTCAAGAGTACTTTTGGATAAGCTATAGCCTGTGCTTTGAAATAAGTGGCCTAAATTTGCTCATATGATTCATGATTTTGGGTACCCAACTTATGATAACTTAAAGAAACCTGATCTTCAGAAAGCACGGTGCAGCTGCCTATGAAAGAAGAACTCTGTTAAGATTCTTACAGATGGACACTCAAAATGACAAGTGAATTTTGAAAATTAAGGCCAAAGTATGTCATAGCTGTACATTGAGGTCAGACTGTCAGAAATATTTGCATCAACCTAACTCTGCTCCCAAGGAAAACACTGGGGAAAAGTCTAGTTGACAGCAATGGGACAAAGTTAGGTTAATGATCAGGTATTTTGAACCCCACTTTGCATCTTCTGCATTTGCATTTATTTGTTTTGGGCCAAAATACAGCCCAATTTAATTATTTGATTCCCCAAGATATGGCAAGGGTTGTCTATGACTCTTGAGAAAATACAATGAACTGTCAAGAAACCAATTTTCTGTATATATATTTTTCACTAGAAATGTACTTGTTCACAAGATCCTTTCGATAGAAACTCAAAGTTTTATAGGTATGAGACACCTTGAAATGCCCTTATCAATAGCTCATTTAGGCTTCAGGTTTTCCCTGCAGGTCTCTTTCTGTGTATGTTGAGCAATGAATAAACAACTAACCTGAAAGGTAACAATGTTCAGAATTTCCGATGTAATCAACCTTCTATAAGTAGAATAAATCAGTGGATACAAAGAGAATAATATTTACAGAAAATCCCATACCAATGAATGTCTATTAACTGATCATAAATAACAACAAATAGGCAGTCACCAGGGATTTCCTTTGTATGAGCCCATTTTTACAGCAGAAATTTTTCTTTGCTTCATTTACATTAGATGTCTGTCAGTCTGCCAAGTGGTAAAATGTATACTTCAAATTCATTCTAATACCATCCCAGAGACCTAAAAAAGTTTTGGCACTGTGATTTGCAAAGTGTTATATAACATTGAGAAGTTTAAGAGGAAAATGTTCAATGACCGTGTGAAATGCAGAGGTATTACACAGCATTACAAGGCTCATCAAGTGATTGGTTTAGCAAGAAAAAACCCATGATTCAAGGATGGACCAGTAAATGATCGAACATCTAAAAATCTATACCGCAGTTGTCAAACATATGCCCTACTGCAGCCTCTGGAGCCCCATAGTCCAGGCCCCAGTACTGCCCTATTGACTCACATGCTGCACCAGACCAGCCCCACGTGCAATGCCTAGGACTCACACCACCCATAATGCTGCCTATCTCGCTGAGGATGTGGAGCCACTACAATGCGGCCTCTTGACCTATTGGGCAACCCTCAGCCAGATGTGGCAGGATATGGCCACAGTTGCCCAGGAACACTTGTCCTGTCCATCGACCAGTGGTCCAAAAGAGGGGTTTCAGCATTGCTGGGGATGTTGTGACACCGCATTGCACCTCCTTGGATCCTGGTTTGGTGGAGCAACTGGTGTTCCTGAAAGTGAACCTCCCACTGCTGGGGTTCCCCAAGCTCTGCCACCCTCCTCATTCTGCACCTGTTTCCTTTCTTTAGTTGCTTTCACAGCCATTTAATGCTGCAATCTCAGAGCTGGAGGCAGCAGTTTTATTTTTCACCAGCCAGCAGGGGAAGAACATGTCTCTGCTGAGCTCCCATGCCAGGACAAACTTGGAGGTATGAGCTTGGGCTATGGGGAAGGAGGAGGCCCCAGGCCCTGGGCATGACCTAAAATTGCTCTCTGTCAGGGTAGGGAGGCCTGGCGGTACTGCTGGTGGCATGCCAGCCCCAGGAAATGCCAGGACTGCTAACCTCCCTGGTGAAAGGTGGGTAGGGGGCACCTGATAATCTCTAGCCACCTCATAAATGCACAGTCTTGGCTGGGGAAAGCCATCTGTGAGGCCTGGGATTCAGTGTAGGAGAGGTATGGAACGGAACGGATATCAGCCCTAGACATCAGGGGCCTAAAAGGGCAGTCTCCCATCTGGGCAACATCCCAGATGGGAGACTGGGACAGTTTTCCATGAAGAGCAAGAGACTTGGGATTCCAAATGGCCTGAAGGGGAGGCCTTCCCAGGCCAAGGGTCAGTGAGGACCTAGTCAGGGAACTTCTGGTGGGACTGGATGTATTTAAATCAGCAGGTCCTGATGATCTCAACCCCAGAGTGCTGAGGGAGTTAGAGGTCATAGCAGGACCCCTGGCACAGCTTTACGAGCACTCATGGTGCTCTGGCATTGGCCCTTTTCCAGTCCTCTGGCACAATGTGGTTCCCATTTTCAAAAAAGGCAGGAAGGAGGACCCAGGAAATTATAGGCCAGTTAGTCTTACCTCGGTCCTGTGTAAGCTTTTTGAGAGAATTATCTTGGTGCATGTCCATGAGGGGCCAGCAGGGGAGATTATGCTTAGGGGCAACTGATATAGGTTCATTAGAGGCAGGTCTTGTCAGACCAACTTGGTGACTTTCTATGACCAGGTCACAAAATCCTTAGACACAGGTGTAGCAATGGACGTAGTCTTTCTGGACTTTAGGAAGGCCTTTGACACGGTCTCTCACCCCATTCTCATTAAAAAACTAAGAGACTGTGGCACTGATACCTACACAGTCAGATGGGTCACTAGTTGGCTGGAGGACTGCACCCAGAGAGTGGTGGTAGATGGGTCTTATTCAACCTGTAGGGATGTGGGCAGTGGGGTTCCCCAGAGCTCGGTCCTCGGGCCTGCATTGTTCAACATTGTCACGGTGCAGGGACCTAGCAGCAGCCGTGATCTCCCTAGCACCCCCTACCATGCCAAGTTAACTGTTTAGCACCCTCAGTCTCGCCCACCACGTCTTGGTGTTATATATCTTTTAAGGGAGGCTGCCGCACTGTTCCCTATGACACGGTGCTCTATATGTCCTGGCCCCTATCCTATGAGGGGTGACCCGGTGCGCCCCAGCCTTACGGGCTACGCATGCCTCCAACCTCCCCTTTAGCACACCTCAAGCCTTGCAGTTGTATTGGACGTTATCTGGTCAGTTTCCTGTATACACCCTTCACTGGTGCCCCTGGGCTTGTCACGCAACCGGCGCCCCTCTATCCACTAGCCCTCTTGGGCCTACTAATTATATCCGCCCCCTTCCTGGGGTCTGCTCAATATACTCGCTCCTCCTGGGGCCTCTCCACGTACAGACGGCACCCCTACTGGGGCCTGTCCCGCACTCCTCGCCCTCTCTCACCCACACTGGGGCCTCATAAAATACTGCCCCGCAGGGCCGGGATCACCAGGAACCCCCACACTCTTGGGTAGCTCCCCTGAAATTATCCTGCTAGCCACCCCTACTGGGGTTGGGGTCAGGACACCCCCAAACGCCACACTCTCTACCACACTAATTATCCCGATAGTCACCCCCACTGGGGTTGGGCCACCCCAAAATGCAGCACTCTTTACCGTGCTGGGAGCACCCCCACCTTACTGGGGAGCTCCTAATGAGGCCTCCTCCTTCCCCTACAGCCTCACCCAGTCCTCCAGTATAACAATAACTAAACAGAACCATAAGCCAGCTGGCTGTAACACAACAACAAGCCTCCTGGCTATAACATAGGATCTAGGCCCACCTGACTTTCTTGCAAAGGCCTCCCACAGTCAGGGTTCTCTCCACCCTTACCAGGATGCAGCCCCTTGGGTGTTCCAGCTGCACCGCACATCTCTGCTCAGCTTGGCTGTCTTGCAGAGCTCCTGCACCTCAGACTGCCAGAAGGGAACTGCCCTTAGGCTTTGGCCTGGGCTGTTTATAAAGGCCCAGCCCTGCTCCCTTCTGGTCACGTGACCAGCCTGGCTGCTCCGGCAACCAACACCTGTGCTGTCTCAGGGAGCTTCAGCAGCCCTTATTCCTTAATAGGAACAGGGCACCCAAGTGCTCCTGTGACAAACATCTTCATCAGCAACTTGGATGGTGGGTGGTAAAAAGCACCCTATTCAAATTCAAAGATGACACTAAGATGTGGGGGGGGAAGTGGGCATGCTAGAAGGGAGGAATAAGCTGCAGTCGGACCTAGACAGGTTACAGGGGTGGGCAGGAATAACAGTCACAAGCTGGCAGAGGGTAGATTCAGACTAGACATCAGGAGGCGCTACTTCATTGTCAGGGTGGCTAGGAACTGGAACCAACTTCCAAGAGAAGTGGTGCAGGCTCCTACCCTGGGGGTCTTTAAAAGGAGGCTGGATGAACACCTTGCCGGGGTTGTTTGACCCCCGGTACTCAGAGGGTCGGACTTGATGATCTGCTTAGTTCTCTTCCGACCCTAGGAACTATGAAACTAGGTCCCAGAGAGGGGACCACAGCTGGAGGGGGTGAAGGACACAATCTGCGAGGCATGGCCACAGTGTAGGACAGGTATGGAGCTGCACCTAAATGGGCACCTGGGTAACATCTGAATCAATTTTCCATCAAGCCATGCAGGAGAAAGAGGGATGGGAGGTTGGCTCAGAAACATGAGGGCAGGCCAAGATCTAACCAGCACCGGAAGGCCCCCTGTTACAGGCTACCATCCCTTCTGCATTCACCCCATTCTGCCTTAACACACATAAAGTAGACAAGGTTCTTTGGGTCAATCTAATATTTTTTATTAGATCAACTGAATAGTTGGAGAAATATATCTTAGCAAGCTTCTGGATTTTAAAACCCTTTGTCAGGCTGAGGAAGCATCTGCAGTTGGTGTGTGTTCTTCTTGAATGGAATAAATAGTAAAGAAGCCAAAGGTTGGGCTGCAGGCAAGAAAGCCAGTCAGGGAAACTGTAAATTGAGGTGTGAGGGGTAAGAGACAGGTTGGGGGGGGGAAGAAAGGGGGATGTTACACACAAAAGGGGAGAGGTATCTGGGGAGTCAGATGTCAGGCAGGTTATAGTGTGTCATAAATCCAATGTCTCACTATGAGGGAATACATACTCCTTACTAAATAGCTGTGTAGTCCCATTGGCTCTACATAAGACCTGCATTTGTAGGGAAGTGTTAACTGATGAGATCTGTAGTTTGCAAAGTTTATGTGGGATAAAAATGCTGAGTCGGAGATCAGCAGTCTGGGGACTGCAGGAGAATTCAAATTGACCTCATCTTAAACATATTCAAATATCTACAGCATTTTGTTTAAAACAGAAAGTTCAGAGCTGTATGAAGAATGACTAGATGTTTCTGTGCGTGGGACAAAAGGAGAGGGAGCCTGGTCCCTCAGTGTGCGGTTCATGCAAACATCTCCACTGGTGCAAAATGAGAACAAAGTGGGTGTAAAATGCTACTGAGTCACAACAGTAGCATTTTATTCACTCTGCACTGGCAAAAATGATTGCGCAAGGTTTAGAGCAACACAGGATCCAGCCTTAGGTCTCTGGAGGATGTATTCTTCTCACAACTGTCTCTAATTTTATCCAAATATACATATATATACAATGGTCTGTTATAAACCGATGGATTTAAATTATGGAAATGTTTCATTTAGATGTTTGTGTTGCAATTGAATAAGGGTAGAGTATGGCTGATGTCTCTCCCTGCCCTGCTCCTTTTCCTCCATAATCATCATGCATGCAATATTATATCTTTATTTCTGATCCTTGAAGTCACTTTGATTGCCTCTTCTTCCCAAGAATAGGTGCTCCAGCAAAGTCAGCTACCTCCAAACATGTTCATTTCTATGACAGTGGCATGCAGTACTTCTTGGATGTTGCTTCCTCATTTTACAAGCTTTTGAGTGAATTGATTTAATTCCACAAGATTGTCCAGTGGAAGTCCAATTCCACTGGACTAGTGGGGAGCCCAGCTATAAAGTAATACAATCTAATCACATGCCACAACTCTAACCTCTTCCCACAAAAGTTCACTTCTCTGCTAGGAGGCCAAATGCTGATAGCCTTTCTCAGTTCATGTTTGGATGAACTCCCACAGTCTTCTCTACAACTTGCCTGCTTAAGGACTTCAGGACTTAGCCTATGGTAAATAAAATTAGTTGGCAAGTCCTGAAAAGCTTTTCTTCATTACTCTAGGGTTCTGATCCAGCAAAACATCTAATAACACGCTTACCTTTTACCTCATGTTAGTACAACTTAAATGCCTACTTTAGAAATATTGCTATCTCAGGGTCTAAGAACAACATCCCCAACAAACCTGCCCAGCTCTCAAGTTAACAGGTCAGATATAACAATGAAGGTGGATAAGTTTGTCTAAGAAGCCTTCCTCAGCTCAGTACCAGGAGCCAGGGACAACTTCAATATCTGCTAGCAACCACCCGGGTGCAAGATACCTCGGAGCTGAAGAAAAGATTGGAGGGCTACATCTCACCTTCAGTACCAGCTGGCATAGTTGTCTAGACATGTAGGGAGAGCACAATGAATCATTTCACGCGGTGGTGTCTACCCCATCTCGACCCCATCCTCATCTGCAGGCCTATGTCATGATTGTACATGGGTATGCCCAGTGGTGTAACTGTGGGGGGGAGGGGTGGGGTGACCGGGTAAGCTACCCTGGGATCCCTGTCATTTCTGGGTATGTCTATGGCATTCCTGGGGACTGACATCAAGAGACAAGCCCGACCTACGCATTTCCAATCTGCCTATGCGGCAAACGTGTGGAGTGGTCACCTCAAGACTGAAGTGGAACATGAACAACGCCACACGCAGGAACATGAAACTGCTAAGATCCTGAGAGTGCCAAAAATGCCTACATCCTTATTTTTTTGTCAAGCAGTACATGTGGAACAGGAGCGAGGGGCAGGCTTGTCTCTCAATAGTAATCTGGCTATCCGTAGCAGCCCCCACCTCCTCCCAAACTATTAACCATATTAGCTGAAGGAAATCACAATCTGGGCACAGATTCCCCTTTTTGCACAGACAGCAAGAACCCTTTGGGTGTTTAGCTGATTTTTTAAAACATCTTTTAAAACCCTCTTAGGGACCATAACTTGAGCATATTGCATTTTAATTTTTAATGTTTATTCATCAAATGTTTTCAGAAATACTGAATCAGAAGAAAACTGCAAGTAAGTAAAAAATTTAAAATGCCCATGTTTTTAATTTACAGTAGAACTATTAAATACATTTATGAGAGGAAACTTATTAGAGAGGCAACCCTCTTTCTTTGTCACAAAAAAGAAACTTTTTAGGTCAAAGCAGTGATGTTTAAATCTGGTTCTTTGGTTTAGCCAGTCTAAACCATGAAGTAATAGTGCAAATGTGGATGTGGTTGTTAAAAAGAGTTTGCTGTTGTATAATTTTCTGTTTATTTCAGAAACTGGTTTATAGGGAAAAATGATTATTTTTTTTCCCTCCTGGTGTGGTGCATAGATTATCCTACGCCATAAAGCCATTTCAACTTTCTACTATTTAGGCTTTTAATTTTCAACATGGCCCTGTGCCTTGTTTTCATGTTAAACTGATAATCTTCACATTTCTTTAGGACATATTAGTGCACTGCAAAAAAGTACAAAAAGTAAAATTCTGATGTCTGCAAATGGTTATGGTATGTTCATGATTGGGGACTTGACAGACTAGAGAAAAATCTTCTATGGTCTTAACTGTACAACAGTAGAAAAATCTGCCAAAAGACATAATGGTTACACTGAATTTTATTGAACAGTCCAAAATATTTGCAGTTTAGCATTGCCAATTAGAAAATACTTGCCAATTAAAAACTGCTTGTAGTGGGGAAAATATTTCTTAGCTTTACAATATCATCAATATTTGTGTCTTCTTGTATCCAGATGCATTTATTGAACAGTTTACACGCAAATAATTATCCTGTCTATCTTTGGAATAGCATTTTAATGACCACAGAAATCTAAAGGATCAGCTAATAATGAAGAGGCAATAAGCAGGAAACTTGGTGGTCTTTTGCCCCCCTGCATTTAACATTACCTCCAGAATGAGTGAATGCTTTCTAATAATTAACAGGAGGGACCCATTTACAAACAAAGCAGAATGAATTAATCTTAGTAGCCCAGAGTTTTTTCTCAGTTATACTGGTACCAATCTACACCATGGATGCGATAGCATGGTTATTTCCAAACTTCCACAGTTCTGAAAGAGGAATCTTGCTCACTGTCTCAAATGCCATTTTATATCCACATATTAAGATAGGTATTTTTTTCCTACTGAAATTAAAACTGCAAACAGAACAACAAACCACTATCATCACAAATAGATCATTTTAGTTGCCATGGGTAACCACTGCCAGTAAGGTATTCAGGCACTGGAATAGCAAGCACTGATATCCCGCTTTGAAAGTGCTGACTGTGCGTCACATTGCAAACTTAAATAATTATTATGTGTAGGAGGGTGGTGGCACCAACAGGATATATACTTGTAATGAGTCATTCTTTAAATAGCTTAATTTGTCATCCTCAAATAAAGGTGGGAGGGACTTATCCAGTATGAAAGGCAGTGTGAAAAGCCTGAATTGTTAATAAAGTAAAATAATAGCTAGCCAGCCAGAAAAAGCTGGACAAAAATAAGTTTAATGGTGGTAGGACTAAAGGCAGAAAACTTTATTGAGAAAGGATTACATTTTTAGAGGTTTTATTGGTGCCTGATGAACAGAAAAACACTGTACCTAAAAATACAATACATACAATACCACAAGGTGAGAGGGGGGACCTGCAGTCTGCCCTCCCATCCCTGGCTCCCTCCCCAGCCCGTCTCTCACCCACTGACTCCTCAATTTACATCTTCACTGACTGCCTGTCTTGCATACATGCCAGCCTCTGGCTTCTTTACTATTCATTTAATCCAGGAAGAGCACACACCAACTGCAGATGCTTCCTCAGCCTGACAAACCTGAAAGCTTGCTAAGAAGTTTTTTTCTAACTATTTAAGTTGGTTGAATAAAAGCTATCAGATTCACCCAAAGAACCTTGTCTGCCTATGTCCTTAGACCAACATGGCTACAACCTACACCCTGGTTCTATAGTGAGCACTTGCGTGTCTGTGTTGATGTATGGGTATCAAACTCAAACTGGTCAGTGGGCCATACTTTCACCAGTGGGGCTGCCAGAGGTCTGGTTTCTGACTATCACTGCTGCCACTCACCTGTATAGCCAGGTGCTACTGATTTCTGTGGCCAGCAGTGATGAGGGATGATAAATTAGGCACCAGATACATAGAGGCCATGGCAGTGGTGTACTGAGGGTCCCTGGCACCTGGGGGGCAACACCTGCATTTGCGTCCCATCCAGGATGATCCGAGCAGGGTGTGGGGCTAGGGCAAATCAGCCTGTGCAGGGCCCTGCCTCTTTCCCCACAGCACATCTGCAGGGAAATTACCCGCGTGGCACACTGGCCACGAGGGGAGGGGCGCTGGCTGGAATTTCCAGCTGGAACTGCGGAACAAGCCCACAACCTGCTGGGCGGGGGGGTGGGCGACCCACACATCAAACATGGAGGAGCCCTGTCCTCGCTGGCCAGCCAGCGCCCCCCCTCAGCCAGTGCCTGGTGGCCATGGCCCTCTACCACGACCCCCACTGGCATGCTTCTGGGCCATGGCAACACTTCCTCCCTCGTCAGTGTGAGGCTGATGAGAGGACTGAGGGATGTGACCCCCACAAATAGGCAACTCTTGTCCCCACTCCTTCATTCTTGCACCCCTGCCACCACAGACAGTGTGCAGGCAAGAGCTAGTGGTTGGATTTCATAGCTTTCACAGATTTCTAGGATCGGAAGGGACCTGGCAGATCATCAGGTCCGACCCCCTGCTCCAGGCAGGATAGAGCGCTGGGGTTAAGTAACCCCAGCCAGATGCCTGTCCAATCTCTTCTTGAGAAGGGGTATGCGTCAATTCCCTTGGAAGCCCATTCCATATTCTTGCTTTGCACACTGGTGGCTCATGTTCATTTTTGCATCAGCCAGGACTCCGAAATCTCTTTCCACTGCCATGATGCTCAGAATGGTACCTCGCAATCTATAGGTGTGTTGGAGATTCTTTCTCCCCAGGTGCAGCACCTTGCATTTATCCCTGTTAAATCGCACCCTATTGTACCCATTTCCCCAATCTGTCCAAGTCTGCCTGAATTGACCTCTCATTTTTCATAGATTTTACCAATTTGAGAGGTAGTCCCTTAATATATATTATCCTTAATATATATTGGAACTGGGAGAAATTTGCTAAACAGAAGATGTTCTCCAATTATAAGTATGAGGTGTGAGAATGACATTTGTATGCTCAGACTTCAAATTCAGAGTTTTTTGGGTTTGAGTGCTTAAGTATGCAACTTTAACTCTGTGTACGTGCATGTGTGCATTCATTTTTATCAATAACGTAGCTGAGGAAAAACAAAGCAAACTTTCTTCAGTTACACAAGATATACATGCTGGTTGAACATGCTTATGAAATATGTTTGACAAATACTGCTATTTCCACTGAGTAATTTATTCATTGAATAGTATTTACATTGTGAAAGTTATCTGTCAAGTAAATGAACCATTCAATACAAACTAGCAACATTATTTGAACAACTTGTTCCTGGCATATATTTTCTGGCATTTGACCCACTTAATAGTGGCATAACTGAGAGTAGAATTTGACCACAAGATCAGTTTTCCCTGGAAGTCACAACAGTTTTGTGCTTCTGACAGTGACTTCCTGACTGATTTTGTACATGTTGCTTCCATTGTCTTTTTGTTTTAGTTTCCTTATCTCAAAATTAAGACATAAATAAATATTTTCCCCCAGGAATGCTCCTAGGCCTAACAAAATATTGTATGCAAAATAATATGTAATTATCAATATCCTTCAGACCAGTCAGAAAAAATAGTAGAAGTAGAACTCAGAAGCTCAGCATCCTTCTTGCTATCCCAATATTCACTTGCAGCAGCGTAGGGCTACCGCCAGGCACCTGGGACAAGTGGAAGAAGCTGCTTCTGGTTTGTGATTGCAAACGTGGCAGCAGCTGCTTCTTTTGATCCCTTTTCCACAAGTCAGCTCCTGAGGCAGTGGCTCCTATCACCCCTCTTCTAGTTAGACCTCTGTTCACTTGTAAATTATGGGGCTTTGATAAATACTATGAGGGGGTGGTTGTTTTGGAGATCATACCGTCATAGAAAATTAGGGTTTGAAGTGGGGGGGAAGTACCTGGAGCTAGGGTTAAGGGGAGAAGAGGGAAGCAGGGGTTGCATGCAACAGAGCTTGCCTGGTCTGTGGCTGCCCTTGTGACATACTGCATGGGACTGAGCCCTACCTGGGGCATCCCATGCCATGCTCATGTCCACACCCACCAGTCCCCACCCAGCCTGGGACCTAGCCAGCATGCAGCTTCTGGTGGGGCTGTTTCTAGTGAGGCCTCAGCTGGCCAGATGTTGCTCTGCTCCCCTCACCTCCAGTAGGAGCCACCCAACTGAAGTTTCCCCTGCCTGTCTGCCCAGGACAGCACAGCAGGGGCAGGAGTGGCAGGAGGAGACACCACTGGAGGTGAGGGGAGCAGAACAGCAGCCAGCTAGCTGCAGCCACACTGGGAACAGCCCCACCAGAAGCTGCATGTGCTGGCCAGGGCCTGGCCTCGAGGGACTGTCTGCTCCCTTCACCTCCAACTGCTGCTCCTGCCCCTGCCCTTGTTGTGCACCTGGGTGGGAGGGCAAAAGGAAGCTTCAGCTGGGTGGCTCCTGCCCCAGCACGTGGGTCTCTGGCTCCAGTTCCTAGATGCCTTCCACCTGCTCCACCCACCCACAGGTAACTGCTCATCACCCCAGGCTGGCAGAGCACGTGGCAGGCAGCTGGGAGCTGGAGCTGGAGCTCCACACCTGGGGCAGCAGCCGCCCAGCTTAAACTTCCCCCCAACCCACCTGTAGCAGCGCAGCAGGGGCAGAAGCAGCAGCCACAGCTGGAGGTGAGGGGAGCAGAACAGCCTCACTGGCCCAAGCCCTAGCCAAAACATGCAGCTCCTGCTGGGGCTGTTCCTGGTGCACCTGTGGCTACCCAGGTGCTGTTCTGCTCCCCTCATCTGCAGCAGCAGCAACTCCTCCTGCTCCTGCCCCTGCTGTGCTGCCCTGGGAGCTTCAGCTAGGCAGCTCCTGCTAGAAGCAAGAAGAGCAGAGCAGCCTCTGGCTGGCTGCAGCCACACTGGGAACAACCCATCAGAAGTTATGTGGTGGCTGAGTCCAGGTTGGTGGGTGCCAGTGGGAGCACAGCACAAGCTGCCCCAGCAGGAGCAGGTGGGACTTGGCCCCATATGGAGCATCACAGGGGCAGCTGTGGGCCAGATCCAGTCAGTTGGTGGGCCATGTCTGGCCCCCGGGCTGTATTTTGTCCACCCCTGATATATGGTCTAGCTCTAACTTCTTTGGGTCCACCCTTCAGGTAGCTGAAGGTTGTTATTAAATCCCAGCTCAGTCTTCTCTTCTGAAGTCTAAATAAGCCTGGGTCCACCTGCCTGTCTTCAGAAGTCATGTGTCCCAGCCCTCTAACCATTTTCATTGCCCTCTGCTGAACTCTGTCCGATTTATCCACATCCTTTCTGTAAGTGGGGGCCCCACAACTGAACACAGTACTCCAGATGTGGCCTCACCAGTGCCAAATAGAGGGCAATAATCACTTCCCTTGATATTCTGGCAATGCTCCTACTAGTGCAGCCCAGGATGCTGTTAGCCTTCTTTGCACAAGGGCACACTGTTGGATCATATTCATCTTATTGTTCACTGTAACACCCAGGTCCTTTTCTGCAGAGCTGCTGCTTAGGCAGTCAGTCTCCAGTCTGTACTGGTGTATGGGATTGTTTTGTCCTAAGTGCAGGACTTTGTACTTGTCCTTAATGAAGTTCATGAGATTTTGTTTGGTCCAATCCTCCAATTTGTTGAGATATTTCTGAATCCTAGTCTTGACCTCTAGCATATTTACTACTCCCCACCACTTGGTGTCCTCTGCAGACTTTCTGAGAGTACACTCCACTCCATCTTCCAGATTGTTGATGAAGATATTGAACAAAATTGGCCCCAGCACTGACCCCTGGGGCACCTCATTTGATACTAGCTGCCAGCTAGAAATTGATCCATTAATTACTACCCTATAAGCCCAAAAATCCAGCCAGTTTTCTATCCTCCTTACAGTTTATTCACACAACCCATACTTCCTCAGCTTCTTTGCTAGAATGCTGTGACATACCATATCAAATGCCTTACTAAAGTCAAGGTATATCATATCCACTGTCCAACCTATATCCACAGAGCCAGTGCTCTCACCATAGAAAACAACCAAGTAGGTCAGGCATCACTTGCCCTTGGTGAATCTATGCTGACTGTTCCTAATCACCTTCTTCACCAACAGCTTAAAAATGGGTTCTTTGATATTCGGCTCCATGAGTTTTCTAGGGACTGAGGTGAGGCTGACCACTCTGTAGTTCTCCAGATCCTCCTCCTTCACTTTCTTAAAGATGGGCACTATATTTCTTCTTTTCAAATCAACTGGGACCTTTTCCAGTCAACGCAAGTTTTCAGAGATAATTGCCAGTGGCTCTGCAATCACATCAGCCAACTCCCTCGGCACCCTTGGGGGCATTGCATCTGGCTTCATGGACTTGTACTTGTCCAGCTTTTCTAAACAGGGCTTAACCTATTCCTTTTTCACTGTTCACTGCTCAGTCCCTGCCCAACTTGTGCTGTCAGGTGCAGTAGCTGACTTTTTCTGTGAAGACTGGGGTAAAAAAGGTGTTGAGTTCTTCAGCCTTTTCCTCATCATCTGTCACTAGGTTGCCTCCCCCATTCAGTAATGGACCCACACTTTCCACAATCCTCCTCTTGCTACCAAAATACTTGTAGAAACCCTTTTTGTTACCTGCATGTCCCTATCTAGCTGCAACTCCGACTGTGTTTTGACTTTCTTGATTTCATCCCTGAATACCCAGACAATATTTTTATACTTCTCCCTAGTAGTTTGGCCATATTTCCACTTCTTGTAAGCCTCCTTTTTTATGTTTTAGCTCATTGAAGAGTTCCCTGATCAAGCAAGTTGGTCTTCTGCCATACTTGCTAGTTTTCCTGTGCAAAAGAATGGTTTGTTCCTCCTCTCTCAGTAAGGTTTCTTTAAAGTACAACCAGCTCTCCTGGATTCCTTTACGCCTTAAACTGACCTTCCAGGGGATCCTGCCCATTAGTTCCCTGAGTGAGTCAAAGTCTGCTTTTACTCTGCTGCTCTACTTCCTTTTGTCAGGATCCTGAATTCAATCATCTTGTGGTCACTGCTGCCCAAGCTGCCATCCACTTCTGCATTCCCCACCAATTCTTCGATGTTTGTGAGCAGGTCAAGAAAAGGGTGGTCCCTTGTTGGCCTCTCCAATACTTGCACTAAGAAGGTGTCCAGAGCACTCTCCAAAAACTTCCTGGATTGCCTACGCAGTTACAAAAGGCAGGTGTGTAATTACAAAAGACAGGTATTGCCCTCCCAGTCGATGTCAGGGTGATTAAAGTCCCTGATGGGAGCCAGGGCCTAGATCTGGAAACTTCTTCTAGCTGCTTGAAGAAAGCCTCACTCACCTCATCCTCCTGGTCTGGTGGTCTATAGCAGACCCCCACCATGACATCACCCTTGTTGCTCTCCCCTTTGACACTAACTAAGAGACTCTCAACAGGCCTGTCTCCAGTTTTATACTGGTACTCTGAGCAATCATACACAGCTATTTTGTATAAAGAGTAACTCCTCCTCCTCTTCTCCCCTGCCTGTCCTTCCTGAACAGTTTTTACCCATCCATGACCATAACTCTGTCATGTGAGCTATCCCATCAAGTCTTTCTTTTTCTAGTTACATCATAGTTCTGTGACTGTGTGAGGATTTCCTGTTTTTCCTGCTTGTCTCCCAGACTCCATGCATTCAGGTACAGACATCTGAGATAACGAGCCGATTGCTCCACTTTCTCAGGAAGAATGAGAAGGCCTTCTTCTGCTTATGCTTCTTCTAGGTCACCTGCTTCCCCATTTACCTCAGGGCTTTTGTCTCTATCCCCTAGCAAACCTAATTTAAAGTGCTCCTCAATAGGTTAGCAAGCCTATCTGTGAAGATGCTCTTCCCTCTCTTCATTAGGGGGATCCTGTCTCTTTCTAGCAATTCTTCTTGGAGCAACACCCCATGATGGAAGAAACCAAAGCCCTGCTGCTGACACCATCTGTGCAGCCATACTTTGATCTTCAGGATGAATGTGTTCCTGCCCAGGTCCTTCCTTTGGACTGGAAGCATCTAGGAGAATACCACCTGAGTCTCTCTCTATCCCCTTCATCTTGTACCCAGAGCCATGTAATCTCTTTTGATCTGCTCAGGGTCCTTCCTAACTGTATCACTGGTGCCCACATGAATAAGCAGCATGGAGTAGTAGTCAGATGACCAGATGAGTCTCACTAATCCTTCCATGACATCTTGGACCTGAGCTTTAGGCAAGTCAGCAGATCTCCTGAAACAACAGGTTAGGCAGGCAGATAGATGCTTCCATCCCCCACAGAAGGGAGTTGCCACTCACCTGTCACTTGCTCTTGGTGGCTGTGCTTTCTATCCTCCCAACCTTGGGGAGGCCTGGGCTGGCCTTTCTGTTAATGGAACATGTGCTTTCTCCTCTGTTTCAAGGTCTCCACATCTTTTCTCCAGCCAAACTGCTGAAGGTGGGGATAAAGACTTCTGGTTCCTGACAGAGGTTGGAAGCTTACAGTTTTCACCTTTTTGAGAGTCCATGTCCTCTTCCTTCTCCAGCTCCACCTCTGGCAGTCCTTCCACCACAGCTCTAGATCAACATATTGTATTAGAAGTCCTATCCAATTCCAGTCACTTTCCCAGCCAATTTCACATACAACTGAATTGTGTGTATGTGTGTGTGTATATATGCATATATATATATATATATATATATATATAAAATGCACACATTCTTCCCGATTCTGAGTACATTTTAAACATTATTTAAGTGGTTGATAACACTGAAGAACTAATTTTCATGTACACTGCATCTTTGTTATCGCACTCACTGCAAGGCCCCTTTTACTGTATCATATAAAGGATATTTTATATAATGCTTTGACTTGCCTTAGCTAACTTGTTAGCTAAGGCTGACCTACTTTTTGTCACCTTTCCTTTGCAAGACAATGACTAAATCAGAATCAGGACTTGCTTGTCCAGAACTGCATTTCAGTTGGCTGACTAGGCATTTCTGATATCACAGCTGTGGAGTAGCTTCCACTTCACATACAAACCCCTACACCTTTTTGGAATATGAGAAAGATATAAAGACAGAGTATGTTGTGCATGGGAGGCAAAAAGACTGAATGCTATGAGATCTTTTAGCATTCTTAACTTTGACATAAGTGAATTTTTAAACTGATTTATGAATCTAGATTGTTATACTGTGGATATCCTTGTAGATTGCTAGTTACCTAACTTAGTAAAGCAATGAGTTTCTGCCAAGCAAAATAATTCAGAATATTTTCAGTTAACCCCCTCTCCCCCGCCAAAATATATATTCATTCAGTCACAGCCCTTCCAGTGAAGTGACAGTTGGAACAGACATGATGGCATGATAATAAAAAGACATTTCATTATAAACAGAGCAGCATTTAAAGTCTCTACAGACTGTCAAGTGATGAGTGCAGTATTATGAATGCCAGTGTTTCATTGCTGCTGATTGCATTAATTTTCATTGTATGGGTATTACAAGCCCATCTGAGGACTGGGTTGTAAACTCAGACAATCCTAAAAGTCAATTATAAACACTTTCTCATTATCTTACTGAAATTAAGCAACCTCCAATAGAGTTAGGACCTATATGCCTAAATAGCTATTTTAAAAATACAGGCCTAAGTCCTTTCCAGTCATTGGTACCGACTTTATTTTTGCTGGGGGGAGAGGTGGGGCTAAGATGATGGACATGTGGAAACTTTTATGCATTTCAGGTAACAGCCCTCTTCCCAAGGGGGGGGCAGGTCCCTCAGGCCCCTATGTACTTGACACCTCTGTTTCAAATTTAACAGGCCAGTTTTATTTCATTCTATAGCTTTCACTTTAGCCCTGTTAGGTCCATTACTTTCAGAAGTTTGTTTACTCCAACATACAGTGACAAATCATATGGAGCAATATGGAACTAGCTGGCTGTGTAGCTGGACATCGTATTAATCTCAAGAGACCAATTAGAATGCTTCTATTTTGTGTCACTTAGGTGTTATTAATGAAGCCATGATAATTTACATATCAGTATATTTTGTTTCTGAGCCAGCAAAAATCAACTTTTTAAGCAAGCATTTGAAAAATGATAATATTTTTTATAATTTGCCTATGTTTAATGTAAAACAACTTTCTATTATGATATTTTAATAAAATATACATAGCTGTCAGATTCAGGACTGTTTTTTCAGTCTGCCTGTGAGCCCTTCAGCTACTCAAATATTATTCAACAAATAATGTATTCACCAGGTTTCACCATTATTCACTGAATGCATTATTTGAAGCAAACTCTTTTTTCCCCGCAGTCAAGCAACTGTGAGTACAACTTGTCCAAAATGCCAGAATACATGCCTGCCTTTTGTATGTCCCTAAAAAATGACAGTTCCCTCAGTTTAGACTTACAACACTGGTTTTTGTACCCTTTTTTTTCAGTTTGCTTAACTTCATTACTAGAATTTATTAATATCAGAAATGTAGAATCACTTAATGGTGACTGCCAGTGTTGTTTATGCTACAGGAATTAATTTCTGGTCTTTCACAGCTTCCCATGCTGCTAGCTTTCTGAATCATTCACTTTGCAACTTGCTTCCTCATTATGTGTGTTTATCTATATGAGTATTTATATGGCCACCACCATCACTGTAGTACCAACCACCTGCATCCCATCTGTGTACACTGAAATATAGTCAAATGGGGTAATACATGCTTTAAGAAAAAGCAAAATATATATGTTCCTTTTAGATTACTTTTATTTTAGATTAAGTAAAAAACAAGCCAGTCAAGAACAAATATGCAGTTGCTATGTCTGAGGTGTAGATAAATTAATGAACCTGTCTCTAGTACTCTAAATCAGTGGTTTTCAATCTGTGGTATGCTGACCTCTGGGCATTCACAGACTATGTCTAAGGGGTCTGTGAAAAATGACTATGATGAATCAAAAGTATATGAATACCAACACTTACAGTTCAAAGGGGATGTTACCTCCATTCAGAATTTCCAAAGGGGTCCATACATCCTTTGAAATGAAAAAATTCTACTCTAAATTCAAAACCCTTCATGAATTCTAAATTCTCATGTTGTGCCTATAGTCTTTCCACCTAGAAAATACATAGGAGTTTTTTTTCTGAAAGCCCTAGGTAAGATTTTGGATATCAGTTTTATTTTTATGAAGTGAAAAGTCCTACAAGTGCACAAAAGCATTAAAAAGGCACAGTTATGTTTCAGATTGAAATAATACCCCCTTATTATGTTATATTACCATGTAATAACATGACAAGAAACAAAACTATACATGCTCACTGGGTATGCCTACACCTGCAAATAATCCAGCAGAAGTTTACTCTAAAGTACTGTACAGTAAACTCCCCTGGGTACACATCTACATGTACAGGGATGCAAAAGCAGATTTGCTGCTTCTAGCAGCAGACTGCTCCCGCTCCCTGCAGCCCTGCACTGAGCCGCTGCAGCAGCCAGGGAGAGATCTAGGCTCCCCCTGGGTGCTAGCCCAGGGGCTGGCAGGGATCATGGGGTCAAGAGACAGCTGTCTTCTGGCAGGGGCTGGGACATTGATCCCTGCCCCCAGGAACAGCCTGCTATTGGGGTGGGCTCTGCCACTGGAGCCTAGACAGAGACAAAGTCCTCCTGCCCCAGCAGCAAGGAGCTCCCAACCCTGCTTCACGACCATGGAGCTGGAGCTGGGAGATCCTTTACTCCCGGCACAAGCTCCACAGTGGCAGGGCCCAGAATGGGAGATTGTTATCTCCCAGCCTGGGCCCTGCAACCATGGAACTTGGGCTGGGAGATAAGGATCTCTCAGCCTGGGCCCCGTGACTGTGGGGCTCAGGTTGCTCCCAAGGGTCTTCCAGCTCCCAATCCCCAATCATGAAGCAGGGACTGGGAGTTCCCTGTTACCCGGGCAGGGGGACATTGTCCCCACCCAGGCTCTGGTGATGATGTCCACCCTGGCAGCAGGCATCTCCTGGGGGCAGAGAACAGTCTGCCACCCCCTGCTGCCCAGCTGATCAGGCATCTACACGTGTGCTACTATGCAGTAAATAATCTCAAGTAAATTTGCTACTTGCATTTGCAGGTAGCAAATTTACTCATGATTAGAGCAAATTACTGCACAGTAAATGTCTGTATGTGTAGAGTGATGCTTACTGCACAGCAATGAGCTGTAATCTCAAGTAAAGTGTCTTGTGTAGAGAAGCCTAGTAATGATTATAAACTCCTAGCCTGGAATTATGCAACCACTGTGATAAGGAACCTGATTTCCCATCTCTGTAGCACTGATAAAATTCTCTTCATCTTAGTAGATGAGGAATCAGTTTTATTGTAGTGTAAGGGCCTGGATAGTCGTTCTCTAGGGCCCTTCCACTGGCCTAAGAAGATTTAAAGCTGATCCAGGCTAGCAGATGGAGTGACAGAGAACCTCTCTTAGTAGAACTGATTTTTAATATAAATTGTATTGAACATATTCATTTAAAATTTCTCTTTATTACTGTGTATAGGATTACATCTTGTAGAAGTTTAAGTGCATCCAGATGAACCTGCATGTGCCTTTTGCTGCATCTCAAAGCAGTTTGAGACATGGCAAGAGGCATGTTGGGAACCAAGACATGTTCCCCAAGCTGCATATTTGCAGAAAGTGCTCAAAAATTGATATCTGGATATCCAGGTATCAAAAAACAGTCCCCAGAAAAGGAACAGAACGGAACAGGCAACCAGACACTCAGGTCTTCCAAAGAAATGCTCTGGTAGCTGGCCAGAGTATCTCTATGCCTGCCCCTTCCCCTGATGCTGCAGCACACTGCCTGCTCATACAGCGCAAACAGTGATGCAGGCTGTGGAGACCTGGACGCAGGCTCCCTTCCAGGTAAGTAGCAGGTGCGTGGGAGGGTTGTGAGGGTGTGGGGGATCATGGGGGGCAGCTTGGAAGGGGTGGTTCCCCCACCTGCCCACTGTAGGGATCACATGCCCCCCATATGTCCCACAAGCCCCCCTGCAGGATCCCAGCCCCCCCCTGCAGGGCCCACATGCCCCCCCTTGCAGGGCCCCAGTCCCCCCACATGGCCCACAGCTCACCCACAGCAGAAGTGGCCATCGGGGCTTTAAGACCCCCCCATGCAGCATGGAGCAGCACGGCTCAGGCACCTGGCATTGCTTGTGCCATATTGTGTGGGCCTGGTCAATTTCGGTGTAGTGCCGTGTGCCTCTGGGCAGCTTCAGGCCACTTGGGCTGTCACCTGGGGCTTGTGGGGACTGCCTGTCACACCGAGTTGGGTTCTGCATGCATAGAACTGGCCTGGCCTGATGGTGCATGGGGCCTGTGTACACAGGACCCAACCTGACATCACAGGTGGTCCTTGCAAGTGGTGCAGGACCCCATGTGATAGCCTGAGCAGCGCAGAGCTGCCCAAAGGTGCAGACAGTACACTGAGCCAGGTTGGGCCCATGTGATATGGTACAAACGGCGATATGGTACAAGCAGCGCTGGGTGCCAGGCAGCTGGGGCTGAGCCACACTGACTTACACCATATGGGGTGGTGGGGGCTGTGCCAGGAAGCCCCAAGTTCCCTGATGGCTGCTGCTGCTGCAGGTGAGCTGTGGGCTATGCAGGGGGGCTGGAACCCTGTGGGGGGCATGTGGATCCTGGAGGGGGGGCTGGGGCCCTGCAGGGGGCAGTCCATGTGCTGTGCGGGGGGGGCTGTGCCCTGTAGAGGAGTAGATGAGCCACCTCTCCTGAGCAGTGCCCCCAATACAGTCCCCCCCACACCCACAGTCCCCCACAATCCCCCCACACCCACTCACACACCCACCCACATCCCCCTACACTCCTTCCCACACCACGCCTGAAAACCCCACATTCCCCCCACCCCATCATACACCCATTGTGGCTGCAGCTGTGGAGCAGGGGCAGCTGTCCTCATATCCTAGTTAATGAAGGGGTCAAAGGGAGCACTAATTGTTCTATGATAAGAAAATCAAAAGAAAATATCAAAACATATAGATATTTAGAATGTATTTTATTATGAACATAGAGATATTGTAGGCTTCCAAATTCCTTTAGCATTGTAAATATATCAATAAACATTTCCCAATTCATCTCTCATCTCTCTCTGTCTCTCTGTGTGTGTGTGTGTATATACACACACACACACACGTATATATGATGACAGGTGATCACTTGTGAACAAGTAAGGTTGTCTTCCAAGAACCTTAATACTGAGTCCACAGGTGGCTCCATAGCCCAATTCTAGATCCGCATGTCTTGTTTCAGTGAGGACAGGTGTTTCCAGGAGGGATGGGCACTGTGTTGCTGCATTGTTCTTTTCACCTGTTCCTTTTTTCCTCTTCTGCCTGTTGATGAGCTGTTTCATAGTGTTGAGGTTCCTCCCAAAGAGCCTTCCTCCATTTTGGTCAGTCCTGTGCAACGGTCTCTCAAGTGTTGATATCAATGTTACACCTCTTCATATTTGCCTTCAGGGTGTCTTTGAAGCATTTTCTTTGCCCTCTGCTACTTCACTGACCTTCTTTCAGCTATGAGAAAAAGATTCTCTTTGGAAGGTGGGAGTCAGGCGTGCAAACAATATGTCCTGTCTAGTGAAGTAGGTTTTGGATGATCATGGCCTCAATGCTGTTGGAATTTGCTTTGGCCAAGATGCTGATGTTTGTACATCTATCCTCCCAGCTAATCTGAAGGAACTTGTGAAGGCACCATTGGTGGTACTTTTCCAACCTCTTCAGATGTTTTCTGTATGTGGTCCACGTCTCCGAGCCATACAGCAGAGTTGGAATGACAATGGCTCAATAAACCAATAGCTTTATTTCAGCAAAGATGTCGTTATTTAAGAAGACTCTCTTACTCACACATCCAAAGGCTGACCTCAAACATTTCAAGCAGTATTGTATTTCCACTTTGATGTCTGCCTTTGATAAAAGATGGATTCCAAGATAGGTGAAGTGATCCATGTTTTCCAGCAATTCTATATTGATTTGACTGGGGCAGGGGGTTGTTTCTCCATTTGGAGCTGGTTGGTACAGGACTTGTGTTTTCCTGATGTTTAGAGTTAGGTCAAGAGTCTCATAGACTTCCAAGAATACTTTAAGAATGGTTTGGAGGTCCATTTCATATTGAGCAACGACAGCTTTGTTATCCACACACTGCAGCTCCATTATGGATGTTGTTGTGTTCTTCATTTTGGACCTCAGTCTGTTGAGGTTGAAAAGTCTTCCATCTATCCTATACACAATTTTGATTCTAGGTGGGAGGTTTCTGTTGATGAGGTGCATTCTGGTGGAGATGAAGATGGAAAACAAAGTTGGAGTGATGATGCAACATTGCTTCACTCCAGTTTTCACTTCAAATGGTTGTTTGATTCCCATTGCTGAGAACCCTTGCTGACATGTTGTCATGGAGAAGTCTCAGAACACTGATGAACTTGTTTGGGCAGCCAATTTTGGACAGGATTTTCCATAGGGCTTCATAGTTTGCAGAATCAAAGGTTTTAGAGAGGTCGAAGAAGGCCAAATAGAGAGGTCAATTTTGCTCATGACACTTCTCCTGGATTTAATGTGTTATAAAGATCATGTCCAAGATGGTCTAAAGCTGCTTTGAGATGCTGGAAGAATTTCTTCCACAAGTGGGAGAAGGCAGTTAGTGAGGATATAGGTGTTGACTTTCCCCAGGACTGTCCTTAGGCGGGGCTGAATTGCGGCAACTGCCCCAAGCCCCATGCTTTGGAGGGCCCCACAGAGCCAGGTGGGGAGGCCACAGCTGCTGTGTTTTATGTTTAGCGTCCCCTCCCACCCAGTGAGTTGGACATCTCTTTGTTTGTTCTGGCTGGAAGTTCCAGCCACCGCCCCTCCCACCATATCTGGTGTGCTGGGGCTTTCACTCCCAGAGTAAGTGTGTCATGGGATGGGGAGAGGGGGTCCATGCAGGCTGCTTTGCTGTGGGCCCCACACCCTGCTGGGATCATCTCTGACTTTCCCAGCAGTAGCCAACAGTGAGATTCCATGGTAGTTTCCACAATCAGCTCTGTCCCCCTTCTTGAAAATTGTAACAATCAAGGCATCCCTGAGGTCGGCTGGGATTTCTTCCTTGTTCTAGATTTTAAGGATGAGGACATGAAGGTGACATGTAAGTTGTTCTCCTCCTCCTTTGAAAATCTCTGGAGGTATTCCATCAACAATGGCTGCCTTGTTATTCTTCATTTTCCCGATGTCACTCCCAACCTCTGCCAGGGTAAGTGGCAAACCAAGGTCTTCTCTGATTGCTTTTTGTGGAACATTGTTGATCTTATCTTCATCGACAGTTGAGTCACGATGCTGAACATCCTCAGAGAAGGTGGACCATCTGAAACTCGCTCTCTATCTTGAAACTGATGTTCAAGGAACTGCTTGCCTCCAGAGGGAATCTCCACCTGTGTCTGGATGATACTTGTGAGTAAGCTACCTGAGATCTAACTAAATCAAGGGCAGGCAAAATGTGGCCTGCGGGCCAGATGCAACCCACCAGGTCATTCTATCTGGCCTGTGGGCCCCCTAAAAAATTTAGAAAATTAATATTTATCTACCCCTGGCTACCTGTCATGTGGCCTTCGATGACTTGCCAAAGCTCAGTAAGCAGCCCTCCACCCGAAATAATTGCCCACCCCTGAACTAAGTATATAGTTTGCAGTAACACAGATGTATAATCAAAGGCTACCATGCCACTGTTTGCTCTAAGGAATTTAGGCTCTGATATCTAAGGGCTCTGATATTGCTCTACCCTTTACCCTATTCCAACTTACTCCTTGTAACCAGTAAAGTTCTTCTTTGTATCTAGCATGGGAGACTCATTGGGAGTCTAGATTATGCCTTGGGGTCTCCTTGGTTCAGCTGACTATGGGAGACCACTATTTGTGCTTCAGACTGAGGGAAGCACCCCAAGTTCTTGTAGTGGATCAAGTACTCTTAAGAACTACTAGGCCTGTGTTTCCCAGGGGATGCAGGTCCAAGATCAGTCCAGACTGTGGATGGTGGTGGTGTTACCCCCAGGCTTGTGCCAGGGGTCCAGGAAGGGGTCAACCAGACGTGAGGCACCCCCAAGGAGGCACTTGGAACCTGGAAGGTGTCTGGGCACAGTGAGGCAGGCGGCTCAACACAGGAGGACCGCCTACTGGCCTGCCACAGGTTGCAGCCAACTTACCCCCAAAAGCTCTGAGAACAAGCCAGCAGCGAGAAGTAGCCAAAGTCAGGAAGGGGTCTGGCCATCTTCTCCCCAGAAGCTCCTGAGACCAAGCTGGCAGCAACCAGCAGCAGCAGGAACCTGGGACAGGAAGGGCCGTGGCCAACTTCATCCCAGAGGCTCCTCCTCCAGAGGCTCCTGAGGGCAAGTAGCCTTGAGCTGCTTGCCAGGGCAGCTTTTTATACTTCCTGGGCCAGCACAGCACAGTTTTTTAAACTGCTAGGTCCAGCACAGGTGCTGGCCCCAGGCTCTAGCTCCTCCTGGCTGCATATCTGGGAGGAGCTGGGCAGGGTTATTTTACCTCATGTGGCACAACTTGCCCCATACCAAAGTGCATGTCTGGGCAAGTGTGCTGAAGCAAAAATCCCTGGCTCAAATTTGTGTCACTGCTACATGAGCTGCTGCAAGCGCACGTGCCCGCATGTGTGGACTTGCCCAGTGATTTCAAACAAGGATAAATATAAAGATTTTCCATTAAACTCTTATGAAATCCGACAGGTGAAACCATAGAAGTAATACCCCAAACATGGGCTCATGGTAAAGTTCTAATAGAAGCAGATGGACTTGGCCCAAAAAATTTCCTTGAGGACAAATATAATAATTGAGTTTATCTGGAAAAGAAAAGAAAGATGTCAGAGAAAGCAGAAAGAAAACCACAGAATAACTAGTGGTATGGTCCTAAAAATAAACTGAGAAAGTGATTTGAGCATGAGTCTGGGGTGATAGAGGCTTTGGCCATGAGTAAAGAATCTATCTTCTGTTGCTTGATTCTTGCCATGTTCAGGGAACCAGAACATTGTACATTCTTTGTAATAAACAAGGTTGCATCAAAGATACTTGAGTTCATCATCAGTTCTTTTCCTACTGAATAAAACTTGCTAAATCCCAAACTTTGACTAAACCTGTGGATCTAAAAGTGAGAACTGTTTCCTGGTAAGTTAAAAGAGGTACTTTGTGTTTGGCATGATGTTGGCTCACCTAATATCCAATCTTTCTTTCATTTTGCACCCAAAACTCCTGTGAAAGTCTCACTGTATTTTTGCATGCAGCAAAAATGAAGACTTAGCCACACATGATTTTTACGCTTTGAGAAACAAAGGTGTTATCATTTATAAGAAAGCTTGGGAGATTATATTATATGTCTTATATTACATAGAATACATCATATTTTCCTAACAAATTTCTTCTAAGGTTTATTTCATATTTGTTCAAATTTTCAGAGTTGCTTTCAACCTCTGAAAAATCTTTGGGCTGTAATTGGAAATGCTGAATCAGCTGTGAAATGTAGCTGCTGACTTAATGATATTAATTGATATACCTATGTAAATTTTTTGGAGTATTTAGTGAAATTGTTTCAAATGACATTTAATTTGTCACTTAAAGTACAATAATTAGTGATAGTTTATGAAAGAAAGTCATTGTGACTTCACATGAAGTATTTAAAAAGTATAATTACTTTGAATATTGTAATATTGAATAGCCACATTTATAAGAAAAAATAGTACTGCAAATGTTAAATTTGAGTTAAATTAATTTGGACAGATATTCTCCTTTGCTATTCAGTGGGAATGTTCTTGTATCAGCAAAAATAGAACAGAAAGCTATATTAAAAAGGAGCAGTGTTCCCGAACAGGCTGATATTTTCACTTCTCTTTAGGCCAATAGCAGGCCTTCTGTGTAGAAATGGTTGTTTTCCAACTCCTATCAGAAGTCAATGGAAAGAGTCCCATTGAATTCAGCAGAAGCTGGATTGGTCCCCAACTGTAATTTTGGCTCAGACTGAGATGAGCCTGGTTGTGTGATATGTAATTTGCTTGAATTAGAAAAATCCCAAGGGAAAAAGGCTGCATTCTACATCAGAGGTGCATCCCATTTGAGACACTACAAATCACACACGGCACAAGGGCACCTATTCACCCCACTGTTTATTAGCAGCATGGTGGGGTTTTTTACACTGACAGAGCCTGGGACACACAGCACAGGAGGATTGCTCCAAGATAACCCGGAGGAGGCAGCAGCAGTGGAGCCAGAAGCCAGGACCATGATTCTTAAGTGGGAATGGCCCTTTTTGAGTTCACCTGAGGTTTTTTTTCTGCTTTTTATTTTTCTGTTTGTTGGATGAGGGTCCCTAACACACCAGAAAGGCCACAAAAGGGAGAGATTATCTCCTCATGAAAGCAAGTTGATCCTGACTCTGAAGAGCCAGGGCAAGGTAGAGACCCTTAGAAAAAAATGATTTTGAGTTGACTGACCCTGAACTGGGGAGGAACTGATTTTTTCTGACTGTCTCAGAAGTACTTGAGCATAGGAGTATTTGAAAGACTGAGGTAATATGATTGGCCTAGGAACTGGACAGAATCAATTTTTGCGGGTTTTTTTCTTTGGGATTAATTAGTGGATTTTGCTGTGGATGATTTAATTTGATTAACCCAGGAATCTGGGATGAATGGATTCTACTAAATTGTCTCATGGATGCCTAATAAACTTAGTAGGATTGATTAGCCCGGGACCAGGAATGAATTGATGTCAGGTGGATGCCTCGCGGACTCTAAAGGGACTTAGTAACTGATCTGTCTAGGAGTCTGCAAGGAATTGGTTTAGGAATGGACTCAAAAATCCCAAATAAAGGGGTCTAACTCCTAAAATGCATTTTGTGAATGATGAATACCATCTAGTGGCATCTCTAGCTGGCACAAGATCCAGGTCCTGATGTGTGCTATTCCGAATGTGGTTAGGATGGGGCATAAGGGGAGGAGGAACCCCACAAAAAAAAGCCTATCTGGGAGACCCAGCAGAAGTCGCTGTCCAGCCTCTATCCATCTCCCAAGGTTTTAAAAAAGGAAACCCATACATCATGTTGTGGGTTAGAGAAGGACATCAGAGGTTGGAAGTGGCAAGATCATCTGGTTTTCCCCCATAGCTGACTCCAGCAAATTGTCAAGAAGGTGGGGACCCCTGCCTTATAGCACCAGCTACTAACCATCTGGCCAGCCAGAGCTATGCTCTGGCTGCCTGCCAGGCTCCAGGCATCTGACTTAACACTACTGCTACCCCAGAAAGCCCCCAGAACCTCAGGTAAGGCTGCTAGGGACAGCACAGGTGCTGGCCCCAGCCTTCCCTACCAAACCTGGGTCAATTTACCACTTGCCAGAGAACACATGAAAGGGCATGCCCAGGGACAAATAGCAGTGGCAGAAATATGTGTGGAAACTATTTGCCCACAGGAAATGCACACCCCTGCACATGAACACTCACTGGGATATGTCCCATAATTCCTGGATGGCTCATGTTGCTTGGAACAACACTAATTTTTATGCCTGGAAGAAATTCTCCACTACCCACCCAGACAGAAGAGGGAAGTCATTAACAGAACTCAGTAACTTACCTCACTGCCTGAGTGGTAAAATAGTTTGGAAGGAAGAAACTATCTTTGCACAATAGCTTAGTCACCTTCCTGAAATACTTAAAAAAGAGTGAGAGAGATGAGACTAGGTAGGAAAAAAACTCTTGAGCAGCATTTCAGAGTCCTGGAGTTGGAAGCTCTGCTGGCATGAAGCAAATTGGAAGTAGCCTGAGTCACTCCCTTATTTTGGAGATGGTTGGGCAGTCACATAACATTCTGTCTTAAGCATTTTAGGAAGTTCTCAAGGAGAAGCCTGTTTTTCACAAACTGAGGCAACAAGTTGGTTATATTTTCAGCTTTGTTGTAATGGGTCCTTTGGAAGGAGATCCATAACCAGGTATCATGAGCAAGATGTATCACTGCCACCCAGTGAAACTACCTGGATATTAACCCGGCACTGATCACAGAATACAGACACCAGTGACAGCTAAAAAGTAGTAATGTATATTCTTTATTCTCCTGGAAATGTGTAGCAGTTATCAAATTTTAGGATCAGAGGAAAAGCAGCAAATGACTGGAGGGCTAATAGGTAAGATCAAGATTCACTGGTCTAATGAGATACTTTAAAATATGTCAACTTTAAGCCTTGTGCAAGCAGGTGCGAATTTCAGTGATGTCAGTGGTAATTGTGTCCCCTCACTAAAGAAGTAATTTTAGGGCTACAAGTACACAATAGATGTATTTGCTTTTCAAATTATGCTTGAGTGATTCAAAAATAGACAAGTCAAGGTTACTCATAATAGGATATTTGGAAACCGTGTAGGTTTCCAAAACGTCTGAAACCTTTAAATGTCAACCGTTAATCAGGAGCGAATTTGTATGTCTAGATTGTAACAGAGTCCACAGCAACTTCTGCAGGAAACAATATGAGTACTGAAGTCAATGAGAGCTGATTAGTCCAGAAGTAGGTCTGCAATATGTACAGGAATACAGACAGACATGCAAATACTGTGGTAGAAAATTAAATATATAGTTTTCCACCACATGAATCAGGCTTAATTTTATATGACACACAGCACTGCTGGCATATATTATGCGTGTTAAATATACAAATAAAAAGATCTTGATACTTGTTGTTCATCCTAAACATTCAATATAATTTTGATTTGAAATCAGAAGGCCTATGTTGGGATCCAAGTGATAGATGATAACAGGAAACTTAGATTTTTGCTTCTAAAGGACCTGACAATGGAGCTGCTTTGCATAAAAGTGCTTGCATAAAAGTCAGCATTGGCCTGGGAATGCATCATGCAGCTCACTTATAGCTAGGGGCCAAATTAACTAGGCTAGCTTAGATTTACATCACCATGTCAAGCCAACAGTACAGCTGCATCAAATTACTTTTTTTAAAAACAGGAAGGAATGTAATCTTGATTACAAGAACTACAGAGACTACTAATCTCAATATCGTCTTTACACAGTTATGGGACATGGCTCCATCCCCATAAGCATGGGGATAGATAGTTAATAGATGGAACTACTCCACAATGATTAGGTTTCATTATGATATGAAATGTCATGTATCAGTTGGCTGTCAGTCGTGCATCTCCCCAGATACTGTTTGATGCATTATTAACGGAAATTCTCCCAGAACACTTGCTGAAGACGAAACTTTTTATTTTTGTCTATACTTAATTTAAAATCTCTTTTAAATGTATTGCTTTATTTTCATTTATATAATGTTGATGAACTATGTATGACACATTTTGGATTCAGTTCCCAAATTCTCAAATCCAATCCTTACAGATAGTTTCTGCACCTATGACTTCAGCTAAATTCTATTCAGGATAGAATTTATGATGTTTGGATCAGATAGCATGTTCAGGGCTTTGTGTTTCTTTTCCTACCAAGTCTGCATCAGGGACTTTCTTGCTTGGCATACGCACATTTTTAGAATACATCCCAAAGCACTTATCATTATCCCAGTATAATACAAGTATATGCCCATGCAACTGAACTAAGTTTGACCAATTTAATTCTACTTCATGTTTTTATAGTACATATCATAGGAACTGATATTTGTCAAAACTTTGAAGGGACATGCTGCTGAGTACAGAGAGGAAGGGGGTGGAATTCTTACCTTGGAGGTTAAAAAAAAAATCCCTGGCTGCTGCTGCCATGGCATGGTCTAAAAGGAGAGGGCAACCATGCCACTTTGACCCCTCTAGATCCACCCCTGAAACCACCTCCTCCTGAAAGATAATTGTTTGACTCCAGTAGCCTCTTCACACTTACCACTATATTTATACTGGTAATTTTCACCGTATTCCTACTTTCATGCTTATTTTGTGATGTGTTTACAAAATAAATACATCACAAAATAAACATGATGTATTCTCTGTCATGATATTGTACTAATACGAATCATCATTTGGTGCAGGTACCACTTATTTTTCTTAGTGTGTGAATCAAATCTAGACCTGAAAGAAATTCATAGACTCATAGATTGTAAGGCTGGAAGGGACCTTGGAAGATCATCGGGTCCAGCTCCCTGCACAAGGCAGGAAAGATAGCTGGGGTCAGGTGACCCCAGCAAGGTGCCTGTCCAGTCTCCTCTTGAAGATTTCCAGGGTAGGCAATTGCACTACCTCTGGAGGGAGCTTATTACACAGTCTGGAAGCTCTAACTGTGAAGACTTTTTCCTAATTTTGAGCCTGAAACGGTCTTCCAGGAGTTTGTGGCCATTACTCCTGGTTTTCCCTATGGATGCTCTGGTGAACAGTTGTTCACTGAGCCCTTGTTGTACTCCCCTAGTGTAGCAGTAAGCTGTTACCAAGTCCCCTCTCAGCCTTCTCTTTTTCAGGCTGAAGAGTCCCGGGTCCTTCAGCCTTTCCTTGTATGGCTTGCTGTACAAGTCTCTGAGCATACAGGTGGCTCTTTTCTGAACTCTCTAGAACTTTACAATGTCCTTGTTACAGTAGGGTGCCCAGAACTTGATGCACCAATTTTCGTCTCACCAGTGCTGAGTAGAGTGAAAGAATCACTTCTTCAGTTTTGTTGGGGATGCAGCGATTGATGCATGCCAGAGTATTATTTGCCCTGATGGTAACAGCATCATGCTGTCTGCTCATATTCATACTGTGGTCTATTACTACCCCCAAGTCCCTTTCATTTGTGGTGTTGGTCAGTTTGGTGCCACCAAGCCTGTAGGTGTGTAAGGGGTTGTTTGTCCTCAGGTGGAGCACTTACATTTCTCAATGTTGAACTTCATTTGGTTCTGACTTGGCCAACTTGCCAGCCTGTCTAGATCTGCCTGTCACTGTAGCCTATCTTCAAGCATAACCACACTTCCCCATAACTTGGTGTCATCCACAAAGTTGGCCAGTGAGCTCTTCACCCTCACATCCAAATCAGTGATAAAGATGTTGAAAAGTACTGGACCAGACAGCAAACTCTGTGAGATAATGCTGCCATTAGGACTCCTTGGGTCCTACCTGCAGTCAGCTTTCTACCCACCCATCTCGCAGCTAAGCCCACAATCCTACAATTGTGGGATACCAGATCAAAAGCTTTTTGGAAGTCAAGGTATACAATGTCAACCTCTTCCCTTTTATCCAGGTGGCAAGTTACCTGATCTTAAAAGGATAAGGGGTTGGTAAGAAAAGACCTGCCCACAACAAAGCCATGCTGGCTGTCATTCAGAATCCTACCTTTTGCAAGCCTATTACATATAGACCACCTGATTAAATTTTCCAGGATTTTCCCTGGGATAGAAGTTAAGCTAATTGGCCTATAGTTAGCTGGGTCTTCCCCCTTCCCCTTCTTGAAGATGGGCACAACATTGGCCTTCCTCCAGTTGTCAGGTACCACTTCAGAGCACCACGAGTTTTGGAATAGTTTTGCCAGGGGCTCCGCTATGACTTTGGCCAGCTCCTTCAGCATTTTCAGATGGAGTTCATGCAGTTCTGCTGGCTTATATATGTCTAATTTCTTTAATTGATCACACAGTTCTACTGCAATAGTAGGGAGGCAGTCATTCCTTCCCTGATTATTTTGTACCCTATCTGGAATGATTTCCCCTTGGCCCAGTGAAATACCAAAACAAAGTAGTCATTCAGGAGTTCAGTTTTCTTCTGAGTGCTAGTAACCAGCTGTCCTGAGTTGTTGAGCAATGGCCCCACACTCCCATTTGTTTTCCTCCTGTTCCCTACATACCTAAAGAAGGACTTCTTGTTGTCCTGGATTCCCATTGCTAATCTAAGTTCAGTTGCCTCCTTAGCCTTTCTCATAGTGTTAACCCTACTAGTGACCTGAACTTGTTGAAATTTGTATTTTTGAAGTCCAAGACTTCAACCCTGCTATCAGATTTGTCTGCCTTGCAATGCACAGTGAATGTTATGGTTTCATGGTCACTGTTGCCCAGACTATTCTCTATATTTAAGTCGGTCACCAGGTTGTCTCCTTTGGTCAGGATGAAGTCTAGGAGAGTGTTACCTCTGGTTGGCCCATGCACCTCCTGAGCCAGGAAGAGCTCTTCGATGCAGGTCAGGAAGGAATGGGATCAGTCTGACTTTGCTGAGTGTTCCCCCCAAGAGATGTCCAGATAATTGAAGTCGCCCATGACACCCATGTCCCATGCACACACAGCCTCTGCCAGTTCTCAGGCAAATGCTAAATCACGTTCCTCCCCCTGGTTTGGTGGCCTATAGTATACACCTACAATTAGGTCTCTCTCTGCTCCCCCCGATGCTACCTTGCAGGTTGACTCAGAGAGTTTCAAGCCATTCTTCTTTGGAGCCGGTGGCAGCCTCCAAGGAGGTGTTTTGCTCCTTCACATAGAGATCTACACCTCCACCTTTCTACCCTACCTGGTCCTTTCTATCCAGGGCATAACTCTTTATGGCTACACTCCAATCATGTGAGGAGTCTCACCAGGTCTCTATAATCCCTGTTAGGTTGTAATGTGCACTGAAGAGCAGCAGGGCTAGTTCTTTCTGTTTGTTTCTCATGCTACTGGCATTAGTGTACAGGCACCTGAGTCCTCCTATTGAGACTCTTGGCTTCTTGTTGCTGAAGGAGAACTGTTCCCTCAGCTCCCACAAGAGTAGCTCTCCTAGTGTCCCTAACTATGGAGCTTTCTTGTATGTCAGTCCCTGGGCAAGCTCCAGTCAGTGTTTCCCCATCCCCCAGCAATCTTAGTGTAATGGTGTTACTTTGGACTTGTAGAATTGCTTTTCAGGAGCTGCAATCCCTCTATGGGCAACTCATTCTTAAGGCAGAGTTGTCACCTGGAAACTGGGCATTGGTATTTGGAATGAGATGTCAGAAAGTGTGAATTGCCTTTGTGCCTTTTGTGACCACTCCTGTGCAAGCACTGGTATATATATGAAATGGCTACATAACCAATTGCTCTTTTCACATGAAGTCAAACTGAAGCTCTGACAACAGCTATCATTTTGCAGTTGAGCAATACATAGTTCCATGGTCAGGCTGCAAATTTGAATGTCCCTATTTTTGTCGTGTTAGGATCTCATTACTGATTTTCAGCTTTGTCTTTCTCTTTTAATTCCCCTTCCAATGTTTAGTCTCTCTTTGCTATTCTCCAGCAATACTGTTTTTTGAAGTTGCTGTATTTCCTAAAGTCAAACACTTAGCAGTTGTTAGCAGGTTTTGCTCAGTGTAGATTTCTGTAATAAAACTGCATGTACCATAAACATTTAAACTTGAAATTTACTATGAAGTCTTACCTGAGCTGAGTGGAAAGCAGATTGACTGGATCAGTGGAAAGCTCTAATTAAAAAAATGCTTTTAGTAAAAGTCATAGGAGAGGAAATAAGCCTCCTGTTCTTACTCCTAAATTGTCAGAATTGTGTGAAAATCAATATCCTGATCTCTTTCTCACTTTATTCTGTTGGTGTGAGTAAGCCAGATTTAACTTTCTGAAAGTGGTTTAAACTAAAAGTTCCCACAGACAGCATGAACTTCAGTGAGGCTGTGTGGATCTGTACCAGGTTAATATCTGGCTCATGGAATATTCTGTGAAATCAGAATTGCTTGTTTTCTGGCTGCTTAGCTCTGTATGATGAATGTATTCTTAATGTACTGCTTTCTATAGAATCTCCTATTATTTTATTTTTACTGACTTTTATGTAGTATAAAAGAATTTAAATTTCCAAAACCTGGAATTTTTCTGGTTTTACTTGGAAAAAAAAGACAATGGCATAAATAAACGCCGAAGTGGAAGTATTTAGATAGCCATTCAAGATGGGTGGGAGTTTTTCAATGACACAGACTTTCCTTAGGAAATTCCAATTAATTAAACCCAATTTTTTTCCTTGGGAACATATCAATTTAGGTGAAAGTGTAATCTGTATAGGTTTCTCAAATCCCACATGCTGGTAAGAAACATAGAAAATAAAGTTCTGAAATAGCCAATGATCCTGTAGTCAGGCCACCAGGAACGGGGAAAAACCAAGTTCACATCCCTAGTTTGAATCAGGCACAGTAAAGATTTGGTTAAGCAGGGTCTTTTTTCTTGGTGTGAGGTGGCAGTGGGTGTGTCTACACATGTATGTGATCCAGGAGCAGTTTACTCATGAGTAAATACTCCCATGCAGGCATCTACATATGCAGGGACTCAGGACCAGATTTGCTGCTAATGACAGCAATCTGCTCCTTCCCTCTCTGGCTTTGCACCAGCCCCTTGTAGCAGCCAGGAACTAAGAGAGGGCTTCATCCTGGTGGGGGCTGGGTCATTGCTCCCTGGCCCTGGGGGCTGCTTGCTGCTGAGGTGGGCTCTGCCACCAGAGCCTAGGCAGGAAAAAGCATCAGGAAGTACCTGGCTCTGGCCCCCTGACTGGGGGAAGGGGACTTAAAAAGAGCTGCAGGGGAGAGACAGATCCTAGCCCCCTGCCCTGATCTGCTGGTGGGGTAGCTAGCAGCAAGCTCCTGGCTGGGCAGAGATTCCCTGCCCAGCCAGGGAGTCATTGCTAGCTTCCCCACCAGCAGACTGGGGCATGGAGCTTGGATCTGCCCCTGACCGGAACAGTTCCCAGCCCATGGCCCATGATTGCGAAGTGGTGTCTGGAGAGCCTGTTCCCTGCCCCGCTCTGTGATTATGGAGCTGGATGGGGAACAGGTTGAAGGACCTGTTCCCTGCTCAGTTCCATGCCTGTTTCCCACTCAGGTCCATAATCATGGAGCAGGGCAGGGAACAGGCTCCCCAGTCCCCACCAGAGTGAAGTTCCCAGCCCCTACTCCATGACTGGGGGATGGGAGCTGGGCAATCTCTATCTCCCAGTGACAGCTGCCTGTTTGTGGCACCAGCCCTGCAACTGCAGAGCTGGCACTGGGATCTTCCAGCCCCCACTCCCTGTTTGTGATCTTGGAGTAGGGGGCAGTGAGCTCCCTGCTGCTGGGGCAGTTCCTTCCCTGCAGCTGGAAGCTCCTGGGGGCAGGAAGCAACCTCCCACCCCCTGCTGCCCAGGTGACTGGGAGCACATTCACTCCCAGTCAGGTGTCTACGTGAGTGCTACCGCACAGTAACTAATCACAAATAAATTTGATACTTGTATTTTCAGGTAATAAATTTACTTACAATTGGACCAGTTTACTGTGCAGTAAGTATGTGTGTGTGTGTGTGTGTGTGTAGACGTGCATGCTTACTGATCTACTGTGCAGTAGAACATTTCGTGTAGATGTGCCCAGCGTGTTTGAAATGTTACAAAGTTTTATGGGATGGGAAAATTATTTCTGATTCAGCTATACTAGATATGACTTGTAAAGCCTTCTGTTCCATATGCCTATGAGCCATTTTCCTGCAAATCTTGGGAGCTTAAGTATTACTTCAAAAGCTTTGCATCTTAGATGACCACTAGAATCTTTCCTTCACTTAATGCTTTCATGCAAAACCCACTGAAATGAAAAGATAATATTTCTATCTGCTTTTTAATGGCCCCAAATAAGGTTTTTTTAGTCTAATCTAGAAAACAGTTAAATATTTGCTTACCCTAAACATGACGCAGAATAGGAATATGACCTTTTACAGTCTCTCTGAGCCTTATTATATATCACTGATGTTCTGTGCCATACATATATGAAGCTCTCCATAACATGTTTTCTCTAAACTCTCTTCTGTGAAAAAGGTATAATTCTGGCATTGCTAGCAAAGCAAAAAAGTCATAATGCCAGAAAGAGACTAGAAGCTTCCCAGATAAAAGAAGCCTGGCTGGCTTGGAGAGCTTTTTCATTGGTTTCTTGCTGCTATTATATTGTAAGCCACTTAAAAAAAAAAACCAGAAAAAAAAAGCTTAGAATGAAGTACTGTAAATAGTTTAAGTCCCTTCCATATATTTATGCCCAATTAAAAACCAAAGCCATTAACAACCACCAAACAGATGGGCAGTTTACACCTTCAGGCCACTGGCTGGTATCCCCTATGAATTCCTTATAATAATAATAACAAACTTGGTTTGTTTTTCCTTCTAATTAAATTTTTTGGTTAAATCTTTTTGCTCAGAAATTCAAGCAAGTGAACCATTAAAGGAAAACCACTGAGCAGAACAAAAAAACAAATATACCTCCCAGGAAACAAACATACCTCTCAAGGCAACAAAGGAGCAGCACTTGAAATAAGAAGTAAGAAAACAAAAAAAATTTTATATTAATTTGTTTCTATGCATTATTTTGTATGAAGAGCTCTAAATACCTACAATTAAAATTCTGACTTCATAAATATTATCAGAATTATCCCTATCCTGATTTCTAATTGCAGCATTTGTTGGCACATCTCTTTGCCCTCCACAGAAACCTCCACAGATGATAATGACCCTCTTCCTTCCTGAATGGTCTTGTCCTTCCACAAATCAGGTTGTCCTTTCTACTGCTTCCTTTTTTTTCCCTTTCATTCTTGTTTCTTGTCTGTTAGCTACTTCTGATAATCTCTTCTCCTTTTTCACAACCCTGCTCCATGACTCTAAGCAAGTGGGAGCGAAGGTTTTTGGAAGTCCTGACACAAATTAAGCCCTGCACCCTCCCTGGGTATGTGCACACATTCATGGAGGTTAGGGGGAGATTAAATTATGTTAAAATGGCCACCCAATCTAACATAAGTGGGGATGGGATGACTAATGGGGAATCTTGGGAGAATTAGAGGGGGCAAGCAGAGTTTGCAGTTTGGGTTGGTGAGGTTAGGGGGAGTTTGATGGGATTAGGGGTGCAAGCTGGGTCTGTGGGAGGCTTGAAGGTGGGGCTAGAGGGATCGGGGGGCAAGCAGAGTCTGCAGGGGAAACATTGGGGGGATTGAAAGGGGTCTGGTGGGATCAGAAAGGCTCTCTTATTCCAGAAAACTCCCTTGGACCCCGCCAGCCCCTCCTGCTCTGATGCTGATGAACTGTCTCTGATCATGGAAACTTCTCCGGGAGAGTTTTACTGGTGTTCACTTGTTCTGGGGACCTAATTGAAGTAAATGTGGGTGGGGAGAGGAGTGGGTGGATGCGGGGGCGGGGCTGGCAGCATCCAGGGTGGTTGGCAGAATGGGGGAACTTCCCCTCCTGGGACTAGGGGCTATTTTTAGCCCTCCAATCCCTCACACCCAGATGAACCTCCCAGCAAACCCCACAGTGAATCAACTTCCCCATCCTGCTTCCCCTCCCCTTACCCCAACTTACTTTTCTTTGGCTCCTAACACCAGTGAATGCTGGTTAAACTGGCACTAGGAGTCGATTGTGGGATGGAGGGGGTCATCAGGCTTGTCAGGGGCTGGACTTTGTGTCAGGTGTTATTCATCTGGGGCTAGGGTGAGAGGTCAGAAGGCTAATAATTACCTGGTGCCAGGAGCAGGTAGGGAAAGTGTGGCCCCATGGCTGGGCCAGTGACTGGGATTTCCCAGCTCTGGGACTGCACTGGAAACTATACAGAAGTTCAGTTAGATCAGTTTTGTTGGCCCATCTAAGTTAGATTAGCTTTGAGGCAGGGTTAAATTAAATTGGGTTGGCCATTTTTAGACTGATCTAATTTTCCTGAATCTCGGTGCAGTTCACGCTTAGATCAACCTACCTAGGGATGTGCAACTGGGTGAACTAAGTTAAATTAGATGCCCATTTTTAACATGATCCAAACCTCCCCCTAACCTCCCCAAACATCGGTGCACAGCCATTGAGTGCACTCTCATCCCCTTCCTTGCCTGATACCATGCTCTGCATTTTGCTCCTTGCCTTGTACTCCCTACCCTGGTCTGTTGTGTGCCACACACAGAGCAGCTGCCTGGGCCACTTCTGGCATATGTCCTGGAGGCTGGACACCCCTGCTCTGAACTGACTATTTTATCTACACTTGAAGTTTAATTCAGGCTATTTTTCTATCTGTTTACTGAACTCAATCTGTCCCTACTTTCTCAGACCTGAGGAAGGATATTCTCTCCCAACTATGCAGCTGATCCAGTAAAAGATAACGCCCACAAAAAACATTGCCTCAGCACATTGTTAGCACTTATATCAGTTCACTTTTAGCTTTGTCCATAACCATAAGAAAATAGATGCTTTTGCATATATGGACGATTTATGGTCTGAGGAACTGTGAGTGCTACCATTAACTCATTTATCAGTACTGAAGTACTGGCTTGGGGAAGTACTGATTTGGCACACTTCTGACTGTAGTGGCTATGAGAAGTATTTCCCAAACTGCAGTGCATCCATTTTGCCAACTCCAGTATGGGATGAGTATTTTGTTTTAAATACATAATGTAGATGGGTCAGAGTGTGAAGAATGCATTGCTAAAACATATTTAGATATTTTTATTAATGTCATTTTTAAAAGTAGGCATAGCAAATGTCTGTACATCCGATTGCTTTTTTCTCCCTTTCATTGATTGTCTTAAATTATTAACAGTTTGGACTGTTTGTTTTGCTGGTGCAGCACTAATTCAGTATGGGCCAACTTGTTACTGGAGCTTAAAATATATTTTGTAATAATTAGGAAGGATATACTTGTGTTATTACTATATATCTACAGTACTTGGGATTAAAAATAAAGGATAATTCTTTTCAGAAGAAAAGTTTATTTTGTGAAATTTCCAGGCATTCTTGTTCAAGTTAGGTGTGAAATCTCACAAGAAGAGTTTCTCTTATTCTTTACCACTTCCATTTCTGGTGCGAAGCAAAACATGACACAGTGGTCACCTTTGAAAAGGCAACATTTACTAAGTGTTACAAAACCATCTCCTATCTAAGTATGAACAAGTACTGTTGTACATAAGGTATTGGTATGAATGGTAACTGTCAGTGAGTGACTTTAGCATAGATGTATATGAGCCATTTAAAGGACAGGTGACAGCATGGAACCTTTCTTTATGTAGAGCTTATTATCAGAGGGCATGTCTACACATTGATTAATGGACAATGGTTAATGCACATTTAATTTCATACTTGTATAATCAAGTTCTAAATAAATGCACAGTAACTGGAGTTATAGTGCAGTAGCACTAGCAAACACCTTTTTGGTGGTGCTATTGCACAGTAGCCTAATAATACTGCACAGTAACTTATTAGCATTGTTTGTGCTGTGACACACTACTGTGCACTATTATTACGCTATTGCACAGTTAACATGTCCTGTAGGTGTGCCCAGAGCATCTGAGATCTTAAGCAGATATTTTTTAAATGTTCCCACTTAAGTCACCAGCTTTGGATTTTTTTGTGAAAAAATTAAGTGCCCTGACAAGGTTTTGCATTTTGTTCCTGAGAAAAGTACAACTTGTGGTCATTCTTTGTTCTAAGCATTACACACAGTTGTGGATCTGTCCCTTTTTTGTGAATGTTGCCTCTGTCATGACAAGTGTACTATGTGGTGAATAGAGTTATAAACACCCTGACTGTCTGTGCTTCAAGGTGGAGAATAGTAGATTTTAAAGCACTTTTCAATATATTGCAGTTGGTGATGGGTGGAAACTAAGATCAAGAAGGAAGTAGACTGGATGTTGAGGGGTCTTTCACTGTATTACCAACTTGAGTCCTCAAGGTTGGGGAGGGGGCAGTGTTGAGGGAAAAGTGGGTTTTGGTGGGTTTTTTGTTTTGTTTTGTTTTCTGCTTGTTTTGGTTTGTCATTAAAATGCATGATTAGTTGATTATACTTAAGGAAATTAAATAGATTATCTTGTTCCATTCCACATACCTGTTATGGAGTGGTAAACGAATAGATCAGTCCCATGGAAAGATTTGAAAACTCTGACAAAACCTTCCTTGAATGTAATGCTGTATTTCCTACTAAGCCAATGCAGACTATGCAGATGAGTGATGGCTGAGACTGTTGTGTCAGCCACCAATAAGAGCTGTGGGTTTTTTTCCCCTGTGTTGACAGCCTCCTTCTACAGAAAATTGAAGGACTGTACATTTATCAAGCCTAGATGTCATGAATGGAGGCATTACTGCAGCAAAATCACCCTGATAGGAAAAGCCATGACTATCCAGTATAAATAGAAGAAGTGCTGTAACAAGATAATCTATCCTGTTTAATGTGCTAGGACCAGTCCGTCCCATTCTGAGACATAGCCCCTTTAAGAACAGATGTTTGGGCCTGCTTGAAAGGATACTATGAAGAAGTACTGGCACGGGGCGATGAAATCAATCAAACCGGGAGACCAGTGATTCAGAAGCTGCTGCTCCCTGTATATAAAAGAGCTGCAGGAGAGAGCTGCATAGCAAAGAAGAATGGAGAAGGGTGGTGTTTCCTCCCAAGTGGGGAATGGAAAGAGGATCATGGGGAAGAGGCAGATGTAGTTAGGGATCTTCTGGAAGGGCTGGACATTTTTAAGTCTGCAGGTCCAGATGTCCTCCACCCAGGGTGTTGAGGGAGCTGGCAGGGGTTATCACAGAGCCCTTGGCCTGGCTGTATGAGCATTCATGGTCATCTGGCCAGGTGCCAAAGGATTGGAAACTAGCTAATGAGGTCCCAATTTTTAAGAAAGGGAGGAAGGAGGACCCAAGTAACTATAGACTCGTAAGCCTCACCTCAGTGCTCAAGAGGATCTTGGAGAGAATCATCAAGGAGCCCATCTGTGGGGATCCAGCAGGGGAGATCATGCTCAGGGGCAATCAGCATGGTTTCATCAAGGCAGGTCCTGCCTGACAAACCTGATTGCCTTTTATGACCAAGTAACTAAATCCTTGGATGATGATGTTGCCATGGACGTAGTCTTTCTAGACTTTAAGGAGGCCTTTGACACTGTCTCTCACCCCATTCTCACCAATAAATTAGGCAACTGTGGTATTGATGCCTACACATTTGGATGGGTAAAAAATTGGCTGCTGGGGTACACCCAGAGAGTAGTGGTGGATGGGTCACCCTCAGCCTGGTGAGATGTGAGCAGGGGGGTCTCCCAGAGGTTGGTCCTCAGGCCCGCACTGTTTAACATCTTCATTGGTGACTTGGACGAGGGGGTTGAAAGCACGTTGTCCAAGTTTGCTGATAACACTAAGATGTGGGGCAAGATGGACACACTTGAAGGGAGAGAGAGGCTGCAACTAAATTTAGACAGAATACAAAAGCGGGCAGATGAGAATGGGATGGGGTTCAATGTAGACAATGCAGGGTGCACCTTGGGAGAAGGAATCCACAGTATACATACAGGCTGGGGAGTTCCCAGCACAGAGGAGGAAAAGGATCTTCGAGTCATTATTGACTCCAAGATGAACATGAGCCACCAATGCCAGACTGCAGCCAGCAAGGCCAGCCATACCTTGTCATGCATCCAAAGATGCATCTCAAGCTGGTCCAGAGAGGTGATACTCCTCTATGCGACATTGGTCAGGCCACAATTGGAGTACTGTGTCCAGTACTGGATGCCACACTTTAAAAAGGATGTGGCCAGCCTGAAGAGAGTTCAGAGGAGGGCAACCCATTTGGTGAGCAGACAGGAGGACAGGCCCTATGAGGAGAGACTGCAGGACCTGAACCTATTGAGCCTTGGCAAGAGGAGGCTGAGGGGGGACCTGGTGACTGCCTACAAACTCATCAGGGGAGATCATCAGCCAATAGGAAGAGGACTATTCTCCCCAGCACCACCTGGGGTGACGAGGAACAATGGTAATAAGCTGATGGAGAACAGGTTTAGGTTAGAGATCAGGAGTCAATATTTTACAGCTAGGGTGGCCAGAATCTGGAACCAACTTCCTAGGGAAGTGGTCCTCACCCCTACCTTGGGCAAATTCAAAAAGAGGTTAGATGATCACTTGTCTGGGGTCTTGTGAATCCGGCATTCATTCCTGCCTGTGGCAGGGTGTCAGGCTAGATGATCTGATCAGGTTCCTCCTGACCCTAGCTACTATGAAACTATGAGGCCATCTGGGAGGTTGGTCCAGTGAGTCAGAGAGGGCTGGACGTGGACAGGGGCCAACGGTCTCCAGAAGAGGAGAGGGCCTTATGGCAGGGTCATCCGTGAGTAGGACAGAGGAGCAAAAAACACAGGAGTTGCCAGAAGTGGAACCAGGGGTAGATGCTAAAAAAAAAAAAAAAAAAAGGAAAGAGAGAGAGGAAATACAACAAACATGAAAGGACGCCTGTTTCTGATTCTGGTTTCTTTTTCTTGACTGTTTCCCAGAAGGACTCATGGATAAAACAGGGAATCATGTTTAAATAATCACAAAAGAGATTAAACAGTAGAAATTTTGACACAGCTCTGAAAGTTAGTTGTATTCCAAGAAAGAAAAGAATATCTGAAGGCATTTCTTAAAAAAAAAAACTAACAAAAAAAAGGCGGGGGGGTGCGTAATGGTTTTTTGTGTAATGACAATAAAGAGTGTCATTTGATTACAATAGACTGTGGTTTGAGTCTTGACCTAAATCTGCATGTTGATAAAAGAGACAGTGGAGAGGCGGGTCTACTGGAGAAAAAGGGTTAGGGATTGTTGGTAGCCTACTGTGGGAATCAATACCTCCCAACTAATAACATCAACAATCATCAAGACATGGCAGGAGAGAGTCGGAATAGATGCAGGAGGTGAAAGCCAAGACAATCAGAGCCTATCCCTCCATAGATACATTATCTGAACCCTTCATAGCTGGGGTTGTGCAGGAACCAGATGTTCATCCACAGAGGCTGACACAATGTGACTGGAAAGGGAGCTGTAGGGAGTAGGTTGTAGAGGGATACCGGATACCTAAGCTGATAGTCTCCAGAAAGATCTGGAAAGAGCTCTTAAGAGCAGCAGGATCTGTCAGGGCATCATCTGGCTCACAAGAAAGGTACCTTCTGGAGAACTGTTTTGCTTTGGGGGTTGTTTGGAGCAGTTGATAAGTAGTGCCCTGAAGGAACAGCCTGAACAGACACTGTGCTCTGCAATAAATCTGGACTGGGGAGACAGTACACACACACACACACACACACACACACACACACACACACACACACACACATGCTCTTGGTTCTCCAGAAGTAATCCTGAGTCAAGATGATCTGAAGATCAGGGCCTGTTCTCCCAACCAGGTGTGACAGGAAGTGGGGTTGTGGATGAGATGAGTTATTAAGATGTCTCTCCCCATCAGCATAACCTCCCTGTAATGTCATTCAGCCTTCTCCAATGGTTCTGTATTGATACAGAGTAAAAGTGGGGAGAGGAATGAGTAATGAGGCTGTTGAGAAAATAACCACAGGGTAGGAGCTGGTGATTCAGTCTCAAAGGAGGGATTTAAACCAGTTTTCCTGTTCATCCTTGCTATGGTAATTGATCAAAACCAGTTCCTCCATCCTTAGTGTTTGCTTAGTATTTCCTGCTTGGAATTATTATTCTTGTGCTGAACAACTGTCTAAGCAGGGACTGGCACAGCTGGATTCCCAGTAAATCCCCCTAAAACCAATGTAATGGCATGCCCCTTGATTTTATGGTTATTATTGATGTGTGTTTCCCATTTGCCTGGGGCCTTTTGAAAGAACTAAATCACTGAGATATTTTTCTAGCTTATTCTCTTAAACCTGGCTCCCAGGAAATTTGTGGTGTTCTTTTCCTCCTTCCAACTTCGCTGTCCAAGCATCCCCAAGTCATTCCTTTTCCCACAGTGAAATCTTAACATTTTCTTCACTAAGCAAAAAAAAATACATGAAGGTTTAGCACTTCCCACAGAACACCTGCAATTCTTTTATTCCTTCTGTTATGACAACATGTCAGATTCATGCACTTGCCCTGTTCCCAGTGGAAATACTAGGCTCTGAGGAAAAAGAAAGAGGGGCACGCAGACAGAAGGCATTTACTCTTAGCAGTGATTTTTCTAATGAGAGTTTTTAGTAGTGACATTAACAAACTGTTCTCTTGAAGAATTTCCTGGGGGCTTCAGTGTCACTACAGACAGTATCAACTAGGTGACAAGATTTCTTAGCAGCCTCAGTTACTGCAGCAGCCTCCTCAGCAGGAGCAGGGCTGCTAACTGATTTTGGCAGAGTGAGCAGAGAGCAAGAGGACTGAAGTGACAGCTTTCTTCTAGGTGTTAAGTTGGGTTTTTTTCCAGCATTTTCCAATTGTTCATTTTGGTGCAGCTGAATGAATATTAGGCAGGCAATGAAAAACAAAGATATACCTATCAGGAGCACCATTTTCTATTGTAAACAAAAGAATACTGTGGCCATTTATCCAAGGATGTTCAATGTTCTTTGCAGACCTTAATTTAAACATCAAGGAGATGAAGAATGTTGTTGGCAGAGTCAGGAGCAGAATGCTGGATTCATACAAGTTAAAACTTTTAACCAAAAAAAATCAATGTTGATAGACTTTCTTTAGAAAAGGCTTTCATGGTCCAGGATGCAGTTCTGGTGAACATGACAGAAAGTGTCACCCCAGAGCAACCAGTAGGCTCATAGTATGGCATTTAGTTGAACTATGAGAAAATACTCAAGTGCCTACTGTATCCTAAGTCTCCTAGATTCTAGATCAGAAGTTTAATCACTGGCAGTTACTAGAGCTGTGTGAAGCTTCAGTGGCTGATTCAATCTGGAGGAGATTCGGCCCAATTCGGGGACCAAATCTCTGAAACTAAATCAAATTGGGAGATCAAGTAAAAAGTCCAAATCAATTTGAAGCATCCGAATCAATTCAGAAAAGCTTTGGAAAAGCTTTGGCTGATTCAGAGATTAAACAGGCAGCTGATAGTTGCCTTCAGCTGGTAAGTCTGTTGGGGTTGGGGAAGGGGAGAGGGAAGTAGTATGGGGGAGGGAGGGATTGGGGCTGGGACTGGGACAAGCTGCCCAGCCAGGGCAAGGGGGCACCTTACTTGGGGAGGAGGACATGGGGGTGTGGAATAGAGGTGTGACAGCACTGGGAGTGGGGGCTGCTTTTCCAGCTGGGGGGGGAGGCAGGATGCAGGCACAGCTTACTCCAGGTGAAAGGGAGCAAGTGGCAGAAGGGCACAGCCTCCCCCCCAGTGCTGCCGCATCCACATCCAATGCCCCCCACTCTGGCTGGCAAGTGGCGGCAGGGCAGAGACCCTGCTCCCAGTGCTGATGTGGGTGCAGCAGCACTGGGAGTGGGGGCTATGCCCTGCTGCCATCCAGAGTGAGCTGCGTCTGCACCATGCCAGCTGGGCAAGAGGTAGCAGGGCATAGCCCCCACATCTCCCCCCACCAGGGGAGAGGCAGGCACAGCTGGGGGAGCTGTGGGAGAAGCCCCCATAGCTTCCCTGCCCAGCCCCATCCCCCACCCAACCCAGCCTCCTAGCACTTTAAAAAAAAAAAAAAAAAAGCCCTGTACCCACTGGATCTGACAGTGGTGATTGGGGTCTCTGAAGGCTTGTGGCAGAGCCCTTCCATGCAGCATGGGCAGTGAGGGTCAGTGGGGATTGCACCCCTGCTTGGCACCCATGCAGCAGCTGCCCCATGGTGCAGGTGCAGAGCACTGCAGGCTGTCTGGGAGCTGGGGTGGCTCCAGCAGTCAGCCAGAACCCAGCAGTGCTCAGCCCCAGTGGTCCCAGCTCCCTGACAACGTGTGGCTCCCTGCTGAGCTGTGTTGCACCTGAGCTGTGGGGCAGCTGCCACGCAGGTACCGGGGGGGCACAATTCCTGCTGTCCCTCATGGCCCCATGCTGTGCAGAGAGGCTCTGCCACACATGCCCAGAGCCCCCAGTCACTGCTCCTGTAGCTGGTGGATTTTTTTTTTTTTTTTATAAATAGCTGGGACTAGTCTGGAGCCAGGCAGGGGATGGGGCCAGGCAGGGCAGCCATGGGGGCTTCTCCCAAGGCTCCCCCTGCCCAGGGAAAGACAGGCACAGCTAGAGGACGTACAGGATAACCTGCAGCCACGCTCCTATGCCTGCCTCTTTCCAGTTGCTCCGAATCACCGAATCTCTCTGAATCAGCGCCAAATCCTCTGAAGCTGATTTGGCCGAATCAATTCAGGACGGTGATCCAAATCTCTGAATTGAATCACTGTCCTTTAAATTGGCTGAATCTGAATCCAAATCGAATACTTCCCTATTCGTACAGGCCTACCAGTTAGTCTCAGATGTCCTGCTCTGCATCACACCATCGGTGGAGATTGGCTAAAACCAAGCTGTGGCAACTTGAAATGAGAAATATGTATGGAAAAACCTTTTAGAGAAATATCTTTGTTATAAATTTCTCTTAGAATGGGGACAATCCTTTCCAACCCAGATTTATCCATAATGCAAATAATAAGATTAAGGAGTGATTAATATTGCACTATACAAAGCACATAACTGTAAAACTAAAGACATATGATTAACTTTACCCAGAGCCAGTAGACATGTACAAATAATTGGCCTTTAAAGTTCATTAGTCAGTTTTATTACAAATAATGCATTTGCATGATGTTTGTAAATTTATGCACCAGTGGGCATAAGGGATGATCAGATTCTTTTGAATAGGCAAAGCAATTATGAAAAGCACATCAGCTATTTGAAATGTCAACATTAAACACTTATTTCAATAATTGTTCGTGGTGTTTTTTAGTCTAAGAAGTGAAAAAGTAAAAACAATTACTTGGAACGCAAGGTATATATAGACAATGACATAAATTCACTGTTACAAATTGGAAAAATGATCCCTTGTTTGTTTCTTGCTGAATTACCTGCCATATTTGCGTATCCTTTTTGTTTGTGCTAGAGATGAGGGAACTTGCATTGGGTTTTCGGTTCTTTTTTTAGGACTCCTAAGATCATCATCACTTGTGACTCCCAAAGGATACAGATTTTTGTCACTTCTCTTGTTCTGTATGTATATGAAATCACTGAGGCTGGAAGACTGAGATGATTTGGAGGAATTCTGAGAAGTTATGTTGCTAGTACTCAAATATAAACCTCCAGGCTTGTTGAGGAGAATACCTAATCTTCCACTCGGTATTGCAGTTATAATGGTTTGGATAAACACTGTCTGACATGCTTTGTCTAGAGAAAACATGGATTGAACTCTTAAGTACTGATAGAGGCTACCTACCTGCAACTCATCCTAGTCACTTTATCCACATCTGCTTTTTCACTCCCAGAAACAGGCTAGAAAAATCTAATTTAATTCTTAGTTGACTGAAAGATGATCTGATTTTGTGTCAGTTATCCACTGGCTGACTCTCATATACACTCTCAGTATATGGGTGTCACGGAAGACTTCAACTACCTGGGCATCTTTTGGGAAGAGCAAACAGTTGCAAAGCTTTCTCATGTTCATGGACAAGCTCTATCTGACTCAAGAAGTCTATGGACTGACATGAGGCAAAGTGCTGCTCGACCTAGTACTGGCAATGGGAGAATATCTAGTCAGTGACCTAATGAATGATGGGAAGGTGGGTGACAGTGACCATGGCTGATCACTTTTACTATCCACCATAAAGCTGGCAAGTCAGTCAGCAATGCTGAAGCCCTCAACTTCAGGAAAGCTGACTTTGACAAGCTCAGAAGGTTTGTTGGTATGGCCCTAAGGGACCATGACACGAAGAGGAGGGGAGTTCGGGATGAGTGGTTGTTCCTCAAGGGAGCAATCCTGGAAGCACAAGCAAAGTTTATCCCATCTTGGAGGAAAGGCAGCAAAGCTCTTTAGGGTACTTGTGGACCTCCTGCATCTAAAAAGAAAGACCTGTACAGGATAGACTGGAACCATCTCAAAGGAAGAGCATTCTGCACTGGTCCAGACCTGCAGGGAGCCAACCAGGAAAGCCAAGGCAGCGACTGAACTCCAACTGGCTACATGTATCAAAGACAATAAAAAGTATGTGGGGAGCCAGAGAAAAATCAAGGGTAACATTAGACCCCTGCTAAACCAAATGGGACAAATGATGTCCAGGATAAAGCCAACCTGCTTAATGAGTATTTTTCATTTTTTTTTCACCAAACCCAAGGGACGACCCTGCCCAATATGGTACAGGATGGCCGGGGTAAGGGAGAATTGTTGCCCTACATCAATGTAGACCATGTGAAAGAACAACCTTGAGAGGCTGAACACCTTCAAGTCAGCTGTCCCTCACAGTTTACACCCCAGGGTACTTCAGGAACTAGCAGGCATCATAGCTCAGCCACTGGCATGGATCTTCGAGAACTTGTGGCACTCAGGTGAAGTGCCTGAAGATTGGAAGAAGGCCAATGTGGTGCCTACCTTCAAGAAAGGGAGGAAAGTAGAACTGGGGAACTACAGGCCTATTAGCCTGACCTCTATCCTGGGGGGATCTTGGAAAAAAATCTCAAAGAGACCATTCTTCACAAGCTGGCTGATGGCAACAGACAGGTTAACCCTTCCCTGCCTGCTCCCCTGGGACAGACAGTGTGGGCAACCATAAGTAAGCAGGGGGGAGAAGTGGGAGGAACTCTGAACAGCAGGGAGAGAGTCCCGAGGCTGGGTGAGCAGGGAGGAACCCCAAGGGGGTGGGGACCACAGAGCAGGGGGAAGCCCAGAATAAGGGAGAGGAGCAGGGGCAAAAGAGATTCTTCCAGGCCTGAAGTGTGACTGTTTCAAACTCCAAATAGTCAGATTTACAACTTGCACAAAATGGACACAGCAGAAAGATGGTACTAGATGGTTACACTACATGAGGTAGTGATCTCCTTTTATTCTGTGTGGTCTCTTGTCTGAGGTCCTTGATTTTACTGCTTGGGTATTTTATGCCACAGGTGTTTGGACTGCTTTGTATTCATGTAGTTTGGCTAAAACCACATGCAAGACTGAACACTTACTCAGCAACGTTGTTTTGCAGAGATAGAGATGACATTGAACTAAATGACATTGTAGTATATATATATATTGAGGTTGTGTGTGTGTGTGTATTCACCTCAGGTTATAGGAAGTAAAAATATTCAAAATGAGGACAAAAAGAAAGGATGAGTGAATCTATCTACACGTGCATTTGCTGCAGCACCAGTTTACTTACGAGTAAATTCCTCATGAGTAAATGGTGCCAGGCAACTCTCTACATGTTCAGGGAAGTGAGAGCAGATTTGCTGGCAATGAAAGTGAATGTGCTTCCGCTTCCTGTGGCCCTGCAATGGGCCCCGGCTGCCACTCCGAGGAGCTCAGGCCCCGGCTGCAACTGCCAGCAGCTGGCAGCCCTCTTCAAAAGCTGGCCCCACTCACTGCTCTTTAGCCAGCCACTTCCCTGGCCAGGAGCAGCATGTGCAACACAGGAAAATCACGCGGCAGTGATTTCACCACCTCCGCCCATACTATGGCTGCTCCTGCTCCTGGTAGTGACAACCAATGCCCTGCACTCCTGTTGGGTTCCGCGTTAGCCCTGATGGCCCATTTTTCTGACCACCAGCTCGATTATAAAATGCAAGATGCTATGGACTTTTTAAAAAATCCAGAAAATCTTTTGAGCTATTCAACAAAGTATAGCTCAGCAGGGGGGAGAAGTGGGATTCTATAACACAACGATGTAGGCAAATCTAGAAACAAGTCACCTCATGAAAAACACTTGTAGGCATAAACTAACCTAGGCTTAGCTTGCTCTCTTAATCAATTTCCCCCCTAATTAAACTGTAGCAAGTAATAATGGTACATTGAGCACCTGCCACTCTACTGTACTGGTGAATACTTACAAACCAGGTATACAAATCTATACTAGTCTTTTGGAATATGTGAAACATTGCCTTTGTAGTCTATAGGGCCTATGATTAGGCTAGCAGCCTGTCCATTGAATCTTTCACTAATTAACATGCCAAAAGTGATAGCAGATCTTGTGACATGGGCACTTGATCACTAGATACTAACAAACAGAGTAAACAAAGGCTGTTAGATCAGGTACATGTTTCCTTCCCCATGCTCTCTATTAGACAAGCTGGGATTCTCCTTTGAGAGAAACTTGCTAGGTTCCCCAGCAATAGACCTTCTGTTTTAATCTGGTAAAATAATCCCAGTTGAATGCAGTGGTGAGGGCTTTGTTTTTCACTATGTCGGAGGCTTGTACAAGGCTGCATTCCATTTTTTAAATAAATTTTAGCTTCTGTTTCCTTATCTCCGTTGCATTCAGTCAAAACAGTGGCTAGTAAAGTGAGTTCTAAAATGTAAATGGAGGCATGGTGCCCTGAATATAGAAATAAGTTAAAGGCCTTTTATCAAGTGATACAGCACTAAACCATTCTCTTTGCAACACTTGTACTGTCTGGTTTCCAGTTTGTTTTGGAGAGGAAGGGATGATAAATTGATGTTTAAACCTGTTGACTCTTCAGTTTCAATAATAAATCTAGTTATGGAAATGAATGTAGGTACTTTTACAATTGAAAATGGTTTACTAGGCATAAGCTATATCTTACTGTGTCCAGAGGATGACATTAAATATCACTGTCTATTTTGTGTTTTCACCATGAAGAAACAGATGAGTGTCTCAACAGATAAAAACATCTTAAAATATAGGCAGTCATCATTTAAAATATTTTGAATGTATTCAATGGGAATCATAATCATCACTTTTCATTACCTTACAAGGGATTTCTGAAGCACAAAATGTTTTTTGTACTATGCAAGCACTTGTCATAGCAAAAATGTTGGCATAATTTCGGCTTTTTTGGACCAGTTTCAATACATGCTGCACTTGTCTATAAAGAATCTGATTCAGGATAACAAGTGCCACATGGAAAGTAGATGGAACAGTTTGTTGTAGGGTAATATTAGTAATGGAATGTGATGGATATTTTAACAAAGATTCTCCTGTAAGAGTTACCATTGCTATTGCTATTGTTTTATATATATTGTAGGCTGCAGAAGGATAGCATTTGTCTTGCAAATCAGTTTCAATAAGGCTAAAATGAAATATTTCTACAATGTAATAGATTGCTTCTTAAAGAAATGTTATTCAAGAAAGACTAGTCTTGCAGAAATCAAAGTATAGCATTGCAGCTAAATACCCAAGGCAACCATACAGTTCGCTGGGCAGCACCGAATCCTGCTGTGCCTATTCTGATGGCAAGATCAGTTGCTGCTGTGGCAATGGCTATTTTACACCCCTACCACTCCTGAGCAAAGGCACTATTCTTGTCTTCATGGAGACTTCTCAAGGCTAGCAAAGAATTGAATTGCTCTTAGGTCATTGAAGTTTTGTTTTAACCTTAAAGTATTTTGACTTAGTGGTTAATCTGTCTGTAAAAACCCTGCAAAGGCAGGCCATACTTCATGGTCGTATACAGATTATCACACATGGATGGACCTCTGCAGAGGTAAGATACTATTCTTGAGGTACTCATTAAATCCACTTCATAAAGAATCCAATTTGTGACATTTATGGTACTTTTGAACAGAAAACTGACTCTTCCGCATCTTATAAAATCTCTTCTCTCATAGATTTCATAGACATTAGGGCTGGAAGGGACCTCGGGAGATCATCGAGTCCAGCCCCCTGCCCAAAGGGCAGGAAGTCAGCTGGGGTCATAGGATCCCAGCAAGATAAGCATCCAATTTACTCTTGAAGGTATTCAATGTAGGTGCTTGAACCACCTCCGCTGGCAGACTGTTCCAGACCTTGGGGGCTCGGACAGTAAAGAAATTCTTCCTTATGTCCAGCCTGAAACGGTCTTGCAGGAGTTTGTGACCGTTCGACCTCGTCATCCCTAGGGGCGCTCTGGTGAACAGACGTTCACCCAGATCCTGGTGGTCACCCCTGATAAACTTATAGGTGGCCATCAGATCACTCCTGAGCCTGCGCTTTTCCAGGCTAAAGAGTCCCATGGCTCTCAGCCTGTCATCGTAAGATCTGTTTTCCTGACTTCTGATCATGCGCATGGCTCTCCTCTGGACTCTCTCAAGCTTCTCCACATCCTTTTTGAATTGTGGAGCCCAAAACTGGACGCAGGACTCCAGCTGCGGCCTCACCAAGGCCGAGTACAAGGGGAGAATGACGTCCCGGGATTTGCTCGAGAAGCATCTATGGATACACGCCAGCATTTTGGTCGCTTTACTAGCCACAGCATTGCATTGCAGGCTCATGTTCATCTTGTGGTCAATGATGACCCCCAAGTCTCTTTCTTCTGTAGTGTTATCCAATGTAGCACTGCCGAGCCTATAAGGATGCCGCAGGTTTTTCCTCCCAAGGTGGAGGACCTTGCATTTATAGGTGTTAAACACCATGAGGTTCTCGTCCGCCCATTTGCTGAGCTTGTCCAGGTCAGCCTGGATCACCCCCCTATCTTCTGGCGTGGATGCTTTGCCCCAAAGTTTGGTGTCATCGGCAAACTTGGCCAGTCCACTCCTGACTCCAATGTCCACATTGTTAATGAAGATGTTGAACAGTATGGGTCCCAGGACAGAGCCTTGAGGGACCCCACTGGTCACAGGGCACCATGATGAGTGACTGCCATCAATCACAACCCTCTGGGTCCGACCACGAAGCCAATTTCCCAGCCAGTGGATCGTGTTGGAGCCAAGGCCACAACTGGGCAGTTTGGCCAAGAGGTGATCATGGGATACCAGATCAAAAGCTTTTTTGAAGTCAAGATATATGACATCAACCTCTTCTCCCTTGTCCAGGTGATAGGTCACCTGGTCATAGAAGGAAATGAGATTGGTCAAACAAGACCTACCCGCAACAAACCCATGCTGGCTATCCCTTAGAATATTAGCCTGGGCCAGTCCCTCAAGGATGGCCTCCTTAATAAGCTTTTCTAGGATCTTCCCCAGGATAGAAGTCAGGCTAATGGGCCTGTAGTTCTCTAGAGATGAACATTTCAGGGATACTTTATTTTCCACCAGATGATGATGATGATGATGATGATGAAGCAAGTGTTGCCACACTCATATGTTGGAAGAATAAGGGCCAGAAAGCCAGCAACAGATAGAAAGATAAATGTCAATAAGACCTTGGGCACCTGAAGGAGGGTCTTAAGGGCATTCATAGATGACATGGTCAGCTGCCTGATCTTGAGGGTGACACCCTGCAATACATTTTAACCCTAACTGGAATTTTTCACCTGTATCAAAGCACCAAAAACATTTTCAGATAATTTTCCCCAAGGTGGTTAATGCCAGCAAAGAATAAGTTCATTTTATTTACTGCTATGACATTCCCAGCTTCAAAAAAGAGAAGACCAGAGAAAGTGTGGGTCCCTTACTGAATGGGGGAGGCAACCTAGTAACAGGTAATGCAGAGAAGGCTGAAGTGCCATTTCCACATCAGTCTTCACAAGCAAGTTAATTTCCCAGACTACTGGTAACATGTACCTGACAACATAGTTTGTGGAGGAAATGAGCAGGAGGGGCAAAAGAACTGGTTAGGGCTTATTTAGAAAAGTGGGACATGTATAATAAGTCCTTGCAGCTGGATGCAAGATTGCAGAACCACTAGCTACTATACTTGTGGCAGCTGGGAGAGGTCCCAGGTGATTGGAAAGGGGCAAATACAGTGCCCATCTTTAAGAAAGGGGAGAAAGAAGATCCAGAGAACTACATACAGGTCATACTTACTTCAGTCCCTGAAAAAATAATGGAGCAAGTCCTCAAAGAATCCATTTCTAAGCACCCGGAGGAGGATAAGGTAATTAGGAACAGTCAACATGTATTAACCAAGGGCAAGTCATTCCTGACCAACCTGATTGCCTTCTATGATAAGATGACTGGCTTTGTGGATGTGAGGAAAGCACCTTGACTTTGGGGTGATATACCTTGACTTTAGCACAGCTTTTGATATGATATCCCAGAACATTCTCACAAGCAAGCTAAGGAAATATGGGGTGGATGAAAGGACTGTAGGGTGGATAGAAAATTTTCTGGATCATCGGGCTCAGGGGGTAGTAATCAATGGGTCGATGTTAAGTTGGCAGCTGGTATCAATTGAAGTGTCCCAGGGGCCAGTTTTGTTCAATAGGTTCATCAGTGGTCTGGAAGATGGGATGAAATACACCCTCAGCAAGTTTGCAGAGGACACCAAGTGTGGGGAGTAGTAAATACAGTCAGGGTTAAGTCTAGGATTCAGAAAGACCTCAACAAATTGGAGTATTGGATGAAATGAAATCTCATGAACTTCATTAAAGACAAGTGCAACGTCCTTCACATAAGACAAAAGAATCACATGCACTGCTGCAACCTGGGGACTAACTGGCTAAGCAGTGACTCTGCAGAAAGGGAACTGGGGGGTACAGTGGTGATAAGCTAAACATGAGCCAATAGATAAGCTAAACATGTGCCCTTGTGTGAAGAAGGCTAACAGCATACTGGGCTGCATTAGTAAGAATGTTGCCAGCAGGTCAAAGGAAGAGATTCTTCAGTCTGTTCAGTACTGGTGAGGCCACATCTGGAGTACTATGTTCAGTGTTGGACCCCCAGAAATGATGTGGACACATTGGAGAGAGTGCAGCAGAGCGTAATGAAAATGGGTTCCTTTCACACCCCCACTCAGCTTGGCACTACTGCCATGTGTGCCCCCTGCCCGGCTATCTGGGCAGCTATCGCCTGGAAGATGTTCCGGTGTGGTGGCCTGCTTTGAACTGTCAAAGCATGTCCTCCTGGCCCCATTTGGCCAGGAGGTCAGCCACAGCCAGTTGGGTCCAAGGGGCCAGCTCTGAGCAGCCAGGGTCCTGCCAGTGGCCTCCCTAGCAGGAATTCTGGTGTTCCCTATTGGCAAACTGAAAAATCCCTGATTAAGAAAATTCCAAAGCCACTCTGTAGAATACCCTGGAATCCATGTTCCTCCACAAGTAAAACAAAAGACCACTATAAAGAGAGAGACAGAGTGCAGTTGGACAAAGTTTTATTGATGTATCTACAATGTTATAGAATCATAGAATCAATGAGTCGGAAGGGACCTAGACAGATCATCTAGTCCAACCCCCTGCCATGGGCAGGAAGGAGCACTGGGGGTGGCAGGGGTCATAAGACCCCAGCCAGGTGCCTATCCAGTCTCCTCTTGAAGATCTCCAGGGAAGGTGAGAGCACCACCCCTCTGGGAAGCCTATTCCAGGCTCTGGCCACCCTTACAGTGAAGCAGTTCTTCCTAATATGTAACCTAAACCTATCCTTCCTCAGCTTGTGGCCACTGTTCCTGGTGACTCCAAAGGGGGCTCTGGCGAACAGACTTTCCCCGAGTCCCTGCTGCTGGCCCCTGATAAGGTTGTAGGCAGCCACAAGATCTCTCCTCAGTCTCCTCTTGTGGAGACCGAAGAGATTCAGGTCATAGTTTCATAGTAGTTTCATAGTAGCTAGAGTCGGAAGGGCCCTAGGTAGATCATCTAGTCCGACCCCCTGCCTTGGCAGGAAAGAGCACCGGGGACAGATGACCCCGGCAAGGTGCTCATCTAACTTCCTTTTAAAAATCCCCAGGCTAGGAGCCTGCACCACTTCCCCTGGAAGCTGGTTCCAGGCCCTAGCCGCCCTGACTGTGAAGTAGCGCCTCCTAATATCTAATCTAAACTTACCCTCCGCCAGCTTGTGACCGTTATTCCTGGTCACTCCTGGCAGCGCACGGGGGAACAGGGACTCCCCCAATACCTGCTGATCCCCCCTGACCAGTTTGTAGCAGGCCACAAGGTCCCCCCTTAACCTTCTCTTGTGGAGGCTAAACAGGTTCAGGTCCCGTAGCCTCTCCTCATAAGGCCTGCCCTGCTGACCCTTGATCATACGAGTGGCCCTCCTCTGAACTCTTTCCATATCGTCCACGTCCCTCTTGAAGTGTGGCGCCCAGAACTGGACGCAGTACTCCAGCTGCGGCCTGACCAGTGCCGCATAGAGGGGGAGGATCACCTCCCTGGACCTGCTCGAGATGCATCTGTGGATGCATGACAGGGTACGGTTGGCCTTCTTGACTGCCTCCCCACACTGCCGGCCCTCAGCCTCTCCTCATAGGGCTGGCCACGGAGGCCCTCAACCATATGAGTGGCCTCCTCTGGACCCTCTCCAGGTTCTCCATGTCCCTCTTGAAGTGCAGCACCCAGAACTGGACACAAGACTCCAGCTGCGGCCTGACCAGTGCCACATAGAGGGGGAGCAAGACCTCTCTGGACCTGTTAGTGATGCCCCTGTTGATGCATGACAGGGTGCGGTTGGTGCTGCCTATTGCTTCGTCGCATTGGCGACTCATATTCATCCTGGAGTCAATCCTGACTCCAAGATCCCTCTCTGCCTCGGTGCTGTTGAGAGGGTCAACCCCTAACCTATAACCATAATGCTGGTTCCCTCTCCCAAGGTGCAGCACCCTGCACTTGTCCTTCTTGAACCACATCCTGTTCAGATCCACCCACTTCTCCAACCTATCCAGGTCTGCCTGGATGTTGTCTCTGCCTGCCAGTGTATTCACTTTACCCCACAGCTTGGTGTCATCAGTGAACTTGAACAGGGTGCTCCCCACACCCTCGTCCAGTTCACTAATGAAGATGTTGAACAGCTCCGTCCCAAGGACCAAGCCCTGGGGGACTCTGCTCCCCACAACCTCCCAGGTCAACATCGACCCATCCACCACCACCCTCTGGGTTTGCCCCTGGAGCTGGTTTGCCACCCATGTGACCATGCATTCATCAATGCCGCAGGCCCTCAGCTTGCCCACCAGAATTGGGTGGGACACTGTGTCAAAGGCCTTCTGGAAGTCCAAGAAGATGACATCGACTTCCTCCTTCCCATCTAAGCTCTTTGTTACCTGGTCATAGAAAGAGACCAGGTTAGTCAGGCAGGATCAGCCTTGCACGAACCCATGCTGGTTACCCCTCAACATCACATGTTAAAGCATGTCTCTTATCATAATAATAAAGTGAACTCTAAATACAGATTCATGAATTCATGAATATACATTTTGCTGCCCTCCCACAGGGGCAATGGCCCCCACACAGGGGTTATGGGCCCCTAACAGGAGATTTGGCCCCCACACAAGGGCTATGGACCCTCAACAGGGAGTACAGACCCACATCAGGGGATTTGGCCCCCATACTAGGAGCCAAATGGCCCCCACAGGGGCTACCAGCACCCCCTGGAAGGTCCACATCACCCCCCAGCCCACCAATTGCTGTCACCACCTGGCCCCATCCCCCACCAGCTGGTGCAGCCGCCCTAATAGCTGCCCCACCCAGCCCCACCCCCCTCTCCTCCAGGCCCTGCAATGGCTGCCCCACCAAACCCCACCTCCAACTTATACCCCCAGGCCCCCATGGCTACCCCCACAATCCTAGGCACCATCATTTGAAAAAAAACCCAGAAAATAATGGGGGAAAAAAGGGGGAAAAAAGCCCCTATTTACCTTAGAAGCAGAGGTGGGGGGCTCTAGGGCCCCCTGGCAGAGCCTTCCCAGGCAGCACAGGAGAGCGGAGGAGCAGCAGGGCTCAGGCTGGGGCCACTGGGGCTGTCCCTCTGCCCCACACTGGGTAGGTGCGGCCCCAGTCAGCCAGATGACAGCTCCAACTACCAGTAAGTGCCAGAGGTTTGTTTGTTTGTTTTTGGAGGGGCAGGAATTGGGGGAGATTGGGGGGGATGGGGCTGGCCAGGGCAGAGGTTGGGGGCCTTGGGAGGGTTGGCAGGGGGAGGAGCCAGCCAGGGCATGGGGAGGGGGTCTGGGGGGGCTGGTGGGGAGTGGGGCTAGCCAGAGCAGGGGAAGGGGGACTGGGGGAGTGGGTGAGGCCATCGGGGTCCCCGCCATGGTCCCCTCCCCCCTCCTCCAGCCCCCCTCCCCCTTACTCACTGGCACTGGAGCCCTGGTGCTGAACACATGGCCTGGCTGGGTGTGTGGTCCAGCATCAAGGCAAAGGGCCAACTACAGAGATGCTCTGGCAGCCAGAGCGTCTCCATGGAGGACCCAGCCATGCCCTGCTCCATTTTTTTAAACTTTGATTTTCTTAGACCCCTGGATATCCAGGTTTGATTTTCTCTCCACGCTGCAAGCTTGCAGTGCAGGGAACTTTTTTTCGTTCCTGCACATGCCTGTTGCCCCACCACAAAGGGGTTTGAGACAGGGGAAGAGGCACGTGTGTGCTCATCTGTATGTGCCCTGTGAGTCTAAGGGATTTTAGTATCTCCATAAATAGCCTTGAAGGACTCTTAGGCAATGTCAAACATTGAGTTACTGTACGTTTTTTGTCAAAGCAAGAAAAGCCTTTTCACAGCCTTCTAGCAGGTCATTTTTCCTCTTTCTTTTAAATAAAACTCTGCCATGTATTACATTTCCAATTACCATACCTGCAGCAGTTGGGAAGTAGGTTACTCCAGGCTGCTTACCCTCTGACCTTGTGACTATATTTGATTAGACTTTACGTAACCACTGGTATACAATCAGATTTTTTGGTGCGAGTGACATGGTTGTCAAATAAAAACAAACTCTTTGGATTTTAAGGACAAACCTTAAAAAAGGAAACCTGTTAATTACTGTTTAAAAATAAACCTTTAAATAAACCAAAGCAACTCTCTCTCTTTTTCTTTTTAAGCCAAAATTGCAGTTGTACTGTCTTGTAAATCCTGCCTCCTTTTCACCATGCAGTAATTTGTCTGTTTCTCCTTTCCTTGAGAATCAGTGCTCAGAGACAGATTCTAGTTGTTTAGTTCACTCAAACTATGTTCATTTCTGCAGGAGTGGATTGATGCACTAATCAGCTAAAGAACAGAAACATCCTTTTACTGAATTTGTTGGAAGGTGAATTATTCCCTTCCAGCAGACTGGCTGAGAACAAAAAAAGGCCTAACCTGTCAAAACTGCATTGGTTTCTAATTAAAGACCAGTTTTTCTCTTTCTGCATGTTTTGTTTTGAGTTGGCTAGATACTATAGCTAGACGTATGCATCAAGAATCAGTACTGAAGGTCTTGTTACACATAGGGTGTGTTTGGACATTCAATTAATGCACCTTAAGGTTATTTCACAGTAAAATAAGGTTCAGTAAAATGCACCTGGGACCAATTCTACACGTGAACCCACATTGGGAGATCATTTTCTCCCAATGGGAGCAATTGAGTCCAGGGTTGCTCCTTCCTCCCTGCCCTTCTTTGCCCTCTTGCAGCAGCCAGGGGGAGTTCCAGGCTCCCCTGGTACCAGCCCCTGGCTGGCAGGGGGCTCAGACGTCAGGACTTGGCTCCAGGGAATGGGGAGAAGCTGTCCCAGAGCATAAGATAGCTTCCAGCTGCATGGAGCTTAGGATTATGGCCCCAGTTTGGCAGTGTTGGCTTTAGGCAATGCCCATGGAAAATTGGCAGCAGGGCCCTGAGCTCTCCCCTCACTTTTCTTGCTAAGGGGTGGAGGAGCTCTCTGTTCCCAGTCCTGGTGCTGCTCAGCTCCCAGCTGCCTCCAGGCACAGGCAGGGAGCACAAGCTGACTGGGAAGTGCACTGCTTAGGCAGTGGCAAGACTGAGGGGATGGGGAAGCTCTCTGTCCTGGGTCTGGAGATGTGAGGACAGAAAGCTCCCCCATTCTGGTGCTACTTAGCTCTGGGAATGGGGGCAGAGAGCTCCCCTATCCCCTAAGCCAGCACAGCGAGAGGAGAACTCAGGGCACTGCTACCTCTTGGCCATGGGACATCTCCCCGAACCACTGCTGCCAAACCAGGCTGCAATCCTGAGCTCCGCATCAGAGTCATGAATAGCTCCTTTCCCACATGTCCCCTGTGGCTCCTGTTGCCTAGGTTGACCGGAAGCAAACTGCGCCCAAGCAGCATCTACATGTGCACTACTGCATCATAGCTAATGTGTGGTCAATCTAGTACCTGTATTTCTTGGTATTACCAACCACACATTAGCCTAATTTACTGTGCATATGTAGACAGGGATGATTTACTGTGCGTTAGATCAGTCTAATGCAGAGTAAAGAATCTCATGTAGATGTGCCTGCAGACTCAAAGTTCTAAACATCACTGACTTGATTATCAGGATGGTTGAAATGGTAGGGGAACTTTTACCAGTCAAAAAATTCTTAATTTGACTGGAATGAAATTCTACTAGGCATTTTTAACCACTCTTCCAATAAAAATAAAAGAGAAAGGCACAAGAGAATTTCAACACTGCTCAGAAATGGATATGAAGAAGGTAGAGAAAATGTAGGTACTTTCTCTCCTTAGCCTTTTCACTGTGGTTTGGAAAGCCAAGGTTCAAATCCCCCCTATATAAAAAAAAATTAATTTCTAGTTTAGTATTTATATCAGTCTTGGCAATCAGCTAATTTAGCATGATAACTCTTAATAATATTGTTTAGAAACCTGACAAGAAACCCAATGAATGAATTGCCAGTATAAAAAGCTGCCCTGGCAAGAAGTTCAGGGCTGCTCACTCCAAGGAGATTCTAGGGGATGAGCCTGTGGGAGAAAATTGGTTACACCCCTTCCTGTCCCAAGCTGCTGCTGCTGTGGCTGGTTGCTACAAGTTTGTTCTCAGGAGCTTCTGGGGAGAAGATGGCCAGGCTCTTTCCTGCCTCTGGCTACTATTAGCTGCCAGCTTGTTCTCAGAGCTTTTGGAATAAGTTGGCCACAACTTTCCCTGCCTTGGGTGACTGCTGCTGCTGTTTGCTGCCTCCCTGGGGGGGGTCCTCTGCTACACGATGCTGCCCCACTCAGGGAGTGGGTCCACTGCACCTCACCCCAGCTTCTGCACCCCTGTTCCGGCCTGCTGCCTAGCCCACCTCCAAGCCGTAGTCAGGGGGAAAACCTGGGGAAGAAACCTGCACTGCTTGTGGGCCCCTCCCCCACTATCACTGCTGGAGCCTAAAGCAACCTTGTCTGCCCCACCTGCCTTGGTGGCCCACCCCCGCCTTCACCTCCACTTTCACCAGGAGCACACCCTGAGTGGCTGAACTGGATGCCTCCTACTATTGCTGCTGCTGTCCCCTCTCAGGAGAGAGGGAGATTTCCCTGCTGCACCACCTGATGTCACACCAGCACTTGATCACTTCTTAATTGACTGACTGCTTCTACCCTCCCCCACAGCTACCTCACTGCATCTGATCCTGATTTGTCTTCCTGCCGACTGCTCTGCTGCTGAGTGACCGGCTGGAGGCCTTAGGGGCTTCTGGGCAGATCTTCCACAAACAAAGCCCCTCCACTGCTCCAGCCATCTTTTATGCCAGCCTCAGCAGCCTTCCCTGTGTGCTTTTTGCCCTTTTGTGGTAAGTCCTGTGGTCTACTCCTCCTGACCTGGTGTTTTTTGTGTGGCTGAGTAAGCCAGCTCAAGTTTCCCCAGTCCTTGTGTGTGTATTTCTTTTTTTTTTTTTTCCCCTTCCCCTCCACATTCTCAAAACATAGGCCTCCCAGTCTTTTTCCTGTGGGGCTGTGGCTCAATGAGCTTCAACTCTCTTCCTTCCTATCCCCCTTCTGCCTCACAACCCCAGCCTACCCCTACTAGATTCACCAGCTCCACAGGATATTTTGGGTTTTTTTATTGTCTTCCCTGCCCTCATGTGAAACAATGGCATGGCAGGAACGTTCTGGAGGGTCAGATGCCCCCACAGAGCTTCCACAGCCCCCACTATGGGGGTGGATCCCAGCGAAGCCCCCAAAGGGATGCATGACCCTGCAGCCTGCACCCCGGAGGCAGAGTCCAACCAACCTCCTCCAGGGGTGGAGAAGCTTGAAACCTTCACTGCAGGGGCAGGTGGGACTCTGGTAGGGAGCCACCAGGGCCAGGGTGTCACCCCTGGCCAGCCCCCCCCGCCCCCCCGAGGGATTCCCAAGCCCCTTCTCCCATCCTCAGGGATGAAGGGCTCCTCTTCAGCCTCCTCCACAGCTGGCAGGAGGAAAGGCAAGGTCCCTGCCCAAAGCCTAGACCACCAGTGCCTGAGGGGACCAGCTGCTCTACACCAGCCAGCACACCTGCTCAGCCTGTTCCTGGCCCTAGTTCAGGCCCCACCAACATAGCCAGCCAGGGAGGGGGACAGCAGCTATGCACAGGCAGCTGGGGAAACCCAAAGCTGGGGGGCCTGGACCCTCCACTGCCGGCCCTTTCAGGTATGGGGTACAGTGCCAACTGCCCAAGTGGAAGAACCTGCACTTTGAGACCTGGGTGCAGGCCCTGGTGGGGGCCCCAAGATCATGGCAGCCTCCTGGTTTCATGGAAAGGGAGTCTTTTTCCTTGCCTCCGAGGTTGCTGCACAAAAATTGGTGGATAGGGGGCTCATGTTGGAGGCTGAGTATGTCCCCCTCCAGCCTTTAGAAGAGCTGGGGACCAGGGTGGTCCTTAACTCTCCCCAGGGTTTGGATCTGGGGGAGCAGGGCCCAATTGGGGATATAGGTAGGGATGGAGCTATCTCCCCAGTGGTGGCCATCTCACTGGGGTGCTGAGACCCTGGCCTCCACCATGTGCGTTCTTTCTGTTGCCAGATCATGATCCAGCTGGTGGTGGGAGCACGGCTGGAGCCTGAGGGGTGCCTGGTAATACCTTATCAGGTGGCCCTGGTGAGGATTTTCTATACACTGGGGGACCTGTGATGCTTCCAGTCCCATGCACCAGTGCATGCACATCATGAGTGCCCCATAGGCCAAGTGGGGAGGTAATTTGCCAGTCTCACTGGAAAAAGGGGTGATCCTACCACTGGTTCCCCATCCCCTCAGGCCCCCCTGGCACCCCAGCCACAACTACGAGCCCACCTGTGAGCTCAAGGGACCCCGCCCCCCAACCAAGTCTAGTGGAGTCCCAGGGAGGGCACCAGCAACTGGGGGGAGAGAGGGAGCAGGGTCCTCTGCCCCCAGTCATATCCCCATTGTGGCTGCCACCCCCCAACCCTCACCTTCTCTTGCTGGAGCCTGTCCACCTGAGGACCACTCCATGGCTGAGTGGGTGCAGGTCCCTCTGGGCGTAAAGGCAAGAGGAAGGCCCAGGCACAGCTGGAGCCCTCTGACATGGAGGACTCCACTCCCTCTCCCAAGACCAGCACAGGCTGGGGAAGGAGCAGCCTAGCCTCCAGGGGTCTCTCCAGTTGTGCGTGATACCCCACCCACAAGAAAGATCAAATGGGTGATCCCCATGGAGGAGGTCTTGGGGCTGCTAGATAGTCCTGAACAGGAGCCCATGGGGGAAGCCCTACATTCTGCTGACCAAGGCCTACACCCTGAAACCATGGGTGCTGAGGCCTACCCAAAGGAAGGCCTGGCAACAGAGCCTCCTCCCTCTGATCTACAGGATATGGATGCCCTGGGGCTCACCCCAGGGAGTTCTGTGGGAGGAGATCCCCTTTCCCAAGAGGTGAGAGCCACCCCATTGCCTGGTGGGTCTCTTCCCTCCCCCTCCCAGGATAACTACACCTGCAGCCTGCCCCGTAGTCCATCAACTGAGGGGGCATGGTCCGGTCCCCTAATCAACAGGCTGATCTCATTGAGGACCCTGCACAGAGCACCCAGGACTCTAGCTCTACCCTACCATTTTGTGAAGGAGCCCCACCATCACCCTTACCCCCACCCCTGTCCCAGGGGATTGCAGAGCTCTCCCAATCCCAACCAGAGTCCCAGGTCTTTGTGGATTGGGGGGCTCAGATGGTGGTGGAAGAGTCCACTGAGCTCCAGGACCAGGAGGAGGATGCTCAAGAAACAAAGGCTCCATTGAGCCTGCAGATGTCTTGGTCCCAGTGGTTCCCAGGGACACAATACTTCCATTTCTTGACATTGAATACACCTGCTGGTCCACCAGCAAGGTACAGCTAGCTTTGGGTCACTGGGAGATTTTGACAGCGTCTTTGCCACTGCAAGGGCACTGGTAGGGGAAGGCAAGGGGCCCAAAAGCCACAATGCCTGGATCTATAGGCGGACCCACAGTTTCATAGATGCCCTCTATGCATATGGGAGGGCACTACATGAACCAGCGGGCCCCACAGCAGGCATTGAGATGCATGAGGCCCTGGCTGGGCCATCTACTCCATGCCCCCAGCCATGAGTCAATTTAAGGTCATGACCCTCAACATACATGGCTGCAGGAAGGGTCTCCAGAGGTGCAGGGTGCTCTCCTTCCTTCAGGAGGTGGGGTACCCCATGGCATTCTTGCAGGAGACTCTGACAACTCCAGCCAACAAACTAAACTGGCAGCTGGAGTGGGGAGGCAGAGTATTTTTTAGTCACCTCTCAGCCATCTCATCTGGTGTGGCCACAGTATTCTCCCTGGGCCTGCAGCTGGATGTTTTCCAGGAAATTGAGGTGGTGCTGGACCACCTGCTGCACCCCCAGGTCCAGGTGTGGAGGCTGGTCCTGAACCTCCTGAACATGTACGCCCCCGTGTGAAGGACCCAGAGTTGGTGGGTTTCATCCACCAGGTGGCCACATACATTGGCACCCTCAACCCTCTCAAGTGCCTGGTTCTTAGTGGGGACTTGAACATCACCCTAGATGCACACGACTGGTCAGGCAAGAAGTGGAACCAGGCCACCATGGGTGTCCTTGGGGAGATCCTGATGGACTACTCCCTGGTGGATGTCTGGTATGCCTGTCACCCCACTGAACCTCCTGCCTTCACTTATGTGAGGGTGGGGGAGAAGCAGGCATGCCACTTCTGGTTAGGTCAGGTTTATATCTTTATGCTTCAATTTGCCCGGGCCCACTCCTCTGGCATCTGGCTAACCCTTTCATTGATCACCACCTTGTATGGACCCAGAATACACTGGGACCTGGGCATCCGGGGTCGGCCTGCTGGCATTTCAACACCAGCCTGCTGGAGGATGTGGGCTTCAAGGAGGTTTTCTGGGAGTTCTGGCTGGCCTGGCAGGAGTGATGGGCAGCTTTCCTCTTGGCTTTGAGATGGCTGGATGTGGAGAAGGTGTGCATCTGGCTTTTTTGCTGCAGATACACTGTGGGGCACACCCAGCAGAGGGAGGCAGTCCAGGAGCAGCTTGAGCAGAAAGTGCTAGAGCTGAAGGGGTGCCTGACCCCTGACCCAACCAACCTGTCCCTCTGCAGAGAGTGTCGGGAGAGGCAGGAGGAGCTTTGTGCTCTGGACGACCACCACACCTGTGGTGCATTTGTCCACTCACGCATCCAGCTCCTTCGGGAGATGGACTACAGCTCATGCTTCTTCTATGCCCTGGAGGGGCGGTGGGGGGCCAAGAAGTACATCACCTGCATTCTGGTGGGTGAAGGCACCCCCATCATGGATCCAGGAGAGATATGCCATCATACATAGGCCTTCTATGAAGAACTCTCCTCCCTGAATCCAACCAATGCCAAGGCCTGTCAGACCCTGAGGAAGGGACTCCTGCAGGTCAGCATAGGTGACTGGGACTGGCTGGAAGCTCCTGCCACTCTGGTTGAGTTTTCATCTGCCCTGTCCTTAATGCCTGGCAACAAGGCTCCAGGCATTGATGGGCTGACCTTGGAGTACTAATGGGCTTTCTGGGACATCCTCAGCCTGGACCTTGCTGTGGTCTGGCCTGAATCTAAGGGAAGTGGGGAGGTCCCCCTGTCATGCCAGAGAGCCATGCTGACCCTCCTGCCAAAGAAGGGATATCCCCGTGACCTAAGGAATTGTCATCCTGTGTCCACTACCTGAGCTGGCTGGAGGACACCAGACGGGTCTGCTTTTCCACCGTCCATTGCCATCACCTCTACATGCTTGTGCACCGCACTGTCCATCATTCCGCCCTCACATCCTGCCCAAACAACAAGTAGTGGGACCTGCTCAGTGAAGGCATGGCTGGAGCATCCCAGTGGCTGAGTCTGTACTCTACCCTCATCTCATGAGCCACTGGGGACCTCAGCAGGTGGCTCCTCTATGAAGCTATTGCCACAGGTGTGTATGTGGCAAGCTTCATGGACACCCCGGTCTCCTTCCCCTTCTGCGGGCAGAGGGAGATCCTGGTGCACGTGACCCTCCACCTCCAGAGCCTCCTCTTGAGGTTCTGGTTGAATTTCAAACCCCACCTTTTTGTTTTTGGTCACCCCCTCTGTGGCCTCACCAAGTCCCGGGACCTCCTGGTCAACCTCCTCCTGGCCCTGGCCAAGTGGGCCCTGTATTTGACCAGGAAGAAGGCTCTGGCCAGAAAAGTGCCTGGAGGCTGTCCTCTCACTTATCCTTGTGCATCCCCAGGCACAGCACCAGTGGGCAGCGTCCACCAGTTCCTTGGATGCCTTTGAGAACTGGTGGGTGCGGCCTGGAGGGATTCTGCTCACTGTCTCCCTCAGGCACATATATTTTCACGTTTTGACCCTTTTACCCATGCAACACTCCTATCTTGTTTTTTGACTTTTTTGTCCCAAGAATTCTGTTGTATCTTTCACCCATTGGCACCCCAGAGTAGGGGCTGTTAGCCAGGTGGGTCTTGGAGCCCATGATACTTGAAGGATACAAATAGACAGTAGCTTCTGGGGCCCAGCCACTTGGTACCTGGGGATACTACCCCTTGTGCCAGCTGGACTGCTGAAGCAGCATTCAAAAGCCATTGTTAAAAATACTCTCAAATCCATGTTTTTTCACAATTAACACAAAAGACCACTCTATGCACAGGCACACACATATGCTGAGAGAGAGCAATCAGTTGGGCTATGCTTTATTGGTGTATTTACAATGTGGAAGCCTACCACTGTGTCTATCATCATGATAAAATAAATTCTAAATACTATATGTGTTGATGTGTACTTTTGGATTTCTTTTCCATGTGATGGGGGTATGTGGTGTTTGCAGGAAGGGGATGGGAAGGGGTGTGTGGGAAGGTGGGTGAGTATGTGGGTTGGTGTGTGGTTAGGTGTGGGGTGATTTCTGTGGGGACTGTGAGTGTGAAGGACCTTGTGCGGGGGCTGATTAGGAGGAGTGGGTCCCCTGGCCTCCACAGGGTGCAGCACTCCCTCCACACAGCACATGGCATGCCCTGCCCCCCACAGGGCCCCAACTCCCCCCTGGAGGGCCACAGCCCTGTCCCCCACAGGACCCCATCCCCCCCACCCAGCTCCCCCTGGAGGGCCACAGTCCCCCTACTCAGAGTCCCAGCTGCCCCCAGACAGCCACAGCCCCCCCTGCCCAGGGTTCTAGGCACCCTGGAGGGCCCTAGCCCCCCCAACCAGGGCCCATAACTTACCTTTACCATTAGCAGCAGGAGTGGGGCACTCTGAACCATGGCGGTTCAGAGTGCCCCCAGCATGGCAAGCAATGCCCGTGTGCCGGGCCCAGCTGGGTGCTGTTGACCCTGGGGACTCTCTGTCACCCAGCTAGGCCGTGTCATGGTGGCAGGACCCGGCATGGCATGCAGGGACTGCATGCCAGACCCAGTCAGGTCCTGCTGGCTCTGAGGACTGTCTACTGCCTGGCCAGGCTGGGCCCTTGGTGGCAGGACCTGGCACAGCATATGGGGATCACAGGCTAGGCCAAACTGGGTCCTGGGGCCTCTCTGCTGCCCAGCCCGGCTGGGTGCTTGGTGGCGTGACCTGCTGCCCTCTTGGCCCCTCTGCTGCCCAGCTGCTCTGGAGCCTTGGTGGCAGGACCCAGCATGGCAGGAGCAGCCCCAAGGCTGTCTGGGTCCTGCTGCCATGGGCCAGCCTGGCCAGGCAGCAGAGGGGCCCCAAAGCCGGCAGGACCCGGCTGGGCCTGGCACGTGGGGACCACGTGCTGCGCCAGGTCCTGCTGCCATGGGCCCAGCCTGGCAGGGCAGCAGAGGGGCCCTGAGGGTGGCAGGACCTGGCTGGGCAGGGATTGGGGCAGGTCTGGGGGACTGGCGGGGGGAGGGCTGGGTATGGCAAGGATCAGGGGGCTGAGGGAGTGGGTGAGGCTAGGGGGGTTCCCTCCACAGTCCCATCCTCCAGCCCCCTGACCCCTTTCTCAGCAGCCCTAGAGCCCTGATGCTGAACATGTGGCCTGGCCAGCTGCGCGTTTCAGTACCAGGGCAAGGGGCCAACCATGGAGACTCTCTGGCAGCCAGAGCATTTCCCTGGAGGACCCAGCATCTGGTTGCCTCAGTCCATGCCCTGCCCCGCCCCGCTGTTTTTTCCTTCAGTTTTTTTAGATCCCTGGATATCCAGGGGTCTAATTTTCTCCCCACGCTGCAAACCCCTCAAAGAGGTTTGAGGCGGAGCAAGAGGCATGTGCATACTCGTCTGGATGCACCCTTTGGGATTAAAAATAAAAAATGATCCTACCTTTCTCCCTCCTTGTACGGGCCACAAGTTACCCGAGCTTACTTCTTGGATTCCCTTCTCTCTGTTCATGGAGTTTAAGTCTAGAAGAGGTTATTAGATGAACTTGTCTGGTCCTGTGTCATGGTCAACTACATTTCACAGAGCTCTGTGGGTGTTATTTGGGGAATCTCCTGTTGTTTTTATCTGTGGGTTGTTTGTTATTGTAATCCCCTTGGAGTCCTTCTAGATAGGATGGCATATAAAACTAAATATTACTTACTACTACTACTATTACTGTTCTTGTTGTTGTTAATAATAATACTAATAATAATATCAGTCATCTGAAAAATCTCCAGTGTTCCAAGGCTGATGAAAACTGATCTTCAGCAAGCTAATGACTTCTTCATCCAGTTACAATTGTCCATTTACTGGAGTGAATACAGTAACAGTTGGCATGGGAAAAGCGACATTAGAAAACTATTCAGATTAATGTAACTGTCTCGCAATAAGGGATTTATTCCTTTTAGAAGGAAACTAAATCATTATCTTCCTCTGTTCTTTATTTTACTTTCCCAGCATGCTTCTGCTTTTCTGTTTCTGATGTCTTGTTTTTTCATATACTTATTTCTAGACGTGCTGTCTTATTGTCAGGATGGATCCATCCCACTGTGCTTAATTTATCACTTTCTTGGATACAATGCTCAGCTACCTGGTTCCTCCTTTCTCCCCTTCCCAGATCACCTTAATATGTTGCCTGGCTGCATTGTTCCAACATCTGCTGCATCCTTTGGCAGTTCTTACCGACTGATGGCTGAAGTTGTCAGACTTGTTGAAGATCCCATGCTTGCCATTTGTGTTTCTTTCCTTTTTGTTTGGTTGGAGCATCTTGGCCCCTAATAGTGTACACTCCTCCTTCCTCCCTTGCCATGAAGACCTATTGTGGCTTAAAAATAAGGAGGAGTCAGGTTTGATCTGTAAGATCCTGCATGTATGACATCATGTGGAAAGTACTGCTACAAAGGTATTAGAGAGCTCTCAATGGCCATGAAAACTTGACAGCAACGTAGCAATACTGCTGTAGCTGTCTTGCATATGATTTTGTAAAGAATTTATCATATTTTTAATTAGAAATGTAGAAATAACACCCTTGGTTGCCTACTAAATACAACTAAGCAATAGCCACTGGAATTTCAGCAAGCTGTTACTTTATTTTAGTATGCTGCTAATGCTATTGCCCCGTAAAGTAACAGAGCTCTGAATTCTGTAATGGTACAGTGGTGTCTCTTATCTTCACCTTTGCCCTTGCATGTATTGTAGCCTGCCTTGCATTACTCCATCACTATTTTTCTAAGGCTGTATTGAGCTTTTATCTACACTCTTGGCACATTTATCTAGACAACCTTTATGTCTTTCAGCCTTACTGACAGCAGGAAACCAAAAAAATGCTCCACCCAGGGCAAGATTATTTCATTCTTTCTGTGTTCAGCAGGATAGCCCTTCATGCTTTAATATTGGTTTTCTGGTCTGTTCATGAAACAAATTCAGGAAAGCAGCTAAATATGGAATACTTTAAGTATCCTGGATTTTCGGTATATCTGTCCTTTTCTTTCTTTGTAGCTTTGAATTGCTGGAAAGAGAACTTGCGAAATTACATTTTTAAAGAGCCCCCCCCCCCCAACATAAATTAGGCAGATATAGAAACTCCTCCCCCCCGCAATCTTGTGTTCTTCAGCTACCACATTTACATTGATAATTTGAGATTGCTTTGGAATCAGCTCTCCTTTAGGTGATAGTGTGTCAATGGTATCTAATTAAAGATTATATGTTTTGCAAGTCTGTGCCTCCTCCTCTAACTCTTCCATCAGATAACAAGCCTTGTTTTATCTTGACCACATGAGGTGAGCTGTCTTCTGCTCTGTTACTGTATTGTTTTTGATATATTTTGTAAATATTCATTCTATATACATGTCAACAAAATACTTGTATTAAGCATATGATTCAGGCATGCTGACATCCATGGTATTTAGCTGAACAGAGGCAGAAATAAGCACATTCTCAGCTTTAAGTACAGACTAAGATCTTTTCTGGAATAGGACTTTAATGGACCAGGGCATGCCGTCTAACATCTAAATGATGGACCAAAACTCAGTGCATAGCAGTTGAGCCCTGAGGTTTCCCACAAGTTCCAAACAAACAAAAAAATTATTTTATTCAAGCATTTTTAGTGTGTTTTGTTAATGCTTCAGTGCATGGATGGCCAAAGCTTTCTATAGATGTGCATGTTAAGGAGGGACTTTGTGGACACAAGGACAATGGGGATGTTATTCCAGGATGAGTCAGGTTTATGAGTATACATTCAAGGATCCTATAGCATGGCATGATCTAGGTATATATGACATGGCTAAATACTAGCTAAGGCACATAGTACAACCAGCTACACATTTCAAGAGAATCAGCAACGATGACAAGGAATGTTTTAAGGTAGTCCTTTTGAACACAACTAGAAATAAGATACAAATGAGCAAAAGAAAATGTTAATCTTAGTAAAAGCTGTATTGTAATCTCTTAGTTTTGGAGAAGATTCAAGAATAATTTAAATGGTCTCAGTCAAGTAAGGTCATTAACATTGGCCAAGAGATGTTTTAATTTAGAGTTGGATCAAAATATAGAAAACACTTCAACAATTTTTCATAAAACATTTAACTTGGTTTGGTTTGGTTTTTGTTTTTCAATAAATTATAGAGACAGATGGAAATGTTTGTTTGACATCCTCACTTTCAGAGGTAGTGAGAAGAGGGAATATCTCACTTCTGTGAGATTTCCACCCTTGTTTACATTTCTAAGCAGCTCTGAATTGACCCCCACAGCATGTTCCTTCTCCTCCAGCTTCTGCATAAATAATCTAATGGGCTTTTAGATGACTAATGTGTGTCCATTTGAATCATCAACAGCATTTACCCCCAAATTCATGATAACAAAACACTACTTACCTAGAAAATTGGTAGTGAAATATGGGCTTTATTCCTGGTTAAACACTGGAAACAGTATGAATTATTAGTATGTAGGTCACATTTATATTAGGTAGTCATCTATGCCTGGGTTAATCTAACTGAAAAAGAAATATTCATTGTGTAAGAGCAACAAATAAAGTAATCTCACATTACTAGTCACTCAGTAGACAAGGCTATACTTAATCCTTCCCTGTATACAAGACATACAGTATATAGTACTGCTGAGAAATGTTTTGACCTGAACTGTAGTGCCACTTAAAGATGTAATGTCTTTACTGGGGTTATCTTAGAAATCATATGTTTCAGTTGCAAATGAAATCTCATATTTAATACTGCCTCAGAACTGGTTCAGAGTTAGGGCCAAATTTTCAGTAGCCTCAAAACATCAGGGAAGACTCCTGTAAGCTGCTGAGCCAGTATTCTAGCTCAGTCCAGCAAAGCACTTTGTGTGCTAATTTTAAGCATATGAACAATACCATTTGACATAAAGAACTACTTGCTTGCCTGTAATTAAGCATGCTTTCCATGACAAAATGACTGGCTCTGTGGAAGACTGGAGAGCACTGGACATGATGTAGCAAGACTTAATACATTCTTCCACAACATTCTTGCAAGCAAGCTGAGGAAGTATGAGTCAGATGAATGAACTGTAAGGTGGATAGAAACTGGCTGGATCATCAGGCTTACAGGGTTGTAATCAATGGGTCAATGTCTACTTGGCATTTGGTTTCAAACGGCATGTCCTAGGGGTCAGTTCTGGGGCTGGTTTTGTTCAGTATCTTCACCAATGACCTGGAAGATGGCTTAGAGTACATCCTCAGCAAATTTGCAGCTGACACCAAGCTAGAGGGAGTAGTAGATATGCTGGAAAGTTAGGCTAGGTTTCAAAGACTTGGGCACGTCTACATGTGATGCTTTACTGTGCAGTTGACTAACTGGCTGCATGGTAAACTGTCACCATCTACACATGCAGATGCTTTCTGTTCAGACAGTTAGTCAACTGTGTGGTAAATCTGCTACCTGCAAATGCAGGTAGTGAATTAACCATGCTGTAGTTATTGCCCAGTATCCCATGAGTAGACCGCCAACTAGGAGCAACTTTGCTCCTGGTCAGCCTGGAGAACAATCACTTCCCGCAGGAGATGTCTGCTGCTGGGGCAGGTTCCAATTACAGAGCCTGGCCCAGAGCACTGACCTCCTACAAAGCCCCAGCTCTGCCATCAGAGAGATGGCTGGAGCAAGCTAGGGAGGAGTTCTGCGGCCTTATGGCTGAGGGCAAGCAAAACCTGGGAGCATCTGAACCCCAAGCTTCTGGGCTTGGGCCTGCACTTAGGATGCCTGCCAAATTATTTGTAAACAAATGAAGCCCTAGGTGGGAGCAGAGAATGTTTGCCAGTAGTAGGGCCATATATGGTTCTTGAATGATTCACAGATTTGGAATTAATTTGGCTGATTTGGCTTGGAACACAAAACATTTTCCTTAAAAAAAAAAAATGAGCAAGGGCTGATTGCTCCCTACTCCCAGAAGCTGCCTGTTGCCAGAGTGGGCTCTGATCACAGAGTCTGGCCACGACAACATCCCTCTGCCCCAGCAGAAGGCAGCTTCTAACCCTGGCTCAGCATGGGAGCTGGGACATTGCTTCCTGCCCCCAGGAGTTATCTGCTGCTGGGGTGGGCTCTGGGCATAGCATGCAGTCAGGGCAATGCCCCCTGCCCTGGCAGCAGGCTGCTCCTGGCTCAAGATGTGATCATGGAGCTGGAGCTGGGGCCAGGCACTTCCAGCTGCCAGGGCAGGGGGACATTGTCCTAGCCAGGCTCCATGATCAGAGCCCACCCCAGCAGCAGGCAGCTAGTGGGTGCAGGGAGCAAGGTTTCAGCCCCCACTTCAATCAGAGATCCTGGGTGGGGAGCTCCCTCTCTGAGGAGGGTTTACTGACTGACCCAAATCTGTCCGGGACTGCTCCAGAACAGGACAGGTCCCAGCCAATCCCAGGCTGTATGGGAAAACCCTGCTGGCACTTGACTTGTCCCCATGTGCATGGGACAGGAGAGCTCTGAAGCAGCAGCTCTCCCACCCTGTGCACTTCAGGACCCATTCTGATGTGTATGGGGCCAGAAGACAGCTGTCTCCTGACCCCATGCTCCCTGTTAGACTACCTTGGAGGTGCACTTAACTTGAATTGGGCTGGCCATATTGACTAATCTAACTGTCCTAAACTTCTGTACAGTTCACATGTAAACCACTTAATTAGTGTAAGGTTTGCACTGGGGCTAAAGTAGGTCAGGTGACAATTTTTAATGTCATTTAACTCCCCCTGACCTCCCCAAATATCTGTACACAGTCTTAGGTTTAAGATAAGTGCAGTCTATAAGTTGATGAGATGCTGAATTTAAGAAAATAATTTTCTCAAGCTACAGAGCAAGATAAACTTTGCATAGAATTTAAAACTTGTCAAAGAATCATGAATCTTCCTAAATCTTGTTTTAAGAGCTTAAATTTTCAACTAGTTTTAATGAAGACATCTGTAAATACTTTGTAACTGAATAACTAAGCAAATGTTGTCAAAACTTTAGCACTAATAAGATATGATAGTTATAGTGGGTGAGAGACAGAAAATATATTATTTTACCTATTTAAGGAAGAACATTGTATGGAAGTTTAGAAACTGCTTAAATGCAAAATGAGAGAAATCTTGAACAGAATTGGGATACAAATTCTTATAACTTTAGGAAATAGGTATAGCTAGCCTGAAGGAAAAGTTGATTTAATAATTGCTACAACAAAGCTAAATTCTGGGTTGTCTATAGTAATGTATATTTTAATAGGTCCGCAAGTGACACGCGTGGTGAGAGCCAAAGTGGAAAAATCTTGCAAATGAGGTTCTAAAAGTTAACTAGGCGAAGAAAAGTTGAAATACTGCTTGTTTATATTAAGACTTGTAGGAAGCATTTGGGACCTCCCAGCTTGAAACTATTAGTTAAAGATTAGCTCTTCAGGTGTGAAAAACAGAGCTAAAAAAATCCCCACTATAATACCCAATGAAGCAAAAGCATATTGTCAGCTAATTTAGATGAAATGTTGCATAACATATGTTAAAGTCAAGGGCCTAGCCTGTATTTCATTTTTCACAGGTACCCTGATGCGCCACTTTAATTAAAAGCTTATCTGCTAAACCACTTGCTCTGAACACTTTTCTCACTTTCAAGATATTTAAGTCCCACACACTGTAAATCTATTAGATACCATTTAAAGGCCCTGCCTTTTAAACACCATTTTAAAACATGTGTTTATTTAAATACTGTTGTCAAATGGAAGGCCCTAGTCATTAAAAAAATGTCCTTATCTCTTTCTTGCCTTGTGCACACAAGAACTACTGAGCCTTGCAAGTTTCCATTGCTTTTTCAAGAAATTCTGCAAAAAAGTCTATTGTATTGATATAGAAGATTAACTAAACTGAACAATGGTCATCATCCTCTCCCTCTCTTTAGGGAAAGCAAATTGGTATCCACATCATCACCCAGCCTGGACACTGAAAAAAGGCAAATGCCCGCTCATCTTCCGTTCCTGGCCTGAGGTCTTCAACTCCTTTTTCATGTTCAGAACCACATAGATTCAACAGCCCTTCTACACCCAAACTAACAGAAAGGAGGGTAATTCTGACCTCTGGATCATGACGGTGGAAGTCCAAAGCTATGTTGCAAGTTCTCCATGAATGTTTCAGAAAGAAAAGGCAAGGGTGAGGCTGAGAGGCATCGGAACCAGTGGTGTTACTACAACTCTGAAAGGTCTTTAGTCAGCTTTTAACTCCAGGACAAATAGCTATCAGGGGATCTTCTGTTCCAGCAAATTGCAAAGGACTTGAAGAGGCAGTGTCCAATAAACACTTGAGTGTGGTGCTGTTATTCACAGTTAGCTTAAATAAGATTCAGTATTTTATCCTACAGGTGACTGCATTTCATTGTTGGAGGAAGTGATTCTGCCATGTGATGCCCTTGAAGATCTTTGTGGCTGAATTGTGCTGATCTGTGCACTTTGGATTTAGTTTGAAAGTCATTACGTTCTTTTGCAATGGAAAAGAACACTAGGAAGAACTGACAGTTATAAGGAGACTAAACTGCTTTGTGTACACTTAGCCTAATTTTCTATTTTAATTTAACTTCTCTGTCTTTTTCCTCTAGAGTATTACCGGGACTCTCTGTAGCAGAGAAAATGTTTCCAAGTGTTCTCCCTCTCTCTGCTGACTCTTGTTCTGCACAAACAGGCTATTGTTTTTCTGTTGTATTTTTGATCTGGAGGAATGTTAATTTTACACCAAATGATGCTGGCTGCCCCTAGGTTTCTTGGTAATAGTACACCTGGTACACAAATTGATCTCATCCTGCTCCTCTCACAACAGCACACAATTTTTTTCTCAGGGTCTCTTTTTATTCAGTCTGACATTTATCCTGGATTAGTAGCATCACAGTTGGTGATATCCTTGATGGTGACTGGATTGTATTGTCTCAAAATTTGGCCCACTCTGTGGGTATGTCTACAGAAGATGCTTTACTGTGCATTAAACTAATCTACTGGAAAGTAAAGCATCACCATCTATCTACACATGCACAGCAGTTACTGCATAGTATTTTAGTCTACTGTGCCATTTTCTAGTACCTGTAGATACAGGTACTAGAAAAACCGCACATTAATTAATGCACCATACTACACATGTAGATTCTAACCAGGAGCAAATTGCTCTTGGTTGAGCCCAGGCAGAAGAGGGTCACTTTGCTGCCTGGCTAAGCCTGGATCTCCATGGGGTAGGGGAGAGCTGTCCTGGCTTGGGCAGCATCTCTGTCACAGTCAGGGGGAGATCAGGCTGGCTTGGAGCCCTGATGGGGAGGGGAGAGAGAGCTGTCCTGGCTGGCAATCCAGCTGCCTGGTCATCTAGGATAGCTCCCCCCCTCCCTGGGGCTCCAGGCCACCTTGATCTGTCCCCTCGTCTTCCCCTTCCCAGCTGGGATAAAGCTTCCTACCCAGCCAGCACAGCTCATCCTTCCCTCCAGATCTCAGGAATAAGCCCCTGCACTCTCTGCTATCACAGGGCTGGTATCCAGGGCAACCTGGAGCTCCTTCTGGCTGCTGCAGGGGCACACAGCAGGGTAGGAGCAGCCCTGGACTAGGCTGCTCCTGTTGGGCTCAATTTGCTCCCAACACAGGCACACATGTAGATATGCACCCAGGACTGCTTTAATAAGCCTGAAATTTCTGCACAGAAAATTCAGGAACATTAATTATAGACATGCCCCATGTGGATGAAATAAAGATATGATCTGACTCAGTTTGAAAAGAGTGCACTAGAAGCTCTGGATTAAATTCTAGCCCCATTGCAATTCACCTGAGCTTTATTATTAATTTCAGTAAGCTTGGGACTAACTTTAGTGCTAGGTACAGACATTCAAAAAACCCAAAGGTGGAACTATGTTGCATGTTTTTCTGTAAGTAGCGTAGTTTAGATATGTAGCAAACAGAACACATAATCACCCCTTGGCGGGGGGAGGGAGGTGTGACAATTCTTAGACTGGGCTTCACAATTTTTAAACCAGTCTATGTATATTGCTGAACTTCTGTTCTATTATGGGTATAGACCACTTTTATGTAACAAACTTCTGTTTTGTACTGGTTTCTGGTCACTTATACTGGTAAATGTGTAATGTCTGTACCTGGCCTAGGAGATTAATGTGGTTGTGGGGTGAGGGATGTGTTATATGGTTTTTGGCTTTTCTAATCATAGAAATGTAGGGTTGGTGAGGACCTCAGGAGGTCATCTAGTCCAAACCCAAGCTCAAGGCAGGACCATCCTTAATTAGATCATCCCAGCCAAAGCATTGTCTAGCTGGATCTTAAAAACCTCCAAGGATGGAGGCTCTACCACCTCTACGGTTAACCTGTTTCAGTGTTTTACTACCCTCTTATTGAGAAAATTCTTCCTAAGACTAACCTAAACTTCCCTTGCTGGAACTGGAGACCATGGCTCCTTGTTGTGCCATCTGCCACCACTGAGAACAGTTTAGGCTCATCCTCTTTTGAACCTCCTTTCAGGTAGTTGAAGGCTTCTATTAAATCCCCTCTCAGTCTCTCTCTTCTGTGACTAAATAAGTCACAGAAGTTCCCTCATAATTTCCCCAGCCCCCTCACCATTTTTGTTGCCCTCCGCTAGACCTTCTCCAATTTGTACACATCCTTTCTGTAGTGGAGGGCCCAAAACTGGACACAGTACTCCAGATGTGGCCTCACCAGTGCTGAACAGAGGGGAATAATCACTTCCCTTGATCTTCCGGCAACACTCCTACTCATACAGTTAGTCTTGTTTGCAACAAGGGCATGCTCCTGCTCATAGTCAGGCTATTGTCCACTCTAACCCCCAGGTCCTTTTCTGTGGAGCTGCTGCCTAACCAGTCAGCTGGGGGTAGCCAGTCAGTCCCCAGCCCCCACCCTACATTAATATAAGATATTCACTTGAGTGTGGAGTGTTTTTGTTTCTTTGTTGTCTCTAATTCACACATAGGGCAACAAAACAAACATTTCTTGTTCATTGTGGTACCTCTTACTGATAAATTCTTATTCAGGTTGCACCATCCTTTCTCTTGGTGAATAATACCTGATTATCTGCCAATACTGCCATGCTAGTGCGATGAAACTAAGTGAGTTTAGCTGGGTTTTAAGATTCTACAAAGTATGAGCTAAAGTAGCGATCATATCTCTTTGTACCCCAAACAAGTTGAGCAAATGTATTTCCTTCATTTTTCATTGCTTTCTTTTCTGTTTCTGTTTTAGTGGAGGAACTTAAACCTTCCAGCAGTTGTTTCGTTCCTAAAATGAATACTTGACTAGTAATTGAACATATGCATATTTAATTTTCTTTTAGGCGACTGCTTTTTATTCACATTAGGTTGTGTCTTGTTTTCCCCCACAATAACCTAGACTGAAATCAATGATGTCCTGTGGATCAAAATAGTAAGGGCCAGCTTCAATGGGAGTTAGGTGCCTAAATGCCTTCAAAAACTTGATCCAGAAATATTTCCCACAGGCAAAGTCAGCAGAATCATGACCTCAGACCTATATCTGTAAAACAGCAGCTAGCTTATTAGGTGCCCTGCCGCAATGGGAAGCAGCAACCCCAGATTAAGTACCTTGATTCCTTCACAATGTATTTGGAGATTTAGGTACCTGAGACTGGTATCTACAAAATTCAGCACTCTGTGTAGAATGCAGTCAAAGCTAACTGATGGGAAATGGAAATTAAGCATCTTCCCTCCCCCAACCATCTTGCCCAGGGGCAGAGGCAGCTGTTCACAATCCTGAAGCATCTCCTGGAGTTGGGCATCAGTGTAAAACATTACTCTCAAAGTGTGACCAGAGGGAGAGGAGCAATGCCCAAGCCAATTACATAACAGCCCTATGGCTTCAGCATTCACCCAGGATGCAAGAAATACAACTTTAATTAGACTTTGCCTGAAGGGATTTGAGCATGTATCTTGCTTCCCAGATGAATGTTACTAACTACTGCTTAGGTCCTGTTAGGATCTAGTAAAAATAGGTACTCCTTGCCTACTGAGCTGAGTCCTGTAAGCATTCCTTCAGAACACATCTATGGGGCTGAGACCCACATGTAGGGTTATACCCACCTCCCATTGCCCAACAGCATGTAGGAGATGCATTAATTTAAGTATAGTGTATAAGATATTCCTACAAAAACATTGCTTTCCCTCACCCATTATATACCACAAGCATTAATATATAATCATTGCTCGATGCATTGCTGCTCTGTCATATTTTTCATTATTCCATACAAAGTGGAACAGTATCAATGAGAGGGATTGAGAGAAGAATTGGCCTATGCCAACATAATCACTAACTTGCTGGAGAATGCTTTCTTGAAATGTTTGAGGTGTCCAAAAAGTCTCTTAGGCCAAAGGAAGGACTTGAACCAGGTGTTCTACATGCTGAGTGTTTCAACAAGAGGGCTAATGCATGAAATGAGACCCTCCCCTTAGCAGTGGTAGCACCTGATTTAGCAGGTGTGTGCTGAAGCAGGCCAACCAGATCAATCTCCAAAAGGTGTGTGTGTTGGGGAAGGGTGGAAGGAGGTGCCAACATTGTGGATTTCAAAGGGACTTTGGTGCCTACATATTTAGTACTTGGGACTTAGGAGGTTCTGGCATGTCTATAAAAGGACCTCAAGTTCCAAGGAATTTTGGTTAAATGAGAGGTGAGTAGGGGTTTTGACCTATGTCTTTTATTGAAGACAGGCAGGGTAGATTTGGACTTTAACGATTAACTAAATCAGAGTTGTGTAGCATAAGCTTTCATAAGCAGTAGTTTACTGCATCAGATGCTATCTGATGTGGAAAACAACTGCGTATGAAAACTTATGCTATACATCTCTGATTTAGTTAGTCAATATAGCCGAAATCTATGTACCTTCTCCCTGACTTTAGACTAACTACTTCTCTCTTACTGAAGTGCCACATAACTGCCAATGCAAGCACCTAATTACATTTGTAGATCTAGGTTTTAAGTGTCTAATAGGTAACTCTTTATTTATTTTTAATTGAACTAATTACATTTTTCATTAAAGCTATTCTTATCCCTGCTCCTAACACACACTATTGCATATTTGCTATTAAATATTGTATTCTCCTTTTGCAAATATTAATGAGATGAATGAATGCAGGGCTTTTTGGATATATTCAGTATTCTGGGAGTTCCGGGTGTTCAACACCCAGCATTACGACTTCCAGTCTCTTTGCATTGTTTTTCAACTGCAAAAGCCATTATCTAAACAGATAACAAGGGTGGCTGGGGGTGGGGCTTGTTAGTTTAAAATAGGGTAGCAGACATAGCAAAGTTCTCCTGAAATTTTTTTTTTTGGCAGGAAGTGTGTGTTTTCTCAATTAGTCAAGGCGAGTGTAACATTGTCAACAGCTGCCAAAAATGCACAAAGATATACAACCATTTACAACTGAAAAAGCTATTATCAATTTAGATAGTGGCTTTCACAGCAGAGTGAGCAGAGGCAGTACTGATACACACAAGAAGCATGTGGTCTCTGCCTTTGCTGGTGCAGTGGCTCAAGTTAGATCCATCTTTGTTTTAATGCTTACATTTTTCACAGGGTGCTGGTGTAGGATCAGTGGTAATGCCACTCACTGTTTACCTCCCTCTCTCTCTTTTTTTCCCTTCAAAAATAGCAGAATCAATTCTACAGTCCTGACTCTCAGCTGCTGTAAACTATGTAGTATCCTCAGGGGCTTCACTGGAGTTAAGCTGACTTACCACGATTCTGGATCTCCGTATTCAAGTGTTTCATAATCAATTAACCTCAAGTGTTTTGGTTTCCTCCTTTCTGGGTGCATCTACATGTGCACTTTACTGTATAGCTGACTAATAGCTCTTCAGTAAAATGTCACTATTTGCATGTACATCCATATTAGGGCACAGTAACTTAATTAATTTTGCCTTAGGATAGTACTGTCCCAGACAAGTACTATCCTATGACAGAGTAATTTATGACTTTCCAATGCACATGTAGAAGGTGACCAGGGCAGTCTGGCCACAAGGGTGCTACAGTGCAGGGGTTACTTGCTGGCTACCCCCACACTGTAGCACCCTCATGCCTGAGGCAGCCCTTCTGCTACCCAATGCTACCACCAGAGCCTGCATCTGACCCCCTAGCCTGCTGCCAGCCTGGAGCTGCTCCACCCAGGCACACGTGTATATACTGTGCCTGGGAGCCACTGACTCTGCAAACTGAGCCAAAGTTTATTGCTCTGTGCTAACTGCACGTGTATATGGCACCCTCTGTTTCCAATATATACTAGTCTAATAATTCAGTGAAACGATGTCTGGTGTATGAAGATATTTTCTACAAAAAGTACTGCAGAGGAAGAAGGAGAAAACTTCAACGGATGGAGCTGGACTCTGTCCAGTACCTGTTTATTTTGTTATATTATGCATGGATTAGTTCTCTGTTGTAAGTCTAAGATGAAATGGAAGGCTAGTGGGCAGTAGTAATGCTCAGAAAAAAGAAACTTTAGACTACAGTGACTACTGCATTCCTGCAACAATTGAAGCATACCAGCCACTTGGTACTGATGATGCTCAAAAGCATACTTATGAGTGCAAAGTTACTTGCTTGCAAAGGGATAACAAACAAATGGCTCTATGGCTTCTGATTTGATTTGTCATGTTAGCTGTATAAGGCTTGTCTGTTATTTAATTTGTATCCGTATTACTTATGAAGCAATTCTGTTGACATAAGTAAGGTGACTTCAGATTTTCACTGCTGTCATTGATTAGAATCAATACTGTAATGGCAGCCACAGAGCTAACATTTGGCACAAATAATGTTGAGCCCTTTGTGTTTCTAATTTAGACTCTGTAACCATGTAAGTGATGAGAGATGGTTGAATTGTTTTAAGCAAAATGTTTTTCATTGGAAAATGCAGCTTAATTCAAAAAGTCTCCAGGCACCTTCCTGGCCAGAGCCTCCTTCCTGGTCAAAAACAGGGGCCACTTGGCCAGGTCCAGGAGGAGGTGGACTAGGAGGTCCTGGGACTTGGTGGGGCTGCAGATGGGGTGACCAAAAACAAAAAGGTGGTGGGTGAAATTCAATCAGAACCTCAAGAGGAGGCTCTGGAGGTGGAGGCGGAGGGGCTGCAGCCTAGCGCAGTACAGGATTATGTGCACCAGCATCTCCCTCTGCCCACAGAAGGGGGCAGGAGACTGGGGTGTCCATTAAGTTCGCCACATATAAGCCTGTGGTGATGGATCCATGGAGGAGCCGCCAGCTGAGGTCCCCAGTGGCTTGTGGGCTGAGGGTGGAGTACAGACTCAGCCACTGGGGTGCCCCAGTCATGCCCTCGCTGAGCAGGTTCCACCACTTGGTGTCTGAGTGGGACATGAGGGCGGCATGATGGACGGTGCAATGCACAAGCATGTAGAGGTGGTGGCAATGGACGGTGGAAAAGTGGACTGGTGTGGTGTCCTCCAGCCAGCTCAGGTGGTGGAGCAGGGAACACCATGAAGCCAGGTGAGGCACCGGCCCATGACAAATTCTGGTGGGCTGGAGGACATGGGTTGGGGGGGAACCACTGCTGCACAGGACCTAGTCAATAAAGGCAAGGGCATCAGGAGGTAGGGCAGAATTTTCCACCTGGACCAGTTGACAGGTTGCATGGGTAGATCCATGTGCTGGGCCAGTACAGAGGGGTCCACCCACTCCTGCCTATCATAGTCCAGGACATCTCCAATATAGATCCTGGCTGGTGTCACCTATCTACTAGGGCACATCTACTGTCAGCACCTTCAGCTGGGGGTTCCAGAGGAGGGGCTTGATGAGCAGGTTGGTACCCTGGGTGACTCGCGGGGGACCCAGAGGTGGAAACCAGCCTCCAAGCCCAGAGAAAGTCCTGGTAGAAATCTGGCAGCCCTTGCAGGTCCTGCAGAGAGAAGCCCCACAAGCTGAGAAGCTGCCAGTCATATTGGAGGCCCCAGAAGTGGTAGGGGAAAGAGCACCCAGGTGGCCCCATGCCATGTGGCTGCCAACACCATATAGCAGTCACTGCAGGGCCTCAAGGTGGAATGCCAAGACCCAGCTGCACAGGCAAACTAGATCCTGGCCACCCACCTGGAAGGGAAGGCTCAGGACCTCTGCAGTGACCCAGTGCTGTCCCAGCCAGAAGAACTCCAGCACCCATCTCTGGAGCCCCGCCAGGACCTCAGGGGGCACAGGCAAGGTGTGTAAGCAGTGCCAGAGCATGGACAGGACCAGCTGGTTCAGCATCAGCACTCTCCCATGCAGGGAGAGACATTGCAGGAGCCCTGCCCATGCCTGGTGCATCTCCAACTCCTTTGCCTCTAGCTGGTGCCAGTTCTCTGGCAGGGAGGGGTCTGTGGGGGACAGGTAAACTTCCAAGTAGAGCAGTGAGCCCATGCCACAGTGGATTCCGCAGATCATGGGTGGGAGTGAGCCCACCTGCCACCCACCATTAGGCCAAAGCTCTTGACCCAGCTGACCCAGGCAGAGGAGGCTGCTGAGTACAATGCCTGGCAGGCCTCCACCCATGCCAGGTCACCTAAGTCCTGGATCATGAGAAGTACGTTGTCTATGCTGACAGGACCAGCTGCACTGGCGGCTCCCAGAGCATCAACCCTGTCATCCATGTCCACAGAAGAACAAGGAAGGACTCCAGGATTCCATCAGGGTCCAGTTCAGCTTGACCAAACATTTTGTAGAGACATACAGCACCTGGAGAGCCTGCATGAAGTGGGGCCCAAAGCCAAAGGCCTGCAGCTTCCCTGTGAGGTACCCATGTTCCACTCTGTCAAATACCTTCTCCTGGTCCAGGGCTAGGAGGGCAAAAGACAGGGCCTCCCAACATACTAGCTCTAGGAGGTCCCAAACCAGGTACAGGTTGTCAAAAATGGAATGTCCAGGTACCACATATCTGGTCAGGATGGATCACATCTGTGAGCATGGACCTCAGGCATAGCAAGATGGCCTTTGCTACCACTTTGTAGTCCATGCAGAGGAGGGATATGGGACACCAATTCCTTACATCACAGAAATCTCCCTTCTTTGGCAGGAGGGTCAGCATGGCCCTCTGGCATGACAGGGGGAGCTCTGCACTTCTCTCAAATTCAACACAGACACAGCAAGGTCTGGGACAAGGATATTCCAGAAAGCCTAGTAGGACTCCAAGGTCAGCCCCTTGATGCCTGGAGCCTTGTTGCCAGGCATCAGGTGGATGAAATCAGCCAGAGTGACAGGAGCTTCCAGCTGGTCCCAATAACCCACACTGACCTGTGGCAGTCCATTCCACAGGGTCTGACAGGCCTTGTGCTCCATCGGTCAGATCCAGGGAGAAGAGCTTTTCATAGAAGGCCTGCGCATGCTGGCGTATCTTGCCTGCATCTGTGAGAGGGGTGCCATCACCTGACAGAAGAAAGGTGATGTACTTCTTGGCCCCCCACCTCCTCTGCAGGCCATAGAATAAGTGGGAGCTGTGGTCCATCTCCCAAAGGAGCTGGATGTATGAGCAGACTAATGCACTACAGGCACGGTTGTCTTGCAGAGCACAAAGCTCTTCCCACCTCTCCCGACACTCTCCACAGAGGGACAGGTTGGTTGCATTGCTGGCCAGGCATCTGTCCAGCTCTAGCACTTCCTGCCTGAGCTGCTTCCAGACTGCGTCTCTCTGTCGGGTGTGCCCCCAAGTGTAGCCACAACTGAAAAAGGCAGATGTGTACCTTCTCCACATCCCACCATCTTGGAGCCAAGGGGAAAGCTACCTGTGGCTCTGGCCAGGCTATCCAGAATGCCCAGAAAGCCTCTCTGAAACCCACATCCTCCAGCAGGCTGGCACTGAAATACCAGTGGGCTAACCCTGGACCCCCCAGGCCCCAGCATGCCCTGGGCCCAGACAAGGTGGTGATCTCTGAAAGGGGTCAGCCAGATGCCAGAGGAGTGGGCCCGGGCAAAGTGTGGCAAAGAGATATAAATCCTGTCTAACCAGGAGTGCCATGCCTGCTCCTCCCCCACCCTCACAGAAGTAAAGGCAGGGGGTTCAGTAGGATGATAGGCACACCAGACATCCACCAGGGAGTAGTTCACCAGGATCTCCCCAAGGAGCCTTGGGGAGCCATGGCAAGGCAGCCTGGTTCCACTCTTTGCCTGACTGATCTCATGCATCTAGGGTGATGTTAAAGTCCCTGCCAAGGACCAGACACTCACGAAGGTTGAGGATGCCAATGTAGAAGAAGAAGTCCAACTCTGGATCCTTCATGGGGTGTGCACATTCAGAAGGTTCAGGAGCAGCTTCCACATCTGGACCTGGAGGTGCAGCAGGTGGCCCAGCAGCATCTCAATGTCCTGGAGAGCCTCTGGCTGCAGGTCCGGGGAGAATAGTGTGGCCACACCAGATGAGGTAGCTGAGAGGTGACTAACAGACACCCTTCCTCCCCACTCCAGCCACCAATTTGGTTTGTTGGCTGGAGTCATCAGAGTCTCATGCAAGAATACCATGGGGTACCCCCCTCCCAAAGGAAGGCGAGCACACAGCACCTCCAGAGACCCTTCCTACAGCTGTGGACATTGAGGGTTGTGATCTTAAATGACCTCATGGCTTGAGGCATGGAATAGATAGTTCAGCCAGGGCCTCACATCTCAACGTCCACTGTGGGGCCCACTGGTTCATGTAGCACCCTCCCATATTCATAGAGGGCATCTGTGAAACTGCAGGCCTGCCTATTGATCTGGGTGTTGCAGCTTTTGGGCCCCTTGCCTTCCCCCCACCAGCATCCTTGCAGTGGCAAGGATGCTGTCACAATCTCCTCAGCAGTCCAAGGCTGGCTGTACCTTGCTGGCGGGTGTAGTCACAGTCAAGAAATCCAAGTATCTCATCCCTGGGGACCACTGGGACTGAGACATCTGTAGGCTGCATGGAGCCTGCTGGTTCTTGGCCACCCTCCTCTTGTTCCTGGAGCTCAGAGGGCTCTTCCAGCACCATCTGAACCCCCCAGTCCACTAAGACCCCGGACTCTGGTTGGGATTGGGAGAGCTCTGCAGCCCCCTGGGACAGGGGTGGGGGTAAGGGTGGGGCCCCTTCACAAAATGGTGGGGTAGAGATGGATCCCTGGGTGGGGGAGGTCTGTGCAGGGTGCCCAACAAGATCAACCCATTGATTAGAGGACCCTACCTTGACCACCTCTGGTGCAGGACTATAGAGCAGGCTGCAAGTGAGGTTTTCCTGGGAGGGGAGGGAAGAGACCCACCAGGCAATGGGGTGGCTCTGGCATCTGCCTCAGGGTCTTGGGAAAGGGGACTTCCTCCCACAGAACTCCCTGGGGTGAGCCCCAGGGCATCCATATCCTGTAGATCAGAGGGAGGAGGCTCTGTTTCCAGGCCTTCCTTTAGGTAGGCCTCAGCACCCATGGTTTCAGGGTGCAGACCTTGGTCAGCAGCATGAAGGGCTTCCCCCATGGGCTCCTGTTCAGGACTATCTAGCAGCCCCAAGACCTCCTCCATGGGGATCACCCATTTGATCTTTCCTGGGCAGTGGGGTGTCACGCACAGCTGGGGAGACTCCTTCCCCCTCCTGTGGTGGTTTTGGGAGGGGGAGGAGTCCTCTACATCAGAGGGCTCCAGCTTTGCCCATGCCTTCATTCATGGAGGGGACCTGCACCCACTCAGCCATGGGGTGGTCCTCAGGTGGACAGGATCCATCAAGAGAAGGTGAGGGTTGGGGGGTAGGGCAGTCACAACAGGGGTATGACTGGGGGCAGGGGACACTGCTACCTCTCTCCCCCCTCATTGCTGGTGCCCTCCCTGGGATTCCACTAGATTTGGTTGGGGGTGGAGTCACCTGAATTCACGGGTGGGCTTGTAGTTGTGGCTGGGGTGCCAGGGGGAAGTGAGGGGGGTGGGGAACCTTTGGTAAAAGCACCCCTTTTTCTAGAGGGACCCACAGATGCCCTCCCCACCTGGCCCATGGGGCACTCATGATGCAAGTACCCCAGAGCATGGCACCAGAAGCACTGCATGTCCCCCAGTGTATAGAAAATCCTCACCAGGGCCCCTTGATAAAGAATTACCAGGCACCCCTCAGCCTCCAGCTGGTTCATGATCTGGTGACGGAAGGAGGCACATGGTGGAGGCCAGGGTCTCAGCACCCCAGTAGGAGGGGCACCACCAGGGAGATAATTCTGTCCAGGTTTTGGAGCTGGGGGAGCAGGCCCCAAATGGGGATATGGGGAGGGATGAAGCTGAGGATCACACTGATCCTCAGTTCTTCTAGAGGCTTAAGGGAGATGTACTCACCCTTCACCATGACCCCCCTCTCTGCCACGTTTTGTGCAGCAGCCTCTGATGCTAGGAAAAAGACTGCCTTGCCATGAATGTGGGGGGCTGCCATGATCTTGGGGGGCCCCCATTACCCGAGCTAGGGCCTGCACTCACATCTCAAAGTGCAGGTTATCCTGCTTGGGCAGTTGGCACATCACACCATGCCTGCAGGCCATTGCCTGAAAGGGGGCCCAATTGCCTGTGCTAGAAGCGCTGGCAGTGGAGGAGCAGGCTCCGCACTTTGGGTCTCCCCGCAGGCTCAGTGGGTGTGCTGGCTGGTGTAGTGCACCTGGTCCCATCAGGTGCTGGTGGTCTAGGCTTTGGGCAGGGCCCTTGCCCTTCCTCCCCCCCCCCCCCAGCTACAGAGGAGGCTGAAGAGGAGCCCTTCCCATTACCCTCATCCTTCCCCCCTGATGATGGGAGAGGTAGACTGGGAACCCCTCTGGGGGAGGGGGACCTGGCCAGGGGTGACCCCCTGGACCTGTTGGCTCCCTACCAGTGTCCGACCTGCCCCTGCAGCAGAGGTTGCAGGCTTCTTCACCCAGGAGGAGGTTGGTTGGACTCTGCTTCTGGGGTGGAGGCTGCAGGGGCATCCTTCCCTTTGGGGGCTTGGCTGTGATCCACCCACATGGTGGAGGCTGTAGGAAGCTCTGTGGAGCACCTGCCCCCACCCCCAGAAGTTCCTGCCCTTCCATTGTTTCACATGAGGGCAGGGAAGACAATAAAGAAAAATAAAATATCCTGGAGGGCTGGTGAATCTAGCAGGGGAAGGCTGGGGTTGTGGGGAAGAAGGGGAATAGGGAGGAAGAGGGCTGAATCTCACTGAGCCACAGCCCCACAGGAAAGAGACTGGGAGGCCTATGTTTTGAGAATGTGGAGGGGAGTGGGGGGAAACAAACAGAAGGGCTGGGGAAACTCAAGCTGGCTTACTTAGCCACACAACAAACACCAGGTCAGGGGGAGTGGACCACAGGACTTAGCACACAAAGGCAAAAAAACCCCACCACACACCACACAGGGAAGGCTGCTAAGGCAGGTGTAAAAGATGACTGGAGCAGTGTAGTGGCTTTGTTTGTAGAAGTTCTGTCCAGAAGCCCCTCAGGCCTCCAGCCAGGCACTCAGCAGCAGGAAGATGAATCAGGACCAGTAAGTTAGCTGTGTGGGAGGGTAGAAGAAGTCAGTCAGTTAGGAAGTGATCCAGTGCAGGTGTGGTATCTCCCTCTCTCCTGAGAGTGGGTAGTGGCAGCAACAACAACAACACTGGTAGGGTATGCTTCTGGCAGAAGTGGAGGTAAAGGTTTGGGTGCCTCTGGCAGTGATGGTTGGGGAGGAGCCCCACAGGCAGCGTAGGCTTCCTCCCCAGGCTGTCCCCCGATCACAGCTTGGTGGTAGGCTGAGACAGGGGTGCAGAAGCTGAGGTGTGGTGGTGGGTTGCAGTGGGCCCCTCCCTGAGGTGGGCAGCAGCATGCATCAGAGGACCCCCACCCCAGGGGCACAGCAAACAGCAGCAGTATCCACCCAAGGCAGGCAGGGGTGCAGCCAACTTACTCCAAAAGCTCTGAGACCAAACCAGCAGCTAATAGTAGCCAGAGGCAGGAAAAGGCCTGGCTATCTTCTCCCCAGAAGCTTCTGAGATCAAGCTTGCAGCAACCAGCAGCAGCCTGGTACAGGAAGGGGTGTAGCCAACTTCCTCACAGAGGCTTCTCCCTCAGAACCTCCTGAGATCAAGTTGCCCTGAGCTTCTTACAATGAGCTTTTTGTACAGCTGGAGCCAGGACAGGGCAGCTTTTTATACTGCTGGGGACAGCACAGGTCCTGGCCCCAGGCTCTAGCTCCCCTGGCTGCAGATCCGGGAGGAGCCAGGCAGGGTTATTTTGCCACATGTGGCACAATTTGCTCCATGACAAAGTGCATGTCTGAGCATGTGCGCTGAGGCAAAAAGCTCTGGCTCAAATTTGCATCACTTCTATTTGAGCTGCAGCAAGTGCGTGTACTTGCATGTGTGGACACACCCACAGATCTCAGATAGGAATCTAATGTCAAAAGGATTCAGACCTATTTGGCTTTTCTGAATTCTTTGCAACAGAAAAATTGCTCTTTTATTCTTCTATTGTGAAAAAATGAGTGAAAACTATGAGCTAGCATTTTCCAAGGTGCGTCTTGAACCTGTTGAGGGGTACCTTGGGCCTAAAAGGTTGAGAACCAATATTAATCTATGAGTTATGACAGTAGTTATCAACACCCAGAATGACTCTATATCTTGTCCTCTGCACTCTCTTCTTGAAGCACACCTCTGCTCTGATATCTAGGATTAAGTTAGGAACACTTGGCTATATTTGAGGTTCACATGACCTTATTAAGGTAGCTTCTTCAGAAGAAAGATTTATCTACCCAGGAAAGTGTCCTTCTGACCTTTGTAGACCTTGACTCCTAAGCAACTTTGTAAAACTAATGAGCTTGTTTCTTCTCTTCCTGGGCATTTTGGCAGAAGGAACACTGACTTCATTTTTTCATGGATGTTCTCTTCTAAGTCCAGATCTTTTTCTATTTCAGTCTTTTTACACGTCTTGCAAGCTTACATTGTAATTCCTGGGAACATGGGATTTTCCACTGTTTCTTCTCTGATGTTAATTCCAGATGCTTCAGAGGAACCCCTACAATGGACAATTATATACTAGCATGCCCCTGAAGGAAGTTTCTTTCTAACCTCAGGCAGTAAGTTTTTGGCTTATGTCCCAAAACATTAGAATTTAGATCTCAGATGAATGTTATATAATCAAAGTCACTGGTATATGAGTACATGGAAATACTCTAAGTTCAAAACCTGACCTGAGAACTGTGGCATTCAGTGGGGTTCTGCAGCTGCAAGAGTGCCTGCCTGTGTGATTCCTTTCTGTTGTGGCATGGAGGGTTTGGTTTTGTATCAGGATCTAAATGAGGGCTCAGCACATGTTTGTTGCCCCACAGCCTTGTGACAAGAGGCCTATCATATTCCTGTAAAATTGATTATTAGTCACTGGAAAAGATGCAAAATCCTGATTGGGTGCCATATCTTGTAGATGTAGAAAATCTCAAATGTTTAGAGAGATGTTTTTGCCAGAATAAGTATAAAACTCAATAGCGGAATAAATAGTTTCTGTTTTTTAATAGCAAGAGCTTGTAGAAAAATTACTAGCTTATTGAAAACCCAAAGCATATCATTGGCCAACTCTAGATTTGGTGGCTGCACCTTTCTTGCCTAGCTTCGAATGTGGCACACACAAACTGTAGTGCATATGGCTTGGGATGAAAAGGAAAGGCAATGCAGGTTGCGGAGGAAAAATGAAACTGACTTTCAACTGTTACGTTTCTTTTTTTTACATTAAAAATATCAGCTTTATAACTTGAACCAGCAAGGTCAAACTGTTCAAAAGTTTTCCATATCTATTCACTTCATGAGAAATATCCTTAAGGTATTAAGTTATAATGATAATACTTAAAGATGGGGTGCAGGTGCTGGAATTTAACTTTCTTGTGCATTACGGAAATGCCACACTGACTGACTAGGAGCTTGCCTTCACTGAAGTTATTTGTTGTGAGAACAGGGTAGATATGCCCTAGCCAACTTTAAACTACCTTCAGCTGAAGGAGTCTACTGCAGCCACACCAAGTCTAGTACTGGCTACAAGAGCTACACACGAAGCAGGGGATCTACTTGGGTGGCTAGCTGATGTTGACCCGTTGTTAGATCTGCTACTGATATCAGAACTAGATCATGTATGACTATTGTGTGTGAGTGCAGTGTAGACCTTCCCACTGAAACCTTGCCAACTCTTATAATGGGTATAGCACAGGTGAGGCTATCTCAGCTTTCCCATGCCACCCTGCTCCAGATCTATGCTCCCTGGCCTGGATAAATGTTTTGGTTTGGCCCATCTCTGGGGGTACTGTTTGTTTCACTGGAATACAATAAAGCAGCCTCTAGCATAGGCTGAGCCTTAAAATTAAAATCAGGATCTTGAACTAGTATGAGAACTGTACTAATAGTCAGCAGTGGGTGTAGAGTACCATTTTGACTGTTCTTCCTGTTAAACTCTAGCCCCTGCACCCTTATTTCCACCCCCTGCTCTGCATACTTGAAGCTATCCAGTCTGGTCAATATGATCCTCATGGCCATTATAGTCATAACCTTATTGAAGAGGAAGAGGTGTAGTCAAATCTGCATATCCCATTGTCTCCAAATGGCCCTTACACACTGATATCCCATTGTTTCAAGTGCCTTGGTGGAAGTGGATCAGGAAACTTATCTAAATCTGTCCCCACCCCCATCTTTGGAGCAGTTCCTGGAAAGAAACCACCATATTTTCTTTCTCTCTTTTTTTGTTTTGTTCTTATTTAAAAGTCATTAATGTTAAGTGTTCCTATTGCTGTCCTTTTACATTGTTAGATTCCCTATGAAAAAAAAGAAAATCATTTCAATTCCTCAAGTGCCATCTCTTTTTGTAGCTTGGGACTAGTGACAGATGCCCCTTTTGTTTTCTGATTTGACACTGTCTCAAATAGCCTTGGAGCCTCAGCTAGCCTAAAAAGCCTTCACTAGCAGCAAATGCCCAAATTAACATTTTTGCTAATTCCACAGAAATGCAAAGTTCCTGGCTTTGGGCCAGGAATCTGTCACATTACTTTACATTGTAAAATAAGAGATTTGGGAGTGAGGAAGAATTTTGGCTAGGAGGGTAATGACAAGGCCTATATGAATGCTCCTTCCCTACATGAGAAAAAGGAGCTAAATATTTCTCAGCATCTTGCTAGCATGGTTGAATAATAAATTGTTAAAATTATTAAAACTGGTTTAGAATCTTTCATGTCTCATCTTCAAGCGGTTGCTTTCTGCATCAAGATACTCAGGTGTTCACATTTATCCCTATGATGACTTTAACTCTGACAGGTTTTATTTTATCAGTGTGGAAGGGCACCTTTGGGTGCCTGCTTGTAGCCGGCCTTGTGGTGCCTGCCACTCAAAGGGCCTGGGTAGGCAGCAGTGACAGCCTACAGGTGGTGGTACTCTCCAATCAGGAGTCACATGGGCACCAGGAGAATGCCTGATTGGGGAAGAGAGCTCTGCTGCTAGTTATAAGAGCAGGCTTGAGGAAGCAGCGGTTGCTGCAAGCTGCTAGGAACAGGATGTTGCCTGGTCGGAGCAGCTGCTCAGGAACACCTGGAGGACAGGGTAAGGAACCATGGGTATGGCAGGAGGTTTCTGGTTCTGGGAATGACCTGAAACTATCCCTGCTGGGGCTGGATGGTGTGGTAGAGCTGCTTGTGGCAGAGCAGCTTGTTGGAAATGCCATGCCTGTGCCTCCCCAGTGAAGGGTGATTATGGGGTGCCACAAAGCCTCAGCCCCTGATGCCTTGTGGGTTACCCTATGGAGGAGAAAAGCTGGTGGAGAACACCCTAACAGAGAAGTATACAGGCCTAGGCCCACCATGTAGACCCAAAGCCAGAGTCCAGGTAAGTCAACAAGCACCTGTCACCCAAGGGGGTGTAATGCCCCAAAGGGTCCAGGTATGTCAACAGACACCTGAAGTCTGCACAGCTGTAGGGTGAGTTAATGGGGCCCAGGTAAGTCACCAGATGCCTGAGGCCCAGAGACCCCAGCAAGGAGACAGAGTAGAGTAACAGGAATCTGGCGGTGGTGTAGAGTAGGGCCTAAAGATGGTTTAAAGTACTGCACAGACCCTGTCTGCAGTAGTGGCAGCCAGCAGTAGTGTAAAGTAGTGCCTAAGATGGTCTGAAGAGCTGCACCCTATACTGACTAGCCTATTCATACCTGGCAGCAGTGTAGGGCCTGAAGATGGTCCAAAGCTGACTAGTACAATTAGAGTAGGAAGTTCCTGTGAGGGGCATGAGTTAAAGTCTAAGAACACATTGTGGTGGCATAGTGATATTGTGCTCCAGGGGGGAGTGAGTCCTGGTGAGACCCTGGAGCATGGGTTGGTTTGAGGCACTGTGCAATTATGGATGTTATCTGTGAGGCACGGACATGGTGTAGGGGTGGTATGGAGCCATGGATAATACCCTTGACATCTGGCTTTAAAAAATGGGCAGCCTCCCACTTAAATATAAGCAATGTATTGTTTACATCAAGGCATGGCAAGTGAAAGTAAGCATGTAGACTGCCCAGACAGGGAGGTGGGACAGCCTGGTGCCCGGCCCTGAGACTACCTTGTTACAATTGGCTTCAGTGTGGCTACTTTTCTGAATAAATCTGTATTTTTATTCTACATCTTCGCACTTCTTCATTGCTACAATATGGCTTTCAATTCTTATGCTATTCACTTGTAATTCAGATCTGGCTTAACTTACTTCTTCCTAAACATAATTGTAAACTTCCCAAACTTTCATTCCTAGATGCCCATGTAAAGGAGCAACAGCAATAAGGACCCACCTTACACATTTTTTGAATTACCTATGTCATGCTCCAGGGACAAAGCAATAAGTGGAAGAGCTTACTCCATAGGTGTATTTTGCCTCTGCCATCTGCTGTATTGGAAAGCAACAGTAAAAGCAAGGTAAGTGAACTGTGGGCAGGAATGTCCCCAGGAGATAAGCCAACATGGGTTATAATTTACTGCTGATATAAATCAGAAGTGAATTACTGTGTTCCAGGAGCAAGGACGAATCAAAGAAGGAATTTATGCATTTGAGTCTCAATGCCCTCCAAGACTAATACCATATTTATTACTACCATTGCTATGAGAGGGACCTTTCTAAATCATGATGGAAGTCTGTGACACAGTAGTGCCTTTAATCTTTCTCTCTCTGACCCGTAGCCCCCTGCAGAAACCACAGCATTAATTGCCTCTCAGCCACTCCATGGCAGGGGGAGAGAGGGGCACATGGTGAAATGAGCAAAACTAAAGGTACTGCTGCACTGTGAACTTTTGCTGCAATTTAGGTAGGTCCCTAGCTATGAATGCTCCTGAAGCCCAAATTTAACCCTTTTGGGTTTTGTATTTTTTTTTCTCTTCTTAAATCTCAATGCTGTTGTTCACTGTAACTTAACTTTCAGTACTTGTAACAGAACTTTTTTTTGAGCAGCTTCTGTTCACCATTTTTTGTTACAGCAGCACCTAGAATTAAATTTATTAGTAGTGAGGAAGAATCAAAGGGAAATATACTATATGCTAATTGGCTATCTTGTGCATCACTATACTTTAGCGACTTGCATTTCTAGGAGACTTGCATGCTGTCTTCTCTGCTTTATGGTTCAGAAACATGGACTTCATAAGCTAGACACATCAGGAAGTGGAACAGTTTCTGCATGAGGTGCTGATATAAGATCCTGAAAATAAAGTGGAACGACAAGATACCAAATGCAGAGGTGCTGGAGCATGGAGGACTCGCACACTTAAAAACCACTATCAAGGAGAAGAAGTTGCAATAGCATGGCCATGTTGGGGAAATAGGAGACCGTACCTCCAAGAATATTGTGTATGCTGAGATTTGAGATGGCTCTAGAATGCAGGTTCCCCTCTATGGAGGTAACACAACATGTGCAAAAATTACTTGAAGTTTTTCAACATATTTGGGTCCCCCACAATATATTGTGTCCAGTTGTCCACATCCTTTCTACAGAGAGGGGCCTACAAGTTGGAGAGTCTAATTTCTGAGGAGAGACTAATGGAACTGGGCTTATTTAGTCTGCAAAAGTCACTGAGAGGGGATTTGATAGCAGCCTTCAACTATCTGAAGGGTAGTCCCAAAGAAAATGGAGCTAGGCTAGTCTCAGTGGTGGCAAATGACAGAACAAGGAGCAATGGTCTCAAGTTGAAGCAAAGGAAGTCAAGTTTGAATATTAGGAAAAGCTTTCTCACCAGGAGGGTGGTGAAGCACTCGAATGGGTTACCTAGAGAGGTGGTAGAGTCTTCATTCATGGTGATATATATAATCTTTATACCTGGCTTGACAAAGCCTTGGCTGGAATGATCCATTTCAGGATGATCCTGCTTTGAGGACTTCTGGAGGTCCCTTCCACCCCTAATTTTCTATGAATCTAACATCAACATAAACTGGGAGGAGTGCAAAGAATCCCGTCCAATCTGGAGGGAATGTCTGGCACTGGGTGTAGCTCAACATGAAGCTACTCTGATTTGAAGGATGGGAGTAAAGCAAGAAAGAAGGAAGCAGCATGCTGGAAACTTGGATTGCAACTCAGAAAACACATGGATTTGTAATGCTTATCACAATCTGTGTCGCTCTCCAATTGGGCTTGTCAGCCACAAGCAGACTCATCAGTCACCTAACTAGATCTCTTACACGTATCTTGATCCGGAGCAGGGGTTCCCAACCCCTGGGCTGCAGCCCGGTGCCAGGTCATGAAGGGTTGGCTGCTGGACTGTGACCGCTGACCAATAAACCACAGACTGAAAGTGACTGGCATACTGCGGACTGGCAGCCAACCTCTTTTTATATTGTAGCCAGTACCGTACTTGGTATAAAAAAGGGTTGGCTGCCCGCCCACAGTATGCCGGTCACTGCTGGCCCACAGTTTGTCAGTCCATGTTCACTTCCAGTCTGTGGCTTGCTGGTCCTCTGCATAAAAATGTTGGGAACCTCTGATCCAGAGGCCTGGTGATTTGCCCATGGTATATATGACTATTACCACGTACCTGTAAAAGGGTAAAACAATAATGCATGTAGCTTTCTTGGGGTGGGGGAGATATGGAGAGGTTTAAAACTGGTGAAGAGAGGGAGAAGAAAGGGGGCAAAGTATGAAGTTTATGGAGTTTTGCATCTGGTGTTTGGATATGAAGTTTAATTCCCTTCTGGCTTGAAGGCACTGCCAAAGATGGCACATTTGCCAGGCATAGTGTACACTGGCTTAAAGCTAGGGCCAGAGCATTGGATCCAAGCTCCATGAACTTCAGAGGGACTACTTATATCCTTAAAGTTCAATATGTGCTTAAGTGCTTATTTTACTGGGGATTCAGCATGGTGAATGAGTTTATGCTTTTCTAAAGTGTGGTAGCTGAGGGGCAAACAAGACCAGTCTGTAGTAGGTCTCAGCATGTCTCTCTATGGCATGAACAACTAAATTGAAACATCCCAATTACATAGACTTATGGTCCCCATTAAATGGTAGATCTTACTGCAAGAATCACTGGGTTTAAATTGGATCCATGGGAGACTTCTAATTTAATGGATTTTTCCAATTTAATATGGATTCTGGACTAAGTAGAATGTCTAGTGATAGCAGAGGCAATTGACCTTGTTGTGTCTTTCGCAGCACCGCAGTAATTGGTGATTGTAATTAGTGTTAATAGCACATGGGGGCAGAGAAGGGAGTTGTGGAAAAAAAAGTGCTGACAAACACACACAAGATGTTCAACATGGGAGTGAAAGGGAAACCGTTCACATATTGAAATTTGCTGCAAACTAAAGAACATCACAGCTGTATGTGAAGAAGGTATTTTATAATGTAGCTTGCTAATCTAAAATAAATCTATTAGACCTTCTGCCCCTCCAGACAAGTCAAAAAAATGCACAGTAAGTTGGTCATGAATTGGATCAGTCAGGCTGACTTGATGAAATGAGAAGTCCAATACTTTGAAATTAATAGGATTTTTTTTTTTTAATCAAGTGCATAGGATGGAAATATTGTGGCTTGGAGTCTTTTTCCTGCTTAAAGTGATGTTTGGTGCCATTCTCAAGATCTTGGTAGTTATAATTGATTGTAATAATTAGGATTTCATTGAGAAGCTGGCACAGCATGGGTTTTCTTTTAAAAATAATCTATGTCAGTGGTGTCAAACCTATTCAAAGAGCAAGTCAGTAGCTACTGAAATTCATCATTCTTATCAAAACTGACTGGGAAAAACCATAATTTGACTTACAAAATATGAAGCTTTGGAAATATGGAATATGATGCATTTGCAACACATACTAGCTGTACATATAGTAGTCGAATAATGTAGTTTTCAATTGTTGGACTGAGTGTTCTTTTGCCTCCTATAGTGTAGGTCATTTCTACAGTAAAAACCTTTTATAGCAGGAGTGAGACTTAAATATCCTTGTTGCTGTGGATGACTAACTCGGGCACATGTTAAAGGGAGTTCCTTGTGTGAATAGGGAGAAGAATGTATTATATTCTACAATTAGATTCTAATGGAGTTGGTTCAAACACCTGTCAAGGTGATTCAAAATCTGAAAATAATGAGTAACTTGCCCTCCCAGTTCCTGCTGTGTCCAGATAACATGACTATGCCTGGAAAAATTTAAGAAGAAACATTCTTGTCTAAAGAATCACAGTAGATTACATAGGGAGTTAATTATCTTCCAGGAGAGCAGTCTATTTAAATCTACCATAGCACTAGAATTGCCAAAAGCCCTCAGAAGGTTGAGTGGTTCGGTTCAGTTTGGAGAAGCACCCAGAAACTTGGTTTTTCCTCTGACCTCTATGCAAGAAGAAGGGTATTTTTTTGTTTTTTTGTTTTTTGGCGGGGGGGTTTGCACAAAGGACCTGTACTTTGAAGTATTTTACAGGTTTGCAACTTCTTGGTACATGAAGGACATGTTCCAAAATGCTGTGGAACAAATCAGTCTCCATTAGCAAAATCGGCTGTAGAAGAGCCCCTATGGTTCTTTTTTTTTTTTTTTTTTTTTTTTTTTTTTTTTTAACTATTTGGGCTACAAAGTGGAAATACAGTTACCACAAAGAAGTTTTCCAGTGCACCATATTTCTAGACAGGCCAAAAATATGAAAATAGTTTTTTGAGACACTTCACTTCATTACTTCTGTTTCCACTATTGAAAACAGAGCAAATTCGAAGGCTTTGTAGAGGCGGGGAGGAAATTAGAAAACCAGTCTAGTCTTGGTCACTACTGGCAAAATTCCAAGGAAGTTCTTGTTTTAAGTAGATAGGTTTATCTACCCTATTTATTAGACTCCTATATAATTCCAGACTTTCCTGCTGACTCTTATATGCATGGCTTTTAATTCACTGATGGGATTTAGGTCTGAGGAATCAAAATCAAACACAGTAATTTTGTGACTTTTTTGCATGTGAAAACTAACAAACATTCTACAAAAGAACTTTCAGCCTCTTTGCATCTCAAGTGTGTGGAAGCCAAAGCAAAGAAGCAGTGTATATTCAAAAATGACTTTTTTGGCTTCAGTGAGTATTTATGCCTCTTCATAATGAAAGATTATTGAACACTTCCCAAAACAGCAGCTGTACAAACTATGCCTGCTACGGGAGGAGAGAGCAAGCTCATTAGTCCTTGAACTGGTGGTCTAAGTCCAAAGCTTCCAATGTGTAAATTTGACCTCTCAAAGGAAATACCTGTTAGGAGAGTTTTTAAAAAGACTTTAAAAAACTGCTTACAGTATCCTTTTATAACTTCCTAATAAAACATTAGGCCAAGCTCAAATTCATTTAAGCTATGATTTTACATTTTAAGAGCCCTGTAGCAAATGGACTGCTGTCATTTCACTAACCTTATTTGGGCTACAACCTGGCGTAAATTTACCATCACTCTTTAAATCATATGCAAACAAACAAAATCCATCGATCAAACACTCTCTTCTTTGGCAATCCCTTACAGTTGAGGTTGATTGACTTCCATGATTGCCTTACCTGTGGTCTGAAGATAGCTGAAAAGGCCTATCTGGGATCAGCAGATTCTGTTGCAACTCAGGCACATGTTTGTTTCCATGTGGGGTAGGTGGGTCTGGATTTTTGATTCAGTCCATGATATACTGCTTCTATGATTCCTGCATTTCCATCTCTTGCTGTTGTCATAAAGTTTCAAGTATTGAGATCCTTGCAGCAGACTCTTCCTCCATTTGTGTCAGTCCTGAGCAACAGTCTTCCAAAAACTGATGTTGATGTTACATTTCTTTTTCAAGTTGGTGTACGATGTCATGGGGATAACGGAGATCTGGTGGGACTCCACCCATGACTAGACCACAGGTATAAATGGCTATACCCTATACAGGAGACTGAGTGTACAAAAGGGGCAGGGAAGCTCTGTCAAGAAAAGCTACATGTCCCTGCAAGCCAACAATGGCACCCAGGGTGGATGCTTGGAGAATCTGAGTTAAAATCTGGTGGGGAACACGGCACAGGAGATGCAATGATGAGAATCTATTACAGATCTCCAACCCAGGATCAAGAGCTTGACCAAGAGTTTGCCAGGGAATTGACTGAAGCTATGCACTCCTGGTGCATGGCTGTCATGGAAGACTTCAGCTACCCTGACATCTTGTGGGAAGAGCGCTTTGCCAAATCAGAGCAGTTGCAAAGCTTTCTCTCATGCATGGATGAGCTCTACCTAACACAAGAAGTCAACAGGCCAACAACAGGTGAAGCGCTGATTGACCTGGTACTGGCTATGGGGGACAACCTAATTGGTGACCTAATGATTGAAGGAAAGCTGGCTGACCGTGACCATGAGCTGATCACCTTCACCATCCACCATAAAGCTGGCAAGTCAGTTAGCAATACAGAAGTCCTTGACTTCAGGAAAGCTGACTTTGACCAGCTCAGGAGGCTTGTAGGTGAGGCCCTAAGGGACCATGACCCAAAGGGGAGGGGAGTTCAGGATAAGTGGTTGCTCCTCAAGGGAGGAATCCTGGATGCACAAACTAAATCTATTGCATCTTGGAGGACAGGTGACAAAAGGGCACAGCAGCCCCCTTGGCTCTGTAGGGAAGCTGATACGGGAGAGTGGACAACGGTCACCTCCAGGGCCAGGCCGCTTGCCACAGAAATGGATTTGCTGGTGCAGTTGGGGAACAGCTGCAAAGCCCTGACTGCACTAGAGGAGAATGTGGTGGAGGAAACTGCATGGGAGGTACCCCGATCCATCCCTGAGCAAGCTGAGGGCCAGACAAGCTACTGGAGGAAGAGGAGATGGGTCATTGTAGTGGGTGACTCCCTACTGAGAGGAGCAGAAGGAAACATCTGCCGCCTATGGCGCATGAGGTGTGTTGCCTGCCAGGGGCCAAGATCTGGGATGTCACGACAAGGATTCCTGACCTGATCTGGCCCTCGGAGTACTATCCCATGGTCCTCATCCATGTGGGAAACAATGACATGGCCAGGAGTAGTCCTGAACGTGTCATGGGTGACTACAGGGCTCTGGGGGCCAGGCTTAGGGAAACAGGGGTGCAGGTGGTCTTCTTATCCATTTCCCCCTGTCAGAGGCAGCAGTAGGCATCGGACCACCTGCATCAGAAGTCAAACTGAGGCTCAGGAGTTGGTGACATACTGCAGGATTTGGCTTCCTGGACCACGACCCGGATTTCCTGGGGTGCAACGGATTTCACCTCGGCAAAAGGTAAAAGTCTTTCCTCCAACAGGCTGGTTGATCTCCTACATTGGGCTTTAAACTAGCTCAGACTGGGGATGTGGAGGCAGGTGAAGGAGATCATCAGGAACCTGCATCCCATGGGACATCCAACAGTACAGCACAGGTAAGCAATAAGGGGCATCAGAGCTGGGGTGCAACAAAGGCGCCAGTCACAGGGCTCAAGTGCCTATACACTAATGCTAGGAGCATGGGGAGCAAGCAGGATGAACTGGCACTCCTGCTTGCAGAGGACACTTACAACTTAGTGGGGTTAAGAGAAACCTGGTGGGACTCTACGCACAACTGGGCAGTAAACATTGAGGGCTATAAGCTATACAGAAAGGACAGGGGGAGGGGTTGCACTCTGTCAACCCCCTTATACATCGCCCCTTATCAAAATAGAATCAGAAGAGGAGAAAGTAGAAGGGTTATGCATTAGGATACACGGAGATCAAGGAGAAAGGGATTTGGTAGTAGGGGTCTGCTACAGACCCCCACACCAAGGGGAAGAACTAGACTTGGAACTCCCGAGGCAGCTCTCAGAGACCATAAAGACTAGGGAGGTGGTAATAACCTAAAATACCCTGACATCTGCTGGGAGATGCAGCCAGCAAATTCCTACTGTTCATGCAGGTTCCTATCCTGTGTACAGGACCTCCACCTGATGCAGGAGGTACATGGTCCCACTAGAGGGAATGCCTTACTGGACCTGGTATTGGCAACTGGGGATGACATGGTAGCAGACCTACAGATCAGTGGTCACCTGGAGAACAGTGACCACCAAATAATAGAATTTATCATAAGGTGTAGAGTGGGTAAAGTAACTAGTAGGGTGGAAGTGCTAGACTTTTTAGGAAGGCTGACTTCAGTGAACTTGGGCGTTTTAGTTTATGACACTGCAGAGTAGGAGATCTGGTGAAATGCGAGCCCAGGAAGGATGGCTGTGCCATAAGGAAACAATCCTTCGGGCACAGAGGGAGATGATTCTGCAATGGGGGGAGGGGCTAAGAGGCTTCCTTGGCTGACCAGAGAAATCCAGAGCAGCCTAAAGGCAAAAAGGGGGGCATATAAGCAGTGGGAACAGGGAGAGATTACTAAAGAGAAGTATACCTCCTCCCTACAACTGTGAGCTGAGGCAGTTAAAAAGGCCAAAGCTACCCTGGAGTGGAGGATGGCATCTCAAGTTAAGGATAATTATTTCTGCCCCCCCCCCCCCAGCTGTAGGGAGTAAAAGGAAGGCCCAGGGTGGAATGCAACCACTACTGAATGGGCAGAAGCAATTGGTGATAGACAAGGAGGACAAGGCTGAACTCCTCAATGAGTTCTTTGCCTCAGTCTTCCTAAACAAGAGGCAAGATAAGTCTCACAATGGGATTGTAGAGAGGCAACAGCTGGGCACCAGACTACCAAGCATTGACCCTGAGATGGTGCAGAGTCACTTGGAAGGACTGGATGTGTTTTAAGTCGGCAGGCCCAGATGAGCTCCATCTGAGGGTACTGAAGGCACTGGCTGATTATCCTTGCTCAGCCACTGGCAAGAATATTTGAACACTCATGGCACATGGGCCAGGTCCTGGAGGACTGGAAAACGGCCAATATGGTCCCTATTTTCAAGAAGGGGAGGAAGGAGGATCCAGGCAACTATAGGCCAGTCAGTAATATTTTCCAAGACTACCAAAGATGGAGGTGAGACTAAGGCTCATATATGTGAGAGCCCAGCAGGAAAAACTATGCTGAGAGGAAACCAGCATGGATTCATAGCAGGTAGATCATGCCTGACTAATCTAGTCTCTTTATGACCAGGTTAAAAAACACTTTGACACAGGAGTAGGGGTTGATATAATTTATTTAGACTTCAGGAAGGCCTTCAATACAGTATCCCACCCCATACTGGTGAACAACATAAGAAGCTGTGACTTGGATGATTACATATTCTGGTGGGTGGCAAATTGGCTACAGGGTCGTACCCAGAGAGTGGTAGGGATGGGTCAGTATCAACCTGGAAGGATGTGGGCAGTGGGGTCCTGCAGGGCTTGGTCCTTGGACTGATTACTCTTCAATGTCTTCATCAGTGACTTGGATGAGGGAGCGACGTGTACATGTCCAAGATGAACATGAGTTGTCAGTGTGACTAAGTCATCAGAAAAGCTAACTGCAGTTCCTCATGCATCAGCAGATGCATGACAAACAGAACCAAGGAGGTGATACTTCAATTAAATTAAGGACAATTAAAGTCCTTTTTTGTATAGTTTAATAGTTTGTAGGGTTGGAAGGAACCTGAGCATATCATAGAATCCGACCCCCTGCCATGGCAGGAAAGAGTACTGGGGTCAAACAACCCCAGCAAGGTGTTTCCAGCCTCCTCTTAAGGAACCCCAGGGTAGGAGCCAGCACCACTTCTCTTGGAAGTTGGTTCCAGATCCTAGCCACCCTGACCGTGAAGTAGCACCCCCTAATACCTAGCCTGAATCTACCGTCTGCCAGGTTGTTACCGTTATTCCTGGTCACTCCTGGCAGTGCTCGGGGGAACAGGGACTCCCCCAGTGCCTGCTGGTCCCCTCTGACTAGCTTGTAACAGGTCACTAGATCCCCCTCAACCTTTTCTTGTGGATGCTGAACAGGTTCAGGTCCTGTAGCCTCTCCTTGTAGGGCCTACCCTGCTGCCCCGATCATGTGAGTGGCCCTCCTCTGGACCCTCTCTATGTTGTCCATATCCCTCTTGAAGTGCAGTGCGCAGAACTGGATGCAGTACTCCAGCTGCAGCTTGACCAGTGCCGCATAGAGGGGGGAGTATCACTTCCTTGGATCTGCTTGAGATCCATCTGTGGATGCATGACAAGGTGCGGTTGGCCTTCCTGACTGCATCCCCACACTGCTGGCCCATGTTCATCTTGGCATCAATGATGTCTCCAAGATCTTTTTCTGCCTCTGCACTGATGAGAAGGGAGTTCCCCCAGCCTGTAGGGTATGGTCCTGGTTCTTCCTCCCCAGATACATCACCTTGCGCTTGTCAGTGTTGAATCCCATCCTATTGTCATCCACTCACCCCTGTAACCTGTTTAGGTCTGATTGCAGCCTATTCCTCCCCTCTAGCATACCCACATCCCCCCACATCTTAGTGTCATCAGCAAAATTGAACAGGGTGCTTTTTACCCCTCATCCAAGTCACTGATGAAGATGTTGAACAGTGCAAGCCTGAAGACCAAGCCCTGTGGAACCCCACTGCTCACATCCCTCGAATTCAAAAATGACCCAACCACCACCACTCTCTGGGTGCAGCCCTCCAGCCACTTGGCGACCCATTTGACTGTGTAACTGTTGGCATCACAGTCCCCCAGTTTCTTAATGAAAATGGGGTGAGAGACAGTGTCAAAGGCCTTCTGAAAGTCCAGGAAAATTATGTCCACTGCTGCCCCTGCATCTAAGGATTTGGTGACCTGGTTGTAGAAGGCCACCAGGTTGGTCTGACAGGACCTGCCTCTAATGAACCCATGTTGGTTGCCCCTAAGCATAATGTCCTCTGCTGGCCCCTCGTGGACATGTGCCAGAATAATTCTCTCAAAAAGCTTGCCCAGGATTGAAGTAAGACTAACTGGCCTATAGTTTCCTGGGTCCTCCTTCCTCCACTTTTTGAAGATAGGAACCTCACTGGCCCTCTTTCAGTCCTTTGGCACCACACCAGAGCACCATGAGTGCTTGTACATCCATGCCAGGGGTCCCACAATGACCTCAGCTAATTCCCTCAGTACTGTAGGGTGGAGATCATCCAGACCAGCTGGGTTTTTTTTTTAATAGATCCAGTCCCTCCAGAAGTTTCCCTAACTAGTTTCTCACTAACTCTTGGCCTAGGTGTGCCTCCCCTGGGGTCTGAGGTGGGGGCAAGATGGGGGATGGCTGTTCCGGCCCCTGCTCAGGAAAATGGAGGCAAAGAAATGGTTTAATATGTTAGCTTTGTCATCTGGTGTGACGACCAAATTTCCTAGCGTGTCCTGCATGGGCCCCATGTTACCTGGAACCTTCTTTATGCCCCCTTTATATTTAAAAAAGGACTTCTTGTTGTCTTTGATCTGGGAAGCTAGTACCAGTTCCATCTCTGCCTCCGCCTTCCTGACTGCCCCCCTGCATCCCTGAGCAACCACAGTATAATCCTTCCTAGTGATGACCCCTCCCTTCCTTTGGGTGTATGCCTCCCTTTTAGCTAGGAGACACTCCATGGGGGCTTTCGCACTCTCCTGCCCCCTTTGATCCATGTTGGGATTACCTTCCTTTGGGCTTGGAGGATCGTCTCCTTAAGGAGCGACCACTCTTCTTGGACACCTGGCTCCCCTCCCCTCCAGGATCTTGGTGCTTCCCCGACTATTCTTCTTAGCTCATTGAAGTCTGCCTTCCTGAAATCTAGGGCTGCTGCCTTCCTGTAAGCCTTTGTCATCTTGCGCTGGATGGTGAATTCCAGCAGGCAATAATCGCTGTCGCCCAGGTGGTCGAGCACCCTCACCAGGTCATTGCCAGTGGTTAGCACCAGGTCCAACAAGGCATCTCCCCTGGTGGGAGATGAATGTAAGGAGCCAGAGTAAAAGCAAGGGCTACATTGGACTCCTACTAAACCAAATGGGACAAATGACAACCGATGCCCAGGAAAAAGCCAAGTTGCTAAATGGGTACTTTGCATCTTTTTTCACCAGTCCCAAGGTGCGACCCTGCCCATTACAGGAATGCCTGGGTGAAGAGGATTCTTTTACCTTCCATCAATGCTGACTTTGTGAAGGAACACCTTGAGAGGCTGGACACCTTCAAGTCAGCTGGCCCTGACAGTTTGCATGCCAGGGTACTCAAGGAGCTGGCAAGCAGCATATCTCAGCCACTGGCATGGGTCTTTGAGAGCTCCTGCCACTCTGAAGTGCCCAAAGATTGGAAAAAGGCCAATGCAGTACCTATCTTCAAGAAGGGGAGGAAAGTGCATCTGGCAAACTACAGGCCTATCAGCCTGACCTCAATTCTGGGGAAGGTCTTAGGAAAGATTATTAAAGAGGCCATTTTTAACAGACTGGCTGATGGCAGCATCCTGACAAGGAGACACCACCCGAGCAAGGCAGCTGACAAATGCAAGGAGTGCCTAGGTAAGAAACAGGGGTCCAGAAGTCTCCCAAATTGGGGGGTGACACATGCAGTTATGCAAGGCCTTAAATGCCTATATACCAATGCTTATAGCATGGGGAACAAACAGAAGGAACTCGCCCTCAGAATAGCCAGTTCAGACCCAGACATAATAGGGCTTACAGAAACATGGTGGGATTCATCCCACGACTGGGCAGTTAGCATTAGGGGCGATCGCCTTTACAGGTGGGATAGAGAAGGAAGGAAAGGTGGGGATGTGGTGCTCTGTGTCAAGGAGCAATACACATCCTCTGCCAGCAGAATGGTGTCGGAGGAGGGGCAAGCTGAAGTGCTCTTGGTCAAGATACTAGGGGGCCGTGGGAGAGGGATCTAATGGTGGAGGTCTACTACAGACACCCCAACCAAGGGGAGGAGCTGAACCGGGAATTTTTGGGCCAGCTTGCAGAGGCACTTAAGGCAAGGGATGTAGTTGTCATGTGTGATTTAAATTACCTGCACATCTGCTTGGACGAACAGTCAGCCAGGTCAGACTGTTCCAGGAGGTTCCTGGCTGACAGGACCTCCACTTAATTCAGGAGGTGCACAGTCCTACCAGAGGAAATGTCCTGTTGGACCTGGTCCTGGCCACAGGCGACAACATGGTAAAGGACCTCCAAGTTCTTGATCACCTGGGTGATTACGATCATTGCTTGCTGGAATTCACTATCCTGCACAGGGTGTCAGGGGCCTGTAGCAAGGCAGTAGCCCTAGACTTCAAGAGGGCCTACTTCAATGAGTTGAGATTAGTGGAAGAGGTACTGGGATTCTCGAGAGCAGAGGAACTCAGGGCCCGAGATGAGTGGTTGTTCCTTAAGGAGACGATACTTGGGGCCCAAGGGGTGACTATCCCAACAAGAAGCAAGTGGAGCAAGAGTGCCTGAAAGCCCCCCGGCTCACCAAGGATGTCCAGGAATGCCTGATTGCCAAAAAGGCGGCATACACCTGGTGGAGGCGTACACCTGGTGGAAGCGGGGTGCTGTCACCAAAGAGGAGTATATCTCCTCTGCTTGGGGGGGCTGTCAGGAAAGCTAAGATGGACATAGACCTAGGACTAGTGTCTAAGATCAAAGATAATAAAAAGTCCTTTTTCAAATATATAGGGAGGATGAGGAAAGCATCGGGAAAGGTGGAGCCCCTGCAAGATCCTCTGGCCAATCCAGTGGTTGCATCAGAGGAGAAAGCAGACCTCTCTAACAAATTCTTCACCTCTGTTTTCTTGTGCACGGACTGGGACTTCCCCACCGTGATGCAAGACAGACTCTAAGAGAACACCTCTAGACCTCAGGTTGGGGAGGACCGGGTTAAAGAGCTTCTGGAGGGGCTGGACATGTTCAAATCAGACGGTCCAGATGCTCTCCACCCCAGGGTGTTGAGGGAGCTAGTAGGGGTTATTGCAGGGCCCTTGGAATGGCTTTACAAGTGCTCATGGTGCTCGGGCCAGGTGCCAGATGATTGAAAGATAGCCAATGTGGTCCCCATCTTTAAAAAAGGGAAGAGGGAGGACCCAGGCAACTATAGCACCATCAGTCTTACCTCAATCCTAGGGAAACTCTTTGAGAAGATCATCAAGGAGCACATCTGCGATGGGCTGGCTTCAGGGATGATGCTCAAGGGCAACCAGCACGGTTTCATTAGTGGCAGGTCATGTCAGACCAACCTGATTGCCTTTTATGATCAGGTCGCAAAAGCATTGGATGCAGGTGTCGCTGTGGATGTAGTCTTTCTGGACTTCAGCAAGGCCTTTGACACTGTCTCCCACCCCATCCTCATTAAAAAACTAGGCAACTGTGGCATTGATGCCTACACAGTCAGATGGATTGCAGATTGGCTGAAGGGTCATACTCAGAGGGTGGTGGTGGTGGACAGGTCATATTCGACTTGGGGGGAATGGGCAGCGGAGTCCCCCAGGGCTCGGTCCTTGGGCCCGCACTGTTCGATTTCTTTATCAGCAATTTGGACGATGGTGTGAAAAGCAACCCATATAAATTTGCTGAGGATACCAAAATTTGGGGTAAGGTGAGCACACGAGTAGGGAGGGAAAGACTGCAGCAAGACCTGGATAGATTGCAGGGGTGGGCTAACAAAAACAGAATGCGTTTCAATACTGATAAGTGCAGGGTGCTGCACTTGGGCAGTAGTAAACAGCAGCATACTTATAAGATGGGGAAACTCCTTTCTTGAGAGTATGGAGGCAGAAAGGGATCTTGGAGTCATTATTGACTCCAAGATGAACATGGGCTGACAATACGAGGTCACAGTTTGCAGGGCTAACCGGACCTTGTTGTGCATCCACAGGTGCATCTCTAGCAGGGCCAAGGAGATGATCCTCCCCCTCTATGCAACACTGGTCAGGCCACAGCTGTAGTACTGTGTCCAGTTCTGTGCGCCCCACTTCAGAAGGGATTTGGACAACATTGAGAGGGTCCAGAGGAGGGCCACCTGCATGATCCGGGGACTACAGGGCAGATCCTACAATAAGAGACTGTGGGACCTGAACCTGTTCAGCCTTCACAAGAGAAGGCTGAGGGGGGACCTGGTGACTGTCTATAAACTCACTAGGGGGGACCAGAAGGGTTTGGGAGAGACCTTGTTTCCCCTAGTGCTCCCTGGCATAACAAGGAACAACGGCCATAAGTTGTTGGAGAGGAGGTTTAGATTAGACATCTGTAAGAACTACTTCACAGTTAGGGCGGCTAGGATCTGGAACCAACTTCCTAGGGAAGTGGTGCTGGCTCCTACCCTGGGGGTCTTTAAGAAGAGGCTTGATGCCTACCTGGCTGAACTCATTTGAATCCAGTCTTTTCTCCCGCCCAGGCAGGGGGTCAGACTTGAAGATCTACAAGGTCCCTTCCGACCCTACTTCTATGATTCTATGATCAGAGCAGAGGTCCATCACATGTATAGTTGCCCCGTATGACCCTCCATTTTAAGCCCAAGTAGGGTTGATAGAGATGTTTCCATATAGATGCATGTTTTTACTCATAAAAAGTTGACCAAAAGAGTGTACCAACCTTCCTTGGGCAGCCTCAAGCTCAACAAGTAACATGGGATAAACAGGGGGAAAGATTTTGATAACATAAAGAATATAGTTCAGTGTACATGGAAGTACATTCAAGTTAAGTTAGTAATTTCAGAATGTGGACCTCTGCACTTTTTAAAGAAATATGAGTGTGCTGATTGAGAATAGTCAAATAAACATACCAAGCACAAAATACACCAATTGGTCACATAGGTTTCTATACATTTAAATTAAGCTATAAAACCCTGAGAGTGGTATTAGTATTAGCTAAGCTGCATTGCAGTTTTGCTGTTGCTGTCCTGAATACTTCACTCTTAGTATGGCTTCATTATCATTTCTAAGTGTGGTGGATTATTATTATTTACCATTAGGTTATAGGATTTAGAATTAGGTTATTTCTCAAATATATAGACTGAGTGCACTATCAAAGACTAAAAACTTTTCACTTAAAAAGCAACACACAGTAATCGGTGATTCCAAACTGACTGTTTCAGATGGAGAATGCCAATCATTTTCACAATGAATATAGCTAAATCTCCCTCTGGTCCTGTCCTGCTATTTTTGTCTGTCCAGACAACACATACATGCCTAAAAAGGTGAAACAAGCCCTCGCTACAGCTTTTCTTTCTTAGGGAGGATTGGTTTCTGCATTCACATTTTCCTTCTGCATTTATTCTTAGTTGATACACACTGATAAACTATTTTCAACTTGCTTGAAAATGTCTCTTACTTTTGTTTGCCCTGTACATGTAACACATTTGACTGCTGATTTTTACATCAAATTTCAACTTGCTGTTAGGAGGCATCATAAAAGTTTAAGTATCTCTTGTATTTAAAATTGTCTTTAAATGTATAGATTCTATCTCTGTTATTTTTATTACTTCTTCATCCTAGAACTGATTGAAGAATATTTATCAAACCAAAACTTTTGAAAAATATTGGCTTTCATTGTTTTCAGATCTGTCCTGATTTCTACAAATGATAATATGTTCTCTCCAGTAGTATACATTTGAAAGGATTGCTGTAGGTGAATTGAAACTAGGGGTCCAATGAGGATAACAGCACTGGTGAATCTGAAAGCAAAATCAAATGGGATTGTTTCATTAGACCTTTCAGTTTGCAGCATCTCCTGCAGGCAGGTAGGAGGAAACATCCCATCATCTGAATGGCCTATTAATCCTTTTTTTTCAAACTGCAGGACACAAAGCATTAATCGGGGTGCCTTAGAGGAGTGCACCAGAAAAGAGAGCATTGATAGAAGAGCAGTAATAGACTCAAAAAAAGGAAACGCCACTTCAGGGTCTGGTTCCCTTTTGCAAACATGGTGAGAGTTTCCAGTAGACATGTGTTGCCCTTAATGGCTGTCAGCTTATGAGAGGACTGAGTCCCTGGGGTAACCCTGATGCTCCCTGGTGGCCTCGCAACTTTTGTCCTGCTCTGGCTTTATAGGTACCCTCCCTCTCTTGCCCTCACCTGCCATGCCTTGCTGGTATTTATTACCATTTTTCATTTGCTTGCAAATTATTCACTTACACTTTAAGATGCGTGTGGTGTGCCATTATATTGTTCCTTGTCCCTGATGGCTGAAGTTCTTAAGACAATAGCAAATGAGAAATGGAATCACATACAAAAACAGCATTTAAATTTTTAACAATGCAGTGTCTTCTAGAATTGAGATGGAAATTGTCCAAGACATCAGACAATTAATCTTTTTGACAAAGCATTAGGCAAGGCATACCTTACCTCCAGTAAGATATATTATGGCAGCTTTGAGACAAGTACTGTCAAGTCAGCCATGTGGTGAACCACGTGCTCATGAATGGCTTTCCTTTTCATTATTTGGTTGGTTCTGTCCAGTATCCCAGGTACTAGTATGTGTTCTTTCTTTCTTTAATGGGAATATATGGGCAGATGTGCCTGCCCATACAGAAGGTACCTTCATATGATTTTGAGGCACCCTCGTGAAGCAGGGTGGAGATACCCTGCTGGTGCTTGTGCAGTAAGTAACTGAGTTGTAGATAACTGGGATTTGCTTACATTCAGCAGAGAGTTTAAAGCCTGCCCTGACATTTTCCCTGTGTATTTGGAGGGGAGCAGGAAATAGACTCTCTGGCATTGGTAATGGGGTACTTCTGCTACTAAATGGAAAAGCCTGAACCATGTTTTCAGAGCTTTCTTTCTATTACTTTAATATTTGGCATCATTATGAAGGGGTAGAAGAAAGCTTGAGGAGGGATAGAAGAAAAGTAATGGACTGCAAAGGAACAGTGGGAAGCTGTGAAGCTCCCCTAACTATCCCCCTACTTGGCTTCATGCAGCATACCTCTGCAGACTCTGGTGTCTAAGGCAAAATGCAAATGTGAGGCAAATACTGAATCACCCATCCAGTAAAGGATAAATGGCGAGATGAAGCAAAAGACTACCAAAGGGGGATAGGACTCAGCTCCCCTTGAACTATAGTGAGTGGGGAATAGATAGAGTGAGGAATAGGAGTAGGGAGGTTTGGAAATTCTCATGAAGCTTGAACCCAGAGCCACTAATAACACCAGGAAATATAATACCTAACCCACTTTTCTCCTTCCTATGGAAGATGGTGGGAAGTGATACAGAGTATCTTGGAGACATATTTCAGCGTCCCTTTTGTTTACAAAAATGTAAGTCTAATTTGCTTAGCTAAATAAACTCTACCCTGCCTATTGCTCATACTTCTGTTCATTTCCAAACTCTTACATCCCAATACCTTTTATTCTTGACTTATTCCACAAATACTTCCAGGATTTTTAATGATGTTTTTAAGAATTAAGTTCCAGGTGAGTGTGGGCATTGATACTTGGTTTTTAATGACTAGTAACTCTCTTTTTTTTAAATATTATTATTTTATAGTGTTAGAATATTCTACTCCTGGGATGATCATTCCCAAGACTGCTTCTCTTTCACAGGAACATTTGTATGACATTTGCTGTTTTCTAATCTCATGGTGACTCCCTATTTATAAAAATCTATATTTAGGAACATTTGGTCACATACAAATGACTGTCTAATGTAAGAAACAGTATATGTTCATATAGTTACTGACAAACATTAGATATACTCCTCTGCCTTTCATACCTTAGCATACTTCAACATTACTCAACTTTCTGACAAAGTATCACAGATATATTAGGCTACAGATATATGTAGCCATAATTTCACTCAATACAGAAATAGACTGCTGTCCTAAACTGTGAGCAGTTTGGTATTGTGCTGTTAAACAGGTGTTGCCTACATTCCAGAAGTAGATATATTTTGGTGCTGGGAGAAATAATGTTCCAAGAAAATAAACTTGTAAAGACTTTGAAATCTTTCATGGTTGTTGTATTGTAAATTTGTACACGTGAAATATTTATTATATTTATTTATTATAATTAGTGCAGGGAAAGTAAACGTTCATGGTGTGTACAGCTCCCTCTTCTAAACAAAAATGACATATAAACAAATCCTCCAAATCCTTTACTTGCATAGAGTTATGGGAAGAATATTGATTGCAAGATGTAAGAGGAGGCAAAGCTTTCAAGCATGCATGTATAGACATTGCTCTCATTAGATTTAGAGGCAGAATCACTGGGCTTTGTTTAGCTGAATACATCTGACATTTTTTCCTCTCATTTGAATGGAGATATGGTCAGACTTCAGTGATTACATACACTTCAGTAGAGGCAAAATAATTCAGTCTTCGATCTGCAGCTTTCCGGAGGCAGCTAGGCAAGTAGAAACATTTTTCTTTCCTTTTCTTGATCAGGCTTTTTATCAGCCATGTGGAACCACTTTTGTTTGCTCAGCCACAGTTCAGAGTGAGGTATAGTTTAATAAGATCCATGTGTTAGACATTTTCCAAGCCAAGTCCTGTAGACTCCTCTCATCTAAGAGTATACAATATAAATCCTGCATGCATATATAATATTATATACACACACAAACATACATTTAAAATTGTTTACAGGTTGCTGCTCTTCATTATTGTTGCAATGCCTCAAGTTATATGTCAGCTCCTTTTTCTTGCAAGTTTTTTAATCCCTATATTTCATCTACACATGCCATATGGATGATAAGATAAACCTTCATTTTCTTCTTGCTATGTTTAATGTGAAACATAAAGATGACAAAAGGATTACCATGACTGAATTTCAGGGTAAATAGGGACAGAAGTATTATGAAAACATAAGAGAACGTGGGATCTCATGAATGTAAGCATTTATCAAAATGCAACACAAATCTACTTTGTGTAAATCTGGGGGGAAAGGGAGAAAATGAAGTGAAATACTGTTTCCAATGTTTTGCCATTGCAGAGTACCCAAAACCACTATGTTGTAAAATAATTAAATAGATTTGGGGGGGTTGTTTCTTGGTTGGTTTGGGGTTTTTTTGCATTTTAATTAAAAGAAACACTTACAATCTTGTCTTCTATTACCAGTATTTATTGAGTCTGGGTCTTCACTATATTAAATAAGTTTTCTATGGTCCTTGGAGTCAGATTAGCATAACATTGTATTAACTCTAAAGTGTAGAATAAAGTGCACTTAAATTCTGGAAGACCGTTCTGTTCATATAATCTGAAAACATATATGTATATTAATTATTACTCTATTTCTTCATTTACAGGGCAAGATATGACTAGGAAGTATTTGCTTTCAGGACTTGGGGCTACCTTGGTATCAAAGTTAAGAACAGCTAAAGAAATAAATGATGAAACTACTGCTGTAGCTGGAATTATTTCACTGAGGTTTCATGCTGCCATGGTATAAAGGAGAATAAATGCCATAGAAGCCTCAGTAGTAGAGGAAATAATAGTTAGCTTCACTGCTGTAGGCCAGGAGCCAGTGGAGTTATGTATGGCAGCAGTGACCTTTTCTTATAGGGCAGTTTGGAGGAAGTCCCATCTTAAAAATCAACCAATTTTAACATGCTATGTGTGCTACTCTGGGATAGAAATATATTTTCTCTATAGCCAGACCTATGCCTATCTGAAATGTCCATATTTCAGCTTCTGTTTACACACCAGCAAGCAGGCAGACTTGCCTTGGGGCTAGTTTATTCACAGCTGTTCTTCAGTGCAAAGAGAGATTGAGTGCTCTCACTAATTTCCTTAGTTCTCACCACCTCCCTTTTCTCCTTTTTCTTATTTTGGAGCCTTTGTTGATCAGTTGCTTGAAAGTGAAATTTCTCAAGAAAACCCAAAGTCACTGCTATTATTGGAGGGGATATTATGAAAGTGCCAACAAAACTTTCCTTTCCCCCACCCCCAGAAGAATTTTGGTTCCTAACTGAATCAAAAGCGTGTTTGAAGTTTTCACTCCTTCAGTCGGTCTCAAAGCCATCTGTGGCAACTGCACGATGCCTATTGTGTGCCCCATACTGAAGTCCCAGAATATAATAGTCTCTCAGATGACGCATCACACATACAGTACAGTGTTCATACTGAGTATATCTATACTTGAAAGCAGGGCAGCTTGGGTCAATAACAAAGCTGTTCTACAATTGTCCAGAAAAAAAATTCCATTTAGACAAAATCATCTTTCTGAAATTTTGGTGGATTTCTGCCCGAAGCCTTCCTGGCTAGCTCTTTAGTTCCTGCTTCTCTGACTGTTTAGTGCCTGGCCTTCTTAGGCCTTAGGTTCAAAGGCAGCCCTGTCTGGGGAGAGTGACCCTGGGCTTTCACTCTTCTGCTGGGGAGCTGAAAGATCCAGGACAGCAGTTCCCAGGCTTTTTGGCCTCAAGACCCCCCCTCATTAGATTTGAGACCCCTTTCCGTAAGTTTTGTAAGTTGAGTGACACCCACTTTTAAAAACTAATTTATGTATTACAGTGCTTACCTCCTTGCAGAGAGGCTCAGCAGTGGAGGTGGGGAATCGCTTGCTTGACTGGGAAATCACAGTCATTTTTAGGCAGCTATCTTTATAAAAGCTAAACATGGATTAAGTAGTCCTTTTTTTTTTTTACTAGAACAGATGAGAGAAATGCATGCTTTAAAGAGAGCTAAGTATCATGACTTGCCTGGTCCATACTGACCATTTAATTCATATTAGCAGCACCTATTAAAATTTGTCTAGTAAGAAATTAGAGAAAAAAGTAATGACAGTTGAACGACTTGTAATGTGCCCATCTTCTTTCCTACTTTATGTCTCTTTCCTTTTTCGGAAGGAAAGGGGAAGGAGGAGTGGAAGGTGGGAAGGATTCAGCCTTTGAACACATTGTAGAGAATGCAGCTTTCCATCTCTGAAGCACAGTTTCCCCAATCACAGCTATTCCCAATTAACTCCCTGACTCAATTCCCTCAAATCTGGCATAATATGGTGTTTTATAATCGTGTTGTGAGAAGAAATTTTTACTGACTACTTATTCTGTTTAAAGATTGATGGGAAAACATAAACCATAGTTCCCTGCCACTAGTACTCCGATGTTGAGAATGAAGCCAGTTGTTAAAACTGTAACGTTGTCTCTCAAAATCTATTAATTAAATCTGTTGATGTCTACAAGATGATATAGTGCCATCATCTTTCATTTAGGAATTACAGCTTTGATTCTCAGTTGCTTTGCTCTGGAAAATGGAACAAATACAAATATAGGCATAAAAGTAGTTTTAAGCATTTTTTTCCTCCTCCTGTTTTGGAAGCATGCAGAGATATTTCTGGCCTACAAGAACTAACTGTCCCTGAGCAACTAGATCCTCTGGACAACTGCATGAGATTTATGGTTCTTTCCTGAATACTTTATAACACTGTAGGGAGAAGAGTTGAGGGGTTGGTTTGGGTTTTTTGTTTTCCTTTTGATTTTGTTTTGCAGGGGGAGATGTTAAGCAAATCCTGTAGATGTGATATCACTAACATATTTTGAAAAGTCCTGTCCATTTAGCTTAATTGCGTGTGCTTAAAAATGCATTGAAATTCCCTCACCCCAATTTTGAAAAGATTGTCTCAAAATTTCCTTCATTTTTTTTTTTAAGTTGGAGATAATTTAAGATTAAAACAATCTTCCTCCTGGAAGGAGAAAGTTCTGTATTTTTTGTGAGCAAAACCAACCTTCTTTAGGATGGCCAGTGAACTGAAACATTGGCTGTTTATGCAGTTGTAGCAAGAAGTCATTAATGTCACTGAAAATTTGGTCCAGCATTCAGAAGACGAGTTAATGAGCACTCTTTGGCAGGCAGGGAGGGAAGAGGGAAGGTCCATCTATTTGTTATCTGTCTCTCTTTTTTTTTTTTTTTTAATGTATTTCTAGCACAGAAGCATGGAAAAAGTCACTTTTTTTTACCATGTATTTTTTAAATATGACTCAACTATGGATCTCCTGTTGTGACAGATTCACATAGATTCATGAAATATCATTCCCAGATGACTTCATTTTATTGCTGTCCCCAGTCCAACCTTGAATACTTAAACTTAACTCTCTGAAATGTTCAAGTTCCTTATTAAAACAGTGCATTCTTTTTTCCTAAAACAGCACATTCAGAAACATTGAAGCAGCCAGGTGAGATTCTTTCAGTAGAAATAAGTCGCTTACTTTCTTTCTTGCTGTTTTTCAAAATGGCCGCTGACAGATGTGTTCCCTCTGGGTGCCTGTGCCTGTTCTGTGAGTCTTTCTCCTTTTCTTGCTTCATTTTTTTTTCCCTCCCCCAGACAGTCTGACCACTCTCCCACCATAGTCCCCTATTTTTCATTACTTTTTCTTCCTCTTTTCACCCTTTTTTAAGCCCTTACTCCTGCAGTAACCCAGCCCTCCCTCCTCACTCTCCCCTCCTCTCCCTCTCCCTCTGCTGCTTTTTTTGTTCCTCTCCCAGCCCCTCATCCCCACTGTAGCTGCTGTGGCTTATTCTTTTTCCTTCTCTCTCCTGCCATATTGCTCACCTTTGTTTGTTTGTTTGTTCCAGATTCATTGTTTCTTGCCAGCCAGCAGGCTGCCCATCCTCCACCCCGGGTTTCCTTACCTGTCAACACTTTTTTCACTGGAATGGCTGAGGGCAGCTCCCAGCCGCCCACCGCTGGGGCGTCTGTCCCTCTGGACCAGAGCTTTGGTCTCTTCCTCCATTGGAGTAGAGGAGTATGCCACTACTATGCATGCACTAGTAGGCTGCAAAAATGTCCTTTATGCTGTCCGGATGAGTTTGATCCCCATCACTTGCCTCAGCTCCCCTGCTTTGGTGCATGATGTCGTGGTTGCAGGGGTGTGTGTCGGGGTGTTTTTTGCATTGTGCTGCCCTTAGACACATCAGCAATTCAGGTGGTAGCCTCTAATGCCCCCACATTTCTCTCAGACAATGAGCTCATCAGCCGCCTGAGCCCTCATGGCATGGTTACAGGGCTGGCCTCCAACGTCCCCCCACACCTGCCAGACTGGGACCTCACCAAAGCGCTCGAGCACTATGGTGTCCTCACCAGCCCCTGGTGCAGCTGACCATGGGGAGCAGGGACCCTAGGCTCAGGCACATCCTGTCCTTTCAGAGGCAGGTGTTCATGCTCCTCATGGGTGTCACCTAGATCCTGCCTCTCTCTATAATCTTCATGGTGATGGGAGGCCCTATGTAGTCTACTTCTCCCAGGGTGAGAATTCATGCCGCCGCTGCAGTGGCAGCTCCCACCTGGCTGCCCAGTGCCCACTGGGGCAGTCAGCCTGGGCACCGGCTACTGCATCTGCACAGGGTGATGGCATGTCCACCTCTGGTGTGGGAACCTCATCAAAGGGTGGGGTTGGGGGATCCTCCAAGCCCCCCTCCACCCTTGCTCCATCTGGGGGGATCGACCCCTCTGGCATTAGCATGCCACGGAGGGGGGGCTGGGATGTCCTCCCAGGTTTCTCCAACCCCTGTTGTGGCTGATGCCCTGCCCAGTGGAGGGGATGGGGAGTCCTCCTGGCCCCCTCCTGCCCCAGTCCCCTCCGGGACAGCTGATGCCCTAAGTGCTAGTGCCCCACTGGGTGGGGCAACTGTGGCCCCCTCTTGGCCTCCCTCTCCCCTCCACCTGCTGGATGGGGCTGCCCCCCCAGTGTAGGGATTTCACCTGGTGGAGGGGCTGTGATGCCCTCCCAGTCCCTCCCTGTCCCAGTTCCACCTGTGGTGGCTAGCTTCTTAGGCACTGGGGCCCCACCAGGTGGAACAACTGGGACCTCCCCTCCACCTCCCTCCACCCCTGCCTCAGTCGAGGTGGTGGACCTGGAGGTGGCAAACCCCAAGCAGGCTGGCCCACCCCCTACAGGGGTGGTGCCAACTGCTTCCAAGAAAGCCAAGATCAAGAAGCAAAAAGGAGCTTCTAAAGGAGCGCCTGCCCCTTTGGGGCCTGCCTCTGACAGCACTGGGGAAAATGTAGCCAGGGAACCTGACCCCACCCTGCCTGCCCCCTGGAAATCCCACCACCTCAGGCCATGACTGAGGGTGTCCTAGTGACACCTGGTAACCCTTCGCCCCATCCCAGCTTGTGGGGCTTGTGACCGGCAAGGAGACTGCCTGCCTCCCCAGCATCAGCCACAGGAGACAGCAAAGGGTCCTGCCACCCCTCACCAGTTTCCCTGCCCACTGAGGCTAATGAGGAGGAGATGGAGTGCCTGTCCTCTAAGCCCTGCAAGTGGCCCCAGGAGTGGGATGACATTTGCCCCCCAAAGCGGATGGGGAATTGATCTCCCGGAAATGGTCCTCGACCCAGATACTGAGGATGGCCTGCTAGGGAGCCTGGCCATTGAGGGCACTTTCACTGGTATCAATGGTAGGTCCCCTCTGAGAGTACAGCCTGCCAGTTCTTGGTTGGCAACATCCAGCTCCTCCTGGAGAACCCCCCCAGGTATGGAGGCATCCTTAACCTCTTAGAGCAGACCAAGGGCCAGAGGAATGTGGCAGAGAGTATCTGGCAATGGTGCCCAGACCCTGTGCTGTTTGTCCATGCCACTAGTGATGCGGCGAGGCTCATGTGCTGGGACCTGGGCACACGCCAACATACCTTCCAGCTTGAGAAGCTGGTGACTTGGGTGAGGGAGGTGTGGAGTCAAGGCGGGTCCACAGAATAGGGTAGGGCAAGGATAGGCCTTCCCCTGTCTCTGTGGTTTTGCCCTGCTCTATCATCTCCTCTTCTGCCTGTGCCCTGCCTATCCTTCCTCCCTATTCTCCTGCTCATGGCAGTTACTGCAATTGCTTTGCTAAACACCAGTGGCTTCAGGGACCCAGTGAAGCAGATAACTGTCCTGGAGGGCTTGCAGCAGAAGAGGCTTGTGATCACTTTCCTACAGGAGATGTACAACGATGTGCACATTCAAGCTGACTGGCACGCTGCCTGGAGAGGCTGCTTGTTTCTAAGCCATGGCACCAACCTCAGTGCAGGAGTGGTGACCCTCCTCCCACAGCTGCAGTACTACTCAGCGGTGGCACGAGAAGTCATCCCCAGCCAACTGCTGACCATCCACATCACCCTGGCACACTAGAGCTTGCTCCTCATCAATGTCTATGCACACACTGAGGGGAGAGAGAGGGTAGCCTTCTTAGAGACTCTGGGTGACCTCCTGTGTGATGCCAGTGATAACAATGACCTGCTCCTCGTGGGCGGGGATTTCAACTGCACCATCAATGTGCTGCTAGACCGGATGGGGCCAGGACCACACATGCCTTCAACCTGCAAGCTGCAGACCATGCTGGACGTGGCAGATCTCATTGACGCCTGGCAGGTCCTTCGTGCTGACGTGTGCCAATATACCTGAGCAAAGATGACTGCCAATGGGATCGCTGTGGCCCACCTTGACCACCTCTACATCACCCAGTACCATCTGCCGTTACTGTGCAGCAGCTGCATCATCCCATCAGGCCTCTCAGACCATGCCCTGGTGTGCTGCAAACTGAGCCTGCCTGGCAGAGCATGCACACAGGCCCCTTACTGGTGCCTCAGCATCAGCCTGCTACAGGACACCCATTTCAGGGACTGCTTTGCCCACCTCTGGAGCAGCTGGGAGGCTGTGCGAGCAGACTACTCCTCCTGGCAGCTGTGCTGAGACATGGGGAAGATCCAGATTTGGGCATTCTGCCAGCAGTATTCCTAGCTGGCAGCAAGCGAGATCTGCTGCTGCACCCAGGAGCTGGGCCTGACACTGGGCCCGAACACCAGTCCCCCGATCTGGCTGACAGCATACACAGACAATGTGACAGTCTTCCTGGGCAGCCAGGAGGATGTGCGGGCCCTGGTGGACTGCTGGTGCACCTATGAGCTCGCTGCATCGGCCCACATCAACTGAAGCAAGAGTGACACACTCCTGCTCAGGACGTGGGCCAACAAACCACCTCCGGACCTGCCAGGGGGTTTCTCCTGGCACCGGGAGGGCCTCAAAGCCCTGGGAGTGTTCCTGGGGCTGCCAGCCTTTGCAGCCCTCAACTAGGAGTACTTGGTGGAGAGAGTGGAGACCCACCTGCAGCGCTGGCGCTTGCCCGCCCTCTCCTACCGCAGCTGGGTCCTCATCACCAACAACCTGGCAGTGGCAACTATGTGGCACCGCTGTGCTGTGCTGGACCATCTACCAGAGCTACTTGAGAGACTGCAGTGGACCTAGTGGACTTCCTTTGGGATAGATGCCACTGGCTCCCATAAGCTGCCCTTTGCCTGCCTACTACTGAGGGGGGCCAGGGCCTGATTGACCTGGCCAGCATGGTACCTGCCTACCACCTGCAGCCCCTCCAGCGGCTCCTGTATGCGAGGGCCACCTCCCATGGTGGCAGCTGGCGTGTCAGTTCCTGCACCAGGTGGAGGGCCTTGGCTTTGACCAGGAGCTTGTAATGCCGGACCTCACCTTCCTGAATGGGGCAGTCCTTCCCCCATTCTACCACAGCATGGTGCAGGCCTAACAGGCTGCCTTCCATCTTTGTCCCAAAGCCAGGCACCTGCATTTCCCATAACTGCTTCAGGAGTCCCTGGTCCACAACCCAGCCCTTCAGCATGTCACGCTGAGTCTGGCCTCCACCAGCCTCATGGCTGCTCTCATTGAGGTGCACACCACACACCAGGGGTACCTCCAGGACGCTGCTTAGGCTGGCTGTCAACCAAAGCCCTGGCTACCCTGTTGGCACTGCACTCTGTCCACACCATGGGCCAGCTTCTGCGGGCTTTTAGGGCCGCCCCCCCCCAACAGAAGCAGTGACCACCCTAGAAAGCTACCGTCAGGCTCACCAGGCCCTACCCACTGCGGACACCACGGGTGATGCCTTCCCACTGCTGGTCATCCCAGCAGTGGCCAGTGAGCTGGCTGACTGGCCCAACACACTGCTTAGGCTCCCTGTGCCCCCCAGAAGCAATATGGGCTGCCCCTTTGGCACACTGCCCCAGAAGGGACTCTATGCATGGGTAATGTGCACCCAGCATGCCAAGGTGCTGGCCGGCCGCCACAACACCATGTGGCAGCAGCACCTGGTGTGGCCCAGGACCCCTGCATGGTGCACACTGTACAAGGTGCCCACCGTCAAGAAGACCAGTGACCTCCAGTGAAAATTGGTGCAAGGCATCCTGGCCACTGGCACCTTTGTGTGCCACCTGGACCCGGTGGCCTTGGCAGCCTTCCCCTTCTGCCCAGGGGTGCTAGACAAGGACATTTTCCATGCCTTCCTCGACTATCCCTGGCTGCGGCTGCTCTTTGCCACCCTCAGGGCGCTGCTTTGGGCGCTGCGCTGGGACTTCTCAGAGGACACCTACATCTACTCCTTCCTGTACCGGGTGGCCAAGCAGGCTGTAGTCAGCCTGGCCAACTTCCCAGTGGGTCAGACCAAGATGGCCACCCTGAAGAGCCAGTAAAACCAGCTCACCGGGACCAGGATGGACGCCGCCCTGCAGCTCTTCCATCTGCTGGTGCGGGCCCATGTTTCACTTGCATTCAAGCAAGACAGTGTCCACCTTTGAGGAACACTGGGCCGTCGACGGGGCACTGTGCTGAGTGGAGGTGGGATGCCTGCTCCTTGCTGCGTGATGCCACCAGCTGCTCAAGGTGCAGAGGCACACCCAGTGAGCTGAGACCTCGGGCTTTGTCCAGGTGGGCCGACCCCAATGTCCTGAGGCCCCCCTCGGCATCCCCACTGGCAAGAACTGTATATATGTAAATACTTGTTTTGCTCTTTGTGGTTTTTTGCTTTTTTGTCTAGACTGTGTGTGCAGGCCTTGCAGGCCATGAGCCCAGGCCTTGTACTTGAGGCCATGAGCCCAGGCCTTGTCCTTGAGGCCCAGATCCTCGGACCAACCTGTACATGATTTCTATTCCCCCCCCATTTGTCACCCTCCCCAGAATAAATGTCCCTTAAAAGTCAAAGTCTGTCTTTCTTTCTTTACAATTAGTTTTTAAAAGAACAGAATAAGTGGTATCTGTATGCCATCTGTATTCCATTCCAAAGGCGGGGGGCGGGGGTTTCTGTCCTCTTCAATCACTCTGTCAATATGGATATTTTAATTGGGGGGGTTGTTCTTTTTTTGTTTTGTTTTGTTTTTTAAATTTTTGAATTTAAAAGAATGAATTTAATTTTGAAAATTTCAGTGGAGAATTATACTAGAATGATACTCTTACCAAGGTAGAGAAGGGGGAAAAAAAGTCTTTCTGACTTTCTAACTTTCTTGAGAATTTTCACTAGAAAAAAATCATTCGGAAACAAATATGCTTACTCAGCTCTCCTTAGATTTCCTTATGTCACATCCAAGGAAACACAACTGATTTTTAATGCTACAGGACACATCTGTATGAGATGCTTTACTGCTCACTAGAGCTAATTACTGTGCGGTAAGCGTCCATGTCCAAAAAATGCAAGTAGCAAATTTACTCAAGATTTGTAACTGTGAAGTAGCGTGTGTGTAGACACCTGCACCAAATTAACTCTTGGTCAGCTGGGCAGAAGTAGGTGAGAGATTGCTCCCTGCCCTCAGAAGCTGCCTGCTTCAGGAGCAACAGAATCCAGGCAGGGACAATGTCCCCATGCCCCAGCAGCAGAAAGCTCCCAGCCCCCATTCCCCAATCACAACAGCTTGCTGCTAACTGGCAGATTGGGGCAGGAGCAGGGACCCTACAGCTGTTTCCAAGTCCTTTGTCCCCATTCAGGGAGCTAGGGCCAAGACCTCCCTGCTGCCAGGGCAGGGGGACATTGTCCCTGCCTGGGCACCAGTAGTGGAACCCACGCTGGCAGCAGGCAGCACCCTGGGGGCAGGGAGCCTAGAGCTCCCCCTGGATGCTGCAGGTGGCTGGTGCTTAGCCAGAGGGGGTGGGAGTGGATTGCTGCCAGAAGCAGCAGATCTGCTTCTGCATTCCTGCACATGTAGATGCCTACCCTGGAGCAAATGCACAAGTAGATATGCCCACAGAGTCTGAATCTGAAGCCTTGCACTTCTGAAAGAGGAAAGGCAAAATTAATAGACATTTCTTTGTTTATGCAAATGTAACTGAAGTGTTGCAACAGACTGTTTCAGTTCTTTATCAGATAAAAAGTGGCTGCTTGCCTGGGGGACCCAGCAAGCACCCTTATTGCTGAACTTAATCTGGACTAGGGAAAGTATGCCTAACATGTTTTACTTGGCCAATGGTAACTACTGCTGGAGCTGCTAGACTTTTCTTGAGATCTGTTTGTAAGGTATCTCAAGAAAAAGATAGCGATATGATAGCAAAGATAGCCCAATTCAGAAGCTGCCTCTCGCTGTTACTTCTAACATGCAAGAGGAGAATAGCTACTGAACATCAGTCTTAAAAAGAATGTAATTTCTTACTGCTTTCCGATCACTTTTGTTGGGTTTCCTATATATAGAAGCCTTAGGTAGTTAAGCACAAGATAGTTAACTTTACCAGTGCAGTTGTTCCATATATTTGGTATTAGACATTCCCAGCTTTTTTGAAGAGTTCACATTCCTTGCTAAAACTGTTTGTGTGGTGGTCACTATTTTTTTCAGCATAGTAACACAACATCAGCCTAAACAGTGGTTCATATTTCATGTCTTTCAACACATTTTAGAAAACCAGTGCTCTTAATAACTGCTTAAGCTGAGTTAATGTTTCACATGGCAAGAGTTATATTAGTAAAAACAAATTCCGCCAAGAGCAAATAATGTACAACTGTTTCTAGTACTAACCCAAATGCCTGACCCCCCTTTCCCCCTCTGCATTGCTGACCTTGGGTATGATTTGTCCATGATGTCATCACATAGCAGGAACTTGCAACAGGTGGAGTAAGAATTGCCTCATTCAAAAAAGGGTATGAAATAAATTAATATCTGATTCTAAAAGAGGTATTTTACCCTGAAAGAACAATTCTGGCTGAAGAAATGTCACTTACTGGCAGGGGGAGGGTCAAACAGGAGGAGTATTTGAGAAATAATACTGGCTCTATAATAAAATGCTCTCTTTTCAATTTGATAGGTAACCTGTATATTTAATATATTCTTACATGTTGTATTTACTTGAACCCAAGACGCGTTTTCCCTCCCTCCAATCAACATGGATGAGGGAGATCCTTACCTTGGATTCCAGTACTTTCTGGGGTAGGCAGCTGTTGTAACCCCAGCTCCGGGCCCTGGGTGAAACCATAGCCACACCATTTCCTGTACTGGGCCAGGGTGACTTGTGCTACAAATGAGGGCGTACACAGTCGGGGGAGCACAGAGAAGACATGCAGTGTGAAGCTCAGGGGGAGACCATGCAGCCTGCCTCACGGATGTCTGCCCACCCTGCTGCTTACCTTCTGCTCTGGCTCCATTCCTGACCCTGACCCTGACTTAGCCTGGCCCAGAACTGCTGCTGCTGCTTCTGCCTGACAGAGCCAAGGTGGGCAGGGTTGGAGCCAGGGCTGGGGCCACCACTGCTGACTGCTTTGGAGCCAGAGCAGTGGGGCAACATGAGGGGGCAGGGGATCAGTGTAGGGTAGGCAAGTGGCCATGAGAGGCAGGCATAGAAGGAGCAAAGGATGGGGGTCTGTCCACCTGCCCCCCACCACTGCTTTCCCTACCATAGTGGTGTGAGGAATGTATTTAAGATGACCCCTGTTAATTAATTCTATACACAGAAAGTTACTTTAAAAATAGAATTTTTCTTTTATCAAATCTAATTATTGGGGGTTGGGGTCATCTTAAATTTGTAGTCATCTTGGATTCTGGTAGATATAGTACATTCTAAAATGCCACATAATTGTGCATGTGCACGTGTGTATGCATTTGTGAGATAGTAATGATTTATATAAAAATGTTACCTACTCTTGACCAAAGTGGACAGGGCCTGACAGGTTGTTTTGCTTAAGAGAAGAAATTAATGATGGTGTCCCGGGGAGCCGGAACAGGACTTACCCACGGCAGCAGCGGAGCCCAAGCGGGACATCCGCCGCTTGTTTACGTTGATGCTGGCAGTCGGAGACCGGCGATAAAAGCAGCCGCCGAGGAAGGACGGTGGCGGGATCCGTGGAGAAGCCTCTCTACTGCCGAGGCAGAGGATCCCAGGGTGGAGTGAGCAGGTAACCTTGCACCCACTGGGAGTGAGGGCCCCAGAGGGGGACGGGCCCCAAACCCCTCAAGAGGAGGGTCAAGGGACACTGGGAGCAGGCAAGCTGCCATCCGCCCAGCCCAAGGGTTAAAGAGCAGCAGCCATAGCCGAATAGCGGACCTGCTCGAAGGGGAGACAGGGGACCCCGGTGGGGAGTTGCAGCCCGCCCAAGCGGAGGGGAGAATATCAGTGGCAGCCAGCCCCAGCACAACAAGCAAGGAACGGCAGACAGGCCCTGAGGACGAGGGATCCAGCGACGAAGAGTTCTGGGACTGCGAACCTGTGGCACGTGGGGCTTACAGGTCCGGGGTTGGGGCGTTGGCCCGGGAGGGCACCGAGGAGGTGCAGTAGGGTACAGACTGGTGTCGGCCACCGGTGGCCAAAGACCAAGAGAAAGGTTGCCCGTAAGGGACCTAGGGAGGTCCGGGCTAAAGACCTAGCGTTAGCTTTCCAGATTCCTCGCATTAGAGGAGGAGCCCCGTTGAGGAGTATAGCCGGAGAGGTCCAGTCAGAGGCCTGTAGAGGAACCCCTGTCTTGGCCGGAACCCGGTCCCGTGACACCCAGGGCACGAGGAGCCCGAGGATAAGGGTCAGCTGGGCCAGTGAGGCGACCGGCCTCGGGAGAGGGGGCCGGGGTATTTGTTAGAAGAGGACACCCGAGGAGGCATGAGGCCGGGGTGCAAGGGGTGGCGGAGCCCCGCAACGTGACCGCCGGGGATCCCGGGCTATGGAGTAACCAGGAACTGCCCTACTGAACCTAACAGCAAGTCGTGGCGGGTGAGAACCAGGGCAGGAACTGGATGACTCAACATCTACTCCGGGTCAACGGCATCCCAGGCTGAGCAGTGGTGGTCCTCCACCCTCAGGCAGCCACCCACGGGGGAACCCCCCCAGCCCCGCGGTCACAGACGGAATCAAGAATCTTCATATTTCTATTTATTTATATATGATGTACAAAGTCCTATTTCCCCTAACACAACAAATCCAGCAGCGCAGGATTTTCTTCACTCATAGCACCATGTCCTTTTCAGCCCTTAGATCAAACCATGCTCTCTAGATGTTTCTCATGTCCCTGCCCCAGTTTATCCTATGTCCTTGACTTCCTTGATGTTCTTACTGTTTTTCTCATCCCCTCTTCCATAGATACACACACCACCATAAACCAATAGCCAACATAATCTCTTTATCTATATGTAGGCCCTTTTTTAAGTTGATTTGCCTGTGTTTGGGATGGAGGGTGCTGCTTAATTGGGTACCTGGTTCCAGGAAGGAGCTTAAAGACATCTTACAATTACCTTAAAGTAAGAGTGTTTACATTAAGTTCATAACATTACTTTCCATTTCTAGCTGATGGGGTCTTTTTTCCAGGATGGGTTTCTATACAGTGCAGCTATCTCTTTGGAAAAATGGAGCTAAGAAGAATTAAACATAATGAGGGCAAACACAAATCAAGGATTGGCTACTCCGATTTCCTCATTCATCAGACACAATGTGACTACATTTTGTTGACTAGGAATATTGGACCAGAGCTGGGAACCTTATTATTTAGTATGATTTACAATCGCAGGGTTTATTTTTTTTGTCACCCCTATAATATAGACTATAAAAAATTAATATGTACCAGAAAGAATGGCAGGCTGAGTGAGCATATTGTTACAGCCTTACTGCCAGCTGTTATGTAGGATTGGGCATAGGTCTCTTGGAGTTACAGGGAGAAGGGTTTGATTGATTTCAGCCATTACTCTGTTTACCTGGAGAATCTGAGGCCAATCAAGATTTCAGTTTTAAGGAATATCTACTTGTGTTTGGGTATGCAAAATGTCTAGGGCCAACCTTGATCAATAGAACTAAGCCCATGACTGAGAATGACACTTAAGTTATAACCCCACTGGATCATGCTGGCATTTTTAACTAGAAAAGACTTTTTAATCTTAAAGTAAACAAACATTCAGAAGTCTGCACAAAGCATATAGTTTACAATCCAGTTCAAGTAATTTAAATCTGACTGCATTATGTTTTATAAACAGTACTTTTTATTATTTTAAAGGACAAATGTATGACAGAATATGTAATACACAAAGAAATGAGTTTGGGTGGTGTTAAGGAACTGAAGTTATTTAAATGATTAAGTCATGTTAAACTCTAGACAATTCATCTTAATTGGATCTCTTTCTTCACCAGTGTATCCTCTTATCTTTTGTTCATATTTCTGGTTTGGCTGGGCACACAGCCAAAACATTTTTACAAATAATGGCTGCTTCTCTCAGCTGATATTTGTAGCTTGAGGCATTGTCCTATTTTATTTTTACCTAGAAAAATGGCATAAAATCAATTCCTATAAAGCTTCTTTTGAATTTCTCACAAAAGCACTATTTTCAGTTCTTTGCCAAACATGCTTGCAGCAATGTATGTACAGAAGGCATGGTGTAAGCCCCTCTTTTTCTCTTTGCAGGAACTCTTTGACTGGTAACACCCATCACCAAAGAGGTGAAGTGGGCTAAGTTCCAGCCTGCACTCCTGGTGGGGGGCACTTTGTGGGGCTCAGTGTGAGCATGCTTTGCTGTAAATAGTTGTCATGAATAGTTTAAGAAAGACTAAGTTCCTTAAGTTTCTGAAGATGCCCTTGTCACTAAAGGGGAAAGATGGTGGTTTGGATCTGGCAGCCAGCTGCACTAACTGATTGGTTTCCTATAACGTTGTTTCATTTGACTGGGTGAACATTAGTCCCAGAGTAGATACTACAGCTTTGTATGAGTTTTATTGCAAGTGTGGCTGACTGTGCCAAGAGGAGGAATAGCAGTAGAGCCAGGGAAGACAGAGTAGAGTCCAAGGGAGGACAGTGGCATAAACAATGACTGCTGCTTGGGAGCAGAATTGGCTGTTGTGCTGTTTGGGACATCAGCACTCTGACTCTTGCCCCATGCCCCACTTTGAAGAGGAAAACATATGCACCTTTTCCAGGAGTGAGGTAAGTAGGAGCTCTCTGAGATGAGGATGCTATGAATTGCTGCTAGAGTTGACTTCATGGGGTCTTTCTGGAGAGGGAGACTGAATAAGACTGAAGGAGTCCCAAGGCAGAGCTTCCCCTTGAAAGCAGTGTTGATCCATGCCAGGTAGCAACAGTGGTGGGATCCCACAGTGCCTATCCAAAACCGTAGGTGAGGATTCAGCATACAAGCAGGTCTGCTGAAAGAAGAGGGTTGCAAAACTCTGCCACCGGGAAGATGTAACTAACTGTTGGCATGGCAAAAAGTCCCAGGTAATTGAACTGGCTGTACAGAGCAATCAAGCTCAGCACTCAAACCAACTACAAAACTGGTACCAGGGGAGGAGCCTAACCTATCAGCATGGGAAGGCAACAATGCTTGTGACTGCTAGTAGTTGGAGAAGCATCTGCCTTCATCACAATGTTTGCTCTGTGACACTGAGCTGGAGCAATAGTGATTGATCCTGAAGGAAAGGGAGCTTCAGTTAGAGATGTTGAAGATGAAGCTGAAGTAAAGATCTCCAGGGACAGAGCGAGTTTGAGCTAGAGATGGAGGAACTAAGGCATTCTAGGGCTCCAGATATGGGCTAAGTGGGTGTTTCTGGTTTTCAGGGCATCAGCGGTGTTCTGGATCACCCTGGCCAGCTAGAGGTCTACCTGGCCTCAATGGTTTTAATGCTACTGTGGAGTCCTGGAGGTCCTGGGGAAGATGGGATTCCTGGTACATAGGGGACCACCTGGTCCAAAAAAACAACTTGTTTATGCCCCAGATGGCCTTAAATAAATTAAGGGTGAAAATGGTCATCCTATATTAGATAGGATTTCTGATCTGAAAGGTTTCCCAACCTTAGCAGATTTTGTAGGTACTACAGACTTGCTAATTTTGCAGGGTCCACCAGGGCTACCAGATCCAAAAGATAACTTGCAATCAGGTTCCTAAGGGCAAGAAGGAACTCTCTGAGCTGGGGTGCTATGGATCACTAGGGAAGCCAGGGACAGCAGGACTGAGCATGAGCTTGTGCTTATCTGCTTATCTTTTTATACATGGTTTATATCCTTATAACATGGCACCCTTCAAAGGATTATGAAACACCCCTAGGTGCCATCATTGAGAATCACTGCTCTATCCTAGTCAGAATCAGCCTCTTCTGCCTCCAAAAGATTTTAACAAACATAAATCCAAAGATCTCAAGGTGCAGAGTCTCTGGTAGTGGAAACCCTACTTGCTGACATGTAATAGGAATCTAAGGGCATGCACACACATGATGGACCTCTGTTCTGATATGTGCTAATTGCAATGTGTCGGAGCAGACTCAATTAATTAATTGAGTCTGTTGGAGCCTGCTAATTAGCATGCTCCAGCATCCTCCACATCTCGTGTACTCAGTGTCCCCACATTTCAAAATGGCATCAGGGGCACTTTAATTAAAGCTCATCAAACAAGCTTTAGTTGGCACCTTTGCTGCCATTTTGAAGCATGGGATGCTGAGTACAGAATACACATGACACTGCAGGTGCTTTAATTAGATTGCTTCCCCCGCCTCCCCGCATATGTGTAGATGCCTTAAAATATTAAAGCTTTGATTTAAATTTTAGAACTTGTGCTGGAGGTGACCACTTTGCTTGGAAGGAAGAATAAATTTGTTTGCATATTAATCGTGGAACTTTGGCAGAGAGATAGTTTTTGGATTTGCTGACTAGTGAAAATTAACTGATTCTTCAATTGAAATAAAAGGATATTTCCATATTTCACAAGTGCCTGCCTGCTCTGATTCCACACTCCTGAAGAAGATTTAAAAGGAAACAGGTAAACCTTGGGCAACAGAACTTATATGCATAGAATCACAGAAAATGAGGGCTGGGAGAGACCTCAGGAGATCATCTAGTCCAACCTCCTGCTCCAAGCAGGACAATCCCCAACCAAATCATCCCAGCCAAGGTGTTGTCTAGCCAGGTATTAAAAGTCTCCAAAGCTGAAGTTTCCACAACCTCTCTGGATAACCTGTTCCAGTGCTTTATTACCTTTCTAGTAGAAAGTTTTTAACACTATCTAAGTGAAGCATCCCTTATTGTAACTTGAGACCAATTCTCCTTTTTCTGTCATTGGCCACCACTAAGAATAGTCTAGAGTCCATCCCCTTTGTAACCATTCTTCAGGTAATAGAAGGCTGCTATTAAATCCCCCTTCCGTCTTCTCTTCTCCAATCTAAATAAGCTCAGCTCCCTCAGCTTCTTTGCTGAAGTCATGTGTCAGCCCTCTATCCATTTTCGTTGTCTTCTACTGGACTCTCTCCAATTTGTCTATACCCTTTTTATCATGAGGGGCCCAAAATTTGACACAGTACTCCAGATGTGGCCTCCCCAGTGCTGAGCAGAGGGGAGTAATCACTTCCCTTGATCTGCTGGCAATACTCCTATGGCAGCCCAGTGTGCCGTTAACCTTTTTCAGAACAAGGGCACACTGTTGGCTCATAGTCAGCTTATCATCCACTGTAACCCCCAGGTCTTTTTCTGCAGAGCTGCTGCTTAGCCAGTCAGGCCCCAGTCTGTACTAGTGCATGGGGTTGTTTTGTCCTAAGTGCAGGACTTTGCACTTGTCTGTAATGAAATTCATGAGATTTCAGTTGGTCCAATACTCTAATTTATTAAGTTCTTTCTGAATCCTAGCCTTAACCTCCAGTGTATTTACTAATCCCCACAACTTGATGTCCTCTGCAAACTCACTAAGCATGCACTCCATCCCAGCTTCCAGGTCATTGATGAAGATATTGAATAAAACTGGCTCCAGGACCAACCACTGTGGCACTCCACTTCATACTGGCTAACAGGTAGACATTGAGCTATTGATTACCATCCATTGATCCCAATAACCCAGCCACTTTTCTATCTACCTTACAATCCATTAATTCAACCCATACTTCCTCAGCTTGCTTGCAAGAATGTTGTGGGAAACTATGTCAAAAGCCTTGCTACAGTCAAGGAACATAATTTCCGCTGCTCCTCCCACATCCACAAAGTCAGTAATCTCATCTTGGAAGATAAGCAGGTTGGTCAGGTATGACTTGCTCTTGTTGAATTCATACCGATTGGACTTTATCATCTTCTCCAAGTGCTTAGAAATGGTGCTTGGGAACCTGCTCCATGATTTTTCCAGGGACTGAGGTAAGACTAACTGGTCTGTAGGTTCCCTGATCCTCCTTTTCTTGAAGATGGACACTATATTTGCCCTTTCCAATCATTAAGGATCTCTCCCAATTGCCACACATTTTTAAAGGTAATGGCCAGAGGCTCTGCACTTACATTGGCCAATTCCCTCATCATCCTCAAGTGCATCTGTGGTGGGGACATTGCCACAAGTAAAAACTTACCTGAGAGATGGGAGCCGAGAGAAGCGTGGAGCTGGCAGGATGCCGCCGGGGACTGGAAGCGCAGCAAGAGAAGGCCTGCCACAAAAGAACATTTTGCACCAGGAACTCCAATGAGGGCATGTGGTGGCAACCCCAGGAGGGAGCATGCCAAGACAACACGGGCTCAGCAGAGCCTGACTCCTTACCTGTGACAGAGCCCTAGATCCCAGACTCAGCCAACTGGAAGTGGAACAGTGGCGAGCCTGGGGAGAGAGAGCAAGAAGAAGAACTTTAGTTTACTGTGAGTCCAAAAATGAAGAGAGAAGGGAGTGTAACTGTGAGCAAGGTAACCAGGGATGAGTAAAATTACAGGTTTGGCTAATGGGAGGCCTGAGCCGGACAGTACACCATCTGAACTGGACTTTTGAACCTAAGAAAGCTAAAGCCCTTACCGTGATGAGCAGACTTTGTCTTAGTTGCAACCTGGAATTAACATCTGCGGTTGGCATAAGGTGGGGTGTAGGGGAGGCAGAGCCCTGAAATGTGAAACTGGACGGGAAGACCGAAGGAGGGAACCAGGGGAGGCAGGACTTAAAAACATCCTCCCAGTAATAACCTATATCAGCAAGACATAGCAGGAGAAAACTCCTGGGGACCTTCGAAGGCATCTGCCCGGATGATAAGCTGTCAACCATAAAGAAGATGGAGGCGCTTGAAAGGCCAGAAAGAGCAAAGCATGCTAGCGAGTGACACAGGAGGTTACAGAATCCCATCCAGCCCCATGGACTTATACAGCTTTCCTTATTCCATAATGTATGCCTTCACCACTCTTGGTTTCCACTTCATCTGCAAACTGTGCTGCCTGGTGCAGTAGTCTTGGAGCTGACCTTGTCTGTGAAGACTGAGGTAAAAAAAAAAATTGAATACTTCAGCCTTTTCCACATCATCTGCCACTAGGTTGCCTCCCCAATTCAGTAAGGGACACACGCATTCACTGATATTACTCTTGATGCTGACATACTTGTAGAAACCTTTCTTCTCTACCCTTCAGATCTCTTGTTAGCTGCAAATTTAGTTGCACTTTGCTTTCCTGATTTCATCCCTGCATGCCCAGGCAATATTGCTATATTCTTCCCTACTCATTTTTCCAATTTTCCACTGCTCATAAGCTTCCTTTTTGTGTTTTAGCTCACTGAAGAGTTCCCTGCTAAGCCCAACTGGTCTTCTGACATCTTTTCTAGTCTTCATGCTCACTGGGATGGTTGACTTCTGCACCTTTACTAAAGTTTCTTTAAAATATAATCAGCTCTCCTTTCCCCTTCAGACTGGCCTGGCCTCCCAGGGAATACTGTCCATCAGTTCCCTAAATGAGTCAAAGTTTGCTTTTCTGAAGTCCAGGGTCCTTATTCTGTTGCTCTCTTTGCTTTGTTTCCTCAGGATCCTGAACTCAGTCATCTCATGGTCACTGCTTCCCCAGTTGCCATGCACTTCTACACCTCCACAAATTCTTCCCTGGTTCTAAGCAGCAGGTTAAAAAGAGCAACTAGGGGCCCCTAGTTGGCCTCTCCAACACTTGCACTAGGAAATCATCCCCAGCCCTCTCCAAAAACTTCCCAGATTGCATGTACACTGCTGTATTGTTTTCCCAGCAGATTTTAGCATGATTGAAGTCCCCCATGAGAACCAGAGCCTGTTATCTGGACACTTGCACTAGCTGTTTGAAGAAAGCACACACCCACCCTTGTTGCTCTCCCCTCTGACCCTAACCCAGAGACTTTTGACAGGCCTTTCTCTAGTTTCATATTGGAACTCTAAGCAAAGATACACAGCTTTTTTACATAAAGCACAACACCTTCTCCTCTTCTCTCCTGCCTGTCCTTCTTGAACATTTTATATCCATCCATGACAGTGCTCCAGTGATGCAAGGTACTCCACCAAGTCTCTGTTATTCCAATCACATCATAGTTCTGTGACCGTTCAAGGACTTTCAGTTCTACTTACATCTCCAGCTGTGTTGCAGAGACTGAGTGTCAAGTGATCTATCCCAAAGGTAAAAAGGTCAAATACCTTAATCAGTATGCGTGTCAGTGCTAGCTGTGGCCCAAAGAGACTGAAATCACGCTGTTTAGATGGGTGTATCAGGGGAGGAGGGAGCAGAGGGGAGACTCTACCAGTATCATCGGCATCCGGCATCATTGGTATACTGTACCCAGTCCTGATGGTAGCACCAATACAAGGATATCAAAAGCTAATTGGCAAAGTTTCTGAAAAGAATAATCGAGAAAAAAATTTTAATGTGCGGAAAATGCTTTCTCTGAAAAAACAGGGAAAAAGTCACTTTAATAAGAGGTCAAAGAGGTCACCTGGTCATAATCCACCAGAAATATATATGACATCCTAATAGCTGCAAAATTTAGACTAGAAATAAGGTGAAATTTTCTTTTAATAGTGAGACTCATTAACAAGAAATGGTTAATTCTATATTACTTGTTATCTTTGAAAAAGACAGGAATATTTGTCTTACATGCTAGAATTCCTGGTTAAGCTACAGTCTTGATGCAGAAATTATTAAGCAGGGTTCTTTGACTTCCCTTATATAGGAAGTTGAAGGAGATGATCAAAGAGTCTCTTTCAGGTTAAATAATTTATGAAGATGTTTTTAATAAAGAACAGAGTGACCAAATAGTTCTAATGTCAAGATCTGTATTCTTCTGATTCTTCTAATTTGGTAGCCCAGAAACAGCAAGTGCAAGACATTTATACAAAAAACTATAGGTGCCTGTACACATGCAGGACATCTGCTCCAACACATTTTAATTAGAACTCATTAGAGCAGATTTGATTAATCACTGCAATTAGAATGCTCCAGTAGCCTCACCATCCCAAGTATTCAGCATCCTCACATTTCCAAATGACAGCAGGGGCACTTTAACTAAAGCTTGTTAGATGAGCTTTAGTTAAAAACACCCCCACTGCCATTTTGAAGCGTACAACACTGAATACACAAGACACTACAGATATTTTAATTAGAGTTGCTCCAATTAAAACACCGCCCTCCCCGAAGCTTATGTAGCTATATCTCTATATCTGCCTCTTCCCACCCCAAAACAGTCTTTAATGATTCACTTTTCATAATCCTTCCACTTAACAACATAAAAGGCTGTATTGTTGTCAAAGAAATATTTTGCTCCTAATATATTGGATCCATCTTCTGGATTGACAAAAACATCCATTAACTTCTTTGCAACTGCTTTTGATATCATTACTGTGCAGCTTCCATTTGCCAATTCCTATGATTGAAGATGAACAAAAGCCTAACTATATTCTCTCAAAGTTACATAACTTTTGATGTACAACTTGTTCACTACTATAAAAACTAAACTATTAAAACAGTTGAGTGATGGCTTCTTTTTTGCTAGCTTTCCTGGTTTTGACTGATGTTTTTCTTAAAAAGGAAAAGAGGGAGACTGGGGTCTTTTATCTGCCTTCTGAGTTCTGAGAAGAGTAGAGTGCGTGTGATCTAGCCCCCAGCATGGAGTGCTACACAAGTAAGCTCTCCAGCCAGAGAGCACTGGAGGGCTGTTGCTTGAGTAACTCCCCTTAGGGGAGCCCATTGATCGACTGCCAGCCCTCTGCCCTGCCTAGGAAGGGGGAAGGCTGTCAAATGGCAGTGGGCAGCAAAATCTCCTTATTCCTTCTACTCCCTGCCCACTGCACCAACCTGAGGCACCCTCTGGGTGACCCAAGTGGTTACATGAAGAGGTGAGCAATGCTCCTGGGGCTAGAATCCCTCCCAGGCTCTGGAAAGGCTCCTGGAGCCAATGTAATCTCTACTCCTGGCTTCTGTCTCTTGATTCCACGAGCTGAGACTTAATGAAAAACCTTATATTGTGAAATCTGAGATAAAAATCTAAGTAGACTACAAATGGTTTTTGCAATGCCCCAATTAAATAACATTTCCATGAGGCCCTTTTAAATGATTTTGCTTCTGAATGCAGTTCAGTGAGCTATAAAAAGATCTAACAGATAGATAATGACAGTAATATTTGAACACTTCACAACATTTTAAAGCTTTGGAACATCCTTAGGCAGTAGGAAGTGATTTTTATTATTCCAATATTACAAATGGGGGAGTGAGTCAGAAAGATTAAATAATGCATCCAAAATCATACATGTAGCAGAGCTGGGCAGTCTCTTTCCAATCACTGTAGCCCACTGGGATTTTCTCTAGCTGTAGTGTCATAGCTAATCATTAGCAAGTGAGCTGGATGTGCTCTAGTAACTTATCCCTTGGCATTTTATATGTCTTGTTTAGCTTTAGTGTTGTCCACATCATTTTACAGAGGAACCTACAACTGAAAGGGGCCTCCTGGTGAGTCTTTTCTCTTGCATTTGCAGGAAACGTTTTATCAAAGGATGCCTAAAAGTTGCCTCACACACAACTGGCACAAATCCAGAACCAGCAGGAATATCCTTCAACATACCAAAATTTTATGCCCCCCTCTCCAAAAAAGCCCCCCGAAAGATAGACAAGGGCCTTGCCACTGCAATGATACAGAACCAATATATACTTAGAAAATCCTCAGATGAGGACTCTGCCCCATACTACTGAGCAAGGCAAAACCCTCACAGTCCTTGCCAATCTGACTTAACAGTTAAATTCCTTTTTGATCCAAATCCGGTAATCTGACCTTGAGTGGAAAAGCAAGATGTTCTGACCAGGAGCTTCTGAGTTTTCCAAGTACTAGGAAGAGCATCAGTACACCTTGGTCAAAATCAATTGATAAAAAGCCATAGCTGTGCCCAGTGTGTAATGCTGCAGGAGAATGAGGTAGCAGGAGCCAATGGCATTCATGATGGGAGGGGAAGAGGAATGCCTTCCTACAGGCAACTGCAAAAAGCCCAAAAGAATGGGATTGCCGGACTCATAACTTATTGCAAGAGACTTTGCCCTCTATCCCAAAAATGAGATGTGTGCCAGCTGCTAAATCAAGAACTCCTTGTCCTCACATACTATCCTTTCCACAAATATATTGAGTTCAAATTTAAATCGATTCATGTTCTGTTCTACTTTGTTTGGGTGACATTTTCATAGATTTCATAGACATTAGGGCTGGAAGGGACCTCAGGAGATCATTGAGTCCAGCCCCCTGCCCAAAGGGCAGGAAGTCAGCTGGGGTCATAGGATCCCAGCAAGATAAGCATCCAATTTACTCTTGAAGGTGTTCAGTGTAGGTGCTTGAACCACCTCCGCTGGCAGACTGTTCCAGACCTTGGGGGCTCGGACAGTAAAGAAATTCTTCCTTATGTCCAGCCTGAAATTGTCTTGCAGGAGTTTGTGACCGTTCGACCTCGTCATCCCTTGGGGCGCTCTGGTGAACAAACGTTCCCCCAGATCCTGGTGGTCACCCCTGATACACTTATAGGTGGCCATCAGATCACCCCTGAGCCTGCGCTTTTCCAGGCTAAAGAGTCCCATGGCTCTCAGCCTGTCATCGTAAGATCTGTTTTCCTGACCTCTGATCATGCGCGTGGCTCTCCTCTGGACTCTCTCAAGCTTCTCCACATCCTTTTTGAATTGTGGAGCCCAAAACTGGACGCAGTACTCCAGCTCCGGCCTCACCAAGGCCGAGTACAAGGGGACATTCTCACTAAGGAATTTTCATGAAAGAAATTCTGGGAGAAGATGTAAAACTGCTTGAGGTAAGAAAGCACAGTATTTTGTCCTCTGTTGTCCCTTTCTGGTTTTTTCAGTCCATATTTATGTTCTTTATGTATTATACAAGTTGCATGAGGGTGGTCTGTATTACAATTATTTAACAAGACACAGTCTTTGTAAGAAGAACACTTCTAAATATTTGGTGCTGTTAATAACAGCAAAGTTCTCCATAACTGCAGAGAATACAGGAGGAAAAAATCCCTTTTCCCCCTCTGTAGTACATTACAGTGCACAGAGTACTTACATAGGGTCAATTTTATTTTTTACTGTTTTGTGTTTCACACACAGTGACAGAGGAGGAAAATATTAACAAGATAGATAAACACAATTATCTAGCAAAAAAAGCTCTTGACATTTTCTTTGGTTTAACATTAACTTAATTTAAAAATGATGCTGCCTTTGAGAGCTTTGGATGCTTTCCATAGACACTACATGGGAAACTATTATCAGCATTAGGTTTTCTTCTTAAAATAAGTGTTTCTTTGCTAAAAATTTTTTACCTGGAAAAAAACCCATATATCCTTACCATTCCAAGCTATGAAAGCAAATAAACCAATTGCTGATAAAAAGACTTCAATAAGATTATTCTAATCTAGAAATGCTTACTGCTGTTTTATTACAAGCGATATTTAAAAATCTCTCATAACAGCTGCTCTAGGGCACTGTTTAAAATCATGAATTGCTAAACAACATCAAAAGAAAATAATTTCATTTTTTTAATTTGCGTGTTTAATAATGGAGGAATAGCTGAACTATTAATAATTATTTTTTGTAAAGTATTAAGGGATGGAATATTCAGAATCAGCCCTTGTTGCACTTCATTTGGGGGCTTTTTTGGATCTTTTTCCAGTCTAAAATAAATTAATGTGTACTTGTAACTGGATGAATCAGCAGCAGCCCTCTTCCAGCACCTAATATAATGTGGATCCTGACTGACCATGGGCAGCTGCCTTGATCAATACCTTCTTTCTTTGAAGAGTATATCACACGTCCAAATAAAACAAATGCAACATGTCAGGCCAAGATCCAGCACACTTAAGGGGACTGTGAGCACTGCTATATATCTTAGATTTCTAGACTAGTGTTTGTGAATGGCATAGTTCAGTTGTTCAACTTTTCCTTGCCCTATTCAAGACCTGTTTAAAGGGGTTTGCTCTTCACAAAATACTGAGTATGTGCCCCCTGAAAAATTGAACTTATTTTGAACCTGTCTCAAGATGCACACCCAAAAATTAAGACATCTATATTTCTAGCCAGTTCTGAACGTTTAGACCCTAATCTTTGCACCAGAAACTGGAATTGGAAGAAAAAGTTGTGGTGATTTTCCACTTTGGGTTGTTGGATTATGATTTGACATTGTTACTCTTATTGGTTATTAAACTTCAAGGGACATCTTACAGTTTTGTGGCAGAGCATAGTATATTTTCCATTCAATTTAATCAGTTTTCAAGAATGGTTAGGATCCCAGAAGGCATGCTTATGAAATAAAGATGAGAGAGAACCAGCTAGGTGAACATTATTTCACGCTCTTGACAATTACTTAATGCAAGAGCTACTTGGCCAGATTGTGCTGCCTGAACCAGCACATAAAGAAAATATTCCATATCTGAAAATCTCTTTCTTTTTCTGCCTAAGAGTGGTGGGGGGAGGAATGGTTTACCTTTTTGATGCTGGCACCATCTTCATACCCCTAAGATTTGCATGGGTGAGTCCCTGCTGGGAAGGGGGCAGGAGAGCAAAGCGAACAAATGGAGGTATAGACTGGAGAGATCCTCCTGATCCTCACTTCCCAGAGAAATAAGATACAAATCATCTCATTTAGCTGCCAGTATGACCCTCTCCCCATTACTATGGTTTCTGAGAGTCTTCCAGTCTTTAATGTATTTACCTTTACAAGGCCCTGTGTGGTAACAAAGTGCTGAAAGTCTGTGGCAGATCACAAAATCAAATTGATGCCTTAGAGTTTCCAGCATAGAAGTTTAACTGTTGAGCCACTTTTCACTATCACTTCATGCCCTAATATCTCTTTCCATGCAAATTCACTCCAAAGATTTTGGAAGCCACCAAAGGAAAGAACAAGTTACTGATAATTCATTGCAAAGAGTTGGAGAGTAGTGACAGACCCGTTTCAGATGCCAAGGACCTTTGTATAGGTACTTCCTACCTTCTTCAGTCTCTTAGACTCCTAGTATTTTCTATGGAGAGGGAATTTGGCTTCCCCTAGTGGGAAGATGCTGGGTAAGATGTTTACAAAAGGGAATAGTCTAGACCAACAAGCTAGGGATACAGTTTGCACTAGTAGGACCATTTCATTCCTGGAGCAATATGTATTTTTTGTTTTATTTCTGTTTCCAAATGGAAGGAAAATGCCCATCCCCCAAGATCACTGATGGATTATGAACACCAGCACTGTGATAGTGTTCCTACTTTATCAATCAGTGCAGCACTTACTCAGCCCAAAGCTAAGCCAAGGCTTCTAAATTAATTAGAAATGAGCCAAATCTGAGTCTCTACCATCCGAACTTAAAAAGCTAATAGCTGTCCTACCCTTTTACAAGGAATGACCTCAGATATATGTGCATAGTTCTAGTAGCTACAATAAGATATGTAGGAATATAATATTTCCATTCATCAATATACAGCTCTTTGGTATGATTCTCATCAATATGAAAATTCTTCCTTTTATATTTAAAATCATAATAGTCCAGGAAGGCTTCTTCTAGTACTGTGTCTCTTATTTACAGCAGATAGCATCTCCGCTATTACATCAATAATGTGATGCATTATGGGGACATTTATCAATCATTTAATCTAGATAAACTTAGTAGGGCTAATGTTACTGTTACCACACTGAGATAAATCTGTTCTCTTCTTTCTTTAGATGCTTCTAACCTGGCAATAGCCTATTGCTTTATTATTTATGAGTGCATGCTTTCCTTTTGGTGTTGATTACACTTACTCCTATTTTTTGTAGTTTAAGTCCTTTCTGAAAAGGCACTGTTTCTGAAAAGGATTTACATTTTCTACAGGAGCCAGGTTTTAGGAATATATTTCCTATTTATCTTGACAAAGTGTAGCATGTGCAGAAGTTCATGTGGTAGGTCTGAAATGCATTCTCTGTGGTAGGTAAGTCTTGTTCTTTATCTCTTTCCACTTGTTCAGCGATGGATCAAGGGAGGGTGTAGCAGTGCAGATGCAGCCTTCCTTCTGCCAAAGTCACTGCAGTCCCAGCTGATTCAGGTGCAGGGGGAGCCCCAGAGCCAATCCTGTCCTTTTCTAGCCATGGGCTGCAGCTGTGCAGGGTTCAGGGCTTGGGAGGAGAAAGCACCATCAGTATTCAGGTTTCTCCTTCCAGTCCTTGCTTTCTGCTCACTCCCCCCTTGCTGGAGCAGGGGCTGGAAGGAAGAACCTGCATACTAGAGGTGTACAAAGTAGGCCATATTCAATTCGGATTCAGCTCAATTCAGGGGACAGTGATTCGATTTGTTGATTAGGATCACTGTCCCAATTTGATTTGGCCAAATCCAAATCTGAAGATTTGGAGAATCAGCAATTCGGCCATAGACCCAGCTTTAAATGTTTGTCCAGATACCTCAAGGTACCAGGTGCGGCTCGTGAACACTGAGATACTGGGGCAAATGGAGTATCCTACAGGAGCACAAGAGGTAGAAGCGGGGAGACAATCCCCATGCTCAACAGTGGACCTGCAAGTGCATCTGGTCTACTTCTGGGTCTACCATCAAGCATGCTGGGGACCCCCCATTCTTCTGTGCAATGCTCCATCCACCCCAGCATCCACAAGCCACCTGGTACCTTGAGGTATGTAGAAGAAACATTTAAAGCTGTGTCTATGTCTGAATCATCAAATCTCTCCAAATCAGTTTGAAGGGTTCCGAAAAAAAGAAAACCACTTACTGAAAAGAAAATGCTGGCTCCCCAGAGGGAGCAAGCAGTCTTCAGGGCACTGTGGCAGCCCCCCAGGGTGAGGAACAGGGAAAGAGGATCTGCCTGCCAGCAAGGTAACTGCTGTCCCTGGCCCTTGCCACTGAATGGTTGTGTGGGCTTCCTATCATATGGCTCCACCCCTCTCCACCAAGCAGTGGTAGTAGTGGGGCCACATGACAGGCAGCCCCCTCACCCAATCAGCAGCAAGGGGTGGAGCCACCAGGCCCCCTTGGCTAATCAGAGGCATGGGAGGCCTGCCATGCTGTGCTCACAAAATGAGCAGTTCCCAAATGAGAAAAACACCTGCAATTTCAAAATGAAACAAGAAAAACAAAGATGCTCTGTAAAACTTCAGAATGGAGGGAAAAATAGCTACTGTAAGTGATGCACAAATGACATTGTAAATCATGGCTGTACAACTATTCCTTCAGAGCAGTTTATATTAATTCATAGACTCTGACAAAGTAGTCTGTAGCTTACAAAAGCTCACCCCTCTGAACAAGTTAAGCCTGTAAGGTGCTACCATGCTTCCCTCCCCTGCCTTCTGCCAAACTTGAGATTAACACAGCTCACTACCTCTCTCTATTTCAGGAAGGCTTGGGGTGCCTAAAAAGAAATGTTAAAAGTTCCTCTGGTTATAATGCTGCTACTGTTCCCTTCTCACTGTTGCCATTTTAAAGATCCACTCACATAATCCAAGGACCTCCCTGTGCTGCATCTGCCATGTCCTAGGCAATATTCCCTCTACAAAGTATTCTGAGGATGAGGAGATATGCCTTATTTCTGGGAATGGGCAGTAGTGTGTTATGTACAACATATTGGGTCATGAAGTGAAGCAAATTGGAGTGAAGATCCATGCTAGTAAAACTAAACTGGCACTTCAGGAACATTATTTACAGAAATAAAATGCTGCAGTTTGCATTCCAGCTAGGTGCACACAGACTGGTATCTCCATAAACTCTTTTCTCCTGCAAGCTGTCGATTTTCATTCAAGCTACCTGAAATAATGAGCCAGAAGAATGCTCATGTTACAGACTGTAGATTAGAGGTGATTTAGTTCATTTTATTTGTGGCAAACCACTTTCCAGGAGGATTTTTTCCTTGCTTTCCTTTTGGGAGGGGCCCATATAGTCTACTGTTAATATTTTCCATTCTAATTTCCATAACATTTTCTTCAGCTCTGCATAATCATATGGCATCCCTTTTCTAAAGGCCCATTTGCTGGCCTTCACTATCAAGTCCTCTTTCAAAGTATAGGTAAGGTCTTCCATAAGGCTAGGGACAGACATTCAAAAAGCCTAAGCCTGAATTGATTCAATCTTTGCAAGTTAGTCTAACCTGCCTAGGTTGAACCAATTTGCAACTGCACAGACATTCCCTCTGGACTGAGAAAATTCAGGCACATACTTGCAGTGGCTCAGGCTAGAAGATTGGGGGCGCTAGGGCAGCTCTCCCTTTCCTTCCAAAGTGCTAAGCTGAGGGGTGTATGGCCAGGCCCTGGCAGGATGCTCTGATTAGGAAGGGATGTAAACCCCCACACTGCAAGCACCATCCCAGACTTTTTCCCCCACTTGCAGCTCAAGGGGCGAGAGTGTTGCCAACCCCTAGCCTCTGGCTAGCACTCTGAGGCAAAGGTGGGTGTGCAGTACATGCATCTGTTGATGATATTGAGCTTTTCAATCTCCCTCTCCCTGCTTCTTCATACTATCTGCAAACCTGACATGCAAGAGATCCAGCAGGGAACTGATAACACAGTGTTTATAAGCCCATCAACAAAAGAAAAGCCTCTCTCATTAGTTCAAGCTCTTCTTAAACAACTTTTTCCAAGGAACTAACTGAGGGACATTTGCCAGCTGACCTGCTGATTAGCTCCAAAAAGGCCTAAGTGGGCACTGTTCTGTCTGCCTGCCCCAGTGAAACTGGAGACATACATACACCTCTCAGCATTAGCCAGCATTCCACATGTCTAGGCTCCATGCAGTTGGGGTCTGTGCTGTGGGAAATGGGAGGGATAGAGAGGGGATCCCTGCTTAAGCAGCAGGTGGCAAGGAGAAATGGGGCAGGGGGAAGCCAGGCAGACCCTGTTGTGCCTGCAGTCGCTCCCAGAGCTCTGGCTAGGGAGCAGAGGGGCAGGGCTATCTCTGTTCTCCAGAGTAGACAGCCCAGCCCAGGGTTGCAAAGCATGTGGGATGCTAGAGGTCTCTGGTTTAACTTAATCCGGGAAGGGGTCTGGGATAGACATTGCATAAACTGGTTTGACCCAAATCAGTTAGGATACTACATTCAACCAGATTTATCTTTAAAAAGTTTCAGTCATTTTGTAACTGGTTTATGTGCAGTGAACTTATGTTCCATTACAAGTTTAAACCCCTTTCTGATTGCTTAAACCAGTTTGTGTGTAATGTCTGTCCCTAGCCCCGGAGTTCTGAGGAAAAGACTGCCCTGCTATGGTTTTAACAACTGACTGTACTAATAGTAGCAGTGTAAAGTCCAACTATCAGTGTGTCTTTCCAGGATGAAGGATATCTTTGATCTACAAAGGAAGAATGTAATCAGAGACAATGAGCAAAAATTTATAAAGGGAAGAAAGCTCTTGTTTATGATTACAATCAGTGAAGAACAAATGCGAGGTTAATACTTTGTGAGCCTTCTAGGTACTGAATGTGCTCCTTGAATACTTCCTTTGATGACCTAAGCATGTTATACAATGGCCTCATAGTTTTCTATCTAGAATAGCTAACAGCTTAGTTTTGATTTTATCTGCTTTTTTTTTTTTTTTTTTTTTTTTACTAAGACAGTTATTTGAGAATGCCGACCTTTGGTTAACTGCCTTTTTCCTTCAGCAGGGTACACAGGGTGAAGAAACTCAGTTCAGCTGGATACATTAGATTGCAGTACGAGTCTTGATTTGCCAAGAGATAGAATTGTTTTGTTTTACACATAACAGCATTGTTATGGTCTCATCTCTGGTATTCAACTCAACTTGAAAGGGATCCCTGACAGACCTCTTTTCTTGCTCATGTAACTGCTGGGTCTGACATGACAAAATCCACAGTCCATATTTCCTGTTGCAAATGAGACCAACCACTTTTTAAACCTGCTACCAGGTCAAGCAGCAACCCTCTGATACCTCAGATTTAAACATGACTTGGTAGCATGGTTTAAAATAGTTGTCCTAACTTTGAGTATACAAGAAAAGTTTAGCAAGTGGGAGTTTATACTTTTCCAGGTGCCCTCTTCATCTCCTCTCCCTCCCCCAGCATAAATTACTCTCCCGAGCCTTCTGCCCTGGAATTTCAGAAAGTTATACTCAACTGCTCTTTTCTGACCTAGGCTGTTTCACTCTGCACTAGTTAATCTTTCTTTTCTGCATAGTGTCACCTTTTCAATGGGCTGGATGAAGAGCGCATCCCCACTACTCCTAGGTCAGGTACAGACATTGCACTTATACTGGTATAAGTCATTGGAAACCCATCTATATCCATAACAGAACAGAAATCTAGCACACAAAACCAGTCTATACCTGTAAAAATGGCAGAACCCAGTCTAAGATTTGCCCCCACCCGCTCCCAACAAAGGACAAATGTGTTCTGTTCACTGCCCTTATAAACTACACCGCTTACAGAAAACTCCATAACTTAGATCAATCCAGGCTTTTTGAATGTCTGTACCTAGCCCTAGTGGTTAGGAGACTCCCCTAAGAGTTTTTGCAAATGCTTCAGGCACAGGAGGAAACTGTGGTCTCTCATATCTGGCCGACTCCTTTAATCATGCAGATACTGTATAGAAGGGGAGCGATGGTGACACTGCCTCCACTGATTTTTTTAAAATAAAGGAGTAACCCTGCTCCATTTTGTTTTTTAAATAGAGGGATGCCTACTTTTTTGGAGAGGGCTCAGGGCTGCAAATCCTTAGTGAAGGAAGACACCTTCCCAGGTCTTTCCCTGTATTGTATAGGAAATGTAGACACTTGACATGTCTGTGGATTCTACGGTTGGGCCTGGCACCCAAGTTTGGTGTCACAACACTCAGAGGTGTACTACCTTTTTTGGATTTGGGACACAGAGCTTGCTACACTCTTTGGTCTGGATGGCAGAAGGTGAGTGGGTGCATTGTTCTGACCCATTCTACAGCATTCAGCCTCCTTGTTAGGGAGAAGCAGAATGTGGCCCATCATTCTGATTAAATCCATGTTCAAGGCCAGACAACACTTCATAGAGAGAAGTATGATATACATTTTAAACTGATTCCTCTCTTCCCCTCCCCTTCCCTTAATTCTGCTTCATTGATTTCTTAAGGTCATTTCCCCTATATTTTGGGTTGCTGACATGATGCTTTATGATAGTTCTGTAGGGAAAAAGGCAAGAGAACAAAAGCTATACAAATAACTGTTCATTAATTCTGTTGTTATGGCATAAAGCAGTCAGCCTAGCTACTTAATATGGTAGAGTCATTTCTAACCAAATGATATCTTTGTGTTCTTTAGTCCCGTGCTCTCTTTTTCTAAGACATTTAGAATCTTTTTACCATGCACTTTCTTATTATGGGGCTCAGCTTAAGTATAGATGGCAACCTGCATTGTCAGAACATGGAAGCATATGGCTAGCAATGAAGACAGTCTCCTGTAATGACCAGAAGCTGTTAACAATTTCTATATGGTGTGGATTGAAAAGATCAGTCAAAGAAAGGAAATTGTTTGCCCTTAGAAGATCTGAGCATCTTCATTGGTACTAACGTAGCTCCCCAGTAGGCACATCTACATGAGACTTACTGCAGAGTTGGCTAATTAGTTCTGCAGTAAAGTCTTACATGCTGCCCTATACTTATACATGTTGTTGTAGGTTAGCATTTGTAAACACAAGTAGTAGGCTACGGCAGTGTTATTTAGAGTACAGCAACACATGTATAGATGCTGCCCGGGCTCAATGGGGCATAAGGATGCTTCAGTGCAGGGGCTGCCTGCTGGCTAGCCCCACACTGAAGTACTCTCATGACCCAGCCAGCCCCTCCACAGCACATTGATCTGGGTTGGAGCAGCCCCAGGTTGGCAGGCTGACCCCTCAAACCTTTGCCACCTGGGTCTGACCTGGGTCAGAGCAACATGCTGTGGTCCCCGGCATGTGTGTAAACGCGGCATCCAGGAGCAATAAGCTCCGGTGTGAACTGTGCTGGAGTTTATTGGGTTGCACCGTGTGCTTGTATAGATACACCCAGTTTTGCTCAGTGGTAAACTTTTGTCAGCTTCAATGAAAACCCAGCTAGCTCCATCTCTGTCCTTTTCTTCTTCCTTACTCTTAGGACACTACTGAAAGTACTGCATAGACAATGTTGCTGGCCTTTTGTTCTAGGTATAGATAGGTCTGATACTCAGATCAGCAAGTAGAGGAAAACAGAGATCTGCATATTTCCCCATCTCTCTCTAGTACTTTGCTGAGGAAAGAAAAAGCAGGCCTCCTTATTCCTATGTATGCCTGGACCCAAGGCACAAAGGGGGAATTGGAATCCTCTTACATCTCTTTCTCTTGTATGGTTAGGGAACCCAAGTCATAATCTAGTTTTCTCCCTCCCTGTCTCTCACCCTCCCACAGCTTTGGAAGTAATGATGATACATAATTTACAAGAGGAGTACAAGGTATTCAGAAAGTGTCTGGAGTTTTTTGGAACCAAAATGATTTGGAATGACAATTGTAATACTTCTAAATTAATATTACTACTTTGCAGTCTCTTTCTAAAAGCATTAATAAAATAATTTCCTCACCCTTCTTTATATCTCCATAGCAATCACATTTCTTAACTTGAATATACCAAATATTACCAGTGCAAAGGGTAAATATAGATACAAAAATTCCAGGGATACTTTGTCACGCAATTAACAGAACTCCCCTTCCCGTCCCCCTCCAAGCCACCCCTTCCCACCACCAAGGAATATGTGGTTGTAGGGCCATTTTTTCTTTGTAATGATTCTCTTGATGATGATTGTTGTTGTTTTATTTTTTCCTGTGGTAGTACCTAGAGATTCATCAAGGCTCATGACCTAGATCTTGGTTTTGTACCAGGCTCCCTTTGCAACCTGATGAAAGTGGGCCCTTGGCTTAAGGAGGCTATAATATAAAAGACATTAGCACACAACCAATTTACCATAAGGTAAGGGCAGGTGGGGTTTTACACCCTGTCAACTATTCCATGGGAGCTACCTGCATGGGAATGCAAGGTAACATGACAAGGTTTATTTCACCATAAGGATTTTTGTGCTCTGTTTTACAATTTTTGACAGTATGTCAGCTGGTTATATAGTACATTTACCACTCTCATCCTCTTACACCCACATATGGCTGACTTGTATTCCTGCTTCTCTGGAAACAGGCTTCCATTCAGAGCGTTTACTAAGTTGTGTTGTGGTTTGTATTAATCTTATAGCATTGAGAGTTGGGATTTCCTCCTAACTTTCCACACTAATGCTAAATGCATTAGTGCACTTATGGTGCAAATGGTGGAAACCTTTTGCTCTCTAGCATCAAAGGTTTGATTTGGGCCAATACCAAGCAAAGGGCTTATTTTAGGCTCTCTTGCTCATATAAAAGGACAGTGTCAGTTCAAGTGCAATTAAACTGTGCTTTTTAAAATTTCCTTGGCTTAATGTGTCATCTTAATTACTGTACAGTGTTTATCACACCCCGTTACATCAGCATTTTTGTATTACACCTCCTGTAATAGCACAGAGTCCTAATATAATAAGCCATAATGTCTTAGCAGGAAGACAGGGAAGATTAAAATAGTATATTCTGTTCATTCTAGGATTGAGTTCTCTACTTGCTCAGTGACTTTATCTAGTTATTTAATTTCCTTACCGGTTGGTAATAAGGATGGTGGTAAGGTTTTTTGTGCTAAGATTTCTAGAAGCTGTGTTGCATGCACATAATTGCAGTTTTCTTTAGCTGCACTTGACTCTTCTCAAATGAAACATGAGAGGAGGAAAGTTAAATACATAAGAGATAGAAAAGAGAAAATTAACAAAAAGAGGAAACAAAATGATGGAAAGAATAGGCAACTTACTGTTTCTTAAAACCCTCTTTACATACAAAGTATGTGGGATACTAAAACAAAGTATTATATACCATGTGAGTCAAACTGTAAGTCCATCTAGCCCAATATCCTGGTTCATGCAGGGGCATGGCAGAGTGGAGACAACTAAACTATATCAAATGTTCATGTCAGCACAGCTTATTACCATCCATATGCAATGGAAAATAAGCTACATTGGTATAAGCATGTTGATCCCAGAATAGCTATTAAGAAGGGTTTGAAAAATGGCATTAGTTAAATTAGTTATACTGGTACAAATTGTATGTAAAGTTGGCCTGAGATCTCATTATGTAGAATTTCAGAAATTCTCAATAGTGTCTTAAATTTGCTCCAGTATACTCAATATGAGGAACACTAAATGTCAAATGTCAGAAGTGAACATGCTTAGAAATCATATCCATATAGATCTTTCTTTTCTTTCTGTTGTGCTACCACGAAAAAAGGTGAGTAATGTTTTTACAGGTCTGCTCCTTGCTTTAATTTCAGATTGGCAAAATGCCTGCACAGAAGTTCCCAGGAGTTCCTTTTAATGGAGGAAGATGAATTATCATGCACATAATGTGATTAGTGTGTATATGAAAATAAGCTTTGCCATACGAGAAGAAACATAAAGCTAAACTTCTCATGGCCACTTGTGAATACAATCACTATAACCATCTTAGTCCTGAAATGCATGTAATTTCATATTCAAATAAAGGTTAGTGTGTGCATGGATTAAATTTAACAAAAGGAATATGAAAATCACTTTGGCATATCTACAATGAACCAGTATTACAATGTATTATGCATGTCAACATCAATATAAGTGCTAAATATTGCAATATAAGTGTAAGTACCAATATTTTTCATATTTCAGTTAGAGAAATTATATTTTGAATTCATCTGCATGTCATAAAAATGCATATGTATAAAACCAGATTACCTGTTACAGTGCAGATGAAGACTCCCAACTGAGCCTTGGGTCTCATTGTGCTAACTGCTATACACACACGCTCAGTAAGAGATTTAGTCCCTGCTCTGAAATACTGGCAGACTGAATTCATAAGATAAACTAGGATTTAAAGAAAGGAAGTATAGCCCAGATCTTCCTGATAAGGGTCTGAGATGCTAAGTATTAAGTCCTGCAGGGCTGAACACTATAATAGGTACTCTGAAGCACTATGTCACCTTGTGGACTCTTCAGATAAGTTAGGCACTAAGGGAAGAAACAGATGTCATGTGATGTTGCAATTATGCTTCCATAAAAAGTTTATAGGGGCACAAATGGTGAGTAAACAGATGCCCCTGCCCTTTGTTGTGCTACATTAAAGACAAATATGTAGACTGACAATAGGTAGTCATAAATTCTGCCATTTTGTTGCGGCAGGAACCTATTAACTCTGCGGTGGGAGAGTGAGGGCAGTCTGAGCTGCCTGCACTCTCCAGCCACCCTGGGCAGATGCTCTGGGGTCCTGAGGCCCCTCAGCCCCAGGTGAACCAGCCCAGCTTTGCCTGCTTACAGAGAGGAACCCCAGGGAATCTCAGGAGACTTCCATTTTGAAATGCGGGACACTGAATGCATGAGACACTGCAGGCACTTTAATTAGAGCAGCTCCCAAGAGCCTCTCTGATTAAAGCACTCCCTCCCCACTCCCAGAGCACATGTAAAGCTTCCCCATGTGTTTCACCTAGTGAAGCAGATCAGCTGTGCCATGACGCATTGTGACACAGCTGATCTGCTTCATTTGGCGACATCTGTTTCTAGCCTACGGTTCTCTTAGCTGTATATGGGGAGAGCTAGTGCTTAATGAAGGAAATACTCAGAAAAATATCCAGGCTGTCTAAGCTAGCCAGGAAGAAAGTGCAGGGGAGCTGAGCATGGGTTAGAAACCTAAACAAACCACAGGCTAGAGATTGGCGCGTCTCTCTAGACAAGATTCTGACCAGTGAAATTATGCCTATCATAGGCGCTTGAGCTACGTCTGAAAAACCAGGGAGAAAAACCCATCATCAGATACCTTGTAACAAGAGCAGGGCATGCAGCTGGGATATAGAGCAGTGATTTCAACCCTGTCCTTCTATCCTTTGCAGGCTATACTTTAATCCATACCCCAGGCTAAACATTAGGCTACTCTGGAGGGCACACTCACTAAACAGAGATGTGCTCTGGGAATAATCTATGCAGCTGGGCCCCATTATATCCGTTTTGAGCCATGTGGTTCTACTACATGTCCACCAGAGGAAATGTAATCACCAATAAAATGTAGAAGTCCTAAAGCCGGGGTTTTCAAATTTTTAAAAAGTGTACCTCTATCTCAGTTTCAGCTCATGTACTTTAATTTTTCCCCCTGTTTTTAATGGGCAAGAGGTGCAGACCAAGGCCCTTTTAGTGAGGGAGGGGGTGGGGCTTGGGCTGGGACTGGGACGGGGCAGAGGCAGGCACTGCACAGCCAAGGTGGGGCATGAGATGGAGCCATGAGCGGCTCATCTGGGGGGCACAGGGAGGAGGGGGTGGCTTCTGTCACTGCACACACCAGGGGAGGGCATGGGGGGCATGTGCCCCCAGATCCACACATGGGGCAAGGTGGGATGCTGCTGTGGGCTGGGGCTGGGGCTACACTGGGCTTTTCCCAGCGGGGACTGGGCCAGGCTGTGCTCAGGATGGGCAGCAGTAGCTCTGGGAGGGGGACTACAGGAGGGGCTGCAGCCACCCCAGAATTTGCCATAGCCCCCACAAACATCATTCTCAGTGCTGCCACTGCTCACCCCAAGCATAGCCTGGCCCAGGACCCCAGCTGGGAACAGCCTGGCCCTGCCCTAGCCCCAGCCTGCAGCAGCAGCCCACCCTCGCCCTGCACACAGATCCGGGAGTACATGGCCCCTATGTCTTCCCAGAGATGCTTGTAGTGGCGGGAGCCACCCCTTCTATGCACAGGTCTGTCCTGCACCCTGCCCTGGTTGAGCAGCCCTGCCCCTACCCCTACCCCAGTCCCACTCCCTCCTCCACCACTGGGGCCTTGATCTGCAATCCCTATGCCCCTTCCCTCACAACAGACTTACTTACCAGCCAGACCCAGCTCCTTTCCATGCTGCCAGGCAGTGCTCCTGGCAGCCTGTGTGCTGAGCCATGGCTGCACACAGCATTTAATCAGCCACATCAGCCAAAAAAAGCCAATTGCTGATAAAGTTAATTTTCCTTGTATCAGTGCCAACCTGATATGGGACTAATGTATCAGTGCACCTCTAATTTTTTCTCATTTGTTCTGTGTACCCCTTACAGCTTTTTAAAGTATCCCTAGAGATGTGTGTACCCCTGGTTGACACCCACTGTCCTAAAGGGTTAGTTTATGAAGATGTCAGGGACACCTGAAGAGTGGAGTTAGGTGTCTAAATATTGCTATATCTAAAGGTCACAGCTAAAGAAGCAATTAAGCACAGCTTAGGCTGAATACTTTTGACTAAAATGCCCCCTTTTCTGCATCAAAGGATCACATTAGGCCTTTTATGAACAGCATTGCCCTAAGAGGTCATGCCGAGGTGATTGTCTAGAATAATTAATAGAGAATCTCAGAGGTCAGCTGTATTAGTTTGACTTTTCTCAATTATTTCCATTGCTATATTTGTTTTTCTTCTTTAGAAGGCTGTTCACTTATATTGAATTTGTCTGTTTATACACTCTTAAAATGGTATCAAGCTCCCTCTTTCGTATGGCATCAGATATAAGTTTCCAAACATATAAGCTACTGTCCGGTATTCTTGCTCAATATGCATATTCCATCTATCCCATCTGGGCATTTATAAAGATTGCAGCTTTTATTAAGTCCTGTGCTGTTTGTTGGACAGTACATTCACACAGGGGGCTGTCCAAGATGTTCATCTTTTTAAGTATTGTTTTGAAGCATCTGTATCCAGATTTCAGTCTGTTCAGCTTTACCTATGCTTCTCTGTCAAGGTCATACCCAATGGGGAACTGGTTTTGTGTTGGTATAAAATGCTGTAAGAATAGGTCCGGCCTTCCCCAGTGGTAAGCCCACTCCATTGTTGCCCATAGGTTTGGTTCAGCATCCTCAATCTCTTCCAGGAGCTTGCAGATATCAAGCTGTTCATTAATGATACATCCCCAATTGATATGAATTCTATGCTAATAATTTGTCAATCTTCTATATTTATCTTTTAATACCTAAGCTATAGTTTTTCCACATATAAATATTTCCAAGTTGATAAAAAATTTTAAATCCCACCAGAAGGGCCAAAATGTTCAAACTGGACCTCTAATGTTATGTGCTTTAATTCACCCCTTTGTGTCAAAGGATCTGAATAAAAGCTAATTGAAATCAAAGACTCCCATGTACTTAACTGAGTGATAACAGACCTCACATGACCTGATTTTTTTAGAGTGCCACCTACTGGCATTTGTGGGCCAAGGAAAGTTGAAAAAAAGAAAAACATAATGATGAACATATTAAATTATCTGAGTTACTCTAGCAGATTTTCCTTTCATTCAGTTAAATGTCTTTCTATGGCTATGATACAAGTAAGTATTGTTGGAACTGCTACATTGTAATCCCCAAGTCAATTTGAATATCTTTAATATGGATTCTAAAGCACCAAACTTCCCTCTGCCCAACAGTTCTAGCATAGGAAATCCTTGAATGGCAGCTGCTGCTAAAATTAGCCTCTCCACAAGTCTCCTCTTCTCTGCCCCTTATGCCACAGAAGGTGGCATGCCCAAGGCATACCCCTAGAGACATTTCCTATTCCTCACTCAGTCCTCCTGCTGGAGTGCCCCTGCCATGATAGTTGGAACTGGTGTAATTTGGTTACTTTATAACATGCCATATTTCTTTGAATAAAAGACAAGGCTTCTTTCCACATTTAACAAAAAAGGGAAAGCCCTTCTTAGATTTGCATACAAAGCAATGTGGGGTCGGAGGAACACAATTGCTTTGGCTCTGGCCCTCGCCCCCTATGCCAACCTTCCCTCCATCTCCTTCAACCTTGCAGCATGTGCCCCCTCACCTCTCCTGCCCCATCATTGACACATGTTCTATCTCAGGGAGTATGGCAGCTATGGCCCTAGCTCCGGGGCCCATCCCGAGCTGCCATCACCACCGCTATGGAGTCAGCTGGGGCCAAGCTGACACAGGGCTGGATGCCCTAAGCTGTAACAGGGTAGGAGTGTGCCAAAACCCACACCAAGAAAAAAAGGTAAGCATTGGGAAGGGGTGGCAAAGGAAGCAGGGAGGTAGAGACTACCCGTGAGGGGCAGGTAGGGGATCAGAGACAGTGGAGGGGGCATACAGTAAGGGAGCAGGTATGTGGGGGGGGGCAAGCAATGGGGGTAGATAGGCAGCAGGGGGCAAGATGCAATGGGAAAGGGGCAGGAGGGAAACCACACCATCTGCCACTCTCAATTCCTCTACTGCCTGCTGACCCATACTCCCTCTCCTCCTACCTCCTGCCCTCCAACTGCCTCCCATACAGACTGTCCCCACCACCACCTGCCCCCCTGCCACTGCTTTCCCCACTGCAGCAGTGCAGGACATGAATTAAAGTTGAGCCTCCAATAATTATATTCTATACTGGAAATTATAACAAATTTATAAAATTTTCCATGTATAGAAACTAATCATTGGAGAGTCATCTTAAAGATAGGGTCCTCTTGTATTCCAGTGAATAAGGTCACATTCATTCTATCTTGAGTATTAGGCCAGCAAAGATCCGGCTTCAGGATCACAAGTTAAAAAACATAAAGGGAACGTTTGCATCCTTTCTTACTTTTTCCAGCTCTATATGCTTTTTCCCCCAATATTTCATTAACACTGAATGTTAATGAAAGTGGAAGCTAAATATGCTTTGAAGTTGACAAGACCACATATGTTTTTTCTCTAAATTTAATTTGATTGTTTTTTTCATACTTGCAATCCAATAAATTATCTAATTACAAGGACTACTAGCCTTAGTACTTTAATGCTACATATTATAGCCAGAATAATCATATTTCATACATTGTCATCTGTCAGAAGGTCTTCTTTATAAGTTATTCAAGTTTATGAATCTCAGGAAAGAAAAAGAAGAGAAGTAATTTGCAATAGAAAGGATTTCTACTGGATTATCTAATCTGTCCCTTTGCATCCCCGCAAGATTTGTGAACCAGCAAGTAGTTCAGGCACTTCAAATCTGACTCAAAATATTTCACATGTTGAGAAAGTCCCAAGCTGGTAAAAAAAACTATTCATCCCTATAACATAATGCCTGTAAGTAGACCTGTGTTAGTAAAGGGTTAGTAATGTTAAATGGCCAATTTGAAAAAAATTCATAATTATAACTAAATATTCCCTTCTCTTAAATTTCATAAGGCAGTCTTCACATGGAAAGTTTGAATCAGGGCAGGCTGGTCACTGTCAGCTTCAGCATCTTTCAGTGTCTAATAGTTTCATGGCAATAATTTAAAATTCTCATCCAGTTCAGACTTGCATAGACCCCCCCAAAAAAGAGGACTCCTCTGACTGCACAGACTTGAATCATTGTGCTGAGTCCCACTACTCAGCCCTCTACATTTGTCTCTGCTTTGAATGGGAGCACCACAGAAAAATCCACCCCAGGCCTGTTACTGGTACAGTGACACACAGCTGTTTTGCTGATTGATTGATTGATCTTCAGCATTAATCTCCAGGTACACCACTTTTCAGAGGTGATGTTTGCTGAAGAGATGAAATAGCAGAACAGCACCTTGGGTAATACAGTATCTTCAAATAACAGGTTTTTTGTTGACAGGTGGTAAAATCAGAAGATTTAGTATCTTTTCATTTTTGAAGAGGGTCAAATATCATCATTTACTATCCCATTTGTACACTAAGCCCTGAGCTATGAAACAAGTTGCACTGGGTCACACAAGATCACCTGACATTTCACTAATTTACCTTCTCTGATATGCAAATGTTCTCCCTTATCTCCACATATCAGCCCAAGTCTCATAGCCCCAAATGAGTTGGTAGCTCTAGGCCAAAACTCAGAACATTTTATTTTTTGTAAGGTTCCAGAAATGCCATCAGGCTCCATTTTCATAAACTAAATGTCTGGTCTTTCCTGCTCTTGTCTTTCAATGTTTATTGATCGTTCCCAAGCTACCCCACTTTTCTTCATTTTCAATGCAATATCAGGCATTTTCAGTTGAGCTATAAGTATTAAAAGTAGAGAAGTAATTACCCTCCATCTTTTCTTCATATTTCCTTAATCTTATTCCACTCTGTGCATCTAAGTAAGATTGTGAACTTGTCAAACAGAGATCATGTTTATTTCAATCTTATGTTATTAGATGTAACAGGGGCACTACCAGGGCCCTTCTCCACAAGGCCCGCCCACCTGTTCTTGGGCTAACTGCCCACCTTCTCGCCTGCCACGCTTTGGTCTTAATTAATTAATTAATAGATGTAATTAGGCAGGAGGCTGCCCATTTACTGCCCCACTGCTACGGGGCACTATCTGCGGCTCCATTCCTCCCCTACACCACAGCCCAAACCTCACATCAGAACATCATGATGTTCTCATACATGCCAGTCCCCCACAATGGGGCCCAGAATTCTACTGTAGGACTCCACCTGGGTTCCTCCCTTCAGGCGCTCTCTGCCGCCATCATACCAGGCCATATATCACCCTGCCATCAGTTCCCTTTTGGGTGTGGTCCCCTCACTGGGACCTTTGGCTCACACTAGCCCCGGCCCACCTCCAGGCCAGTCAGGACCCCAGGCCCCTGGCTCTTGGGTGTCCCTCTTGGTGGGCCTCCTTGCCTTTCTGACCCTCCTGGTCCTGGCCCCCGCCTGGGCCAGTCAGGGGAAGCTCTGGCAGGTCTCACTGTATGACCCATACTCTTTTCCTGGGGTCCCCCTCTCTGGGTCCTCCTTTATGGACATGGGAAGCTGGGGTACCTCACACCAGAACTGGTGCCTCAGGGTCTCACAGGGGACTCTCACTCCCCCCTGGGCAGCAGGTTGTGATACTATGACCAGTGTTATCTTTGACCCACACTCTGCCTCCCAACAGTGGAGGACTTATTGGGGTCAGGGCTCAGCTCTCGCTCTCTCTGGCTGAGCCCCCTCTCCCTTCACAGGGCTCCACATCACCCTCTCTGGGGTTTCTGATCACTGCCCCCTCTCGCTGTGGTTCCACAGCCCTGGCCCCCTCTCAACTGGAGCTCAGATGTTATATTTGACCCAAACTCTGCCTCCCAGCATTGGAGGACTTACTGGGGTCAAGACTCAGCTATCTTGCCCTCTGTTGTTGCCTTTCCTCCAGCAGCCAAAGTGCCTTGTTTATATAGGCAGCCCTAAGCCTAAAATGGCTGCCCTCATTAGGCATCTGGAGGCTGCCAGCTCCAGAGCCTTAAAGTGGCAGGCATACATAGTGCCCTGCCACATTATATATGAATATTTAATAATGGTTATGGCTTGATACCGAAAAAGGCTGATCTAGATACTCTGAAGGTATTAGAATCAATGCCCTCCTTTCAGTTTTGTTTAGTCCTTTGTCTTGCTACAGTACAAAAACAGAGCTGTAGAATTTGTATTTATGTTTGTCATACTAGAGTTATATAAACTTATCAAATGAGAAAAATATAGTTAATATATCTAGTAGCAGGACAGCAGCACCTTCATAGAATCGCAATGGGTGTTACCCATCCCAATCAGACCCGCATTCCCCTACTTCAAAAACTGCATTGAAACCTTGGCAAATGCCAAGGCCACCCCCTGTCACCATAGGACAGGATCCATCTGTTGAGGCAAACATCCTACTATTCCTGCTCTACCACTTTTATGTTCTGCCAGTTCTCTTACCACTTTTATCTAAAAAGCCTTACATTGTATGCATGAAAACTTCCTCTGGAAAGGCAAAAAGTTCCACATAACTATGACTAAAATGCAAGCAAGCAAAGCAGATAAAGAAAATTTGGCACTGCCTAGATGGAAAATACACAATCTACCTATTTTGTTAAAATATTCCACTCTTTCTTAACGTAAACCAGCCAAAGAGTCATAATACTGAATAATCCCATCAATCTTCTCCCTTTCCTCCCAGTACAAACATGACATTTACAAATCATTGCTCTACTTGTGTCCCTACATTTTTGTTTATATGAATTATAAACTTTTCTGTGCAAGCACTATCTAGTACTGTTTTCATACCTAGCACAGGGCTTAACTTTCAGTAGGTCCCTGGGCATTACTATAACTTAAATTAGGCATAACAACAACATTTCATGAACTAAACTATGCCTGAAATCCCTCCTATACAACTCTCTCTATACAATGGGTTTCCTTGTGTAGTATAAATAAAAGGAAAAGAGGAAATGATGGAGTGAGAATGGCATAGAAATTATATTTAATCTAGGCATAAACCAAAACTACACAAATGCTTTGAATTTTCAATAGTTATTACTAACTAAACTGGGTAAAATTAAATTAGTACAAGAATCCTAAAGGGAGACTCCAGTGCTTAAACTAAAGTGTTTAAACTAAATCTGGAGGGAGGTTACTAGTAGAGATTAACACCATTGTCCTCTAATATTTGAACTGAATACACTTGGCACAAAAAGTTCATATGACCTAATGAAATTTGTACATGGCTTTGACGCTGGAAGACACAGGGGTGGTCCAAACATTACGCAAACTAGGCAGTCACCTAGGGTCCCAAAATTATATGCAGAACAAAATAACAGGAACATCATTCTAAATAACAGCCTTGGCCAGCTACGGCTCCACCTTGGTCTAAGACAGGGGTTGGGTGAAATGTGGCCTGTAGGCTAGATGCAGCCCACCAGGCCATTCTATCTAGCCCATGCCCCCCCACCCCCCAAATTTAGAAAATTAATATTTATCTGCCCCTGGCTGCCTGTCATGCAGCCCTCAATGGCTTGCCAAAAACTCAGTAAGTGGCCCTCTGCCTGAAATAAGTGTCTATCCCTGGTCTAAGACCTTTGGTTTGGTAAAGGGAGAAAGACCTCTGAAAAGATCTCAGAGGAAAGATCACTAGAATCACGGCTCCTGTGTTTTCACCTCTCAAGCAGACTTACGACAAGAGCATACCACTGGCAACATCATCCTAAAAGATGAACCCCTACTCCTATATCATCTTATAGCTCCTGACACTAATTTTTTATACCTTCCTTCTCCCTTCCAACCACCCTTTTCTAAATCTAAAGGACCCTGGATTTTGTCAGTTGAATTTAAGATTTTGTGAAGAGTAAGATGACCAAAATATGCCAGTTCCAGGTACAGATATGTATTGTGTCTGTAATTCAGGAAACAGGCTTCAAGGTAGGAATTTCTTGGTTTGATGTTGTAGATCTCATTTAATTTATGTGATGTAGAATGGATGTACACATGTAATTATTATTGTAGGTACACCTGAGAGGTTAGGTTTAATATTCTCAATTTTATAATGTCTAGAAATGGTTGGAGTAGGATTGCTGAATCATTACATTTAATTCTTGTAAGAACACATGTTATTTTTTAAAGTAAGTTGAGCTAGGAGTAAGCCTTTGGGGTAAGCTGAGCTAGAGGTAAGCCTATTTTCCTCTATATTGGAAGTGGTGGGGGTGCCGAGGTACAGTTTGCCTAGGGTGCCAATTCCCATTGGACCAGTCCTGAGAAGACATCACCAGTGTGGAAGAGGACCAGAATATCCTTCAGGATGAATTAGATGACTGTAAAGGCTTGAGTAATAGAAATGCAGTGGAATTGAAGTCCAAAGTGCAAAGCCATTTCTTAGGCAGGGGAAAACAAAAGTAATTTATGATATAAACTTGGAGCTGGTCAACTGAAAAAAAAAAATCAAAAACCTGTGGGTGCACTAGGTAATAGGTGGACTAGTTGATACAGGAGCTCCCCAATAGGAATTATAAAAACAAATGTGGTCTTAGAATGGGTTGGGGCATTTCCAAGAGAAATGGGAGGAATTCATGCCATTCTCTATGGCACTGATAAGACCTTTTACTGTTCCAAATTGATTAATTCAACCTGGTAGAGGAGCAGAAGGGCTACTAGATAGGCTAGCCATTTGTCTGATGTTTTGTAGGGGAGGAGGACAGCTTGCCTTGTTTAGCATAGTAAAACACAGGCAGAGAGAAGATCTGATTGGTGTCAATAGGTATCTCAAGGAAGGAGGTGTTGAGGGAGCTGAGAGGAGGGTTACGGTTAAGCACCAGAGACAGAAAAGAATGATTTAAACTAAAGGACAGCGCTGACACAAGGGCAAATGGGTATGCACTGGCCATGAATAGACTGAGGCTTGAAATCAGAAGGAGGTTTCCAGCCATCAGGAGTATGAGTTTCAGGAACAGCCTTTCAACAGGAGTTTTGGGGACTTTTTCAGTTTTTGATTCTACATCCCACTGCTGGTAAAATAGGATGTCTGGAAAAGGGCTGGAGCATCATGCTAATGCCATCATAGACTGGCATTATTAATAGTATAATTTGATCTACCAAGCACTGTTCACCCCTCCCAAAAGGGTAAGATGAAAGCATGAAGTCTTCAAAGAGAAGCAAGAAGCAAACATTTGATTTAGAACATGAAATATCCTCTGTGAGGAGAGCACATAGCAAAATGACTTGGTAAATAAAAGTAATGATTATTCCCCTTCCAGTTTCACTCTTCCCACAATAAAGCATTAAAATCTATGAAGAGCAAAACAGGTCACAACTTGGTATTGAAAAGCAACCACTTTAATACTGCTGGAACAAGGCTGGTAAATAACTTTCTGGACAATGCAAAGCAGTCCCTTTCAGATAACTTAGTTCTCTTGTCTTGCCTTAACATCTATTAATCTATGACTTTTAGCTATATGGACCTGTGTACCCATAAACTTGTATTTACATTAAGGTACCAATTTGGAAAACTCTGTACTGCCTGCTTCCTTCATAGAGACAACACTCACTACAGATGGGAACTCTGTGGTTGCAACTATTCTTTCCCTTTTTTAATTAGCTGTAAGACTGTGTAGTTTCTCTTGGATGAATTTACTGCCTTACCACAGAGGAGTTACTAAAGACCACATAAAGGTTTGAAAAGACGTCTTGAAAAAAAAAATTAAATTAAATTGCCAAGTACAAACAATTGATGTGGGCTTCAACTAGAGGCAAGTTATGCTTGAAATTGTTCTTCCCACTCCACAGAGTGGGACGTCACTAAGGGCCCAGTGCACAATTCCTAGCACTGAAGTGCACAGGGTACTAGTTCCAGCTCTGCAAGTGATGTGAGAGCTTGAGCAAGATCTTCAGACTTTCTTGTAAGCACCTCATATCAGAGATCATTGGCTAACACTATGTTTTTTACAGATGTTAATACACTAGAGCCATGAGCTCAGTTGAAGTTTCTGGGTGCTACTGTAATAGGAATAACAGAAGAACCAAATTCTGCTCCGAATAGCTCCCTGTGCAGTTTCATTGTATTTGCACCTGTTAAAAGCTGACACTTATTCAGGCTTCCAGGTCTAGGCACCCAAACTTTGAAATATTTAACTCTAATTTCTGTGCTTGTTCCCCCCAAATTGTCAACTAATATGTTATTGTGAAGCATAGAAGATGTACAAGGGCACTGTACAAAGTTTGTGCCTTAATGAGCTTGCCTTCTAACAGGACAGGTCAGTGAAGTATGTGTGAGAGAAGTACCAGAAATAGTGAGCTTTTTTGCTTTGTTTTGTTGCATCACCACAGGAAAAAGAATCACGCGAAGCATTTACTGCAGAGCTGACTAATTAGCAGGGATCCTGTTCTTCTCTGATAAAAAAAAAACTCCCCAATCTTTGGATTTAACCCAAAATCCACATTTTTCCATTTTCCACTATAGCAATGTTTCATTTTAATCACAATGTGGATTTTAAGTTACCTTTTTAACTCTAAAAATTGGGGATTTTTTTTTTTAAATCAGAGAAAACCAAGATTCCTGCTAATTAGTCAGCTCTGCAGTAAAGGTCTTATGAAGATGCACCCACTATGATTCTCTTTCATGTGGTGATGCAACAAAACAAAGACTTACTATTTCTGTTACTTCTCACACACGTACTTCACTGACCTGTCCTGTTGGAAGGCAAGCTCATTAAGGCACAAACTTGTACAGTGCCCTTCTCCTAAGTTTCACATATACAATTTACATTGCTGGTGTTTCATTTTAATCATGGAAAAATGTGGATTATGGATTACTTATTTACATCTGAAAACTGGGGATATTTTTATCAGAAAAGGCCAGGACCCATGCTAATTAGCTTCAGAGTAAATGTCTCAGTGTCTACATGTGCACTCCTGCTAGGGCACAGGAAACCAATAAACTCCACAGCAAGGAGTTTTTCCAGGCACAGCAGCACACATGTAGAGGTTGTTTCAGTATGGGGCTGCCTGCCAGGTACCCCCACACTGAAGTTACCCTGTGCCCCTCAGCAGCACATGCAACCTAGTTGGAGCAGCCCCAGTCGGGTTGGCAGGCAGACCCCTGGGATCCCCTATCAGCCACGGCTGCTCTGACTAGGCCTCACATGCTGTGCATGATTAAACTCTGGAGCCGATTTCTCTGGAGTTAATTGGTCCTGGAAGCACATTCAAATGCCATGTCCAGGAGCAAAAAATTCCAAAGCAATAAGCTCCAGTTTTTTCGTGTGCACTAATGCACTTGTAGACACGCTCAGTTAGACTTAATCTTGTAGCCACTCAAACATTTACACAAACTAAGGCTACATTTTGCATTTTCAATCGTTCAAACACTCCTTCATTTGCTCTGCTCTGAGGTCTCCATGCTATATTCTGATTTCATTACCCACACAAGGCTATCACAATGTTTACAGAAGTTGAAAGTCACAAACTATGCTGGATTTTCTGGGATAATCCATAACTTTGAGGCTGTATCCTACATCTTGGGGATTTCGTGAAAGGGGACTTTTGACCCACATTTGAAAAACTGATTTTAGATTGGTTCCAAGAAGCTTCCAGGTAAGGACTGGCATTTGCAAACCATCCTCACTGCAGGTAAGAAAATAACTTGCTGCCATTTGCTTGTAGCCATCTACCAAATGTCTGAAACACATTGTATTATTTTACATACAGTGCATTCCAGAATAAGATATACACCTTGTTTGAAAGGCAGAAAGAAGATAAAAAGGTGTTTTCCTTGTAGTAAGTAACTAAGTAGCATCAGCTTAGGTAGCTGGGCCTGCTTATTGTTCCACTCCCTATGGATCATATGCAGACTTGGCTTCACTTTCATTTTTACCTGACAGATGCTTATCTAACCCTGGGCACGACACAACACACGTCCTCACCTGGATAGTGGGATCCTGGGGTACCCGGTTAGCCCTGCCCAGCCCCCCTGGGAAGCTACTGCAGTGCCCCCAAGTGGAGAGCCTCCCCGTACAATCAAGCACACTTGCAGACAATTCTCAAACTATTTACAAGATTTAGTTATTTACAACATAACAAATAACCATTAAATAAACATATTGATATACCAACTAATAAGCCCTCAAGAATTTATTTACACAGTCTCTCACTTGCACACAGTGTACCAGAGTATCCCATGTGCACTGCCACCGGAGGGGTGTCTCAGAGAGTGAAACTGTTGGTGTCCCTGCATGTGGTCTGTGGGCACTCCCTAGTACTGGTGTCCATCTCCGTGCTTCTGGGGTCTCTAGGCAGCACGGGTCTCTGGGCAGCAGGCAACGGCTCTTCCTTTGCAGTCCCTGCAAAGACAGCCTTCCCCTGCCTTTCACCCCCTTCCGTGGTTCAGCAGGGAGCAGTATCTGAGCTGCAGGTTGTAGCAACTCTCCTACCTCGCAGCCTGGCAAACACAGCCCCGCCCTGGGCTTTTCCTGCCCCTGGAGCCCCTCACCCCTCAGGGAAAACAGGGCAGACTCTGGCAGCCCCCCACTCTGTTGCGCTCACCCAGCCATTCACCAGGCTGCAGGCAGGTCTTTCCTGGCTTGGAGTCTCCACCCAACCAGCCCCTCTCTGCCCCTGCCTCCATAGGCTCGGGGCTGGAGAGGGGAACTAGATACAGTATCTCTCCCACCACAGCCTTTTCTGCTGCTCCTCAGGGCACTCCTAGGGGCTCTCCGAGGAACTGCAGTGTTAAGACTTTGTCTCTGGTCTCCAGCCTGTCCCTCAGTCCCACTCTCTCTCTCTTGTTCCCTCCCACAGGACAACTGTTCCCCACTTTTATCCAAGCCTCTCAGCTAATCCCAGCCCAGAGCCCTTCCTGGGTTTTTGCTAATGGCTCTCTTTCAAACTTTGCTGGGGTTACATCACCCCTCCCACTTCCAGCAGGGCTGCCTCCAAAGCAGCTTCGCTTGCCCTCAGAGCCTATAGTGTCCCTGCTGGGACAACTCTGTCTCTCTGCCAGGCAGCCCTCTCCATTCTTTCAGGTGGGTCCATTTTTTAAATGCTGCTACACTTACATGACAGAAGCTGCAGTCACCATATTTCCATGCTTATAATATGCACTCCCATTTCCAGCAACTGCTTTGTGGAGTGGGGGGGTTGTATTGTTTGTAAGAAAACATGATAAGTTACATACACATACTGGCTGTGTTTCTGCAATTTTGGTAAATACATATTGCATTAAAGAGGGGGGAAACTTTAGAATAGTCTTTAGACTGAGTACTCCAGTTAGCACACAAATGTGACCTACCCTAAAATCTATGTGTTACGAGATATTTGAGGATATCTTAATTACCGCTGGTCTCCATGAAGATAGCATGGTCCATCTCAGGATTATCCCATGGGAAATAAAAAAAAAATGGCTTGGATTGCTTTAAGTTATCTGGAAGCTTTATAATGAAAAGTGTACTTTCATTATAGTACATCTTTGTCAGAAACAACCAGCAGAGTGATTGTCCCTGAGCTTTGTGTGGCTTGCATATCTGCTTGAAGGCTGCTGTAACAGCAAGTCCTGCCAGAATTAAATATGAATCTTTGCATACAGTTTCTATAAATCCTATGTTTTCCACTTTATAGTCCAGAAAAGATGATTGAGCAGATGGCAATGCAGGCCACTGGATATATGCAATTTTCTGCTAAAACTAGGAGTTTTCACCCTCATGAGTATTTTATATATGAGGGACTATGGAAGCTGAATACTAATCCTTTTGGCAAGGCACTGCTTTCACATAACCTGGGTATATACATACTAGTTATAAATAAACTGACTGTAGGAGGTAAGGAAAGCAAATTTCTTTCTGTGTCAATGAATAATCATCTCTCGAGTGAACTTCATATATTTTGTGGAACTCTCTTTTTATCCCTTTACAAAGCAGTGAACAAAAGCTTTGTCTGAATTTAAATAATCTGAATAAAATGTTAAAAATGGAAAATCTATGGGCCAGTATGCATGAAGCAAGGGGAAAAATATTATTTTAAGAATTCTCCTTGAAAGTGACTGTAACTAGTGACTCGCTGCATAATTTATTAATAGTGGTTCATAAGTTACTCTTTCAGTAGGTTGTCAACTTTCCACTTGGAGCACTATACAATTTTTTTTAAGTCCTGTGTTTCATTATTATCTACCATCTGTGCACCAAATTTGTTTGTTGAAAACATGTGGGAGGTTGTTCTTGTTTTTACTACTATTGTATTATTCTTAAAAGTTGTCCCAGCCTGTGTGTTTCAGTCTTCAGTGAAAGCTCTTGGTTAAAACCGGATAGAACTCTTGTTAGGTTTGGGCCCCAAATACCTTCTTCTTTATGTACCATCACAGTCCCTAAGACCAGCAGAGAGCAACCTCCTCCAAATACCATTGTATGCCAAGTTTGTTTAGCAACACACATGAGAAGTCATGTAGTAGCTGTTTTTGAACTCTGGAAGTCCCTCCCCTTGTGGTCAGAGCCTGAGTCTGGCTATCTTAGAATCACAGAATCAGAACGATGTAGGACATCTGGAAAGGACATCCATAGGTCATCCAGTCCAATACCCTGCCTGAGGCAGGAACATCCCTACCCAAACCATCCTATACAAATATACTGTATAAACTCTTAGCAAAACTACACAGTCAACTCTTATGCAACACAATCTTCCAGAAGAGTTTTAAGACCTTTTCATTTGGGTAGACCTTCACCAGGCAACCTTAAGTTTGGGAACATTGTCTGGGAAGTTTGTTCTATTACCTAATTGTTTTGTTTGAATATTTGTATCTGTCTATAACTGGGGACCTGCCAAGATCATGGTGGAAGTGCACTGTGTAGGAGCTCCTTTTATCTGGCTTGCTTTGCTCCATGCCCCTGATTGGTGGAAGGACCCTAATGGCCCTGCTGCTCATTGCTGATCAATCAGGAGGCAAAAAACCTGGTTTTAAATATGCCATGTTTTTTGCCTCCTAGCCAATCAGTGGGGCCACCAGGGCTGCTTGGCCAATTGGGGCAGTAGGGGCATGCATCAAAAAGCAGGATTGAAGGAGCCACTGTACAGCACATTTCTGCTGTGACTTTGGTAGGTCCCTATCTATAATCTGGCTGTATATATATCTGGCTATAATCTATAATATATAGTCTGACTGCCCTGAGCCTCTTTTGGGGAGGGTGGCATACAAATCTAATAAATTAATAATAAGAAGGTGTGGCATGCCACTCACAGCTTGTGCCCTTCTTACCACTTGTCTCCTTACTGTATCTTTGTGTGTTACTGTTCTAAGGAATCTGTCACACTAGTATCCAAGAGCCTCATTCAATACCTATTAAGGTCAGTTAGAGATTTTCCATTAGTTTCAATGTATTTTGGATGAGGCCCTAAGGGCACTTCTACTCATGCTCTGGGGGCAGCAGGGTGTCACTTTAACTAGAGCGGCTCCAAGCATCACCACACTTCAAAATAGTGGTGGCATCGCCTGTATCAGCATCCCAACACTTCAAATGAGCTTTAGTTCAAGCACCCCTGCTACCATTTTGAATCATGGGAAAACTGATACACGAGATGCAGGATGCTGCTGGAGCCCGGTAATCAAGTCTGCTCCAACATGCTGTAATTACATGAGCTCTATGCTTGTATACAGGCACCCTAAGTGCTTCTAATTCTCCCAGTGCATTGTGTCTGTTCTTTGTCTCTTATGTCCTAATTCTAGTATGGTTGAGGTCCTGTGCCCTGTTAAAGTCAACAGGCCTTCACTTGAGCACTTGTGCCGAAATATTTTCCAGCAAGAATTGTCTGTTTTTGTGTCTGTTTTTGTGTCCCAGATTGTGCTGAGAACATTTCTGGCTCTTACCACTAAATAATAATTCTTAATAAGATCAGGACTGATTTTGAGCAAAAAGGCCTCAGATGCTTCTTTGGCTGTAAATCTGAAGCCTTCACTAAGACTGCTTCATTGGTTCTTTTTTTTAATGAAAACTTTCTGCTCTTGTATCTACAAGGATGTGCTCTTGTATCTACAAGGATGCTCCCTGCAGTTTGTCTCTTCTAATGCTTTCCTTGCTTTTCCCAGATTCCCACAGATAATTTATACACTTTTTAGTTCCCCAGGCCCCTGCTTGATTTTGCCACAACCTTCTGAACTGAAATGCACAATAGCTTTGGATCATGTCCTGGTAATGTTTCAAGTCTGAAAGTTCCTTCAAAGTTTCAGCATCCCAGCCTTCTTCCAAATCGTGTGACCTTCATGGCCATGCTTCATTCTTCTCTCTGATTCACATCTCCCCTCCCCCCGTCCTATGACCTTTCAAGAACCGTCACGGTAGAATCCCACAGAATAATTATCAAATTACAGATAATTTTAATGAATGGTGTAGTGGTCTGGCTTCCCATTTAAAACATACCTGTTCTCTCTTCTCTTTGAAGGTACTTCTCCCTTGTTCATGGAGTCCATCTTTCATAATCAATGGCAGAAGAGAAAAATGATTAAGCATACCACTAGGAGACCAGATCTTGCATCAGTCCTTGATCAGTTAACATTCTGGCACCTTTTCCCCTTGATTTCAGTGCCAGAGTAATAAATATGGAAGGACAGCTTGATCTGGAACAGCGATATTCTTGTCAGCTTCCTCTGCATTTCTCAGAAAATTTTTCACACACCAACTACTGAAATATAGAACAAAATACCTTGGGAGCATTCACCTATCCTGTTTGTTGTCAGTAGTCACCACCTTTTAATGAGGTCTTATAGTGCTCAAATAATGCATTTCACACTTAATATTCAAAATAGCAATTCAAATGCATGTAACAGGAAAGGAGAGATGATCTTGAAGATATGCCACCAGTCTAAGGGAAGGTAAAGCTAGTTTCTGTTTCTTTTTGACAAGCTGTGTGACCTGGAGTAAGTTACTTATCTTTTTGTCCTTCAATTTCCCATCAGCAACATAGGTATAATAATACCACCTTGTAAAATGCTTTTGAGATCTCTGGATAAAAAGAGCTCTGTAACTAATAAGTATCGGTACTAATAAAATGAAGCCTACATAAATCACCTTGGCAATATGATACAAAGTGATTTACATTAAAGAACAATCATGGTGAATCACAACGTACAGATCTGTCTAGTTAAAAGGAGATGACTTGTTTCCAAGCTCTAATAAACAATTCAAGTGAGTCATTATTTTAACATCATGTACCTTTCCTGTTTATAAGCATTAGCAAGAGCAGCCAAGCTGTAACTTAGAATAGCCCTTCCAAGTCCAGAATGCAAGATGTCAGTTTACCAGGGTTAACTTCATGTCATTCTGTCTCTCTCCAACTGCAGCTATTTTCTCCTCTGTACTTTTGACATCAGTGGGTGCATCTACATGTGCCATTAAGATGACATGATAAACTCTGGTGCAGTTTGTGCTGGAGTTAGCTGTTCATGGACACAGTGTTTACGTTTGTGGTCAGGACTGCAGCAGTTAGAGCCAAGGTGGAGCAGCCTTGGGCAGGCACGGGACCTGCGGGATCAGCCCCAGGCTCCAGGTGATAGTATCAGGTGGCAGAGGGGCTGCCTTGGACACAATGGTGCTAAAGTGCAGGGGTTAGGCAGCAGGCTGCCCCTGCACTTTAGCACCCTCATGCCCAAGTCAGCCCCTGTCACCATCTACACATGCATTTTAGCAGAGTATTATTTTACGGCAGAGTTAATTAATTTACTGCAGCCTAATACCAGTGAACATTTAGATAGTGACACTTTGCTGTGCAGCTTAGTCATCTCCGCAGTAAAGATGCATCCAGTAGTATGGGGTTTAACTTAGTATACCATACCTGTTTTAAACTGTTGTATGCAAATAAGGGGCTATAGTATATGGATTAATCAATATAATTTTAATAGGCAAAGTATTCATCATAAGGCTCAGTACAAGAGGAAGACTGGATTACAATACCACCAACCTGGAAGCACCATCTGATTCTTGTGTGACCTTGGGCAAGTCACTTGGGCTCAGATCCTTAAAGGTATTTAGAGGCCAAATCGCACTGGAATACGTAAAAACATTTCACAATTTAGGCTTCCCTATTTGAAAAGTGGCAATAATATCACCTTAGCTAATGAGAAGTTGAGAGGATAGATCCAGGAAATCTGCACTATTCGCAGATTGGTGGTTTATGATTTCGAATATTCGCAGTGCACTGCACCAACCCATGTTCTCTCCCTGCGCAGCATGATGACACTTTGTTACTACGCTCTGGTGCTTTTTTACATTCAGTACATTGCAGTATCAGCTAGGGGTTTTATTAAAGCAGGGAATAAAGTGTGAGTTAGCATTTTATTGGAATTACTGTCTCCAGCCAGTTTATCCTAGCCTATTATTGGTACAGTACAGTATTCGTGGATTTCCCCATTCGCAAGGATCTCTAGAAGGTACCCCCGTGAATGGAAAGGGTCTCCTGTACATTCAAGTTTTTGAGCTACTCACTATGGTGCCAAGGGCCATATCATTACCTACAATAGAATTTAGGTAGTGCAAAATACACGTGCAGCTGTCAGTGGAGAATATGGCCCTATATGGGTAGACAAGCCAACAACTTCTTAAGAACTGACTTTCAGCAACTTAACAGATTTTAGTATAGGTAATGCTATCATTGGTTTGATATCCAGAGATGGAGGTCATGGGAAGAACTTTGTAGCAAAAGGATTGTTGTGCTTGATTTTTTTTCCTTTTCAGGCACACCCAGTGCAGGTTGGAATGGTTGAAGCAAGCTTGACTAAGCTCCAAACACTCCATACAACACAGAATAAAAGGATTAGGTCATTGTAACAGATTCAGCACTCTTGTGTAGATTACTTCAGACCGGTTCCCAAGTACAGTATGTTATTCTACACTCCTGCCAAAGTTTTCCTGTCAGGCTCTTTCCAATCTGAGTTAACTGTTTCCACTATCATAAGTGCATAGTATTGTGGGGGGGGAGGGGTTTATAATCTTCCCAAAGTGTTATTCATTATTATAATGCAGTGTTTGTACACAATGAGAAGTGTGTGCATGGCTCCTATCACAATAAGGAAAGATGCAATCTTTGCCCAAGGTTTCTACTCTAAACTCATAGTTACATAGCACAATATCATGGGAGCTTACAAGAAGTAAAAGGAAAAGCGTGAGGGTGGGGGGGTGTCAGAGAATACACAAAAGGTTATGGGGACACCTTAATGATATAATACATGAAATACTTTGTGTTGGTGTTCCAATTACAGTAAAAGCCCTGTTATCCGGCATTTGACCAACCAGCATTTCTATTAACTGGAATTTCTGGCTGGCCAGCTGAATGGGAAGTGGAGGGGAGGGGGCCAGGGACAGCTCACACGTGGTGGCCGCTGCCACCACCCACCATCCTATGCTGCCACTGCTCCACATGCAGCAAGCAGCACCCACCATGCCGCGTCTGGCCGGAAACCCCCATGCCTCAGGTAACTGACATTTTTAGATTATCAGGACCCCCATTCCCCACTCCTCCTGGAAAACAGGGCTTTTACTGTACTTGTGTAATTGTTTTTTGGCAATTACCTTTGGGACATGTAAGCAAAGGCAGACTATTAGGAGAGGCAGGCTGCAAGGAATACCATATCACAGAAGTTCAGACACAGTGACACACAGTGCTTGTGAAAGCAGGGAACAAGGAGGCATAAAAAGAAGAGGTATGGTGCGGGGCAAATCCTAAACAAGTGTGACAGGTATATGGTATAAAAATAGGGTGAGCATATTTCCCTTGTTTAAAAACAGAGCATCTCTCTCCAGTAGGCTCAGCTGTGTCAGAGCTCCAGTCTCAGCTGAATGCTTCAGGGGATGGCAGATGAGGGTGTGGAGATGCACGGGTGCGTGAAGGTCCGTATTTGATAAGACAGTTCAATTTTAAACACTGGTCCCAGGCATGCTGCTGAAAAGCACTCGTTTGATCAAACCAATGGAATATCCAAGACAGTGTTTAAAATGGCATTATCCTAGAAAACATGGTTTGTATGGTCACCCCACATAAAAACCAAGGAGAAAGTCATAATTCAGGGTGGATCCATTGTCTGCAAAAGAATAATGACACTGAGCAAAAGAAAATGTAGCAAAATGAAAAACAGGGAACCTCTCCCACAAGTGATATCTGTAATACTTGGATTAGTCTTCCAGAGATGCTAGTACAAGACAAATTACTTAGTCTTTTTTATATCTTAAGGAAAAGCCTTAAAAGGTGAGGGGAGATCCTGTGCCACAATAAGTGAATGAGTTTATCTACTATGTCTGTTCTTAACTATGATATTAGAGAGTTTTGGCTGAGTCTGGCTACTGCACTGAAATGGGAATAGGAAAATGGAGGTTCAGTTCCTACTTCTGTTGTTGATTTTTCTGTATAAACATGAGGTAAATCAACTTAAATTCTCCTCTATTTTTTTTGGAAAATATGTTTCTCATAAATCACAATTAAGCAGCAGCAATAACATTTTTTTCCGTGGAAGTAAAATTCTGTAAAAACTTTCTAATGCTTCTAAAACACAACATGGACTGCCTGGCCCCAGCAAGCCCATCAAGGGAACTGCTGATGACCAGGGAACCTGGAAGTCCCAAACCCTCAACTCCCACATTCCTCACCAGGCAGGCAGCCAAAGGCCCAGGTTGCTCAGCAGTCCAGGCCCTGGTGACCAACTGGACAGACTGCTGAAGAGATGAGGAGCTGAGCAAATGAATTGGCAAGAAACTAGATAGGGTAAGGATTCAATTGTGTTGTAGTTGAAATCATCACTTTCCCAGATACCATGTCAGTTTTGGCAACTCGCTAACTTTGATGATGCAATTCAGTAGTAGCACTTAGTGGCCATCTGTACTACCCCTTGAATCTAAACATGAGCATATTCCTCAGATGTGGATGTTACTTTCCTTTACATTTGCAGTTCCATCATTTGCTCCCCCGAACTCAAATACCATAACACAAGCATGCAACAATAGGTTTAGTTGTAAAAGTCAGGATTCTCTTATCCCACCCTATTCCGCTAATGATGTGCCACCTTAGTGATTGGTGCTGACACAAGAATCACTAACCTTGATAATTGCATCCTCTTTCAGACAGTCTGGGAAGGAGACCTGGAGAGGGCAGCTTTAGATTGCACTCTGAAGAAGATATTTCCTGATAGGCTTCATGGCAGCTGAAAGATTGCACCTATTTATACCATTGCAACATCTTCCTGGTCATCTTTGTATCACTGGGAACCTTGTATCTTGGTCAAAGCCTACTGAAATCAGTGTAAATCAGGGAAGAATCTAGCCTTATGTCCTTCCCGGAGCCCTTGGGTGGTGGCATTATGTGAGCTTGTCACACAGTAAAATACCTGCACTAGATTTCTGTTACTGTGGTAAATGAAGGTCTAACACATTTTCCTGTTGTTCATACTGTCACAATTGCTGGCTTGGGTGTTTTTGCTGCCCTATGGGCAAACTGTGAAATGTGTGCTCATCACAGCCCACAGCCTCTTGCACAACACACAGCCACTAAGCATTTCACTGCCTCAGGCAACCAGTGTTCTGCTGAGATGGTAAAACTGGCCTGGCTGCTGTTTCCTCCAATTTATATGCCTAGTTAATATTCTCGGCCATGTGGATTCCTGACTAAATATTCTTTTTTTTCTTTTAGGTTGCACATTAGTTCAATTCTAGACTGAGGCAGACAGTGTAGTGGAAAAGACACTGGGAAATCCTCACTATTTCATTATCCCAACAATCCCTTCTAGCTAGATGGTATTTTTTTAATGTTGTCAAATGTGATATTAATTATTCCTATCCAAACAGTTCTCTCTCTCTCAACCTGTCGGCTCCAACTTCATTATCAAATGTTCCAGGTACAGCGACTACTAGTATAGGTGGTTTATGTTGCAGTTTCATAGATTTCATAGACATTAGGGCTGGAAGGGACCTCGGCAGATCATCGAATCCAGCCCCCTGCCCCAGGGGCAGGAAGTCAGATGGGGTCATAGGATCCCAGCAAGATAAGCATCCAATTTGCTCTTGAAGATGTTCAATGTAGGTGCTTGAACCACCTTCAATGGCAGGCTATTACAGACGTTGGGGGCTCAGACAGTAAAGAAATTCTTCCTTATGTCCAGCCTGAAATGGTGTCGCAGTTGTTTATAACTGTTCGACCTCATCATCCCTTGGGGCGCTCTGGTGAACAAACATTCACCCAGATCCTGGTGGTCACCCTTGATAAACTTATAGGTGGCCATCAGATCACCCCTGAGCCTATGCTTTTCCAGGCTGAAGAGCCCCATGGTTCTCAGCCTCTCATCGTAAGGCCTGTTTTCCTGACCTCTGATCATGCACGTGGCTCTTCTCTGGACTCTCTCAAGCTTCTCCACATCCTTTTTGAATTGTGGAGCCCAAAACTGGACGCAGTACTCCAGCTGCGGCCTCACCAAGGCCAAGTACAAGGGGAGAATGACGTCCCGGGATTTGCTTGAGAAGCATCTATGGAAACAAGCCAGTGTTTTGGTCACTTTACTAGCCACAGCATCACATTGCAGGCTCATGTTCATCTTGTGGTCAATGATGACCCCCAAGTCTCTTTCTTCCATAGTGCTAGCCAGCGTAGCACTGCTGAGCCTATAAGGATGCTGCAGGTTTTGCCTCCCAAGGTGGAGAACCTTGCATTTTTTGGTGTTAAACACCATCAGATTCTCGCCCGCCCATTTCCTGAGTCTGTCCAGGTCAGCCTGGATCCACCCACCTGTCTTCTGGCGTGGATGCTTTGCCCCAAAGTTTGGTGTCATCAGCGAACTTGGCCAGTCTGCTTCTGACTCCAATGTCTACATAATTAATGAAGATGTTGAACAATAGAGGGCCAAGGACAGAGCCTTGGGGGACCCCACATGATGATTGATTTCCATCAATTACCACCCTCTGGGTCCGACCACAGAGCCAGTTCTCCAGCCAGTGGATTGTGGTGGCCCACAATTGGCCAGTTTCGCGAAGAGGTGATAATGGGATACCAGATCAAAGAATTTTTTGAAATCAAGATATATGACATCATTCTCTTCTCCCTTGTCCAGGTGATAGGTCACCTGGTCATAGAAGGTAATGAGATTGGTCAAGCAAGACCTACCCATAACAAACCCGTCCTGGCTATCCCTCAGGATGTTGGCATCGGCCAGTCCATTTAGGATGGCTTCTTTAATAAACTTTTCTAAGACCTTCCCCAGGATAGAAGTCAGGCTGATGGGCCTATAGTTAGCCGGATCCACTTTCCTCCCTTTCTTGAAGATCATCACCACATTGGCCTTCTTCCAGTCTTCGGGCACTATGCTAGAGCACCAGGAGTTTTCAAAGATCCATGCCAGAGGCTGGGCTATGATGCTCACCAGCTCCTTGAGTATCCTGGAGTGTAGGTTGTCAGGACCAGCTGACTTGAAGGTATCCAGCCTCTCAAGGTGTTCCTTCATGAGGTCAGCATTAATGGAGGACAGGGGATCTCCCCCAGCTATAGGCACCCCTTTATGGGAGCATCAATATGAACAACTTACAACTCTGCAGAATTATTTGTTGCATTCAGCAGACTCTTTCTGCAGACTCTACATATAAGGATGACAGTCTTCCAGTAGACAGGGAAGTTATCAGTGAGTCCAGAGATGACTGAAGAAGCTAATCTGAGAGCTACAAGCATCTCAGCTTGTAATCTGCAAGCATGACATACAGTTCCAGCAATAAGCAGTAGATCCTGGTGATGTTGGATCACAGCTCTTGCCCTTTTGTTTCTCTCACGTATTTGCCTCTCATATATTTCTCTCACATATTTGCCTCCATTATGAGGCAAGCTGACTCAAAATGGTCAATTCTTTCTTATAGCTCACAGTGCCACTGGGGAGAATTCACTGCTCGAGTCTCCCAGGCAATTGAAGTTAGTGTCACATTTCTTCAGGTTGGTCTTCAGGGTGTCCTTGAATCCTTTCTTTTACTCACCTCTAAAGTGGCAACCAGTAGTGAGCTCAGAGTACAGCACCTGCTTTGGGCAGATGCCAGTTGTCAGGCATCCTTTTGACATGTCCTGTCCAATGAAGCTGGTGCCATAGAAACATGGCTTCAATGCTGACCATGTTTGCTTGAACCAGAACACAGGCATTTGTTCTTCTGTCCTTCCAAATGATACGGAGGATTTTCTGAAGGCATCATTGATGGTAATTTTACAAGGTTTCCAGGTGTTTCCAGTATGTTGCCCAGGTTCCACACCATACAATGGGGTAGAAATGGCAACAGCGTGGACTGTCTGGTAAACAAAAAAATTGGTTTGATGATGTCAAGATCATCAAAGATCATCGGAGATTTCAGAGATCAGCACAGGCAGATTTCACTCAGTCTTGAATATTGTCACCTATGTTTATGTTTGGGGAAAGGTGGGTGCCCAGGTAGGGAAAATGCTCAACATTTTCTTTCAGTGACATCCACTGAATCCTGGAGTTTATGTTAATGCCTAAATATCTTTTGAATCCCCTAAACATTAGACAATGTTCCAATGTGATTAGGACCAGGATGAAAATCATCAGCAGTGTACCATGGGGGGCAGAGGTAAGCAGCACCGATTCAGAGGGGACTCCAGAATGCCGTGTTCCAGGGAGCCTGTGTCATTGCTGTCACTGCTGATGGTGCAGTAGCCTGCATCTAGGGCAGGGGTCAGCAATGTTTTGGGCAGAGTGCCAAAAAATCCAAAACCTTGTAAGATGATGGTGTGCCACATGCATCTCCTTTCATCTGTCAAGATGTTGGATGGCCATATGGATGGATGGTGAGGGAGCCACAAGGAGCCCGATCCTTTTTATGGTATTGAGGCTGCAGCCCCCTTCCTGCCAGGCACCCCAAAGTGCACATAACAAGCAAAATGCCACCACATGCCACACTCTGCAACCCATGCCAGGGGTTGCCTACCCCTAGTTTACAGAGCTTACACTAAGGCAGACATCTCATACCACTGCCACAATTACAGTTTCTCCCTCCCTGCAACACTCAACATCCAGGGGGCCAAGATTTCATGTTATACTTTTGAGAACCACCTTTGGGCATCTAAGCCAAAACTTTGCATTTTTTTTGCATTGAATTTTAATACTGTGGTACCCAGAAGCCCTGACTAAGAGCAAGGCCTCATTGTGCTGGCTACAGGGTGCACACACACACACAAAAATAATGTCATGCTGTATTGTGGGTGTCCAGGTTTAGGGGTCACCTGGGGCTCAAGGGGATGACTGGATTCAGGAGAAGCAAGAAGATTCCAGGGATAAGACAGATCAGGAGACAGGAAGTTAAGCTAAGAACTAGGTCTGAGGGGCCACATGAGCAATGGGAGATGGAGGATCAGGCAGATTGCAGAGTCAGAAGGCAAGCTGAGTCAAGAAGCCAGGAGATCAAATGAGCCATAGGGAACATCAAAACACTCCCTGTTCTGGGTCAAGCATTTATATGGGAGGGAGAAAAGGCTCAGCTGACCCTGCCCAGCCACTCTGGTGTTGTGGAGTGGGTAGATGCCTAGGACCTGATGGAGGTTTTTGGCTAGCCTTGCTCAATCTGAGTGGTAAGGTGGTAGGCTGGGATGAGTGGTTAATCTGGGAAGACTGAGGACTTAGGTTTAAGGTCACAGACAGTTCCACTTACAAACAACGCCCAGTAAAAATAGACCAGAAGACAGGTACTGAGGGAGTAAATGACAGGGTATCAAGTAGAGGCTTGAACTGTGTCCCAGGCCACTGCCTTAACCACAAAAACATCCTACACCCTCCCCTCCAGCCACATTCAGATTTCTCATACAGATTTGTTCCACCAAGGCAAAATATTCCATGCACATGGAATATAACTCTGGACAGTAAAGTGGTGCTGAAGAAGGAATTGCCAGGACCTTACCATATTTGCATATATATATTGAAACCATTACAATCTAGATTTGAGGAGGTTTCAGCAAATGAGTACTATTCCTTTCTCATTGGCCTAATATCTGACAAAGATGAGTTGCATCTATCACATACACTCATGGACAGTTGGCGAATGAAGGATGGAAGCAAGTTGCCAGGAAAAAAATTACTATATCACCTTGCAGTATCAAAGCATGGTTAGCCCATTGGGAAATAGGCTAAATTAAATGGCTTCAAACCTCTTGATCTCCTAAAACCTGCTGGGTCTCAACTTCCAAAACTTTTACGTCTTTTGAACCTCCTCCTCAACTGTCTAGCAAATGGCTCCTATTCTCTGCATAACCAACGCCCCATATTAAAGCATCCTGGAGCACTGGCACTCCCTTCAAATGTCCTCATTGCAATCCTGAGTCTGGAGTATACTGAGGATGGAGGCAGGCTCAGTGTAAGTTAAAGCAGAATTTGGTCCATTGTAATAAAGGACACTTTCACATGAAAACTCACACTGTTTTTTCAAGTGTTTTCTTTCAAACAAATGACACCCATTGGATCAAATCATCTATCCCTGATAGCTTCTAAGTAAACAGGGCATGCAATGGTGAGCCAAGCAGTCATTTCAAATGCAGTCTGTACATTTGCAGATGATAGTCAACCGTTTAGGATCATAGGAAAGTAGGGCTGGATGGGACCTTATGAGGTCATCTACACTAACCCCCTGCTCAACTGAATGAACCATTCCAGTCACGTGTCTGTCTAACCTTCTCTCTTCTTCAGCCTGGAGTTGAAAGATCATGTTATTTAGTCATGAATCAAGCAATCCAACCTCACCCACGTTCCTGAGCTTCCACTGAGTTTTGTCCGGTGTTTTGGATGTTGAGATTAATTTTATCTATGAACATATTGAATCAAAATGCAAAATGCTAGGTCCCTGGTCCTGTAAGCACTTGACCATGCCATTGACCTTAAACACTAATAGTCCCATCAAGTTCATTGTCAATCACACATGTACGTCTTCATAGAATAAAAACTTGAATAACCCAATACAAAAATCACCTCCATAAACCCTTATGTGATTTATGTTCAATGAACAGAACATTGCCAGGTATTTTCCTGTTCATGCCATTCTTTGGAATTATGCAAGTCCACCACAGTAATTTCCAGTTCTCCATTCTCACCGAGAGGTGGCACCAGCATTTTCCATTCTCTTTACAAAACATTTCCAACAGCTAGATTAAAAATCTATCTCTGTTCTAAGATAATTGTCTGTTTTAATAATCTTTCTGTTCTGGTCTTTTCCCTGTTTTTGTGGCAGTGATACTCTGAGCTATATGTGTTTTGTTTATTAGTGTAGGAGACAATTTATGACAGAGCTTACAAATTTTTCATAGTACTTTTTTCCTTTTAAATGGTTTCTTTATTTCTGATCATTTGGCAAATGCCTAATTAGAAATTTGGATTTTGTGTTTTGGCTTTCTTTTCCCCTAAAATGTCAGTCTCTAGATCGGGGTGGGCAAAATACAGCCTGCAGGCTAGATCCAGCTCACCATACCATTCTATCCAGTCCACGGGACTCCTCCAAAAGACAATTACTAGTGACCCACAGCTGCCTCTCTGGAAGCTGGCAGGAGGCATGGGCTTTCAGAGGCACAGGGTTTCAGAGGTGCCAGCTGCAGCAGTCACTCAGACTCTGGTTTCTAAGTAACCAATCCCCATCCCAGCCTGGCCTGACCTACCCCACCACCAAACCAAGGTAGGAGGTGCTGGAGACAGGAAGCTTCTGCGTAGCAGACCCTCCTGCCTGATGACCCCATGGCTGTTCCCCAGCCCTCCCTCCGTGCAGGAGTGGAACTTAAGATAAGTTCCCAGAGACTCCCATTGAGAAAAAGTTGGGAGAAAGGTGGAGAGCTGCTAGTGATCACCCCACTCTGTGCTGCACATGAAGCTCCTGGGACTTTGGCTGGCTCAGCCCCAGTTGGTGCCAGTTCCAAGATGTCAACCTCCCTCCCAAAAGTTCCAAGGGCAAAGAGACAGACTTTCAGTGGCAAATGTCAGGAGTAAGGGGTGACACTTCTGATCCCAAGATGATGACCAGGGTTGGGGCACATGTGAAGGGGTGGAGCTACCCTTGCAGGCCTTGACAGCTCACCAACAATCATTAAGTGGCCCTCCACCTGAAATAATTGCCTGGTCTAGATCATGATTTTTTAGATCCCTTTCTTGCTCCTCAACCCTCAACCTGCTGCCATTTTAATGGACTTTGCCTTACTATTTGAGCTATGATCCTAGGCTGAGACTAGTACTATAACACTATAACTCCCTTGGTATTGTACATCTTCCCCAACCACATGAGTGTAATTCTAATGATGCAAATATGAACATTACCTTGATTTAATATTTGCTCCCTGCATATTTTCAGCAAGATAAATGTGATATTTGGGGTTTTGGGGCTGCATAATACCAAAACTCACATGAGAATTAACTGAAAGCAAATGCAAAAATGACTGAAACAATTAAATTAAATATTATTTTCTTTACTCACTGGATTTTTTTCAATATTTCCCCTACATGACTAGCAGCAAGTCCTTCACTAGGCACAAATTGTTTATATTTCTGCTATAAGAGTCCTACAGTTTGTCTGTGTGTGTATGGTTCTCTGATCATAACTTATTGGTTATACACAAAAAACCAAAAGTTGGCAATCTAATTGATAGGAAAACATTCCTGGTTTTGAATATTATCTGCTGTTACAATCATTGTTGCCAGACATTTTCAAGATTTTAATAGCTCCTCTTTGCATCATGAGCAAACCATACAGCTCTAACTTTTTTTTCAAGGTCTGAAGTTGGACTCATTATTTCCAATTCAGCCTAGATTTCAGTAGAGTTGGCTAGAAAACAAGAATTCCGTTGTGCATAAAATTTGACATTTAATGCCGATATATATACATTATTCAAAAGTGTACATTCCATGTCATGCCCTAGGAAAATGGTTTAAGAACAGATTATTGTGAAAATGAACCTTATTATATTTTCCACTGCCAAGATTTGTGAAAGTCTGAGTTAATAAACACCAGTTGTTCTGAATTTTGATTTGCCTCTGGCTGTCTGTCACCCTTGTGCTGTGTTTTAATTTATAAAATTCTACCTTAGTGACTCTGCACCCTTCTCAGTTTGAAAAGTCAGTTTTCTTACCTACGTTTTTCACAAATTCATCAGCGTGCACAGTGTCAGAATTGACTTCTTGAGCATATGTCATTCTGGAAAGAGATAAATCTAAAATAAAGTGTATATGTAATTCCTATGACACTTGAGTGAAATAGGCAAGGATGGCTGTAGGTGATATCTTTTATTGGACCAACACCAACTGCATGAGTGGGGTGTACTTAGATAAGCTTTTGAATGCAGTCCATTCCTCATCATGCCCTTTAGTGAAACAGGGTTTTTGATTGTGGTCGTGTTGGTCTAAGGACATAGGCACACCAGGTTCTTTGAGTAGGTGTAGTTGGAAAAAAATGTTCTTTTCAAGCTTTTGGGCCCAAACACCCTTCTTCAAGCATAGGGGGACTCCGCTGGTGTTTTCAGTTCTCCAAGGTAGAAAAGAAAAATTGGCTTCTCTTCTACCTTGGAGAACTCAAAACACCAGCAGTCTCCTTATGCCTGAAGAAGGGTGTCTGTATCCCAAAGCTTGCAAAGAACATTTTGTCCAACTATTTAGTTGATTTAATAAAAGATATCACATCTATCCTAAGACCCTTTATTGAAATAGGGTATTCTGTAGGGATGGCGTATATAGAATGCCATCCGTATCCTCAAAGCTACATTTATAGATGCAATAGACTATATCAAAATGTACTGTCACTAAAAAGACCCCTGTTGCATTTGATAGGCTTTAGATTTGGCTCTATAATTTGGCTCTCTGCATTGTCTTTGGTGGTGTTGATTTGCACTGGCATAAGATAAACTGTCTAACCAAAAGCATTTAGGAAAATCAATGGACTCAAATTAGGTATTATTCCCAAATGAAGGACATTTCCAAGATCACAATTAAAGTCCTTTCTACATTTCCTTACTTGCATGTCTACTTTCTTTACTCATTTCCTTTTTGTATGCTGAACATTCTAAAATGTCCCATTCTATAACTGAATAATTCCAAAACACACACCAAAAGCTGAAACTTGTTTAATTTTAGTATCTGCCCTGTATTGCAAAATCATCTAATGTGACGCAATTTTGTTTTCAACAGTAGACTTTGCAGAGCAAGTATTGTGTAACCAGAATATATCTTTATCCTTGGGCATGCTTAACAACCTCCCAGGTGTAGTTAACAAAAAGAATTTGCCCTTGGACAGAAGTTTAGCAAGACACCAAATAATCAGGGGCACAAGGGGAGGAATGGAAACCCATCAATGATGGATTACCATAGAATCTAGTAGAATACGGGTATGGTGGCTCACTAATCTATTTTGCTAGGGGTGGATTCATAAGAAATATTTTGGATCTTTCATGTGTAAGGTCTAAATTAATAACCAGTTTGGGGCAGGTGCCCAGACATAGTAGAAGGTCGTCCTGCATAACGGTGGTCAGAAGGACAGCTGTGCAAGTGCAAAAGGGCACATTTTGACACTGCATTCAAGAATAACAAATCATCCCTTAAAACTTGAAACAAAATAATTAAGACCAATGAGATGGAAGAATACAATGCTGCTCACATTGTTTAGGTGCCACTGAAAAGTGCATAAAAACTCTGGTGAGGAGGATGGTATTCTGCAGCATGTGTAGGAAGGAAAGAGGCCTGAATCCAAGAATAGTAGTTCTTCGAGGGATAATTTTTCTCTTGCTTTTTGATTAAAAGGAAGCTAATTTAGTCATTATGCAATCACAATGCTCAATTAATACATTTCAGCATAGGTCACAATGACTCCTGCCATTATTTCCAGTGGAACATGACATGAAGGATGCACAATCTACTCATGTCACCTCTGTAATTATCCTCGCCTTTTATACTTCTGATAAGTGCCTTTAGTTTGATCATTTCTAAATTAAACTATTACATTAACAGCTCATGTGGGCGTGCAACTTTTGCACTCTCACAAAAGCCTGAAATATACTGACCTTCTGAAAATCATTAAATGGAGAGCATAATAAATGCAGCTGTTCTGGCTTTTATTAATGATGCATTAATGGATGCAAAGATGTCCTCACAAGATCAGACGTATTGTAGTTATCCTAAAAGAGGGCACCATAGACTTCCTTGATTTTCCTCCTTGTGTCCGGTTTTATAAAAAATATGAAACATATTTACATTTATATTTTTAGTAACAGGAAATAAAATAAAATTATATTTATAACCAAGTCCTATACATGAAAATCAGCTTTGCAGACCATCTGAAATTAGGTATTGGTTGGGTGGTATCCAAACTACTTAATACATATGAGACTTTTATTATCAACATGGCATTACTGCTAAAGATAGAAATCCAGCTGCAGTCACAGTCAACACACATTACAAAATGGTAGGGCACAATCTCTTCTATTTGTTCTCCAACAAATACATTATTAAGTCTCAGCTTGCTATTAGTTATTAGGCAGCTACTGCTACTTTAAGAAGTATAACTAGAATTTGTAAGGGGGATAATATTGGAAAGTGCGTGTCAGTTTCTATCAGGATAGTGAGTTACTTCAAAGGATAGTATGAGGTCAAATTTTCCTAGAACTGGTCAAGATGTTACTCACCAATAACATTCATTACAAATTAATCCCATTCTTCAAATCACCCTCAAATCAAGGGATTGCCAATGATAACTACTGTCTTCATTCATTCTTTCACCCCATGTGTATTTTGACGGTTCTTCATTCTACCCCTATTGTATGTTCCCACATTATCTCTGGTTTTCTTCAATGCCTCCTTTTACCTTGAGAATTCCAATCTAACACTTAGGCTTGCTCCACCAAAGCATGTCTAGGATTCTCTGTTGTAGATAAAGTATTTTTAGTCCTCAATCTGTAACTGGCATCACCATATCCAGCAAAAAATAATCCACACCCCAATTCTAATTTGAATGTATGCACTACTCTAAAGTCTTTGCAGTATAGTTTATATGGCTTTTTTCAGTGTTTGGGGTGGTTTGTGAACTAACTGCACAGTACTCAAAATTCACACCGCGTGTTTAGTCTAAGAATTAAATCATCTAGTCTGACTTCCTGTATAACACAGGCTATGGAATTTCATTCAGTTGCTCCTACAGCCAGCCTAATTCATTGTACTTGACTATGTGTATCTTCCAGCAAGTCATCCAGGTCCTGACTGGAAAACAGCAAGAGATGGAGAATCCATCACTGATCTTGGTAGTTTGTTCTGATGATAGTTTGTACCACCCTCACTGTTAAAACACATGACACATTTCTTATTTGATTTATATGGCTTCAACATCCAGCTACTACTGTTGTGATATCTTCAGCTCAGCTACGAGCCAGTTAATGTGCTTTATGGTAATATTGCCATTTATTTAACATCTGAGTTAGTTTCAAACTGAGTCAGTTTTGAACCAAATATTAACCTCACTTGTACATGATCTTTCCAGTTCACTAGGATATTTTGAAGGCAAAGGAAAGCTTGCAAATAGGGACCTGGAATTTAACATGCAGGCATTTGCCAGCCCAAGGAGAATACTTTTGATATCTGAGTACCCAATTTGTGTTCATAGCTACACATTAAGTAGGTGCATATCACCGTTCTGTTGTTTGCAAGCACAAGAGGATTGCTTACAAATCTTTAGGTACAATGTGAAAGACCAGTTAAAACTGCCTACAAAACGTCACCCACTCTGTTTCCATATCTTTGACTTCTATGAACTATGACTCATGTTAGCCACCTTGTTCTAGACAAGGTTTTTTTAAACACAGTACTATTGATCTAGTAGTGTTTTCCTGATAAGCATTTAAGCTTTTAAGAATGTATTTAGCACATATAAAAATAAATATTTGAGGGACTAACTGCCTTTGAACCTCATGATAAGTTATCTCCAATGGAATGCTATGAAGCTTGAGTTTCCATTATGTCTACTGCTCTGAGATTCACCTGTTAACACACAAGGCATTTCAGCATTCCTGGAAATACTTCATGTATTTGTGTTCTTTTCAGCAGAGTTACAAATAAACATTGAAAGAGAGGACAGAAAAGAAAGCATTTATAGTAAGAAGATTTTGAAAAGTGCTGATGTTTGTGGTGCTAGAAACAAAAAATATTTATTTTATTATTACATTTATATGCTGCCCTTCCCCCCAGAAAGCTTAGGGCAGCTTACCTTAAAACACAAAATGACTTATAAAAGCAGATATAAAGTATGGAACAAAAACTGACCTCAAAAACACCCTGACTTAACTTTGCTTGCTAAACATAAGCCCATATAAAAAGCTCTTCCACTGCAGCAGAGTGGGCAAGGCTTGTTTACAAAAAAATCCCAAAGTTTACTGAAAATGCTAGTGTTGGACATGATCAGCATATTCTAAGGGATCTGGAGAATTTTCATGGTTGTGAAACTAAATAGAAAATGTAGTTTCTTGTGCACAAAGTAAGAAAAATAAGAGTTCCTGAAAAATTATGCAGAATCTCCTGCCTTTAATCATTTTGACTGGTAACTTATTCCATAAATTGTCCCATTGATTTCAATTGTTCCTTGAGCGAGTCTATTAAATCCCTATAATCAAATTATTCAAGTGCAAGTCCATGTAAGGATGGAAAACTCAAGTCTTATGAATTATATGAATTATCCAGAACTAGTTTACCTGATTGCAGAGGAGGTGGGGAGGACTTAGGGGCATTTTGGGGAAAGGAAAGATCCTGAAACCAGAAGCAAACATCAAAAGGCCAAAAGCACACCAGACTGTTATCACTTGCCTATATGTTGTATGCTTTTTGCATATTATAGCCTTCTCCTCTGCTTTTTATGGATCCTTCAGATCCATCAAATGTTTTCCAACAGATGCAGGAGATTAGATTCAGTGGTCCTTCATAAGACCCTATGATCCTATGTTTTTACATTATAACAACTGACGGCTTTGGATGCTAATCAGAAAAAGGAATTGTGAGGCTTGTACAACACACTGCATGTGATAATACTTGGCTCAAACCCAGCACTTTTCATTTGAGAAACCTTTTTTAAAAAAGGGTGATAATGGCACTCATCATTACTCTTTTGCGGAAACAGGGGCTCAGATAAATTAGATGTTAAACAGTGAAAATGAAATAGAGCTGGGAATAGAATGAGATCACTTGACTCCCTCTAATTTGATTTGTATTGCTTCAGCTGCAATCTTTCTAGTAGACTATATTGCAAATGCAGTTTAATTAGGATAAGGACAAGGATAAAGAACTTGTTTTGTTTATTTTCTTTGTCTTATGTTGAATTCCCTGCTTTCTTTTCTTTTCTTTTTTTTTTAAACACTATGTTGCTTTGTCTGGAGAAGTATTGCCAATGATGCCTCTGGAAAATCCTCCACATTAAATGGGAAGATCACCTCACAAATGTCAGAATCCTTTATGAAACCAATTTCACCAGCGTTGAGTTAGTGATCCTCAAGCACCAGCTTTGCTGGACCAGACGTTCCGTGTGGATGCCTGAATCTTGGTTCCCAAAATAAGTGCTCTATTCCCATCTTAGTAATGGTCTTAAATCTTGTGGTGACCAAAGGAAACAAGGACACATTGAAGGCATACCTCAAGAAAATGGATGTTGACATCAAGAGCTGGGAGGAGGTGGCTAACAACTGACTCCAATGGTGCTGCAACTTCAGCAAAGCAGCAGTCCATAAAGAGCCCTTTAAACACAGACAAGAGAGAGGAGGAAAGAAAGGGAAAGGAATTCCAGTCTGAAGACTACCCTCCCTTGCAGAAGGACCTGCAACTTCTGATGACAGCCCTATAGCCCAAGATTTGGCAGATCTATAGCTCTTAGGAGCTCTCAGGACCCATCAATGGCTATGGAAGAGATCACCCTCAAATCAAGGGATTGCCAATGATAACCACTGTCTTCTATCGTTCTTTCACCCTATGTGTATTTTGACAGTTCTTCATTCTGCCCCTATTGTACCTTCCCACATTATCTCTGGTTTTCTTCAATGCCTCCTTTACCTTGAGAATTCCAATCTAACACTTAGGCTTGCTCCACCAAAGCATGTCTAGGATTCTCTGTTGTAGATAAAGTATTTTTAAATGTATTTTTAGTCCTCAATCTGTAATTGGCATCACCGTATCCAGCGAAAAACATTCCCGTTGGTAAGCCCAGTTTTCTGAAACTTGCTTTCTGAGCTGCTCCAAAATAATCCATTTTCTGATTTTAATTTTTTTTTTTTTTTTGGTGAGAACCCAGAAGAAAACCAAATGTATTAACTCAGGTCATGCTGTTTCTTTTCTCTGTAATGGTTTTCTTAGTGTTTTTCTCTATATTAGTTACTAATTTCTGTCTCCCTGTCCCTTACCATACATACCCATACAGTTCTTGTGTGAATACGTTCAGAGCTAGGAATAGGTATATCTTGTTAGATTAAAAAAGCAATATATCAAAGTAATTAATATTAATGAGTTCAAGAGTCATATGGGCAGATGATCTGTCAAACTGTAGCCTTTCTGACCCCTATACCTTAATGATCAGTGATGAAGGCCCATCACAGAACAGATTACAACCCTAGGGACAGTGATATAAATTCCATATAGCTTAGCTGACTTCAGTGGAGTTACTCTGGTTTCACACTTGTGGAAGCTGAGGTCAGAATGCTTGGTTTTAAATGCATAAGCAACCTTAGTGAAGCAAATCTCACCAAGACTTCAGAAGGCAGCAGGTTAACCAGATGCTTTAATGATAAGGTTCTTAGAAGCTTGTGTCTTGCTCAAGAGGAACGGGAGGTACACGACTGGACTAATGCTACCTATAGGCATATGTCTTTTAAGTGCAAAACACCTCTAGATGCCTGAATAGAGCATAGAAAGTGGTCCCTTTGCTATGTCTATTTCCCAGTTATAGTTGGAGCTCTCCTCATTACTGCCATTCTCACATACTGGCATGTGGTGCTGACTCCAACCCTCTGGATCTGGTTGGTCCAGTAGTTATCTTCTATCTTGGGGCTTTCAAGTGCTTTAGAACCAAATTATTCCTGGTTCCCAGAATGCACTAGATAGGAGAGGTAAGTGTTTCCTGTGTTCCCTGCTCCAGTGGTGCATCCACATAGCGATAGCATAACATACCCACAAGAACTTAGAGTGGAAGATAGTGAGATCAATCTTTGGTCACATTTACTTGTTCAGGTTATTCATGCTACAAAATCACTATCATTTGGATCTTGATAATTGTGGGCTGAGTTGACTCTTTTTTGTTCCATTTCTATAGCAGCTGCTTTCTATACTGCTATTTCAGATATTTCATCCACATTTTCTTGAGTACCTTTGCTAATGCATTTTTAGGATGAAAAGTTTAAATGATATCATGTACCAATCACAGAGGCATAGTAGAGTATCTGGCAACAGTGTGAGATGTGCTATGGGCAACCAGCAATACCATAGTTTGGAAGCAGCAACAGAGAAGTCTATCCTCCATGATGTTCAGTGGGACATCACCATTGCATTGCCCTACTCTTTCTGCAACCAAGCGAGCAAGATTGTTTCTCACCTGGGAAGGAAAGCAAAGATACCATAATCTTTTCAAGGTTTGATCAAGACCCTTGAGCCGTATTACTGTCCAATAAACCCGTCCATGTGTCCTGAAAGTCCATTTCCTTCTGGCAGCTAAGACAAAAGAGGCTAAGTGGGCTGATTTCTTGCCTGCAGTTCTGGTGGGGAATATACTGGGGGGCGGGGGGGAGAGGTTCATTGTGAGCATGCATTGCTATAAATAGTTGTCGTAAATAGTTTCACAAGCAGGACATATAGATGCCCTTTTCACCCTAGGAAGAGATGGAAGTCTAGGACTGGAAGTCATTGACTAGGCCACAGAGACTTGCCCCTCAAGAAGCCACACCATGGCCCCTCAAGGGGTCCTGCAGACAGGTTTCTTCGTGGGGGGTCCTGAGGCAGCTTCCTTTGAAAGCAATGTGACCCATAACACTAAGGGGCATCACTTACACTCAAACACTTAGAAATGTTCTTAGTATTCTGCCTGTGACTGATTCCTCTGTAGCTCAGCTAACCCAGTCTCTTTCCCCTTGCCTGTCTCTTACGTGGTTAGTAAATATTTCAGTGCCTAGGAGCAGGCAGGTCCACAGCTCTTATCTCTTGTGCTTATTCCAAATTAATTGAATCAACACACCACACCAGGAAATTCTAGCTCCCTATGCCAAGAAGCTCCAAAATACCTTGCAGTTTCTTGTGCCCTAGATAAGGGACAGGGTGACACATCCTCATCAGAGACAGAGACTCAGAGCTGGGCCTTAAGGTGTTGGGTCTCTTATCTTATCTCCTAGCTGTGTCAAACTAACCGAGTTGTAGGTGCAATCTTGTGAGGCTTATTAGTTGCCAAAATAATTACATCATAGACCAAAAGTGGAATTGAAAAGTGCTCACATCAGTGTCTACTTTTAAGTCACTTTAGGTAGTCTGGAAAAAGGCTTATATCCTGTATTAAAGGGCTCAGGCAGGTTTCAGAATTTAGGATCTAACTGTCTTAACCCTGCTGATTTACAATATTTATTTTTGATGCAGTGTCCCAGCTCTATTATTCTTTCCCCCTTATCTTATTCCTGCTATATAAATACTGCACTTTTCTTCTTATGTTGTCTCATAACATTTTTTCCTTGGTTAATTCCAAAATGATATAACTCAAGATATGATTGTTTAATGGTACACTCCAGATGGGCTAAATTTCATATGAGAAGTAGTTCCACTGAAATTAATGCTTACACAAGTAAAATTAAGCAGACACATGCATGTTGGCAGAATCAGACCCTTGCTGTCTGTGAGATTAAAAACAGCAGTAAAGAAGGCAGCTGGAGGTTTCCTCAAGGGATAATATTTACAGGAAGAAAACAAAATAAATGAACATACACTGAGCAGAATAGAAATTGGACACCTCCCCTGCTAGGTGTCCAGACCTACAACCTGGGCTAAAACATGCAACTGGCTCAAAGGTGGTTTCCCCTGTCTTCCAAACATCCAAATTAGAGGCAATTGCTAAGGAGAAGTTATACTGGCTCCTTCCAATAATGAACCCACCAAATACCATGCTTTCCTCTTTCCGCATCTCTCCAGCAACACAGTGGACGGAAGAGGAAGGGTTGGCAGGTTCCAGTCTCCTCACTGTAGCACCACAGGCTGGGCTGGGTGATGAAGGGAAGCTGATGGCTTTTAGTACCTCAGAGCATCCCTCCCTCTGTTAAGAGTCTGGAGCAAGGTTGAGCTCAGAGCATGCTTATACACTGTTCAGGTTCTCCTTGAAGGAGAAGAAGATTTTCTCCAAAGAGTTCAAGCACATCAGGGACATAAGAGAAGTTTGAGTCAGAGGCATCCTATGCTTTCAAGAAGGCAAAAAGCAGAAGTCTTTAAGGGAAGGAGTGGGAGTGAGGAAGAGAGGCCCATGGAGGGGATGAAGGGGATAGTCTATGATTCAATGAGTACTGAAGAAAGCAATGGTGGGTGCCTTTTGCGCATTTGCCAGGGTGAGAGTTACTGCAAAGGAAGTTATTTATGGAGAGCAAGGACAGATCCATTTAGAAGAGCAACCCATGATTGTGTGATGTCTGAAATAGTGTTTCAGAAAGACGTACTACATTACTCCCCCCCCAGCCCTTCTTTTGAGCATCAGCTGTTGCTGAGCTAAATTATAAGCCAGTCCTGTGTGTAAAAGGAAGGGGAAGCTGATTTAAAGCTTAGCCCTTTGTTTCCCAGGGAGGAGGCAGTTCCTCTGCACCCTAATTGCCTTGGGTTTTTATTTTAAATTAATATTATCGTCCTGATCCTGCCATTCCTCCTCTGTTCATCTAGCACATCCCCAGCAAAGATTCAGCACACATCTAAATATGTATAGCTCTCGCTTCACAAATGTTGTATTAGAGCATCATTTCTTACAGCAGTGACTGACAGGTGACACTGTTTTGGCAGAAGCAGATCAGCTCAGTGGGGAGGCAAGTTGTCAATTGGTACTGACAGTCATAGAAGAAAGGTAAAAGGCGCAAACCCCCAAAACGTTACAAAGAGCAGATACCTAGAGGCAGTTCTCTCTGTTTAGCAAGAGAAGTGTCAGCTTTGAGTGAACCTTTGCTTCTTTGCCTGGCTTTTTGATAGTTACATCAGTGATACAAAGCTGTATGTTCTGGGTCAGGTTTTCTCTCCCACCAATTTTATCAGCATGACTCTTGTTTTTAGTGTAGTTACTTGCAGGTTACTTCCAGAGTAAGAGACAAGAGCATATCCTGTTTATGACAATGCCCCTTTCCTGTAAATCTTAGGTGTTTCATGTAGTTAATCACTTATAAAAATAAAGAACCAGAAGTAGATTGTTATACCTGTATGCTAGAGGAAAGCATAAAAATCCCCTGAAATACGGCATCTTCCTAAAAAGAAAAGCATGATATGTTGCTATGACTGATGCAATATAAGGGACCTAGCATATTCCACAATATAATTTTTTCTGGTTCTAACATATGAAGACATTAGCCACATAGAAGAAGACAGCACCATGCAGAGGTACCCAAGTGAACTCTGCACATGCTTGCTCCAGATCTGGATCTGAGTTAGCTTTATTAGAGCTGTTTGGCACCTGAGCTAATAAGCCCTGCTTCTCAGCACAGTTAATTAGCCCACACTGCTTTGTTCCTTCCAGATATGCCCTAAAAAGTTAACATACACACTTTGCATTGTTTTGTAACCTGATGTCAGCCTTTGTTTCTTTCTAGTAGCTGACAGTAAAGCAGCCACAAGGAAAACCAGGACTTTGCTGCACATGAGTTATAAATAACTGGGCTATAAATAAAGTTTTATACAGGAAAAGATTTCAATAGTATGGGTTGGTATTGATAACCATCTTGCAGCAGAGATACCCGACAAGTGATAACTCTAAGAGAGGAGGAGACGAATTGTTTTGAGTTGTTCAGGGAATAAAAATCAGAACGGTTGACATCAACCAAATCAAATTTAGAAATGGACTTCAGAAGGAGCTGTTGTAAAAACAGAGTCTATTAGGATACGAAACAGCTGCATTCTGAGGAAAGTGCAGTAAGACCCATTTGCTACCATTATTGAAAAATAGCTGGACAAAGAACTCCAGGATTATAACGTAGGCAACAATCATCTGGCCTGGGGATGAAATGAATGACTTAATAACATGTCATTTCCCTACTCTAATTTCTGTGATTTCATGATTGATTAACAATTTTCTGCTTGCTAGGGCTACACTCACTGTTAAAATCCACTGGCATAAAATTACTCTAAGTGTAAATCTAATGTAATTACAAGGGAAGCATGAAAGCTATGACAATGATGGATCAGAAACTGACTTTGAAATTTTAGATTGATCATTAGGGTTCAATTGTATAAAAGACTACTAGTAAGCTCTTCTTCCAATGTATTCAAACCCCTCATTAAAAGAAATCAGTGGACGTTTAACATCTTGTACCACAGGTTCTTTACCGCTGCTATCCCAAATCAGACATCTATACACACACATGTAATTTTGCTCACTTTAACTGTTCCATTGACTTTGGTTGGATTATTTTCATGTAACATTCCATCCCTTTTGTCAAAAAGATGAACTGACTTGCCCAAAGTCACATGTGAGTCATTAGCAGAACTGGAATAAAACCTGGGATTCCTAATCAAAATTTCTTCATCAATAAGGTGCTTGAGGAGTGCTGAGTACCTTAAACAAAATGAAACAACAACAAAGTACCATCTAATGCAAAAACCTAATGCAGCATACAAATCCATATATGCATATTCTGTTTTAAGTACATAGCCTCAGGCCTTACTGAGAGCACGCACTTCTCTGAATTTAAGTCAGCAATGCTCAAATACAGTGCTGTCAGTGCTGCGGATTACTTTCCCAAAGCTGTTTGTTCCCGCTCATTTGTAAGAGTTCTAGATGTCATTTTTGGGGCTGCTATTAGAAGCCTGGAAAATGATGGGAGTTAGTCAGTTTCAGGGCTGCTAGCAGAAGCCTTGAAATTGACTAGCTCCTGTCAATTTCAAGGCTTCTAATAGCAGCCCTTTGACAATTGCTTCCATTTCTCTTCTGATGCCAATTATTATTCAGTTCAAAGAAATAAAATGACATTACAAAGCAGACAGTGAGGCTGAAAGATAGTATGCCCTTAAGCAGTTTATACACTTGACCATCGCATGCAGATAACCAATGTGTGTTACAAGTTAAGCAATAGGCAAAACAAAAAAAGTTGGCTTGTATTCATATGCAGTTAAATGAATTACACTTTTTGTAACAGAGAGCCAGAGAGCTCCTTTTTACTTTAAGGCAGAAGCAGCAGCAGGGAGATCCCCAGGTAGGTGCAACACTTCCAATTATGAGCTGGCTGCAGGGGATCAGGCAGCCAGGAATCCATAGACAAGTGCCCAGTGCAGGGCTAGCTGCCAGCAATAGGCTGGTAAGGCAAAGCTCTGCTTCAGCAGCAGGGATGCGGCTAATGCAGCAAAAGTAGCAGAAGAAAGCTTCCCTGAAAGCAGGCTGGTCCAGAATGAAAACCCCTCTGGGTGGCTGAAGATTTACCTGACAGGAAGAGAGCAGGGCTTAGGAGGCACATAAAGCCTGTGCAGGTAGCAGGGAGAACTCCAGACCAGGATGGTTGCAGGAGAGCAACTGACTGATACCTGAGCTTCCCTGGCAGCCATAAGTAAAGAATTATGGCATGCAGGAAAGTATGACCCAGTATGAGGACAGTTTTAGTTGTAGCCAGTGGGCTTGTATTTTTGTTTAAGCTTTATACTAGCAGACTGAGTGTGGCTATAAGGGGCTATGCAAAAGGGCAGGGGGCACAAGCCACAAGAGAGGCAAAAACCAGGGCCAGGGGCTCAAAGTCCAAAAGGGGAGAGACAGGAACTGGAGCTCCTAAGTCAAGGCCCGGTGCAGTGGGTCTAGGTCAAAAGAGCCCAGCCAGAGAAAAGGGGCAGATGCTGGGATGGCCAAGACCCTGACAGGGGTCTGGAGACCTAAGGTGGCCTAACATGGGAGTGATTCATTGGTAAGATCCATGAAGCATGAGTGTGGCTGTAGGGGTGGAAGGAGATCATGAATAGCCCTTAAGGCAGCTGGTGCATTAAACCATGGATGGGCCTGGAAGGCCACACCTAGTACCTGATAGTCAGGATGAGAATTGTCTGGGTTCAAGAGAGGCCTACTGACTGATAATAGACAAGGGCTCACTCTGGGACCCTGGAGCAGCCTCCCTTTTCATAATTATTTTTTTCCAAAAAAGGCATGGCAGAAGAGAGGAAAGGGAGGGAACCCTGGGAGCCAGAACAGGACAGGAGCCATGGAGCCACCAGGGGACATCATGGCCATGCCTGGGACTCCAACCCTGTTACACATTTATCCAGTGTCTATATAAGTAGTGTACAATGAAGGTATATGATATGAGTTATCTTTTGATCACAGTGTGACTTATGCTAAGAGTAAAGTTACCTGTGCACCTAGGGATTATGCAGGATTGAAACCTAAATAATTAAATGAGGATAAAAGGAACTCTCAAAGTCTAGTATCTGGTTTATATTTCCTTTTTTTTTTCAACTTTGCATGCAGCAAGGCATCCTTGCAAAACTGACTCTGCTTTCTCAGCTACAGCTGAGCTCAGTTTGCTCTAGCACTGCTGTATGTTCACTACTGTAGTAAAAGGATATATCGGTAGGAGGAGCCATGGTCAGCATTGGCCCTGACAGTTGCCCTTATCCTACAGACCAGCATTTTGGATGGAGCTGGAAGAGCATGTATAACAAAGTTCAGTTTACCCCCTGTCTTCATGCTTCCATGTCTCTGTGTGCCTTCCCATCAAACAAATGGCCTCTCCTTGTTAGAAGATGAAATTGCTTATGGGCGCAGAACAATGCACATCTCTTCATGAGCTACCCCCCATTGACATCAGTGACAGTTGCTCCACAGAGCAAAAACACAGTGTGATGCTTTGTCAGATTTTGCAAGCACAGGCATTACCTTTAGGAACCTGGAACTAAATGAGTCTTTTCTTCAGCCCCTACTGCCTTGTGTAGCTTCAAATCTGAAATGACAGTGCTTCTTTTCTGATAACCTATTTTGAAAATAGTGTTGTAGTAGTAATAGTATAAACTAAAATCATCAGCACTTTCTGTAACACTAGAGCACTTTTTAATCAACACAAAAATTGCAGTGCTGAAGGTCTTTGGAAAGAAAATACATCCCCCACCAAACCCCCCCCCCCCAAAAAACCAACAACAATGTTTCAGTGTCATTGCTAACAGTGCTACTGTGTTTTATTTCCTTACAATGACAGGATAATTTTCACCCTTAAAAGAAAAGAGGAAAGTAGGGAAAACTAGGACTTTTTCCTGACTTTTAGCCAGAAAGGTCTGCCTTTGACTCAGCAAATGCAGTTTAAATAAGCAGGACCACATTCATAGCATCTGGCTAGGTCTACATTCAAAACTTGTTGGCAGAGCATTATCAGTTTGGATGGGGGAAGTGGCTGAAGTTTTTAATATCATTGCTATACAGACAGAAGGCCTTTCATAGATGTGATTGTATCTTCATGAGAATGTTCATTTTTTGTCAGCATAACTTATTTTGTTTGGGAACCAGGGGGCGAGTCTACACAAGATGCTAACTGCTCAGTAGACTCATTCTACTGCTCATTATCATATCACAGCAAGAGCAGTGCTAGCACACTAATGCACAGTAAAATTACTGGTTACTGCACATTCAGTTAGTATCTGCTATTACAAGTACTAAACTCAAGGACTTAATGGGTACATTTGCACAAGACCATGCCCATTGGAGTAATTCTACTGTGTATAACACAGCTGGCAAAAACCATGTTAATGCACTAATGCACAGTAGATTACTCCAATGAGCATTAAGCATCACAAAAAAAGCAGGGATGTTAGTAAGATAATTTTGTTTTAATGTGCAATAGTGGTAACTGAATGCAGAACAGTGGCAATGAATGTGTAGACACACCCAATGTGCCATACCTATCACTTGTTAATGCATGTGCCCAGTGTGTCTTAGACCAGCAAAAAAACCCTTTTTCCACTATGTTTTATTTGTTCTAAAAGGGTTGGCCAGTCTGGCTATACTGAAAAACTGCCTTGGGAAGTTCTTTTCTCTTGAGTAATATGTATGGGACAGTGCAGATGCAAGTACATGCATGAAGCTATAGTTGAATTTGGTTCTTATGTAGAAAACAAAGCAGAAAGTTCCCTCATGAGCTGGCTACTTTGGACAGTTAGGGAACTAGGTTGTGACACATTGTCATATCATTTCCATTTTAGTACAATATTCTGTGGCTGTGTGTGCATACATGTGTGTACATACATGTATATGCTATGTATGTGTAAAGAACACGAGTCATCAGTGTGTGAACATGAGTTGTCAGTGTGATGAAATCATTGACAAAGCTAACAGCACGTTATCGTGTATCAGCGGATGTATGACAAATAGAACCGAGGTGATACTTCCCCTCTATGCGGCATTGGTCAGATCACAGTTGGAATACTGTGTCCAGTTTTGGGCGCTGTACTTCAAGAAGGATGTTGATAGACTCAAGAGGGTCCAGAGGAGGGCCACTCGTATGGTTAGGGGCTTACAGGACAAGCCCTATGAGGAGAGCCTTCCACAAGAGAAGGCTGAGAGGTCATCTTGTGGCCTCCTACAAATTCATTAGGGGAACACAGCAAGGGATTGGAGATGCTCTGTCCACCAGGGTGCCTCTTGGGGTAACAAGGAACAATGGTCACAAACTGATAGACTGTAGATTTGGGCTAGATATCAGGAAAAACTTCTTTATGGTAAAGATGGACAAAATTTGGAATGGGGCTTGCAAGGGAGGTGGTACCTTGGGGTTCTTTAAGAGGAGGTTAGACATACACCTGGCTGAGGTCATCTGACCCCAGGACTCTTTCCTGCCTAGGCAGGGGGGTCAGACTCAATGATCTGTTGAGGTCCCTTCTGACCCTAGCATCTATGAATATATTAATCTATATATGCATTATGTATATATGCACTAGAGCTATTTTTAAACTAAGTAGTTCTAGGGTAACATTAATCCTGTTGGAGGTAGGCTGCAGGAGGTAGTTAAAAAAAAGTAAAACTAAAGGAAGAACTCTTAGTGCATCAGCCAAAAAGAAGAGAATGCTTTTCCAACCCAGAATTGCTCTGGCTTTGATGGTGAATATAAGAAGAGACCAAAAGGCACTAAAAATGATCCCTAAAAGCATCTGCTAGTGTATGGTTTGGCTCCTATTCCTTCTATGGGCACAAACACATAGCTCCATTGAACACCAATCTACATACTGGCTACCAGTTTACTTTTGGGTGAAAATAAAAGGTTTGGTCATCATCATCTAAAAAGACAGGGGTAATAGCAACCACCAATGAAACCTCTTCTTTATTGACTGTTTCACTGAAAAATGTTTCTGAATGCTAAGCACTCCATACGAGTAGAAAGGTGACTGCCCTCTTGCTGGAAAGTGCACTTGTCCAGAATTTTATCTTTTTGACAGTGTAGTAGAATCCAATTACAGTAATCTGATAATAGGGTTTTTTGGGTGGTTTTGCTTTTGTCCTCCTGTTTGCACTCAATTTGTATTCAATGGCCACGGGATGTACATTTTGTCTGCAGGGGTGAACTTGATCTGAAACAATTTTTTTTGAGCTGTACAAGTTGCCAGTTGTTTCTCTAAACTCTTGTTATACCTTGCAGTGAATATCACAAGTCATACAACAAGTTATGCAACATCCCTTTGTTATTCCCCATACTGAAGACATAGAATCATAGGAAAAGTTGTCATAGGGCTGATGATATGTTGTGAAGTCATCTAGTCCAGCTTTCTTCTCAGAGCAGGATCATCCCTGACTTAACCATCCCAGCTCAGAGTCTGTGCAAACTGCTCTTGAAAATTTCCAGGAATGGAGATTCACACCTTTCTGATGGTAGTCAAGCTACCAACTTTCTGTAGGTAGCTTACTATTTAAATAATATTATCTAAAACAAAACTGGGATTGACAGAGTATGCAGTATTAGATGAAGCAGGACTGTGGGAAATGGCACCGTTCCATTTCGACTTGCATTTCAACATTTCAATGGAACAGCATTTCATTTCAAATTTCATTTCAATTCAAAAATGCTGTTCCGTTTCATTTCGTCAAAACGGTTTCACTGTTTCAATGCTGTTTTGACATTTTGCCCATAGGCTATAATGGGGAAGCTCAAAACAGTCTATAACTTTGTCCTTTCCTGCCTGATTTGGATGAAACTTGCAAAATTGGTAGCCACTTCTGAAGCCTGCCAAGTTGCAAGGAGATAGGTTTATGGGGTTCAGGGAAACTGCACCCCAAAATCTTGAAAGCAAAAAACTCAAGTCATGTGTATGTATTAAGCCACAGCAGGGTCCAAACTGCAGGGATGGTAGCCCCTGCTGAGGCAACAAAGCCTGTCAAGTTTCAAGGAGATTACACCTCAAGCTGCTGACAAGCAAGACTCGTGACATGGTGACACTGTGTGTATTAAGGTGCAGCAGGGTGAAAGCTGCAGGCCTGCTAGCCCCTCATGAGGCCACGAAGTCTTCCAGCGGTCAAGCAGATAGGTACAGGGGCTTTTGGGTTATGGGACCCTGCACCTCTGGCTGCTGACAGGCAAAACTCATGACATCGGTGCTTGTGGAACTGTGTCTGTCTTGGGGCACAGGAGGGTGAAAACTGCAGGCCTGCTAGGCCCTGCTGCAGCCACAAAGATTGCCAGCTGTCAAGGAGATCAGTGCAGGGGTGTCCAGTTTTTGGGGCCCTGCACCTCTAGCTACTGACAGGCAAAACTCGTGACATGGGTGGGCGACACTGTGTGTTTGTGTAGGTGCGCCCTCACTCAACAGACACCAAGGCGGAAACCAGGGCAGTTTAAACAATGCTGCATTTTATGCTGTTTTTCCATCCCTCCCCCAGAGCACTGGGATTGGAAGGGACCTCAGGGAAGGATGACAGTCACTGGCCAGCTACACAGTCAATAATGAGAGCACGCCTTCCCCTACTTCCCCCTCCCTCTCCTTACTTTAGTTTCTGTTTTCCTGCAGGCAAGCCCAGCTTAAGCTTCAAAACTCAAAACGTTTCAAATATTTCAAAACATTTCAACTTGCCTCATTTTGTTTTGAGGCCATTTCTAAGCTCTCTGTTTCATTTCGATTTTGCTATTTTGAGCTGAAAATGAGTGTGCTGCATCCCATGGGGCATTTGTGGCACCCCACTCAGCCCCTCTCCCAGGGTGGTGCTTTAACCTTGTACTGAACTCATGTAGTCTGCCTGAGTACTGGGCCAGCCCTGCCCCCAGCCTGTTCCCTTGGGGCAAGAGTCAGCAAAGCCCCTGGTTCAAACCCTTGCCCCCATTGTTCGCTCAGGCCAGCTATGAGCCACTGTCTGGGATTATATCTCAGTCTTCATATTCCATCTAATATATCTGGGCATTTGTAAGATTGCAGCTTTCAACTAAGTACAGTAAAAGCACTGTTATCTGGCAGCCCCCGGGAATGGGGGATACTGGTTAATCATATGTGCATGTCTGGTGCATTCCCCAGCCTCATTGTGCTGGGGGGCCCTGTGCAGGCTGCTTTGCCCCACGCAGGCTGCTTTGCCCTGGGCCTTGGGCCAAAGAAGTGACAAAGAAAAACTCGGCTTACAGCAGCGAAACTGGAAGTGGTACCTCCAGTTTTGCTTTTGCCATGTCCCTCATATGCTGGTTAATAGAGTTCTTCAGCTAATGAAGTGCCAGTTAACACAGTGTTTTGCTATATTGTGCTGTTTGCTGGACCCTGCATTCATACAGGGGGCTGTCCAAGATATTCATCTCTTACAGTGTTGTTTTGAAGCATCTGTGCTGTTAGTGTGATTGATCCCGCTTGGTCAGTTTAGCTTGACCCACATTTCTCTGTGAAGTTCATTCATACCCAATGGGGGACTTGTTTGGTGTTGGTATAAAATGCTGTAGGAATAAATTTCAGACCAGTCTACTATGAATGATCATTTCTTTTCCATTCACTCCACCCGTTATCTAAATTTAGTGCAGCACACAAGGCATAATACTTGACCTGCTATGCTCTCCACAGGCCCAGAAACCTGGCAGCAGGGGAGTGGATAGGGTCTGTCTTCTTATATCACTTAGTCTAATGGACTAGAGTCCAGGGAATATATCTGTGTGGGTGCAAGTTGTGCAGCCTGTTATGAGCCTTTGCACACTGCTAAGTACAGTGTTGAGCTTTTTAGTATGACAGATTCTGAACCATACAAGAGCACAGTAAACTGCTGCTGCATGTACTATTGCAAGTGTGGTGGTTCTGTACACTTTGAAGTTGGCACCCCATGTCATGTTGGCTAAACACCTTAAGGCAGCTACCTGTGTCGAGACTTTACTGCTGACCTTCTGAATGTGATTTTTATAGGTGAGGGAATGGTCTAATGTGACTCCTTGGTAAGTTAGGGTATGCTTATAGGGAAAGTTGTTGTTGCCTACTCTGATATTCAGCTTGCTCTTGGCTCAACAATTGTCCATGTGGAGGACTGATGATACTAATTTATTGATGCTCCCCACTAACCTCATGTCTCTCAAATAATCCTTCACCCCCTCCAGCCCCCATGTGTCTGGCCTGGAAGGAATCAGAGGGTGAAAACTGCAGGGCCAGGACCCCCTACTGTTATTGGGGCTTATCAGTCTGTGTTACATTGAGCGGGGCCATAAATCTGGGAAATTTTCAACAGACTGCCCCATCCCTCAAGGTCATGTTGCTTTCCTGAGGCCAGTGTTTACATGGCTCCAACTGACACACACCCTAACCCAAACAGACCCCATTATACACTGAAGGTGTTTTTTGAGCCCCAGAACTAAGGTGTAACCAACAGGCAAATCTGCATGTCTTCGCTGGCAATCCTCCAGGTGCTGTTTGGCACTATGAATAAGCACTGCTGCAGGTAAGATGCAGAAGTAAACAGGAAAAGGAATCCTAACAAAATCCTCCCCCTACTCCGTCCCTCCCTTCCTCTTGTCCTAGAGAACTGAAGAAGGTTCATGCCTCTGGGTCCTGATGCTTGGGTTTCCCAGCCATCCTGGGTCCCACAAAAGGGAGAAGGAACTCAGGAGTCCTGGTTTTCCCATCTGATAAGCTGAACATGGGCCTACTGTGCCATGGTTCATGCCAGGTCATGAGAAGCTGCACAACTTATGGCCCCAGGGAAAGGGTCTTTAGGTCCCCCACTCAGTGTCCATCTTGTCTTCAGATTCCACCTTTGTGCATGGGAGGCTTGGCCATAGAGCCCAAGATGCTGGATCCAGGATGGTTGGCCAGACAACTGCAGAACACTGAAGACATGTGCATACATGGCACCAGCAATATGAAGACCAAAGGGGACCACTGATCTGGGGGGTTGAATGGATAGATTGGCAACTGCTTCCAGCCATGGTGTCACAACACTTGAATGAGCTGTCCAGGACCACAGGTCCAAGAACAAGGTCTACAGATTGCCAGCTGCTCTCTTGAGGGAGATCGTATGCACTGGGAGAAGTTGTATGGCCAGCTGCTCTCTGAGGGAGAAGAGAGAGTTGCAGCTCCTGGATAAAGGAATTTATGCACATGGTCAAAGACCACTCGAGATCCACCTACAACACTCCTGAATGCATCAGCACCATCTCCCATGGGGAGACTATTATCCTCCCAGGCTGGACTGGTGGGGCAGGCTGCTGTATGCCCCATCCACCATGGAGAGCTCTGTTCCAGGGACTGCTCCCTAAGGCAAAGTGCCCGAAAGTCCCAAGGGGAGGGGCCTGGATGGCAGCCATGGGGGAATGCTCCACACCATGCATTGATTGGGGGATTCTGGGTGACAGGGGGGCTGGAACAAGAGATACAATGTGCAGGAGCCACTGACCCATGGTCTGAGGAGGCAGGAAGGCATCCAGTAGGGCCTGCTCCAGGAAACAGCAATGCAGGAAGTGAGGTGGATCAAGCTGCCTGAGACCCAGTGCCAGGACCAACATTTACTCAGCCCATCTTCCTGGGCCAACTTACCATCCATGGCTTCTGGCAGTTGCCTGCATAGGCATAGGGCCCCAAACAGAACAGAGGGAGTTGTGGGGACGGACCACCAGCCCACTGGGCCAGGCTGCGGCAGCCCTGGGTCCTGCTGTGGGGAATGGAAGTCTGATGCAGGCAGGGTCTTTCCCCGCTCTCTAGATGTTAACTAAAAAGAAGGTTCCAAATTTTGGAGTGGGCAACGTTGCACAGTTTTTCTTTAATAAACACACTAACAGTTTGGCAGATTCAACATTTGCTTAAAATAAGACAAGTCTCTTCCTCACGTGGCATTCCCCTGCACTCCAATGTGTATCTCTGATGGAAGTTGGAGAGGGAGAGGGAAGGGGCGATGATGCCCAGGCTGCCTGGGTTATGGGCAGCACTTCCTGTGAGGCAGGGCCAGAGGAGCCCATGTCAGGAGACCTGTACCCTTCTGCCAGGGAATGGACACCCAAAGCCTTCTGACCCTACTGATCCAGGGAGGGCTCCCAGTCCATGTTGGTGAGGAGGCAGTTTGCTAGGTCTTCACAGATCTGGACACCCTGCCACAGTGTGGGGCCAGGGCCACACACATCAACAGGGGATTTGCCCTCTACCTCACGCCTGAGATGTGCTCACGGTGCTAAGCCTCATCCACAGCTGAAGTGCTCCTTCAGGTGGTCCAACTGTCCCTCATACAGCCTCAAGAGGGCAGGGCCCTTGTTGAGGATTACAGGGGCAATGATGTCACCAGTGATGAAATTGAGCTGGGACCCTGGGAGCATAGCACCTGCTCTCCAGCACCCTGAGGAACAGGGAGTGGCTCAAGAGGCGGGCACTGTCTTCATCAGCCATGTGAAAGTCCTGGCCCAGTCATGTCCCAGACACATGGGTTCTCTGTGTGTGTCAGCATGTGTGTGTGTGTCCAGGATGTCTAGATTCAGGGGTGAGGGGCATCCAGGTGGGTGGCCGTGATGTCCCCACCAGTCAATCGGGGACAGCTTGACTGTTTGGCTCTGATAAGAAATCTCTAACAGTCCAGGACACTGGGAGGCATGTGAGAGCCTCCTTCCCCCTCGTCTCCCCATTCCCCCTGCTGCACTTGGACCATGCAGACAGACTTCAAGCTATCGACAAGGGCTAACATTTGTTCTGCTTCCTCCTGACCCAAAGCAGAGCACTTAATAGAGTAAAGCTCAAAAGGTAGAGTGCTTTTGCTGTGGGCTTCTTGAACACCTGTATTTAGCCTCTATTTACAGAGCCCAACAATAGCAACTAGAGTTACTTAATTACTTCTGCTTAACAAAAAGCCAAGACTATCCATTTCCATTTGACTGGTATGTCTTTTGCAACAGGGGATTAATGAATAACAAATTTCTTCAAGGTCATATTGGGAAATCAGACTCACTAAGGGGACCTCATGCCTGAGCAATAACAAAGTAAACATTACAGCCCAGGGTTTGCACTTATTTTTCTTCAAACTCTCTGATTAATAATAATAATAATAAGAATGATAGAAATCACTGTGACGCACAATGAATTAGGAAACTAACATCTGCTCTTCTGTACTGAAGCATTAGTGACTAACTTATCCATCCTCTAAATACATTAAAGGTACAAAAATGACTGGAAGAATGATAAACTATTCAACATCAAGATCAGGCTTGGGCGTTCTAACAAAAGCCTGCTGTAATAGTAAAAGATTTTATCACAATATATTATTTCCTTTCTATTTTTCTGGTGTTCAGTCTCAGGAATTGGAATTATTCTATCCTTTGAGCTGCTTATTGTAATTCCCACTGGCTTCAGGGATGGTTCTTGGTTAAAAATACACCAAAACTGGCCAGTTGGACAATAAATGGTAACAGGTCAGGTACCAGTGGCTTCTGTTACATTTGCTCTTCAGCCCATGAAAACATTACAATGTTACAAGGATCAAATTGCAGGACTGTGAAGATCTATGAATTTTTCACTGCAGAAATAGTATATATGTGATTAGAGCATAATGTGTTTTTAACAATACATTTAGGGTTCTCATTAAATTTCTTAGTGCAGCGAAGGATGATACTTTTACACAGCTGTCGTCTGTATTGAGAATTACTGAATGTTGCTTTGTTTCATACTGCCTCAGTAAAAGCATACAGAAGCTTAGTATTATATGGGGCAGTTATGCTGAATCTTAGCTCAATGGAAGAGCCCCGCCACAGCTTAGTTGTGGTTTTAAGGACTAATTTCTCCCCTACCCCTGTCTCAGAGCCACAGCACTTACTTGATCTCTGTTATCTGTGAATGAAAACAAAGTATTTTTTTTCTTACTGAAGGCATATCTGGTTTTATTTTTTGTTTTTGTTTCAGCTTCTTCTGTGTGCTCTTGGGCTTCCAGTTACCAGCACATGATACTCAGATGTTGAGACAGGAATGTCTGAAGAAGGAAATTTTCACCTTGACCATTATGCATGGTAATAAAAAGCACCTTTTTTACAGCTGTGCTTTGAGTCTATTTGTTTTAATCTACTATCAAGATTTTTTTTTCTAAAACCAACCCCATTATATTGTTCATATTTGTGTGAATCAGTACAAATAACAACACAAAATGAATGATGTCATATTAAATCCAAACAGAGCCTGCTGTATATGTTATTGAAAATAAGAGACAGGAACCCAAGGGCCTGATCCAAAACCTGAACTGAAGGATAGACAAAGCCCATTACTTGAATGTCTTTGGATCAGACCACAAAAATAGTGGGACCAAGTTCATTCCTAGTAGAGGTGGACTGAGGTCTGCAGTGTTAGAGCAAACAGAAGGTTGGGCAGGGTAGCAGGTAGAGGCTAATTTCTTTAAAAAGACATGAACTTCCATAGGCAACATCCTTCTTTGTCAGATGCTTAGCTGCTGCCTATGAAAGTTTAGCCTCCTTGAGTTAATCTCAAAGGTACCACGCTTCCCTACCCTTGCCTGAGTTTAGATTAACACTGCTAACTACCTCTCTCAACTCTGTGTTTCATCAAAAATGGAAACTTTATTGGGCATTCTGAGAATAGCACAGGAAAAGAATTCTTAGTTAAGACAACATCCTTCATGAAAAGGGGTCTGACCCCAACCCAGAACATCCAAACTTAAGTACATCTAGGCTGCATCTACACTAGAGGTTGACTGTGCAGTTGTTACTGCGCAGTCATTTAGTACTTGTGTATGCAAGTACTAAATGACAGCTTAGTAACCAGCATAACTGCGCAGTAGCATCCCTGAATGGCTTTTTGGTGACACTGACTGCACATTAGCTTGTTACTACTGCACAGTAGCATTGTGTCATGCTTCGTGTCACACAATGGTACAGTGCAGTAGTAACAAGCTACTGCGCAGTCAACATCTAGTGTCGATGCAGCTCTATTTTTCTCACTTGTCATAATACAGCCAGGAGGACAAGGATTTCTTTTCTTAGAAGGCTAGAATCCAAAGCATATAGGACTTTAAAAAACATTCTCAACACCATGATTTAAGGAGAGGCCTTTAATATTAGGGTACATTTGAAAATCATAGCATGTTGTTCAGTTGGGTTTTTATTTTTTCAGCAAAACTGGTCACCTGCCATGTGTTAGCTAAACTGAGATTGCACTCTAGATATGGAAGTACAAGGTTCTATTTATAAAAATGCATAACTGCCAGAGAATGGAAACTAAATCCTGCATTTCAGAATTATCACTGTGACCAACTGCCCATGAAATGCTTTTCATGTTAATGTATAGTATGTCTGTATATAATTTCTAGATTCATATTTATATCTACAGCCATATGCTGCTAGATTTCCATCTTCTGTTCAGACAAATTGCTCGAGCTGCAGTTGCCAAAGCAAACAGTTTTTTTTTTTCTTGAAAGCACCAAACATATAACACATGACACACTTTATTCTTTCACACTTGATGACTTTTAAAATAACAACATATGCATGTACATGAGCCAAAGTGCAGAAAAATCAACAACAAAAAGAAAGGTAGGAAAGTGAGGTATTTATTACATGCTTTTAATTAAAACAGCTGTTCTATGGACCTCTTCTTAAACGAGAAATTCTGTAACTTCTCGTAAGGTCACCACATTTTTTTGCATTGAAAACTCCCTCCATTTCTTCCTTCCCCAAGTGTTCCACTATTTATGCTTCTAGAAAGGGTTATGTGAGTCATTGGAGGTCTACAACCACAGTTTGAAAATAACACATAGTGTGAGTCTTTACTCCTCTTGGTGAGGCCAAATCATCTAAATGGAAGTACCTATATGAATAGGATGTTCACAGTCAAGTTAGAAGTTGGAAGATAGATCTTTATAGTAGCCTTTTGAGAGGTAACTGTATTCTAAGAATACAGGTGTAGTCTTAATCAAACAAACATCTAGCATGCATAAACATTAGTTAAAAGGGAGAAATACAAGAGAATTCATTGATGAGTTCTTCATTTGATCACTTCTGAGATCTAGAAAGGTGTGCTATTTCTTGCCAAACTCTTGTGCTCATCTGCTGATTTGACAGCATTTATTTTTCAGTGGAACAAATCTATACATATTTGTCAGCCAAGTCTTATGAGTAGGAGTTTTGCCTGATTTTCAGAACATAGTAATATCTCTTTTGGCTGACAATAAAGCTATGTGAATATTTTTTTTGCAAATATTTGTCTGGCAGAGGTTCATTTATATTCCGTTGTACAAAAATATTTGAGGGTAAATTAACTGCATTGTCAATAATACTATATTCAGGGTATTTCTTACAGACCTCCAAAAGTTTCCATGAAAAGGCACAACCACATCCTATTTATCAGTGTGCCATCTGCATATGACAGCTAGTTCACACTCTCATGCTCAATGTTTGTTACAATGTAGCTCACGCATACATTGTAACAAAATTTGTCATTCATTGTCCTTGTAGTTAGTCAAATTCATTCCCACCTGCCTCATCTATTCTTTTAGTAAGGGAATCTATTATTAATTTTTGAACAGACCTCAAGGAATATGCTACTCTGTTTTACCTAAGGATTGTCAAAAGAAATTGGCTAGTATGTATCCTGAGCATTCCTCTGACTGGAAAGAGTCTCCTGTCTTCCCCACTGCTGCTCTCGGAGTGACCTGGGTTGAGACCTGAAGAACACAGGGTCCAAGAAGGGAAAAAATCTCTCCCACGTTGGGTTCAATAGGATTGGGGTTCACCTGGCTTCTCTTTCTTTATCACATCCATCAGATCCATTTGTCTGCTGAGCTCCAATCTTACCCCATCACTAAGGGTAAGCTAACTGGCTGGTCATGGTCACTCTCATATGGCCCTTCTGTCCCCCAAATGTCAGAGTTAGGTGAATTACAAGGTAGGGACAAGTGTCCCCATGGATGCGTGTAATATATGTGCATTCTCCTACTGGGATACCAGCAGTATTCACCAAGTGCTCATGCACAAAAGTCTGGCCTGAGCCCAAGTTGATGAGTCCCACAATGTGGGAATCTCCTGCTTCACCTCTGAGATATAAGTGCAGGTGTATCTGAAATCCATATCTGGGCAGTCCTGGTAGTGGTGGTCCTTCTCTCTGCATCGGAAGCAGGTGATTTGATCCTCCTGCCCTCCTCGGGGCTGCAGAGAAGTCCCAGGTGGCTGTCTTCTCTGGCAAAGCCATTCAGGGACTGGTTGGGGCCTTGTCAGAGATACAGGTGATGTCCCCACCAGGGGCCCATTTAGAGACATGGTCTGTTTTCCCTGTAATCCTAGACTCCTCAGGCTTGAGGGCTGCAAGCCTCCTTGGGGATCTCAACAGTCTAACTCTACCCCCAGAAGATCTTCTACTCTCTGGGTAGCCTCTTCCAAAACAGTCACCTGGTAACAGTACACCCACATCCTGATTTTGGATGGGAGGATGTTGCAAAACTATTATAATGTTACCAGTTCAACCACCCCTGCAGCTGATCAGGAGTCAGGGTTATCCAGCTAGTGTACGTATCTTTTAACTTTTGGGCTATGACTCGGAGCCCAGTATTCAGGTCACAAATCTCTGACTCAAATTTGTGAGAAAAGCCTCTGGGTCATTGGCCAGTCCCATCCTGGGGAGCCCTCCACCCTTGAGCCTTAGAGCTCCTGGTGATTTACCTACTAGGGTAGGGTTCTTTCTCCACTCCCCCTGCCACTACATGAACTCTTGCTGTTGCAGCTGCTCTTTCCTTTGGAAATGCTGTATTTGTTGCTTATGCTTCCTTTGGACCTGCTGCTGCTGTAATTGGAGTTGCTGAAATTTCTGGTGTTGTTGCTGTTGCATCCCCTTCAGCCATTTTGGCAGAACTTCCATCTCCACTGCTGGAGTTCACTTTAAGTTTCCCATGTTCCCCACCACATGTAGTGGGCTGGCCATTTGCACAGCACAATGTTTATTTCCCTGGGACTAATTTGCCCTCAGGACACAAAATAACTCATAAATCATCCAATAAACAAAGACACCAACAGTAAAAGGTTAACACACACCCTGTGGTCCTTTCCTGGACCCAGAGAAAGTGCTCTGACTTGGTCTTGCAGCCCCCACCTCACAGCCTTCTCTCTCTCCCCCAGTGTTCTTCCCAGGATGCTTTTAATTTCCTCTGGGCCAGCCAATTATTATAATCAGCTGTTCCTATCCTCCTAGGCAGGCCTGCAATCACTTTCTTACTGCCTGCAGCTGGGCTGCAGCCCCTGAGACATGCAGCCTGCTACAAGCACTTTAACAGAAGTAACTAAAGGAGAAATAACTGGAACACTCACTTTTATACACTAAAACTGAATTAACTGATGTTTCAATTGTATTCTACAAGGAGTTGCATCCATGTAAGAATGTGCCATCATTCAAAATTAATTTGGTGTGTCTCATGGTTTGTTGTGGCAGCTGAATCCCAAAATTGCTAAATAATTAGGAGACTAATTGTAGAAAATGCCTCAACTGTTTAATTAAAATGCAGTTCTAATCAGAATCAAGATTATATAGAAAAATTATCCATTCTTGACATATCCATATCTTTATCTGTTCTCCCTCATCTGGATGCTGAGTCATATGTTTACCATTATTGAGTTATCTCTGACTGGGGAGTGAGTCAGAATTGACAGACTGATGTATGTATGCATTTTTTTTGTGTGTTTAACTATTTTTAATTAATTATTTAAAAATATGTTAATCATCAACTCCTCTTTCAAATTTTAAGTAGTTTCTTTTTGGGCAGACTCCCATTGATTTAATCTACTGACAACTGAATAAAATCTGACAAGGGATTCATGATGTACTGTAATATGGTTGTTTATTAAATACAGAATGACAAGTGTGTAGGAGGTTCTCAGTGCTTACAAACAAAAATAAGTATATGCTCCTTTTGGCACCAGGGAGCCATTCCTTCCATGAGACAGGTTGATTCTACTGTGGTTTGTACACATCTTCGTCAGAAAAATCACCTGAATTCCAAAGGCAGAGGCTGAACTTTTGAAGACAGTTCAGGAGGGTTAGACTCAGCTTCTGTAAAAATCATTGGAAGTTGTATGGTTATAATCACTACATTGCTCTGAGAATATCAACCCAAATCTTTACTACTGGGAATGAGGTGAGGCAAAAAGAACCTTTAGCAGTTATGATAATTGGTGGGGAGAAAATAACGCATGTTTTTCACTTAACTGAACAAATCTGATATGATATTACTGTAATTGCACAAAAGTAATATTATGACACTCTCTTACTGTTCCTTTTGCTAGGTACAGACATACAGACATTCAAGAAACCTGAGGCAGTTTCAAACTAACTTATGTGGGTTTCTCTAAGTGGACTAGGTTAGTTCAGTAACGAACAGAACACAAGTTTGCCCTTTGGTGGGGGCAGGGCTCGCAGGTTGGCTGCACTGGCTAAGGCCAGCAGGTTTGGGGATACTGCTGAGTGCAGCTCAGCAGTCAGGCCACCCATCAATGGTTGCCAGGCACATGCCCCACCCCTCCCCCTGTCAGCCCTCTGCCAGGCACAGGCATGTCAGCTGCAGACAAGCCACAGAGTCAGCAGCTCACTCATGCTCCCTGCATCTTCACCTGTGTAGGGAATGGGGGTCCCTGGGTGGGCTCCTGGCCAGTCATCCATGGACTCCCATGTCCACTGCAACCCAGGTAGTATGAGCGGGCAGCAGGGGATGGGCAAGCACCTCACCCACTTTCCCCCTGGTTGCCCTGTCATCATCAGGCACTGTGCTGGGTCCATTCTGTGAGAGCCCAGGGCAGAGCCAGCTGGTCACCCAGCTGGAGCAGCCAAGCACAGGGGGTTAGCAGGGCCTGCAAAGGAGCCTGAGATGTCAGATCACAGTCTAACTTGACTCCATGGAGGATCTTGTACATAAGTTCAATGCACTGGATCCAGAACTATCTTAGAACGTGTTCTGCTATTTTAGTCCATACTATGTGCTCTGAACATATGTACAGTTACAGGTTTGGTCTGACTTCCAATCACTTAGTGCAGATTATATGTAACATCTGTACGTAGCCTTTTTATCTAGGATCAGCTTAATCATTATAGTGTATAACAGCAATTTAAGGCTAGAAGTAGTTTTGCAACAGATTTAATTTTTCCACTCTATTTTTGTTGGATTTATTACCATGCTTTTGTATAACACTTATAAGATATAGTGCAATCCTGCTAAAAACAGATCCAACATTTTATTCTGTTAAAATTGCACAGGGATGTCAAAGACTGTGTTCTTCTTTTCAAAGGTAAACAAGGATGAGCACATTCTTGCTCCATATTTAATTAGAACAGAGATGATATAGAAAAATTAAGACGGATCTATGTTTAAGACAAATCATTTGGTACCTGTACTCTTATAAGGGTCATGTATACTGAGTCATCTATTTACTGTCACTAAAGCAAGATGGAAGCAAGATCTGGTGGAGAAAGGGCCTAAGAGTAAAGTATATGCATGTAGCTTAGAACAGTCTGTGACCCCAGAAGATATGCAGATGGCCTAGAGAATACATGGAATAAAAGAAGCCTGGGAAGAGACTATACTCAGCAACTTGGAAAGAGCTGAGGAGTATAACTGGTGCACAGCTGCATCAGCAGCATCGTGCTGGACTGAGGAATGGTTCTTTCTAGAGACTAATGCAAGGAAAAAATAGAGTAGAGTGTGGGCTTTAGTGGACATTTTCTCCAAAGCTGAAGAAAAAGAACTGAAGGAAATGGTCCAGAGAAGTGGACCATTTCCTTCCATGAAAGGCCATTTTGAGTTTCAGGGTGTAATGTAGGGTCCTTGAGCCCACAACTCATGGTAGGAGGAAGGTCCAAACCTTCTTACGGTGCCATATACTGAAAGTAACCCTCCTCCTCCCCTACTGGGAGCTGGGAAAAGGAAACTGCCTTGGAGGAGGAAGGGGTGATGTCACATCTTAGTAAAGATGTAGCATGAGAAGTACCATATTATGTCAGACAAATGGTCCATCTAGTCCAGTATCCTGCCTCCAATAGTGTTCTAAGGTCACATCCACAGGAACTCAGTGGCAAAGTTTGTTACTCTGGGGACAGCTAGTAGCAGGACACTTTGCGCCACTGCTAGATGTCTCAGAGGAATGTTTGTGTCATGAGCCCTCTGGTGCATGGCAGGTTACCCCAGGTTGGGTAAGAGAGGCTGGGGCCAGATCTAGGCTGGCCCCAGCAGCCTTACCCGGGGTTCTGGGGCCTCCTGTAGCTGCAACAGTGGCAATCCTGCTTTTCAGACCCTGGCCGGCAGGTGAAGCATGGCTCCATCTGGCTAGACTCTGGTTTTGGTCGGCACATGCTGCCCACACGTGCACCACTCCACATTTTTTTAGTGTTTTTTTATTATCTCTGGATATCCAGGGGTCAAATAAACCCCCCACGCTGACCCCTTGTAGCATGGAGAACAGCTGAATGCATAGTTTGCGGGGCACCATGTACCACATGACCATGATTGTCTGGAAACAGCCTAAATGTTTGCTTTAGAAGGAGACCACAGAACTGGGTATATCTAGAGTGATCTAGGCCCTGTTCATTACCTTCCCTGGCATACATCACTGTAGGTTTTGAGATGGCAAAGGATACATTTCTTACTATTCTGTTTAATAGCTATTAATAGGTCTATCATCCATGAATTAGTCTAGTTCCCCATTTTGAACCTGGCTGTGCTATCTGTGTCTTCAACCTCCCGGAGCAATGAGTTCCACAAGTTAACTATGTGCTGCATAAAAAAAAAAAAAAAGGACTTTATCATCTTAGTTTTAAACCTGTTTCCTGATAAACTCAGTGGGTGGCCCCTCATTCTAGTATTCTGGGACTTGGTGAACAACTGTTCCCTATTCACTTTGTCCATACACTATACAAGACTTTATGTTGAAATCCTTCATGATTGTATAGACTTCTATTATAATAAATTATATTTATATATAAAATGGCCAATATTCAAGACTTAGGCACACTATGGATTTGTATAGTCTCATGATAACATTTTATTTTCAGTTCCATTCCTAACGATGCCCAGATTTTACTGGCTTTTCTTTGGGCACCTCTCCACACTGAAACAGTTTTTAGAGAATGGTTTACAGTGACTCCAAGATCCCTTTCCCAAGTGATAACACATAGTTTAGAACCCAACATGGTGCAGGTATAATCAAGGTTATTTTTCCCAATGTGCTTACCTTTTACTTGTTTATATTAAAAATTCATCTGTCATTTTCTTGCCCACTTAGCTTGGTGAGATCTTCCTCCAGCTTCTCTCCATCAGCTTGGGATGTCACTGCCCGCAGTTGTTTAGAATGGGGACATGTTCCAAAGGAAGGGCCATGAGGTAGTAAAGAGTCTAGGTGACAGGATTGTTAGCTCTTCATTTTCATAACAGCTATAGTTGGGATTTCTTTGCCTGCTCGAAAGAGGGAGCAGTTTGGACTTGGCCAGTGGATCAGATCACTACTGCACCAATACCAAACCAGGAAAGTCCTAATTTTTATAACAAGAAACATTTAAGCAGAGAAAACAAAACTTGATATTCCTATCCTATGCCAAACGTCAAAAACGGCCCTGTAGTTTTCAGGTACAACAGTCAAGAGTCTATGTGGATACTGCTTTGCCGGTTATAGATGAAATATAGGAGCCATTAGCTAGGATTCATTAGCTTTATTGTTTTCCATGACATTAAAGCATCAAGCTCCTTCCCTTAATTAGCATCATAATTACTTAGCCTTCTACTAGAGACTGGAATAATATCTTTACTCTGTGAAGATCCTTTAGTCCCTAGGACACATTTGGATTTGGTCTACAACACTAATGACCAATGACTGCTAGGGGATCTATGTAAAATGAGTTAATAATCTCTTGCCTATTTTATGATATCTGATTGCATCACCACCGTATTAAAAATAACCAGAAAGTGTTTCTAACTGCCATTCCTTCCACTGTCAATAACATTTAAATACAAGACACAATCTGAAAGCCTGCAAAGAAGGCAGAATTCGCTATTGTTATTTTGCATGAAATAATCACTATGCAATCCCAGAACTTTTAATGCCAAGAGAAAACAAATGCTTGCTCTTTAGGAAGCAATTTATGACTGCAGAAAGGAGAATACCTGCTCTTCTTTCTGCCCTGTGTGTATCACTTTTCCTCTGCCACTCACTAAACTAATCATAGTATGATTTTACTGCTGCAGGTAACTTTGAAATACCTGCAGGACATTTCATAGATTTCATAGACATTAGGGCTGGAAGGGACCTCGGAAGATTATCGAGTCCAGCCCCATTCACAATTGGAAGTCTTTATTGCATCATTTCACTGTTTGCTCGTAATTGCTAAAGAATGCTCCAATCTTTTCTGTTATGCCTAAATCTTACCAACTTATTTACAATATCATTTTAACGTTCCTGTTTGCAGGGCTAGGACTGTATCTTTTTTCTTTTTACTTTCCCTCTGTTCACTATTGTTTTTCATATGTGCCTTTGGCTATCAAAAGTGCACAAAAGCAATGTAATACTGTATGTGTCTTATGACTGCAGTTTTCATTGGATGTCCCTGCTGTTTTAAAAAGGTGTTTTGGAACCAGCTGTTAGTCAATCTGAGGTGACTATGAGGGGCACAGAAAAACAAAATCTAATTATATGATGGTTAGCTTCTGCATAATATATTAAAATAGATAATTTACAGCATTGCAGTTGTTCTGCAGTTGGAAAATTTAGTTTCTAGTTTTATTCAAAACACCACACAAATTCAGTAATACTGCTCTCAGAAGAGGGTGTCTGTGTTCCCTTAGCTGACATGGATGGTTTCATGTTGGATTCACTGAGACATGAGACAAGGACCAGCTCCATTCTGTTTTTAGCTTGGTAGCTCATTGTTTCATGTAAACAGAGTACTTCTCCCTGAGGGCTGTGTAATCGGTGTGCAGGATGGATCAGAAATATGGGGCCAGAAGTGCTGTAGCTTAAATTGCAGTTGGAATTTTGAGTGAACTAGAACAGTCTTTAATCTTCACCTTAAAGGAAATGATGATGTTTGCACTCTTAAGCTAGAGAAACTGAATATAAACTGTTAATAAACAGATAACAGTTATCCGTATCGATTCCCCAAGGCAAATTTTGAGTACTGTTTCAGGTCTTTTTTAACAGTGCCTAAAATTGATTCTACACTGGATACCACTTGCTTTGTTCTACCTCTTATTGGATCAATAAGCAGGACTGTTCCTAGCTGGGTACCCAAGTGATCACTTCATTTTCCAAAGCTGCTGCTAGTTTATGGGTTTTTTTTAAATCAACAACAGTGAAAATGCTTGCTGATGACATATGCAGATGAGACAAAAGTTGTATGGGGTGGTAGATAATGAAGAAGACAAAACTAATTTGCATCATAGAATCATAGAAAATTAGGGTTGGAAGGGACCTCAGGAGGCCATGTAGTCCAACCTATTGCTCAAAGCATAACATCCCAAACTATATCATCTCAGCCAAGCCTTTGTTTACCTGGGTCTTTAAAACCTCTAAGGATGGAGATTCTACGTCTCTGGGTAGCCTATTTCAGTGTTTTACTACCCTCCTAATGAAAACATTTTTTTCCCTAATATCTAACCTAAACTTTCCCTGCTGCAACTTGAACCCATTGTTCTGTCAGCTGCCACCACTGAAAACAGTCCAGCTCCATCCCCTTTCAAACCCTCCTTCAGGGAGTTGAAGGCTGCTATTTAATCCCCCTTCAGTCTTCTCTTCTCCAGACTAAATAAGCCCAGTTCCCTCAGCCTCTCTTCAAATGCCACGTGCCCCAAGCTCCTCACCATTTTCATCTAGTTAATAGGGCTGTGTGAAATTTCATCAGCTGTTTCGTTTCGACACTGTTTTAACTCATTTCGCACTCAAAACAAAACAAAGGGCTTCAAAACAGCCTTGAAATGAAATGAGGGCAGTCAAAATGTTTTGAAAGTTTTGAAACATTCTGAGTTTCGAAGCTGAAGCTGGGCTTTCCTGGAAACAGAAAGTAAGGAGAAGGAGGAAGAAGAGGGGAGAAGAAGGGGTGGAAAGACTGCTTTCATACTGACTGTGTAGCTGGCCAGTGACCATCATCCTTCCCTGAGGTCTCTTCCAAACCCAGTGCTCTGGGAGAGGGATGGAAAAACAGCATAAAAGGCAGCATCGTTTGAACTGGCCTACTTGCTGCCTTGGGGTCTGACAGTTACTGAGCTGTGTTTCTAGCAGCTAAGGAGCATTAGACAATGAAGGCTACTACTAGCATTGATCTGAATGATTTCCTATTTGCTAGCCTAGCAAGTGGGATTTCACAATACCTTTTGCTTTCTTCTAGACCCTTTTATTTTATTACTATATTCATTTATTTATTCTTTTCAATTTTATAATTATATTGGATATTACACTATAGAATTTATATAGGAACACAGATACATTTATATATTTGGATAAAAACAAGACACTATGAAACACACCATGAAGCATGGAGGAACAGCAGCTGGCAGAAGAGGGGGTAGGAGAGGTGTAATCCTTCTGGTCAGGTGCTAACACCAAATTGAGATGCAGTCTTTTTCCTACAACTAGCAGAGATAAGGCTTCAATGAGCAGCAAGGAGAGGGGAGCAGTGCCAGTGCCACTGCCCATGCCTGAGACTGCATTCCCTCTAAGAGCATCAGCCATAAAGCCCCCCCCTACACACCATGACAACAAGGAGCAGCACCGGCACCAGCATGACAGTCACCTCCACCCCCATTTCACTTCCTATGCTGAGTCTTCCAGTGCCAGAGCAAGAGTTGGAGCTGGAGCTGGATCTCAACGCCATAGCAAGGGAAATTCTGGGGAAGGAGGGGGAATCAGCTGGACATCAGACTCCCTAGTTACCTCTGCACTTTTACCTGCACTACTACATCCCCCTTCCCCCACCCTCACCCCAGCCTGTCCCTCATCCCTTGGTGCCTCCATTTCCATTTTCACTGACTGGCTTTCTGGCCTACATTGCATGCCAGCCTCTGGATTCTTTACTATTGCTTCCATCCAGGAACAGCACACACGCACCAACTGCAGGTGCTTCCTCAGCCTGACAGAAGTTTTTCAACCCAAAAGCTTGCTAAAATATATTTTGGTAATTATTCAGTTAGTCTTCTAAAATATACCAGATTAGACTGACCCAAAGGAAAGGACCTTGTCTGCCAGTGCCATGTCCTTAGACCAACACCCTTAGCACCTGACCAGAAGGACGGAGGGCCCTGGGCACATCTAACCCCAGGGCTGGGGCTGGCAGGGAGAGTTCTTTGGCAGCTGCTGGAGAAGAAGCTCCTGCAGGAGAGAAAAGAAAGGCTCTATCAGAGTTTAGCTGCCTAAGATGCTGCTGGTGCTACTGTGCTGCTGCCCACTAAGTTATTATTTTACCTGTTATCATTTAAAGTGGTGGGCCAGACTGAGGCTGTAAGGGAGGAGGAGCCACACTGGGGCACACTACCATGTCATGTAGAGGCCCCAGTGACAATGAGGGTATGCCTTAACACACACACACACACACACACACACACACACACAGTATCACCCATGTCATGAGTTCTGCTTGTCAGCAGCTCGAGGTGCAGCTTGAGGTGTAGTTTGCCAGAAACCCCTGCACCTATCTCCTTGAAACATGGCTGGCTTCATGGCCTCAGAAGGGACTACCATCCCTGCAATTGTCATCTGAATCAGGCAAGGAATGACAAAGTTATAAGCAGTTGTGTGTTTCCCCATTATAGCCTATGGGCAAAACAGTTTAGACAAAACAAAAGAGAACAGTGCTTTCGAAACGAAACAAACTTTGAAATGAAACACTGTCCCATCGAAATGTCAAAATGGAATGGTGCTGTTTCGCACCACTTACAGCACACAATTCCACAGTTCTACTAGTTAATAGACACAATTCCAAAAAGACACATTTTAATACAACCAAATATATCCGGAAACTGACAACCCAGGCAGTATTTACATAATGGGAAGCTTTGTCTCGGGAAGCAGTGGCTTTCAATCCAGGTGTAAAGAGGTAATGTGATTCTTGGGTGTATAAAAAAGGGACTAGCAAATAGATGTGGCAAAGTGATCTACTTGCATCTACACACACCATTAGGAAGACTGTTTTATATCCAGTGATAGTGTAAACGCTTTAAAAAAAGATGTGATAGCTCTAGAAATATTTCAGAATTACACCAAAAACAGTTCAGGTTTGGAAAGCAAAGCTCACAATGTGAGATTTCAGGAACTCAAAGTATTCAGTTTATCAAAAAGAAGGTTGAGATGTTTTGTTCACCACATATAGGCACTTACCTGATAGAGATCTGATAGAAGGACTTTTCAACCTCACTGAACCAGGCATAAAAGATCCAGTGAATGGGAACTGATATTAATTTCAACCTTGCAATAGGTCAGGGTAATTAATAATGACTATAATTAAATATTGAAACAGTTTAATGATGAAGTTAGTGGACTCAATGCAAGCCTTGCTGGATGAGAACTTTTATGACCCATTTTTGCAGAGGCCTAGGATAGGATGGTCTTGATAGAAGCCATGGTTGAAGTTAGGCCCATTGTACTGAGAATCCTGTCTCTTAGACATATAGCTCCTGTCTCTTGTTTTATATATATATTATATTATATATAGACACTGGTTGACATATTTCGGGGTGGAAAGGAATCTTTTCCAGATAAGACTAGAAGATACCTTTGGATTTTTGCCCTCCTTTGCAACACAGGGTTTAGTTTGTTTGATGGGATTTGCAAAGACTAAAGGCACTATTGTTACCTTGATTCTCCTGCTATATGCCTGTGAATTTTGTCTACCTTCTTGAGGACTGAAATGTTTAAGTCTAAGTATGTGGAGTTAATGTTAGAATATTGAGCTGAAATGCTATGGTCTGTGCTATCAGCTTTTAAATGGTCTGTTCTAATTTTAAACTTCATGAAAGTCAGCATGACTATACAAGGAAACTTCAGCTCATTTTTAATCTGATTAACATACTAAGCAAGCAGTTGCATGATTTCTTACTAACAATAAAAGATGGAACTATTTGGATATAAAATGTATTTATTGTGAGATTTGGGTCACTGAAAAAGTTCATTATTTACATTATCCAGTTAAAAAGCAGGAGTATTTGTTTCCCTTAATCAGGTCTAATAACAGAGAGAAATATTGTGCACTATTCTCTCTAACCTGTTCTTTATTCTTAAGCATGAAAGAAGAAGGAAAATACATTTTAAAGGTACCTGAGAAAACGTGTCTCAGAGGAAGCACACCATGCACGCACGCACGCACGCACCCACACACCCATCCACCCATCCGCGCAGGGGGTTTAATCTGATTCTGGCTGGGCCAGGCTTACTTTTGTTTTAGCTGTGATGGCTGAGTGGTGAAGGCATTAGACTTAAAATCCTATGGGGGCTTCCTGTGCAGTTTCGAATCCTGCTCACAGTGGCAGTTTCTTCCTTCACGGTAAGGGTGGCCAAAATTTGGAATGGGCTTCTAAGAAAGATAGCGCTCTCCCCTACCTTGGGGTCTTTAAGAAAGAGTGCATAGGCATCTGGCTTGGGTCATCTGACCCCAGCACTCTTTTCTGCCCATGCAGGGGGTTGGACTTGATGATCTGTTGAGGTCCTTTCCGACCATAGGATCTATGGATCAACCCAGTTTCCATTTTATGACCCTAATTTCCTAGACACATTTACTGATGTATAGGCAAAGCTGCTATAAAATTGCATTTTTGTGACTGAATTGAAAAATTGCAGATTTAACACTGATGACTGCTTCTTTAAAAATGTGCCCAAAAAGTCTATATCAAAGTTTTTATCCTCAAACTACAAAATAACAACATTGAGAGAATTGACTATGTATCCTTAAAAGTGCTTTGCATTAGGGAAAAGAAAACTCTTAGTATCTTCCAAGGATTCTACACCAGTTAATCATTATTTTTATTATAGCAATGCCTAAAGGCACCATTGAGATCAAAGCTCTATTATGGTGAATGCTGTGCATGCAGTAAAAGCCTGTTTCAAAGAGCTTACAGTCAATATAGACAAGACCCCAAGTAAGAGAACTCCCCAAGGACAGTAAATGCAGACACACTCATCCTATGGAATACATTAGAAGAGACTGGCTTAAGCTAGAAACTTGAGATACAAATAATCCCTGACTAAAGTTTTATGACTTGGACCTAACTGTACTGAAAATCAACTAAAACTGATCAAGCCTCAAAGTTTCACTCCAACAACCTCTGATTTTTCAGATTAACCCTGACAGGTGTATTATATATACTACGATAACCTCTTTAAAATCTTTCAAATTCTATGTGTTTTCTTCATAGGATTCAAGTTCTGGGGGAGGCATGGTGAGAGAGACCTGACTGTAGGTATATACTACAGGATGCATAATCAAGGGGAGGAACTTGATCTAGCCTTCGCCCGTGAACTAACACTAACGGAGGCCGCGTGTACATGGGACATGGTTCTTATGGGTGACTTCAACTACACAGATCTCATGGGAGGAGTGCTCAGCTGGCTCAGATCAATCAGGATCCTTCCTGACCAGCACTGAAGAGCTTTTTTTGACTCAGGAGGTGCACAGGCAAACTAGAGGCAATGCAGTTCCTAACCTGGTCCTGGCCAAAGGGGATGACCTGGTGACCAGCTTAAACAGAGGGCAGCCTGGGCAACAGTGACTATGAAATCGTTAGTCTGTCACAAGGCTGACAAAACAGATTGGAAGCTTGAAGTCTTACACTTCAAAAACACAAATTTTAATAAGCTCAGGTCACTAGTAGAAAATGCCTTGAGAGATCAAGGACCACAGGTAAAGGCAGCATGAGAAGAATGGTCATTCCTTAAGGATACAATCCTTAAAGCTCAGAGAAAATCCATTTCCTTATGCAGAAAAAGTAGCAGAAGGGTCAAAAAACCCTCTTGGCTAAGCAAGGAAGTTGCATCCCTCCTACAGAAAAAGAAAGTGGCATACAAACAATAGAAGCTCTAAGGAAGACTACTTGACAATCCATACTTGACTACTTGACAATGGCCCACACTTGTAGAAAACAAATTAGGCAAACCAAGGCAGAAACCAAACTATAATTAGAAGAATCAAAGACAACAAGAAGTCGTTCTTTAGCTATATAGGGTGTAAAAGGAAAACTAATGGAATATCAGGCCACTGCTCAATGCCTCAGCATAGCTGGTCACTATCACTCAGGAAAAAACGGAACTCCTAAATGACTACTTTATTTCAGTCCTTCAAAAGACCCAGAGAAACAACATGCCAGGTAGGGCACAGAATGAGCAGGGCAGGATTGACACCATTCCCACCATTGCCATAGAACTGTTGTACAATCAATTAAAGAAATTAGATATATATAAAATCAGGAGGACTGCATGAACTCCACCCAAGAGTGCTGCAAGAGTTGACTGAAGTAATCGCAAAGCCCCTGGCAAAGGTCTTTCAAAAATCATGGGCCTTTGGAGAAATCCCACAGGACTGGAAGAGGGCCAATGTTGTGCCCATCTTCAAGAAAGGGAAGCATGGAGACCAGGGAAACTACAGGCCAATTAGCTTAATTTCTATTCCCTGGAAAATCCTAGAAACATTCATCAAAGAGTCTATATGTAACAAACGTGCAGAAGGCATGATTGAATAACTGTACAGCAAAACACTAAAAGCATATGTAAAATATCCAGGATACACTGGTAGCTCTTGAGATAACTTTATGACCATGTAACAGGGACCTGAATCCCTGTTACAAAGAATAAAGAAAAGGTTGGAAAGGGATCCTGGCCCCTTTAAGACCAGGACCTTTTGGGCCATCAAGGGCCAGGTGCTGCCAAGTAAGCCACATGACTGGAAATGTGGAGTAGCCTGGACAGATAAAGGCTTGCTCAGAAAACAAGAGTGGGGCAGTACAGCATGGTGGGGATAGTGGGGGAAAGCAGGGTCCATGGTGGGGATGGGATTGAGGAGGGTTGGCTGGGATCAGAGGGACTATTGGATTCATAGTGGGATTTGTGGGAATGAGGTCTCTCTCCCCCACCCCTCAGGACCAGGACCCCCTCGCCCCCAAATGAACAACTGCTACCCCCAGCAAACCTACCCCCCATTCCACCTGCTCCTTCCCCTACCTCACTTTACTTCCTCAGTTCCTGGCACTGATGACTGCTGTTAAAACCAGTAGCAGGAGAGCCTTGTGGGATGTTGGGGTTTGGTGGGCTCAGGGATGTGTGAGTTTGATTTGTCCAGTCTGTGGAGGAGGAAGGGGGTTGTCCATCTGGGCTAAAGATAACTCCTTGCTGGGAGGCGAGGGACAGGAAAAGTGCAGGCCTGGTTCTTGGACCGGCTTTCCCAGGGTTGCACTGGAAACTGTACAGAACTTCAGTTGGATTTGTCTTGCCAGATCCAATCTAACTTAGATTATCTTGGAGGTAGGGTCAACTTAAATTGAGTCATTCATTTTTGTACTGATCTAATTATTTTGAACTTCTGTACAGTTCACACTTAGATCCACCTAACTAAGGATCTAAGTGTAAGGTCCACACCTGGGCAAACTAAACTAGATTGGGTGGCCATTCTCAACCTCCCTGAGCATCTGTGCACACCCTGTAAGTAGCCCTAGAAGGGAAATGAGTTTTGTTGTGGTTTTCCTTTTGTTCCTCGTTTGTTTAGACATCAGACCTGGGCAAGAGCAGATACTTTAGTAAAAACTTTTGTCCATTCCCCTGAGTCAGAAATTTAAGTTAAGATTTTTTTTTTGTAATGGACATCCAGTGGACCAGAGTATCTGTAAGAGGAGATGTGAAGTCTACAGGACAGGGTTTCCCAGTACCCCACATAATCTAATTCCCGCAAAAAAGGCTAGAGCTCCCAGCACAATGGCCTATGTGGACACAATGGACTTACTGTAGTCATGTGAGGCATTGAGTAGAGTGGGTGCAAAGCCTCAGGTTGTGGGTTCTCACTCTGCAGAGGCCTGGAAGTAGCCTAGACTCTGAGACAACCAAAGTGATAGACAAAGACTGAAAGATGATACAGAGGAAGCTGGAAAAGCACCAGCATGAACAGGAAACACAGGGAGCCATCAGACACAGAGAACCCCTCCAGGTGGTGGAAACCTACCTTAGGATTCTGTCTTGAGCAGTGGTAAGACACTTCCCAAACTCTTTTCCAACAAGGTGTGGGCAGGCAAGTAGTTTTGGGTGGTCACTGAGCGAGCAGGGCAACAGGATACCCTTTCCTCGGTTCTGTCACAGACCTGCTCTACAAGCCTGAGGACTGCTAATGTAAGCAGCACCCAGTTGCACAGGCATCTTGCTGAAACTTCTTTATCTCGTTCACATGTATTTTGTTTATACATTTAGGAATATGGGAAATACTTACATATACAAAAGCCTAGGCACTGTAGTCCACAGCAACAGGAATTTTTTTTGTCTCAAGCCAAATGGAGTCCCATCACATATATATTGCAGTCCTGCATACTAAAACTTACTTATCACAGATGCACATCTAAAGTTGAACTGCATTAAAAACAGTGGGCCAAATGCCACTCCCAGTTACACCAATGTTAATTTGGAGTAATGTGGCAGCAGCACATCAGCTGCCCTGACCAGAGCAGTGACCTCTTAAATGGACTATTAAAGTCATTAAAGGAATTCCTTCTTTTTTTTTTTTTAATCAAAATGGAAGGCTCTAGAGGAGATGAAGCAATATGGTGAGTTGATGTACCTCTGTCCTTTGACTTAAGGAACTTGGTTCAACTATTGGCAGAGATTCAAAAGTAAAAATGAGTTTGGACATCTTACATAGCACTGCTTTGTCAATATGCGTGTTTGGCACAGCTTGTATCCCTGATTTCACACTACCTTCCACAGTAGCTCAGGTAACTTCAGAGTTGTTGGGTAAAGAAAATTGTGAATTTCGTAGATATACTTTAAAGTCATCAGTAATGAAGGGATGAAAGCCCTGACAGTTCATTGTGAGATCATTTATTCACCCAATCATTGGAGCACCCATTTGCCAATTAATTTCCAGCGTGCCAGTCAATAGAAGCCAGACTTTCAGAGGTTGCTAAAGAAGGATATACATTTCCAACAGATTTGCCAGAAACTTATAGGTATCTGACACCCACAGGAACCAATGAGTGTTTTTGAAAATCTTCCTAGGTGCAAAAAGCCCATTGATTTAAATGGAGGTTACAACTTTCTGGGGAAAAAAAAAAATCAGTATCTGTTTATTTATGTACAAACATTAATTTTTTTCCATAAAAGTAAGTGAAAAATGTAAAAATGAGAAGCCTCCAGACTGAGTACTGCGTATGTCTTTAAGGGTACTATTTACATGAAGAAGGACTTTCTTAGATTACTACCTCAGTAGACTAGAGTTATCTAAGTTATGACCCTTTTTAAAGTTCAAAATAGTAATGTAAGTGTAGCCCCTCTGCCAGGCACTGGATGGGAGTAATAAGGCCTGGGTTCAAGTACAGGGGTTTTACACCAATTTTTCAAATTTAACTTAAACCCATACCCAGAAACCTTGGAAAACACATTTGACCTGGATGTTCAACAGTGAACAAACTTCCCCATTCGCAAGTAAATGTTAAACTAAAATAGGATTTATTACAGGAGAAAAAGGAAGGAAACATACACCTTAAAGAAAAACTTAACTGTTACCCAAAACAAGTTACATGAGTCACTGGCAAACCAACCCAAGTCTAGTCAGTTGGAAAGGGAGACTCAGCTAGAGCTACCCTCTGGGGGCTCTACCCTCCACCCCCTCTGCCAACCCCAACAGCAAGCGCTGGGTAGGGCAGCCAGCACCAGAGTTGCTGCCACTCTGATGCTGGGGAAAGCTGCTAGAGTGTGATGCTGAGATCTGCTGCTCTGGCTGCTGCCTCCTCCTCCGTATCACCCGAGGTCACCACCGCTTCTCCATGCTGCCTGGGATTGCTGCCACTCCTCCTCAGCCTGCTATGCAATCCCAGCTCTTTTAGACCCTTTCCAAGTTCCATTTCCTCAACTCTTTTACCCACAGTGAGTATAAGGCCCCTGGCACATGTTATTTTTCCTGGCATGATTAAGGTATTGATCATGCCAGAAATAACAACTGGCCACACGTTCAAAGAATTTATGGTGCCATAAAATTATGAACCAGCCACAAAGATATTACTAGAAAAATGCATAATAGCTTTGCAGCTAGTTTGTATGGTGTCATAACTTGAACGTGTGGCATACCATGCAGCGATGGCCCCAGGTCTGCAGCCCCAGAGAAATCCCAATGTGAGAGCAGCTGGCAGGGGCCACTGCCTGAGGGCAGTCCCTGTCACCTGACAACTGATTGGGACATTCTGGCGCCCAAACCTCAGGCTGTCCCAATCAGTTGATCATCAGCTGGCAGGATTATCCAAGATTCAAGTCCTCCACCAGTCCCTTCCAGCTGATAGCTGAGCAGGACCACTCTGGGGCTTCAGACCTGGGGCCATCCCTGCATGGTATGCTACATGTTCAAGTGCCAACTGATGGGACAGCGGGACAGCCCCAGGCTTGAACCCCAGGGCTGTCCTGATCACAACTGAACATCAGCTGGCAGGCACCGGCCCAGGACTGGAACCTCAGGGCCAACACAATCAGTTCGTTGTCAGCTAGCGTGGACAGCCCCAGGGCTGGAACCCCAGGGCAATCTCTGCCAGCTGACTACAGGTTGGGACAGCCCAGGACTCAAGCACTGGGGCAGTCCTGATCTCCCAGGTTCCCAGAGCCATCCAATGATCAGCTGATTGTCAAGCACCCAACCCGCTGGTGCAGGGGGAGCCCAGGATCATAATTCTGGGTTTCCCCTACACGGGTAATATGGCCTTAGTTGGATCTGATGCTGGATCCCACAATCGTACCTCCTGCCATGCACGTATGACATGGCAGGAAGCGCAATTATTTGGATTACACATCAAATACTATCATGGCTTTAATGGCAAGTGTACCAGAGGTCTTCTACCTGAACCAATTATACAGTCCTAAGTTCAGAAGCACTTAAGAGTTGCTGGGCCACATAACCACCAAGAAATGACTCCTGTCTGGACTCTCTTCTCTTTTCACATGCACAACACTGCACTTAAAAAACAGAGGGCCACCCCACTACAGACCTCTGCAGAAATCAGTGTGGGCTCACCTCTCAATTACTTTTGTATAACTGGATTAATAACATTTGTGTCCCCATAAACTTCCCAGATTTGGAAGGAAAGGCCAATAAACACAATCTCATCCACTACCCCATTACAATTGCACACTTTAACTCCAAACAATATAACCCAAACCCACAAACAGAGAAAACAGGCAAGAGTAGCCCCCCAAATCTGATAAAGAATACACAACATTATTGTTTATAAAATATAACCATGGTCAAATGTGCTGAACATAAGCCGAGTTACATAAGAAATTAATGGGAATCATTCTGTTCCATAGATTTATGGAAATGTCACTAACTAATCTTCCGATGACTAATATGTCTGGATTTGGAATATGGTGATAACAAAATAAACTGTTAGGTTCTGATGTAGTTTTAACACAATACAAATGTATTATTTATAATAGCATCCTAATATGGCTATTGTTAATGCCAACCATTAAGATGTGATCTCTGGGTGGAATTTATACTTGATAGCAAAGAATAAATCAGCCTATTTGCATTCTCATTGATTTTTCACATAGCTTACTTGCCCTTAATATTCAGGTATATTTACCTGTCAAGTGTTGCATCATGGCTTCCATAACAGCTATTGACAATGGCACAGTAAGAAAAGGGCTAGTTGTTCAGTTTGCTTCATTCAGCTAGAAAATGAGGGTCACGTTCTAATGTCCTTAATCTGTAAGTTATCCCACTTAAACTAATGTCTGCAGTTACGAAGTAAGTTATTGCTCAGCATTAACAAAGGTAACAGAAATTAGCCTGAATGAATGAGGGAATTAGGTTGTAGTCGTGTTGGTCTAAGGACATAGGCAGACAAGTTTCTTTGGGTAAATCTGATATCTTTTATTAAACCAACTCAAATAGTTGGAAAAAATCTTCTTTGCAAGCTTTCGGGTACAAATACCCTTCAATCAGGCTGAGGAAGTGTCTGCAGTTGGTTTATCTACAGACACTTCCTCAGCCTGACAAATATCAGGAATCTCAACAAGTAAAACTGAACTATGTTAAGTTGAATTAAAGAGCCTAGACTCCCTAACTAGGTCCATAACAGTCAAATCTTACCTGGATATAGCATGGATGGGGACAAAACCAGTAGCACACACTGCCCAGTAGGTTACCCACCTACCAAAATGGCATGGGATAGGTAAGCAAGGTTTTTTTGTACAATGGAAAAGATTTTTTGCTCTATTAAGCTTTTACTGGACACAGCCAGGGAACAGATACAGATTCCTGATTTGTTTTTCTAGCCCCAGGCTGCCTAGACTGGTCTATAATGTGTTTTAACATCAGCTGGTAACACTCCCTAAAGAAACAGCTGAAGATTGCCAGGATGCACGGCATGCCAGATTCTTTCAATTCATTTCTCTCTGTTTCTGAACACCCTCTGGACTTTGTTGGGGGTTCACTGTAAATGTGATGGGGACGCCTCATGAAGGCTATAATTTACTCCTATAAACTAGGAACACCACAACTAAATAGTAATAATCTGAATTGTTACAACAGAGTCTCAGTGAAGAGCAGTATTTTTAGCTACTCTCTCCAACTGTGGTAAAATTATGCTTTGCCGAGGCATTACTTAATCAGGTCTGATTGTAGCCACAGCATAATTTAGTCTCTTTTATACACTGCCACTTAGTCTAGACTACTGGCTCACATAATATTAATGCAATACAGATTAAAAGAATATTGTTGGAAAATTCTCAAAGCAGCTCTTGTTTATGCTCAACTCCCACTAAAGCTGGAATTAAAATGCAAACTCTCCATCTGCTGAATGGTAACTTCAGTAAAATCCATTAAAAACCTAATAATTCTCCTCAGATTAATATTTAACAATGCGAGGTTACAGAGCAAAGCGGGTGCTAAATTCTTTGTTTGGTTTTGTTTTGTTTTTCTTGAGGAGAGAAACAATTGACAAGCAATTTCTGTGAAATCCTTGAAAATGTTGAGGGGAAAAAAAGAGGCTGTAGAGGGAAAGGGGTAGCAATGGTTGGATGGAACCAGGAAAGGATGTCTCTCATATTGTTTGGCTTTCCTCGGGACTTGGTGTTCCATAAGGTAGATTTATGCTTATTTCCCATGTTACAGATTAAACAGGTCAATTTTATCAGGTGGCTTGATAATCTAGTTATACCGGAGTAAAAGAGCAAAATCTTGCTCCAGATCTCAGCACTTGGTCCCCTGTAGCTGTCATTAAAGCCTTCCTAAATAATTTTCTTAAAATGCTGCTTTTTAGAAAGCTGAGGAGAGAGAAATAATGCTGCTGGGACAGAGGCAATGCTGCTTGCTTTACAGTTGCGTTATCAGCTAGGGAACATAAGAAACTCTGACGGTAGTTGCTAATACAAACCAAAAAGACATTTTAATTGTGAAGTTGTAAGAGTTAAAAGTGAACTATAAGCATGGTTTGAGCTCTAAACCTGGCATTTGTAATTGAAAAAAATGGAATAAAGGAGTTCTTAGCGCTCCAAATTTAATGTAGATTCATAATTATTTGCTTTTGCAAAGCTACATGCCCTTCACCACCAGTTGTTAGCTTGTTTGTTAAAGCTGTGATTAATTAATGGTTCATGCTAGAGGTGATATCTTTCATTAGACCAACAAGATTTTTGCAAAATAAACAAACAAAAAATTATGGGCATGGACACCTTTCTTCAGGCTTTGGAGAAAGGATTGTAAAAGTTCTCCTGGGTAGAAATGAAAGTTTATATTTCATAGGTTTTCACAGAGAAGTCGGTAGACGGAAAGTTCCTCTGGGCAGCCGGGTCTTAGCTGTTAAAAGAGTCTCTCACCTCTCTTGTAAGGTTCTTTGATGATACAAATTAGCTTGAACAAAGGTAGGAGCAGTATCTCAGGTTTCAGGTGGTTATAGTTGCTTCCTCCTTGGGAAAATATGAGGATTTCATTTAGTAACTTTCCCCACAGCTAGTTGCATGTCTTCTTTCTGCTGTTGCCATGGCAACACTAATTGAAAATATTAGATCATTTCATCATGAATTATACTCTTTGGCTCTAATTCTTTTCTTTAAAAAAAAAAAAGATCTTACCAAAATATTTTTCCTTTAGCGAGATTAAAACTAATACTAAGAGTTGAGATACTGAGGGATATGCTAATTGAGCTTGCCACTGCTGAATCAGTAGTCATAAATTTCAAATGTACACCTGTCTTTCTATCCATAGACACTCCTAAATCTATATTTGCATTTATATGTGTTCACAGTTGTATAATTACCATATTAACTCCAACTATAAAACTACCCTGAATATGATAATCCCCGAATAATTAGACAGTATGTATGAAAAATTTATAAATTTGTTATCATTTTCCAGATACAGAATCTAATTATTGAAGGTTTGCTTTGAGGTTGTCCCCTTCCCACTGCTGCAAGAGGGAAAATTAAATCTGGAGGGCCAGGTGGCTCCTTGCCCTCTGTTCCCCAAACTTTTTCCCCTGGCAGCCCCTTTTTTCCCCCCTTACTGTCAAACCCTGCTCTCCCTCAGCACATGGAAGTGAGGACCAGTCTGAAAACACTGGTGCATGAACTGATACATTTCACCTGCTTTTGAAACTGATGCAAATTTTAGCACAGGTATTCACACAAACATACTTTTAAGCAGCACTTTTGTACCAACTTATATAGATTACAAACTATGCATGGTATTACTCCGAAGCCAAAAAGCCCAGGAATTACATTTGTTTTTTGGTCTGGACCCCACAGCTCAGCATGTGTATGTTCTTCAGATTATCCCCCTCCCTCCCAAAGCATTCATATGCTAATTAGCCTCCCGCTCATGACTGGAAGTGGGTGCTTTTCTTCACGAATCCTGGGATCCTTCAAAAATTTATATTTAGATGAGGTGCAGGGCAACCTAGTCTGACTTCAGTGCAGGTAGAGCCACACTAATCATATGGGACAGGCTGAGAAAGGAGGCATTAGAGGGTGAACTGTTTGGGGCTCCATTTGTTGCTGTTTGCCAGACATTTAAGGCTGGTTAAAGACACAGGAATCATTGGAAATGGGAAATAAAGGCACAGGTCAGCTGTCAGAGTGAAGAGGAAGTCAAAGCATATAAAATTAAGTGGGTGACCATGACTTGAAAAAGAGTTGGCACTGAGAGGAACTGAGCACAATGTTTACTACTGTGTATCTTATTCAGATGGGATCTCCTAACCTATACTTGTGGTAGGTTCTCATCAGCAATGAAAGCCCAATACATGCCTCAAAGGTAGAAAAAGGGATCAACAAGAGCGTTGGGGTGTAAGGAGTGGAGGAGGGAGACCAGAATCTCAAAACAATGGCAGAGGTAGCAAGTAAGTATGAGAAGGAGAAGCAGTTGAAGAGTAGAAATGAAGATCTGGAGACAGATGGGGAGTGGACAAAGGTGGAGAAGAAAGGAAGAAATAAGGTGACAGGGAGAGCAATGGTAAAGCCAGCAACAATGAGAGTGATGATGCTAGAAGGAAGATAGGAGCAGCAAGAGAAGGTACATTGAGTGAGAAGTAGAGGACAGTGGGAACATGATGGCAGGCTGACACACCAAAAGTGTCATGGCAGGAAAGCACGGAAGAGGCACCAAGAGAAGCTAGAGAGGAGCAGAGGCTGTGGATAAAGGCAACTTTAACCGGAGATGGGAGGAAGATGGAATTTACAATGAACCGGTATAATTTCCTGGAAAAAGGTACTGTTTGAGATTTTGGAGGTGAAGGAAGATCATCTCACTAGCATGATTGCTTTCTCAAACAAAAAGACTTGGGAATTGACTTACCAGGATAGAGAAGAGTATGAGAACTTTTGGAATAAATATGCAGAGAAACATGGGAGGGAGGAATTAAGTGGGATAAAGTTTATAGCGGGGGAAAAGTCGAAGAGAAAAGTGATTATCATTCAAATGTACACAGATTTAGTAGAGGCAGAAGACACAAAAGATGGATGGAAAATTATGTCCAAAGGGTAATGTCAGTAAAAAAAGTGAGGGACAAATATGGCATCTGGACAGAGTCTTGGAGGGCACTAGTAGTGTTACAAGCAGACAAGTGGAGCCCAGGTGGGGTGCGGCACCTCCTGTCAGTAATCCAGATAAGGGCACACTGGGATTTTATAATGTAACATGGGCAACCAAAACAGTGCAGCAAATACAGAAAGGTGGGATACTTATCCACACACTGTTACCTCACAGCACGCTACAGATTTGAAGGGATGGGGCACAGAGCAGCAGAGTGCCAGGTATCACTAAAATCCATGGTTAGTAAGGGAGAGGGACCCTTATATCACAGGTTCCCCAAAGCCTTTGCAAGTATAGTCAGACCCCCTGAGGAACAGCAAAACCTGGAGGAGGAGAGCAGGGGTTTGACACTGAGGTAGAAATGATGGAAGAAACCCCACAGGAAGGTGAAACAGGGTTGGGGGAAGTGACATTTCTGTGATTGAGGCAGTACAGGAGGAGATAGGAGACAGAATGGAAGGGAAGGTGGGAAGAGCAAATAGCTCAGACATGGAAGTGGGGGTAGGAGAGAAAGCAGGTCTTACAGACAACAGAAATGGAGATGGGGAAAGAGAAAGAACCAGAGAGACAGCCTGGGAAAGGAAAGAAAACTCAAGGACTAATGATCAGGAAGAAGAAACCTGATAATGAGGGAGGTGAGTTGGAGAAATAGCCAGAGAGAAGTTTCCTGCTGCTAATGCCTCTGGGCTCCAGCCTGAAGTGAAGACCCATATAATTAATGCCTTTTTTACTTCAGCCCTCAAAGATAGGGGCAGCTGTCAGATGATGAATGCAGTTGGCAACAAAGATAGGAAAGGAGACAAGCATCCTAGAGTAATAGAAGAACAGGTTAGGGATTACTTGAGCCAGCAGTGCCAGATGCAGTGCACCCTAGGGTACTGATGGAGTTGGCTAATGTAATTTCAGACCTATTAACTACTGTCTTTGAGAGATCACAGAGGTTAGCTAAGGTCCCAGATGACTGGCAAAGAGAGTGCCCATCTTTAAGAAAATGAAGAAGGAGGAGGATCCAGAGAATTGGGAATTACGAACCTGTTAGCTTGACCCCCAATACCTGGAATAATCAGGGAACAGTTCCTCAAGAAATTTACTGTGAAGCACCTGGAGGAGCACAAGGTGATCCGAAGGGCCAGCATGGATTCCCCGAGAGCAAGTCATGCCTATCAGAGAAGGATCGCGTTTTCATTCTATGATAAAATGACAGGCTCTGTAGATATGGGGAGAGCAGTGGATGTGGTATACCTTGACTTTACAAAGGTTTTTGACACTGTCCCCCACAACAGTTTCATTTAAAAGCTAAGGAAATACACAGTCATTGAAATTATTTTAAGGTGGATGTATAACTGGTTGAATCATCTAGTTCAATGAGTAGTTATTAATGGCTCAATGACAAGCTGGGAGGAGGTATCAACTGGGGTTCTACAGTATCCTGGCTCTGGTATTGTTCAACATAGAATCACTGGAAGTTAAGATTGGAAGGGACCTCAAGAGGTCATTTAGTCCAACCCCCTGCTCAAACCAGGGCCATCCACAACTAGATCATCCCAGCCAAGGCTTTGTCTAGCTGGGTCTTAAAATTCAAGGAAGAAGATTCCACAGCCTCTGTGGGTAACTGTTCCAGTGTTTTATAACCCTTCTAGTGGCAAAGACGTTCCTAATATCTAACCTAAACTTCCCTGGCTGCAATTTGAGACTGTTGCTCTTTGTTCTGTCATCTGCCACTACTGAGAACAGTCTAGCTCCATCTTCTTTGGAAACACCCTTCAGGTACCTGAAGACTGCTATTAAATCTTTTCTCAGTCTTCTCTTCTCCATTAATGATTTGCATGATGTGATTGAGTGGAGACACAGTAAATTTGCAGATAACATCAAGCTGGGTGGAATTGAAGACACTATGGGCAGCAGGCCTAAGATCCAGAATGACTCTGATTGAGGAACATATTTCCAGTCAATCAGATAAGATTTGACAAGGAGAAGTGCAAAGTCCTGTACTTGGGATGGAATCGTTGCATGTATAAATGCAGACTGGGGCTAGGCTGCAGCACTGCAGAGAGATCTGGGAATTATATAGTTAACCAAAACTGAATATGGACAGACAATGTGCTCTTTTTGACAAAAAAAGTCCAACAATATACTGGGTTGTATCAACAGGAGTGTCATTTGCAAATCAAGGGAACTGATTCCTCCACTTTATTCAGCACTGGTGAGGCCTCACTTGGAGTACTGTGTGCAGCTTTGAGCCCCACACTTCAAGGAAGAAGTGGAAAGACTGGAAAGAGTTCAGTGCAGGGACAAAAATGATGAGGGGCCTAGGAAGCAAGCCTTATGAGGAAAGGCTGAAAGAGCTAATGATATTTAGTTTGGAGAAGACTGAGAGTGATTTGATAACAGTCTTCAAAATATTATACAGAGGACAAACATGGGCCTTTCTCTGTGGCCATAGGAACAATGGGCTCATGCTTCAGCAGGGGAAATTAATCTTGGAAATTAGGGGGAACTTTCTGTGAGGCTGGTCAAGCATTGGAACTGGCTACCTAGAGAAATTATGAAATCTCTGTCCTTGGAAACTTTCAAGCTCAAGTTAGACAGACACTTGATTGAGATGGTTTTAGTCAGGGATGATCCTTCATTGATCTGGGGACTATACTAAATAACCACGTGAGGTCCCTTCCAGCCCTACTTTCCTGTGATCCTATGAATTGACAGCTATATTCACAGTAGAAGTAACTAAACTGCCAATGTGAGGGCTTTTTTCCTTTACTTTTTCCTCCTTCTATATTTTGGTTAAGCACCTTACCTGTCAGCAATCAATCTTTTCCTGCTTCCACTGAAGTTACAAGACTCAGTCTGACAATTAACTTCAAATGCTAGCACCACTTGTGGCTTCCCTTACTGTCATGTGATGGGGACAGCATTAGCAACATCAATCATTCTTTTTTTTCATAGAAAAAAATATTGCAGGGAGAAATGGAAAATTCAACTTGATAGTCTAATATTGGCTATACTGAAGTGTCCATTCTTCATGAGCATAGGGCATGACCGTGCCTTACATATCCCTTTGCATGTTACATCTACACCCAGTGGAAGTACATTGCAAGCCCTATGTGTACATTCTACCTTTGCCTCTGAATAGGATTCAGTTTAGAGAGTTTTGGGAGAAAATTACACCTGTTTTCTCCCCCAAGACATTTCTCCCATGTGTTTACCACAGAAAGGAATGACCTGACAAGCAGGATGGAAAATATTCTTTGAACTACTACTATACAATGTACTACTACACGGTAAGAAGGTCCTATTCATATATAACAAATCTTCACTTTGGGTATACCTCAGCCTACTTTAGAGGACCTGTACCAGTTGTCTGGACTGAAACATAGTTGGATGCTAGTGAAAAATGTGCATAATATACAGGTATGTCAATACATAGGAAAGCATAGAGCATATACAGGGTAGCAGAATCCTAGTGTACCTACAGAACGGGGTTGTCCAGTGTTTAATGGGACACATTAAAACCCCCCTCAAATACCCTCACTTCTGCTGCTGCTGCTGTCAGAGACTCCCTCCTCCAGCTGTCACTTCCTGCCTATCATCCCTAGGTTCAGGTCAGCACAGCTCTGGAAACCCACAGCCTATGGGCAGAAGGGGAGCCTGAACTGCCCGTTGCGGGCCTAGCTGAGGGCCACGGCACCCATGTGATGTGTGGCCCCCAGCAACTCATAAAATGGGCAGCCTTGAACTAGAACATTGTAAAACACTAGTGAAAAGTGGAAAGCTTATGAAACCATATTTATGGGATTCTAATATTCAGAAGTCAGTTAAGTTATTGGCTTTAACAGCTTGTGGAAAAAGCTGTTGGGCTGTTAGCTGTTGAAGGCAGCTAATTTGCAATCTGAAAGGAAAGACATTCCTTCATGCTTTTGAATACATCAAAGAAATGTGAGTAGATGGCTTACAGGACTCATAATGAGAGTGGTGAAAGGAACTGGAAGTCATTGATTGAAATCCAAGCTAGTAGGGATGAAAAGTAAGTATCCAGCAGTTCTTTGGTGTCCCTTGTGAAGTAAGTTATGGCTTCAGTCCAGTCTCATTCCTGGCTAGTTAGGTGTATACAGCCCAAGCCCAGAACCTGAACTGGCACATGTCTCAGCACTCCAGAGCGAAGTCAGTGACAGAACAAGGAGGAAAACTGAATGATCCTTTTTAAGTGATCATTACAAGAACCAAGGATAGAGAGAGGTACTTAGCTATTTTTGCCTGAAGATGGTAAATAGCGTTAGAACACTAGGGCATGTAATGGACAGTCCCCAGCTAGTCATAGCCTTGGTTTAGTATTTAAGAAGAAGTAAGGGGAGATAAAGGAAAGGAGGAAGCTTCTTTTTAACTAATTATAGCAGCAAGAGCTTCTGCAGAAATATATCCTAGTCAGTACTTCTGCAATCTGACGGACTCGAGGGGGATGTCTCCAGAACTCAGGTTGGGAAGGACCGGGTTCGAGAGCTTCTGGAGGGGCTAAATGTGTTCAAATCAGCGGGTCCAGATGCTCTCCACCCCCGGATGTTGAGGGAGCTAGCAGGAGTTATTGCAGGGCCCTTGGCACGGCTTCACAAGCACTTGTGGTGCTCAGGCCAGGTGCTAGATGATTGGAAGATAGCCAGCGTGGTCCCCATCTTTAAAAAAGGGAGGAGGGAGGACCCGGGCAACTATAGGCCCATCAGTCTTACCTCAATCCTAGGGAAACTCTTTGAGAAGATCATCATGCAGCACATCTGCGATGGGCCAGCCTCAGAGATGATGCTCAAGGGCAACCAGCACGGTTTCATTAGGAGCAGGTCATGTCAGACCAACCTGATTGCCTTTTATGATCAGGTCACAAAAGCATTGGATGCAGGTGTTGCCATGGATGTAGTCTTTCTGGACTTCAGCAAGGCCTTTGACACCGTCTCCCACCCCATCCTCATTAAAAATTGGGCGACTGTGGCATTGATGCCTACACAGTCAGATGGATTGCAGATTGGCTGAAGGGTCGTACTCAGAGGGTGGTGGTGGATGTGTCAGATTTGACCTGGGGAGAAGTGGGCAGCGGAGTCCCCCAGGGCTCGGTCCTTGGGCCTGCGCTATTCAATTTCTTCATCAGCGATTTGGATGACGGGGTGAAAGGCACCCTGTTTAAATTCGCTGATGATACCAAAATTTGGGGTGAGGTGAGCATGCTAGTAGGGAGGGAAAGATTGCAGTAAGATCTGGATAGGTTACAGGGGTGGGCTAACAAAAACAGGATGCGTTTCAGTACTGATAAGTGCAGGGTGCTGCACTTGGGCAGTAATAACCAGCAGCATACTTATAAGATGGGAAACTCCCTTCTTGAGAGCATGGAGGCAGAAAGGGATCTTGGAGTCATTACTGACTCCAAGATGAACATGGGCTGACAATGCGAGGTCACAGTTTGCAGGGCTAACTGGACCTTGTTGTGCATCCACAGGTGCATCTCAAGTAGGGCTAAGGAGGTGATGCTCCCCCTCTACATGACACTTGTAGAGTGGGAGAGACCTTGTTTCCCCTAGCACCCCCTGACATAACAAGAAATAATGGCCACAAGTTGTTGGAAAGGAGGTTTGGCTTAGACATCCATAAGAACTACTTCCCAGTTAGGGCGGCTAGGATCTGGAACCAACTTCCAAGGGAAGTGGTGCTGGCTCCTAGCCTGGGGGTCTTTAAGAGGAGGCTTGATGCCTACCTGGCTGGGATCATTTGAGCCTAGTTTTTTTTCTCCCGCCCAGGCAGGGGGTCAGACTTGAAGATCTACAAGGTCCCTTCCAACCCCACATCTATGATTCTATTTCCTTTTAGTTGCATGACTAGTTGACAGACACTAAACAAGCACTACGGAAGAAGACTCTAAAGAAGTGGGTCTTGGAGCTGTTTCCTTTTCCCTGACTAGCAAATCTGTTTAGCAAATTCTACTGTCTCTAGGTTCATCTGTGATCCCCACACCTAGATGGGCAAGGAATGAGGCATGTGTGGGGTGGTATGTAAACTGCCCATGTGGCCCCTCAGTATTTGCGGCTGTCCATTTGGTCATTTCAGTCAGATGGTATTGATCCTGTTCTTTGACTCAGTAATTGCAAAACTGTAAAATATGTAAACAGTTCACCACCCATTACATGTCTATGAACTAGTAATCCCTGAATAGGCGCAAGTAAGATTCCTTCCATATATTTAAGCAGAGTCATGGCTCTGATTCATGCAGGAGTTAACAAGAAAGGTTTCTGCTCTTTCTCCTGAGTCTCCTTGATTAAGATACACCGGTGTGACAGCCTAAAAAAATGATGTTGTTACATAATTGCTACTATTTCCTTTGAACCATCACCATGCAAAGTTGCAGCCTTTCTCTGTAAAGAGAGGCTGGTGTTGACAATAGGGTCAAAAGCAGATGCAGCTGAACTTTGGTTAATAGCAGGGCAAACTATGTTTCACACTATTTCCAAACCTGTGGTTAAGACTCATAGCACATATTTTTACTGAGTGGGATTTGCATTAAACCCTATTCAGCATTGTTTCATTGTGGCTGCCCATTATCAGCAATGAGTAATTTCCTAGTATAAAGAAGGACAGACCTATACCACCCACTAATAAACACCTGACAGTGCCCTGTAGGCAATGCTGTCCTGCCCTTCCTTTGTTTTCAGTGCTTCCCTTAAGAGCACTAACACCCCGACTCCCATTTCTAACTTCAGTTGGAGGGGATGGTGGCCCACAACAGGCCCCAAATTCTGGTTGTCACTGTGGGCTATGGTTTTCAAAGCTAGACATACAAATTACATTAAAACACAGTAGAAATCACACCATTAGGTACCTTAGAAGAAACCTACTGATGTCTAAGATTATTGGTCTTTTGCACGCTCCAAACTCTTTCTTCTCATTTCTCTTTGGCTCTTTCAATGCTCATGGGTGGTGTGTCTGCAGTCTACAACCAGCACTTTCTACTCTAATACCTGAAGTAGGAGAAGAAATGAGATACATACTCCTTCCAGTCATTAGCTATCATAAGAGACTTCTCTTTAAAAAAATCACTGAAGAAAAACTGTGCCTTACCTTGGGAAACAGGGGGGATGGTATCATACTATGAAACTATCTGCTATCAGTTTAGGAAAGGACACTATTGGCAAATAGAGGATCAAGCCCCAAATGTTTGATGGAACCCTAACCTGGGTTAATCTCTGACTGATACCTAATGAACATCAGGCAATGAGCTTTTGCTAGTTTGTCTCTTTCATACATTTTCATTATGTGTGGTTTATCAAGCCATTAAAGTCACATTGACTTGAGCAAAACTATCTGAAACTAAATAAGAGTAGAAACGTATTTGCCACTGCACTTAAGCTGACAGCTGTGGCAATTTTCTCAAAGCAGACACATGCAACTTGATGACAAAGAGGGAGGCTTGTGTGGATTCTAATTGTAGAGCTCTGTTGCAGAGGCTACTGATAATGGGCCACTGATTTAAGTGGGATTAAGAAACAATCAAAACCAGGTGGTTTGTTTGGATTTAATATTCATGAATCATTAGAGGTTTCTAACAGAGTTAAGGAATAAGCTTTTAGAGTTTCCAGAGGAAGTAAAAACTATTATTATGAGCTTCAAAGTAGGATAGAAATAACCTGGTAATCAAAAATGAGTCACTACATTACAAATATTAGAACAGGAAAAAATCATTAGAAGTCAGTAACAGCAGGAGGGGAAATCTTCACTTTCAGTACCCTTTAACTGATCACAATGATTATAACTGCCATCTGCAGAAATGACACATTTAATTGAAATGAGCAATTCTGCTTTTCATCTATAGTATAATACTGAGATTTAGAATCTCTCTGATATCTCAAACTTGTAAAAAAACCCCAAACAATCATTTTCTGTTCTTCCACAGTTTCGCCATGAACCATCACCAAGTGCTTCAAATTAAACATAATGGCCTACATATAGAAACTTTTCCTCCATAGACCAGTTGATAAATGCATTTTTCATATTCCAAAAACAATGACATATATATTCTGAGCTGAAGTTGTGTACATTCTTAAAATGTTAAATTGCCCATTCCCTTTAAACACAGATATCACTTATTCTTGCAATTCCCCAAAGGTTACCATTGATCCTGTCTTTCTCTTCATCCATCAACTTATATTCCTTCCTGTCTACTCTTCACTTCTAAACTCATCAAATACTCTTCACTTCTAAACCCATACAGTTATATCCTTCTCTGCCTCCATTCATAAACCCCTCCATTTTCACTTCTTCTGCAGTAAAACTATTATCATCAAAGACCTTGTTACTTATTAACTTTAGGTGTTTTCTGGGACTCTTAGCCCATGGATTGTCCACACATTAACACCTGAAACTAGTTTTAAGCACCTTCTAGGTGGCTTAGTTACACCACTCCAGAGCAGACTAATTTCTGATCATGCTCCCACCTGCCTGCCCCTCCACCCCATCCTCTCACACCTTCTCCGACAGCAGAGGTGGAAGACTGTCCTGGCTCTCCAGCCTGTAGTGGAAACTCACAGCTGTAGCTCCTAGTCAGGCAGCTTCTTGTCCAAGGGCCACTTAGGGAGTTTTGGTGAGCTGTCATAGGTGAAGTCAGCATCCTACCCTGCCTGTAACAGCTCGTCAAATCTCCATAAGAGGCATTGCCCCGGAGCCCATCCCCATGCTGTCACTGCCCAGCAATCCCAGGATCTCCACGGACACCAGCCCAGGACTAATTTGGGCACGGCATGTTCAGCTTAGCAGATAGGATGGGGCTGCTGGCAGGCAGAGGGTAGTATCCAGGAGTGGGATGGGCAGGAAGGGCCGGGGCTGGGGCCGGGGCCAGGACCGGGAACAGGATCACAGTGCAGTGAAAGTATGGGGCTGGAGCTTCCCATGGAACTGGTGCCCACTGCAGGGACATGCGGGAAATGGATTGTGGCTCTGCCCCAGGCTCCAGTCCGGTGCTGTCATTGCCCTGTGATCCCACTCCCAGCCCTGCCCACCCATCCTGCTCCCAGTTGCTGCTCCCTGCCTGCCCGTGGCCCCTTCCCATCCACCCAGCTGAGTGTACCCTGTCTGCACTGGACTGTCCCAGGCCAGTCTCCATGGAGACTCTGCCCATCCACTCCATCCAGTGCTACCAGTGGTGGCTGTGGGGTGAGCAGATGGGGGTGCCTGGACAGAGGGTCCAGGGTCAGCAGCAGTGGCAGAGACTGGCAGCAACAGCTGGAAGGAGCTGCTGCTGTGGGGGCTGCTGGGGAACAAGTCTAACTGACGAGCCACCCCACCCCTCCTGCACACCTGGACCAGCAGCAGACACTATGACCTATAGCAGGACCAGCACCACGCACTATGACATGGGCTGCCCTCTATGCCAAGGCTGGGCAGGGCAGAGGGACCTGCTCCAGGCCTTATAAAATCTCTTGGCAGGCCAGATCTGGCCCGCATACTGTATTTTGCTGTAGAGGCAAGACTCAACTGTGCAGGCAGGGCACTATCAGAGAAGGTTTTTAGCCTAAAGTTGTGACTGCTCCAAACCTGAGGTAACACTAACACCAATCAGCATTTGAGAAGCTCAAAGTGCAAAGCGTAACAAGGCCCTAAGATTTCTAATGAGCTGTTCCTGGTCCAACTCTGGAGTCACAAACTCCAAACACGTTCCCGTTGATCTGGCTCCTGTGACCTCCCCTTCCTTCAGCCTTCCACTGATATCCAGCATACCTCCCCAGGTCCTTGCATGCTACCTCTGCTAAGATACCTCTCGGTATTCTGACCACATTAACAGATTCACCCAGTTAAACAATTTCAGGATCATGCTTTTTATTCTTATTCGCAGGGACCTGAATATCTCTACCGCTCCCCATTTATTATCTTTCTTTTGTTTCTGACTGTGTCGCTCCTGCTTCTTCCTTCCTGTTAACAATGCTGCCCTGTAGGCATAGAAGGCCATCCTTCAACTAATTTGTAAGATTGCTGCTCTTCCCTCCAAATATCTCAGAACCCCCATTGTTCGCAATGTATATAATTAATGATGGCTTCAGGGGTAGATAGAGATAGCTTTTCCTTTGTCTATTCATAACCATAAATGATTCTGATAGATAAAGATAGAAGGTGGAATTCTGTTTCCCACTGTGCATCCAAACTGGCAGCTTTTTAGTCATGTAAGTGGTATTTTGAGTGCTTACATGCAGGTAGCAATTCTATTACCCCTGCACTGCGGGTGCCTAAGTGTGTGGCAGGGTACATAATCAGCTTTATACACATTTATCTATTTATTCATTTATTTATTAGGTGGCAGTGACTTAGCCCAGGGGGTTTTGAAAGGGCAAAAGATGATTGGAGGACTTGGGATTCCCTTTTGTCACCAATCAGGCCCCAGACACTCACCCTCCATGTCCCCTGACTGGCCTTGGGTAACCAGGAGGGGGATAAAAGGGGAAGTGTGGCTGACTCAAAAAAGACCAGTGAGGGACCCCAAGGAAGGAGCTGGTAAGAGCTAGGCCAGCAGGGTAGGAGCAGTTGTCCCAGAAGTGCCTGAAGGAGTGGGACCTGCAGGCAGCACTTGAACCCTCTGCAGTGTGGTGTGCAGCCAGCAGAAGAGGCTACCTGCTGGGCTCCAGGATGCCCTATGAGAGGCTGCAGCCGGCAGCAAAGCCTCCCTAGCTCCAGCAAGGATCTGAGCAGTGACCTAAGAGGTTTCCAGCTTTGCTTCCAGCTCCTCCAATCAGAGGCCGGGCAGCTTGATGTGAGGCTGGGGCTCCGGGAAAGTCAAGACCCCTAGGAGCCTGGGGCAGTACCAGCATTGGTGGCTGTATGGTGGAGTTTCTGCCTATGCTGTGGGAGCTCTGAGTTCAAGTCCTAGTTGTGGTGACTTGGGATGAGTGAGCAAACAGGTAGAAACTGTTCTTGCTGTGGAAAAGGGCCATTGTGCTTTCTCCCTCTCTGCGTACCTAGGCCCTATATTATTTGACATTTTGTGCCTTTTATATTTCACCAACCGGTATTGTTTGTTCTGCTGTTTGTGTTTTATGTTTTGGTTAACCCTGTCTTTGTCAACTGGATGAATATGTCCATGATTGTAAATGTCAAACCTTTGTTGAATCCTGCCCCCTCAGGGCATTGTAGTATCCCCTATACCCCCCTGGTTTATACTGGTTATGTTCCCAGCATTGTTCTCTCATTAAAAGGTACATGGTTAAGTCCCCACTGGTGGCCTGGCTCTGCTGTATAGGGGAGGAGTGTCCCTATATCTCCCACAGTGCTTGTGTACCTGCTTTGATCCCTTCAATTGGAAAGGGGGTACCTCTTGGAGTACCGCCAGGGTTACATACGTTTATAAGACACCCTTCTAAATGAAGGCTCAAGGTGGCTTACAGTGAGAGACAAAAGCAGCATATAAAAGCAAATGGAACAGAATATCAAACATAATTTCCTTAAACAGTATTGCAGCCTAGCCTGGCTTGCTAAACCTGTGCAAATATGCATTAAGTGCATGCAAAACATAGCTGACTGGGAACCCACAATTCATGAGTCCTAAATACCAGAGGAGGGTCTCTTATGTTTTAGTTTCTGTAACTGAGAGTTATATCCCTTGTCTTGGATGTTGGAGGCCTGGCAAGTGCTCTAACCATTCACCTTTTGTGGCCAAAATATAGGAGTTTGCTGCTTTCTCCCCCCACCTTTTTTTCTCCAGATTTATGTTCACGCACATGTGTATGTGCCTGGCTACTACATAACTGGCAGACCTATGTGCACATGCTTACAGTGCACATGCTATGTGTACATGTTTACACAGGGCAGAGGCAGAACCAAAAAATGGCCAGGTATACAAGTAAGACACTTTCATATAGGCCCAGAAAGGGAAATTGAGTTCTACCCATAATATAAACATATTCTGCCAATAGTCCCACAAAATACTTAGTACCTTTATACGAGTTGATGAAAGAGGCACAGTTTGACCCATATGGAATAGATATGAATTTAGAGGCAAAGAGCAAGTGATATGTTGAAAAAAAAGAAGGTGGCTTTATTGCATAGTCAATTTTAATAATAGAATCTCAATTTAATAATTTTAATGTTGATTATTTGATATCCAGCACTAGATTAAAGGATCATTGGTTCAGAACTGATAGTTGAAATCAGCACACTTTTCACAAACAAGCTATTATATTTCAAGCCTGAAACCGCATGGATCAGCAATTGCATTATGAAAAGAAAATGTGCTTATTTTAGCCATCATTAGTGTCCAATATGCTGCTCTATTTTATGCTCATTTGTGTGCATTTTCTCTTGTAATTTCAATTAAATTAATTTTCAAAATTATTTTCATTATGAAAATATTGGTTTTCACAGATATCAAGGTAAGATCATTTTCAATTTTTCGTGGCCGACATTGGATTAAAAGGAGAACTCTTCAAATGAATAAAGCACTATTATAGGCCATGCCTGCTACAGTTTTCAATCATTAAGCCTCACAACGATTTCAATATATACTCTAACTTCAAACTCAAGTAAATGTGATGCAACTCTAAAACTAAAACTAAGATCATATCTGACATAGTAGCTTTGGCAAATCATTTCCTGTCCACGCTTAGTCAAACAAGGTGTTTCTGGTTTGGCGAAGGTTAGTGCTTCACAGTGAATATCAAAGAGACTCTCACTATAGATACACCCTTCCTCCTAAGAGCTCATTCACGTCATTTAAATTCCAGTTAGGTTGATCAGAAACGGGGTAGAAAGGGTTTAAATTGCATTATTAACAATAGGTTAAGTCTTGGAACTGCTGATTAAATCAATTTCTCTGAGATAAAATCATAATAGGCTCTGGTTGTATTTATCTGACAGGAAACATGTCATTGGTAATGTTTTGTGTTGTCTTTAATGAATCTGATTGTCATCTTCCAGCAGGGAGAGTACAAAAGGCACCTGCAGGTCTGGATGAATGGAATCACTTATCGATCGAGTTGTCAGGCCTGTCAGGCATTTAGTAACAGCAGCACTGGTACATAAAATCAATGAGACAGTGTATTTATATGGACGCTTCTGAGATTAATCAGTTGATTTGAAATTTAAACAGCACCATTTACATGCTATATAGCATTTCCCAAATTGTCAAGCCCTGGCTCATAATGCTACTGTTTAAAGATGATCTCATCATTGAGTCGAATATCCGTATTTTGCCTTTGAAGAACGTACAATAGGATTTTTCTTATTGGTGCCCTGTCCAGGTTCCACTTTGGCTAATAGATATATTCTGCCTAGGTAAATTCCCCCTGCATTTTCAGCTGCTTATTACTTTTATTAATTCCCCATTCATGTACTGTTACTATATGTTATAGTGTTCTCCCTTATCACCAGCAACAATATCCTGTGGTGGGTGAAGCAATCTCTTGACTGTGTCCATTCTAGTCCAAACCACCTGAATGGAGCAGGAGAAGGAGACTAAGCCCAGACCCACACAAACGCACAGTGACCAGCAACACTAAGCTGACACACTAGAGTACATTGTATCAGGTATAGAACTGAAGCATCTCAGTGAGCCTACTGATACACAGCTCCTCCTTGAACAGCGCAAGCATAACTGAGTCAACAGGTTGTAAAGGGTTTTGGGGGTCAGTGGGCATGTCTACACATGCATTTAAGCATGCCTAAATTTAAAATGCATTGCCTTAATGCACATTAAATAGGTTTAGGCAGGTGTCTACACATGCAGGCATTAAAGCGTATTAAAAGTGCATGTGGACTGACTTGGGACTAAAGTTAGTCCCAGGTCAGTCCATACATACAGTGGTAATGTACTTTCCTTTGTTTACATGTGTGTTAATGCATTTTAACTATTCACACTTAAATCTGATACCTGCATTTACAGGGTCTGCTCCAATGTGCTAGAAATCCAGTACATCAGAACAAACTCAATTAATCGAGTCTGCTTGAGCACATTAGTGACACATGCTGGCAGCCTCATGCGTCACGTGCATCAGTGGCGCAGCACATGTCTGCTGAGAAAACGGCAGCAGTGCACTTTGAACTAAAACACGTTTGATGTGTTTTAGTTCAAAGAGCATCGCTGCCATTTTCTCAGTGCTGACGCATGCTGTGCTACTGATATAGCTGCTCCAAATGCAGTACCAGGCACTTTTAATTAGCAAGCTGCATTAATTAAAAGTGCCTGGCTCTGCATGAGCAATGCATGTAAAAATGCCCTAAATTCACCATTTTATGCACATTAAAGGTATGCACATGCATATGTAGATACACACCCTTGACGTGCAGTAATTTAGGCTAATGTGCATTAAAGCATCATGTGTAGACACATCCAGTAGGAATGAAAGATTCTCTTAAACCCAATGATAACTTTCCCTTTAGTCCTTTGTACGACATGTTTTGTGATGGAGTGGACAAGCAGAGTGAGAGGTTTGGGGGGAAGGGATGGGAGGTTCAATATTTTCTCCTTTTCTGATTTTTTTTTTTCCTTTATTATTTTCTTTCCTCATTTTCCTTCCCTGTCCTATACTCCTTCACTCCACCGTATTTTATACTCTATGGTCTTGCTGTCCACAGTCTGTTCCCTCCTGGCCCTACCCTACTGATCCATTTTTCTATAGATCCTTTCCTATCTATCCACTTCCTTCTACCTGTTTACTTCACCCATGGTGCTCTAACTTACAGGGGAAAATGTATTATCTTTTTCAAAATAAATCAATTTTTCTTTGCAAGTGAATAGAATTCCAGCCTAGACATGAAATGTGTTGATGAGTTGGAGAAGCATAACCTTTTTTCTTTGTCTTCCTCACATTTTATCAGTGCCAACAGATTGGTACCGACAGGCGGGGGAGTATAAGATTATTTGTCAGCACTTATGGGCGGTGGACAACAGCAACATAACCATTTCCAAGTTTTTTGTAGGCACCACTGCAGAGGAGATTTTAAGTGAAGTTTTGAAAGAATTTTGCAGATATATATGAGATGTGCTTCCAAAGCATGAGGGGCAATATGAAGGAAAGGGTGAAAGCAATTGCTTGAAAATCTAATGCAAGTGTCAGTTATCATGATTTTAATCTCTTTTACCTTATTTTCCAAACTATAATATAGAGTAACAACACTTATACAGTGTTGTCAGCTATATAGATAAAAAGTACTATAGAAAATGCTTTTATTGTTCATTCCATCATTTTGAAGTGTTCTGATTTACTGGAAGCCCTTTAAGGTGAATTGAAAATATTCTACTCCTAGCTTTCCAAAGATTTCATTAAAATATTCTATCATAGTGCTTACAGACACAAGTGACCATTGCAACCATCCACTTTGACCTCATGTGTTCATTATATTTTCTACAGCGATGCTTTTAAATGGTAGGAAAGAGAAGCATATGTGATACTACAGAAATCGAGGGAAATAGTTAGCCATGTTAGCCTGTAGTCAGGTAGAAGGCAAGGTAGATTGGCACTCTAAAGACTAACTAAATCAGAGATACCATAGATATAACATATGCTTTTGTGAGCTCAGGCTCACTTCATTGGATGCTGTGACAGGATATGTATGGTATAGACTAACTAAAACATACATATTAAATATATGATTTTTTAGTGTATACAGTACAAATCTACCCTGCTTTCTGCATATCAAATGTTGATATACAGGAACTATATGGGGCAACATTAATGCTACCCTAATTGTACATTTGTACAAGGCTATTGTTAGAATGGCATGGTCAACTGTAGGCTCATATCTCATCTGCTACTACCATCACTGGTGAATGTTTCTCACTTCTGCTGCTTTTCAGATAGCTATTCATTTGGGGACGGCTGTGTTCTTTATTTCCTCTCAGCACATGCCTGTAGATGAAACTCAGCAGGCATCTCCCCCAAGTTCAGATGACCCAAACATTCTGTTTTGTCAAAATCACTAACCTATCAAGATTTTCTTTGAATAATTTTCCACACACAAAAAAGGTAACTCCTCTCTAAATGTATTGTACTTCTCAAAGCTTTGGAAGGTCCTGTGTTATAAGAGAGATCCTCATGTGTTATGATTTGGGAATCATATTCTTGTTATAGCATATGTTTATAAGGTGCATTTGAAATTATTTTTTTGGAGTGTGTTCTAATTATTTCTGTAAAAGTGGTTTTTAGTTACAGGAATCAGAAATTACTACTTTAGAGACTATGAACTATCACTTGAATTTAAAAATGACATTCAATTATCAAGACCATTCCAAACTAAATGAAAAAAAAATGTAGTTTAGCAGACATGCTCGTACAGATTATGAATTCCTACATGGTTTAAAATGTATGAATGGTGACATGATCCAGGGAACTTTGAAACCACATCAATTATTTTGCATCTGGCATTGTACACCAGCTGCATAATGAGAGAGCAGAGGGCTTTATGATTCCTGAAACTCATTTCAGTGAATGGTCACATGAGTGCATTCTATTGTTCTCTAAACAGATGGAAAGCTAGCAGTGTCCCAGAATTCAAACATGATTTGCTTTGGATCTTGGCTTTTATTTTGATTTGCTTGTTTGTTTGTTTTGCCCAAGTCTGATATATCAAAAATCTGTAGTCTTTCTGAAGAGCACCCTAAATGAGATATGATTGTATATGGGTCTCTGTATCCAGTTGGGTCAACTCAGCTGAACTGAGAACTGAATGTGGTCTATGGGTTTTTAGAAGGACATGATAATCAAACCGGTAATATCATTACTTACTGTGCTTTGGAAAGAGCCTATAGGCAAGTTAATGTATCTAAGCATTACATAACATACATGCCTTTCTATATTACAATGGGATGTCACCAAACAGCCCTGATAAGGAAACTCCAGCATCTAATAATTGAGGATAGGGAAGGGCCAAGACTGGTATTGTGGAATCACGATCCCCATTGGCAGATGCTATTGCATAAATTACTAATAATACCTCATGCTGCATTATGAACTCAGTTCTTGTAAAAGTCACTAAACTAAATATAATTTCACGTGAAAACTTAATAATGATGGCATGATTTAAAATGTCCAAAAAAGTTCATAAAAGGAGAGTAAGAGTATAATGCTACTGGGGAAACTGGAACAGCTCTGAGACTGTGGTGGTATCCTAGATGAATAAGCAAGTCACTGCTACCCTGGTTCTTGACTGCCCTCTATTTTGCAGAGTCAGCTATATCTATGTAAATCAACCATTACTATTTGGTGGCATTTTGTAGATATACATATATAATGCTTTTATATACAACACAGGGGAGAAATGGCCCCTTTTGTATCATAATGTTACCCCTTCTGAAATGCTTACCATCTTCAGCTACAAGCAAACTGAAGGTGACAGCAGTAATGGAGGGATATGCGATTACCCATCTGATTGAGAATGGAAAGCTTTGGCTATTTAATGAGTTAGGTCATCTCCTGGCTGCTGTGCATCTGATAGAGACATGGATGTTTTCACACCTTTGGTTCTTCCCTTTGAATCTTCCTCATATTCTGTAAATGGTGGGTTTTGATGTTTAAAACAAGCAATTCAAATTGGAATATCTATAAAGAACTTCAGGGAATTCCTGCTTCTTGATTTACGGTGGTCAATCTAAAAATAAATAGTAATGCCTGTTATTCATCAGTAGATCTCAAAATACTTTACAAAGGAGGTAAAGCATCATTGTCCTCGTATTACAGATGGGGAAAGTGAGGCAAGAAGCTGTGATTTGGCCACATTCACCCAGCGGGTCAGTGGCTGAAGAAGTAGAACTCAAGTACTTACTCCCCTCAAACCAAGCACTATCCTTTCCTGGTAAGCAGTCCTTTGTCCTCCTATGCTGTCGTCTCCAGTTGCACATTCATCTATGTCCGAAGTGTTGACCTCACCCTTTTCCTGCTGCAAATAGATTACTTTCTCCCAAGTAGAGATTTCCACCAGGCTTCTTGGAGCTATGGTAGAAACATTGTTTTGCTGCTCCAAGGTGCATCAGTCTTGCTTTATAAGGTCCTTTTCTACTAGTTCTCTCTTCCCACCCAAGTGTACAGTGGAGTGTTGGTTTTTTTTTTTTCACCAAAATATTTTCTCCCCATTCTCTAGCATTCTTTGTGTGCCTCCCAGGGAAAATGGGTTTCCCTGAAAAGATTCATCTCCTCCAACATCTCTTTCTATCCTAAATTGGAAAGGAAGCTCTCTCACCAGGCAGCCTGCTTTGATATACTCCTCCACGCATCTGTGAATGTGGGGATGTATAGATTTTTCTGTTGGCTGGAAAGACCTGCAGCCCAAGCACTTTAACTGAAATTGCATCAGGAGTGGTCAGTTAATGTGGGGATTGTGCATTTTGTTTCAACTGTACATGCCATATTTTCAAAACCTAGTATTTCTGAGATTTTATTTACTTCATAAAACCCTTTTCCTTGCCTTAGTAGGCCTATGTAGTTTCCCTACCAAAAATGAATTTTTACGGCCAACGTATAAACTTAAAAAATAAGATGTTAATGAAAGTACTGAATGACCTTTAATAATTAGAAAAGGCATATTGGTAATAATCAAAAGATATAATAGCCCTTCAGATGCAACTGATGGGGGGTGGGATATGCTTATGAGACAGGATGAATTTTAATTTCTTAAACTGTCTTTTAAATACTCAGGTATTTGTTTTAATTATCACCTAAGATAACAGCCTTATTTAAAATCAGATGCCATCCAAAGCATCAGAATTGGCTGCAAGTATCGTCTTCTAACGACTTTCCATCATCATTAATCTCTTTGTAGCTTTCACTGTAAAACCACTCAGTGGGCTTGATTCTCTTCTCCATTACATTTTTTTTCCTTTTTTTCCCTTTCATCGGTATGAAAGGAGAATCAAGACCTAAAGGGCTAATTACTAAGAAATATAGAATGAGCCAATGGAACGTTTAATTAGGAATGACCTCAAGCTTCAGATCCAGGTATAAATTCTCCCAGGACCAGGGGTGTTCAGAATCAAGATGTTTATTAGCAATCACCTCTAATTTTGGGGATGGGCCCTAACCTGGTATAGTTGTAAATTGGCAGAGCAGTACTAATGTCAATAAAGTTAAGTTGATTTATGTCAGGAGTTGTCAACTGGGGGTACACGTCCCCCTGGGGGTACTTGAGAAGGCTGTAGAGGGTGCACGGGTGGGTGCGGACAGAGCACCACCACACACCGTTCTGCGCTGCCATGGGAGAACCTCCATATCTGGCCACATGCCAGCCCCTCTGCCCCTTCTCGGCATCCGGCCATGCACCATCCCCCATCTCTGCCCCCCTGCTCAGTGGCAGGGGGTATATTGCGAGGCATCCGGCCACCAGGGGGGCCCAATGATCCAAAAAATTTGAAAACCCCTGATTTATTTCAGTCAAGGGTCTGAAATAAAACTTTCCAAAGCGTGCATAGGATTTAGTGCCGTATTCAAATCAGTTGGCTCTGGCACCTCAATGAGATGAGGCAGAATTTAAGTGTCAGAGTCACAAAAAGAAACAAGGCATATTTGCATGAGACATTTACTATGGAGCCACCTAAATAGCTCCACAGTAAAGACTCCTCATCTACACATGTGGCCCTATGCTCAATGCAAAGAATTATGACGTCATTGGGATAACGGAGACCTGGTGGGACTCCACCCATGACTGGACCACGGATATAGAGGGCTATACCCTGTACAGGAGGGACTGTGTTGACAAAAGGGGTGGGGGTGTAGCTCTCTATGTGAAGGAAAGCTACATGTCCCTGCAAGCTGATGTTGGTGACCAGCATGGACAGCTAGAGACCCTCTGGGTAAAAATTCGTGGGGAATACAGCACAGGAGACACAACGGTGGGAGTCTAATACAGACCTCCCACTCAAAGTCCTGAGCTTGACCAGGAGTTCGCCCGGGAACTGACTGAGGCCGCTTGCTCCAGGACCTTGGTTGTCATGGGTGACTTCAATTACCCGGACATCTCCTGGGAGGATCACTCAGCAAAATCTGAGCAGTCGCAAAGCTTTCTCTCATTCGTGGATGACCTCTACCTGACTCAAGAAGTCTATGGGCCAACTAGAGGCAAAGCGCTGCTCGACCTGGTACTGGCTATGGGGGATGACCTAATCGGTGACCTAGTGATCGATGGGAAGCTGGGTGACAGCGACCACGAGCTGATCACCTTCACCATCCACTGTAAAGCTGGCAAGTCAGTCAGCAACACAGAAGTCCTTGACTTCAGAAAAGCTGACTTTGACAAGCTCAAGAGGCTAGTCGGTCAGGCCCTTAGGGACCATGACCCCAGGGAGATGGGAGTTCAAGAAGAGTGGTTGCTTCTCAAGGAAGCGATCCTCAATGCACAAGCTAAATCTATTCCAACACAGAGGAAAGGCAGCAAGAAGGCACAGCAGCCCTCCTGGCTCTCCAGGGACCTAGTGGACCTCCTGCGGCTAAAAAGGAAAGCCTACAAAGGATGGAGGATGGGATTCACCTCCAAGGAGAATTACTCTGCGCTGGTCCGGTCCTGCAGGGAGCAAACCAGGAAAGCCAAGGCTGCAACTGAACTCCAACTAGCTTCAAGCATCAAGGAGAACAAAAAGTCCTTTTTCAGATATGTGGGGAGCCGGAGGAAAAGCAAGGGCAACGTTGGACCCCTGCTAAACTAGATGGGGCAACTGACAACTGACGCCCAGGAAAAAGCCAACCTATTAAATAGGTACTTTGCGTCAGTCTTTCATCAGTCCCATGGGACGCCCATGCCTGCTGTGGGACACGGAGATCCGGGTGATGGAAATCCCCTACCGTCCATAAATGCTGACCTCATGAAGGAACATCTTGAGAAGCTGGATACCTTCAAGTCAGCCGGCCCTGACAATCTGCACCCCAGGGTACTCAAGGAGCTGGCGAGCGTCATAGCCCAGCCCCTGGCATGGATCTTTGAAAACTCCTGGCACTCTGGTGTAGTGTCTGAAGACTGGAAGAAGGCCAATGTGGTGCCGATCTTTAAGAAAGGGAGGAGAGTGGATCCGGCTCACTACAGACCCATTAGCCTGACTTCTATCCTGGGGAAGATCTTAGAAAAGTTTTTTAAGGAGGCCATCCTTGAGGGACTGGCCGATGCCAACATCCTAAGGGATAGCCAGTATGGGTTTGTTGCGGGTAGGTTTTGCTTGACCAATCTCATTTCCTTCTACAACCAGGTGACCTATCACCTGGATGAGGGAGAAGAAATTGATGTCATATATCTTGATTTCAAAAAAGCTTTTGATGTGGTATCCCATGATCACCTCTTGGCCAAACTGCCCAGTTGTGGCCTTGGCTCCACCACGATCCGCTGGCTGGGAAACTGGCTCTGTGGTTGGACCCAGAGGGTTGTAATTGATGGCAGTCACTCATCGTGGTGCCCTGTGACCAGTGGGGTCCCTCAAGGCTCTGTCCTGGGACCCATCCTGTTCAACATCTTTATTAATGATGTGGACATTGGAGTGAGGAGTGGACTGGCCAAGTTCGCTGATGACACCAAACTTTGGGGCAAAGCATCCACGCCAGAAGATAGGCGGGTGATCCAGGCTGACCTGGACATGCTCAGCAAATGGGCGGACAAGAACCTGATGGTGTTTAACACCGAAAAATGCAAGGTTCTCCACCTTGGGAGGAAAAACCTGCAGCATCCTTATAGGCTCGGCAGTGCTACATTGGATAGCACTACAGAAGAAAGAGACTTGGGGGTCATCATTGACCACAAGATGAACATGAGCCTGCAATGCGATGCTGTGGCTAATAAAGTGACCAAAATGCTGGCTTGCATCCATAGATGCTTCTCGAGCAAATCCCGGGATGTCATTCTCCCCTTGTACTCGGCCTTGGTGAGGCCGCAGCTGGAGTACTGCTTCCAGTTTTGGGCTCCACAATTCAAAAAGGATGTGGAGAAGCTTGAGAGAGTCCAGAGGAGAGCCACGCACATGATCAGAGGTCAGGAAAACAGATCTTACGATTATAGGCTGAGAGCCATGGGACTCTTTAGCCTGGAAAAGCACAGGCTCCGGGGTGATCTGATGGCCACCTATAAGTTTATCAGGGGTGACCACCAGGATCTGGGGGAATGTTTGTTCACCAGAGCGCCCCAAGGGATGATGAGGTTGAGCGGTCACAAACTCCTGTAAGACCGTTTCAGGCTGGACATAAGGAAGAATTTCTTTACTGTCCGAGCCCCCAAGGTCTGGAACAGTCTGCCAGCGGAGGTGGTTCAAGCACCTACATTGAACACCTTCAAGAGTAAATTGGATGCTTATCTTGCTGGGATCCTATGACCCCAGCTGACTTCCTGCCCTTTGGGCAGGGGGCTGGACTCGATGATCTCCCGAGGTCCCTTCCAGCCCTGATGTCTATGAAGTCTATGAAAATCTATGAAATATATTAGGCCACAGAAAACCAATTAACTCCACCATAAGTTAGTATTTGTATTTACAAGTACTGTCCTGCAGCACTGTTCTTTCCTGTGCAGCAATGCACATGTAGATGCTGATGGGGCTGGCTGGGGCCCAAGGGTGCTTCAGTGCAGGGACTGCCTGCTGGCTATCCCCCTACCGGAGCACCTTGTGCCTCATCCAGCCGTTCCACAGTACGTTGAGCCAGGTTGGAGCAGACCTAGGCTGGCAGGCTGACCCATGGGTGCCCTGCTGGCCAGGGCTGCTCTGATATTGCTTAACATGCTGCGGTCCCTAGTGTACATATAAACATGGTGCCCAGGAGCAATAAACTTCTGGAGCAATATGTGCTGGATTTTATTGCTTTGCATTAATAGCATGTGTAAAGGCTCCCACAGAAATCAACCTACTTTCAATGGTTGTAAAGGCACCTAAATTCACTAGGTTCCTCCATTTTACACTCAAAAGATCATGAGGTACCTAGACTTAGGTTTCTGGACATGCACAGAATCTGTCTGCTTTGAACAGCTAGGTGCCTAAGCACTGTTGTGATCCAGATTAGAGCAAAGATGTGTACAAAATCTACCTATGATCACAATCCATTTGGCACCCAAAGACCATGTGCTTAACTCTTACCAACTGTATTGTGTTCTGGTTTAAAAAATGGTGTTTAAGGTAGGGTCATATTGTTTTACCAGTTAGAGAACTTGCCTGGTATCTAGGCCCTCTTCACCCTGAGGAGGCCTAAAAACACATGTCCAATTTCTCAGGTGACCCCCCCGAACTCACAGTTTGTAAAGCAGGCTGGGTGATAGTACCACCACAGGTCCTGTTGAAGCTGTGCTATTGGGCAGACAATCATGCAAGGCCCTGAAGAAGACCAAGCAAGTGGAAACCTCACTATTTTCTAGTGAGTAAGGTATTCTCCTATGATCATGCATTTTACATTACACATCCCATGCTTAAAAACAAAATTAATCATAGTAGCAAGGCCCAGAACCCAGGGTTTCCTCCTCTCAGGGGAGTGCCCCTCTTACGAAGTGATTAGGGCACTCTCCTAGGTGATGTAGGCTTGCATCATATCACTCTATGAAGGCTTAAATCCATGTCTTACTTTGGAAAATGCTCTAGCCACTTGGCTAATAAGCAAATGACATATACCACCAACGGTCAGTTAAATACCAACTCTTTTGGCCCCCAGGATCCTGAAATAATAACTGTGCTTCATCATGAGTCTTCATTCAAGAACCTACTTTCTGAAGAGGGGTGGTAGTTCAGATACACTCTTCTGCCTAAAGTTTCCTATGGACAGACTCCCTGCTGAGTCTGCAGGGTGCTTTGAATTGCCTTTTGGAAACATCTTACTTCTTCCATTGACTCTACAGGGGCTTAGGCACCTAATTCTGGTTATCTGGATCATCCTTCTGGGGTCAGGAGACTATTTCTTTATGTATTATAGCACCTAAATAGAAGCACCTACAAGGTCACTTTGGATCTGGCCCTTAGGCTCTTAGGGCACGTCAAGATGAGCATAGTTGTGCAGTACGTGGTGCTGCAAGCACACTTACAGTGCCAAATACTGCACTGTCCAGAGTTATCTGCACTCCATTTTCTTTTCTGGGTTTTTTTTTTTTTGATCCCTAGATATACAGGGTCACAGTGCTGGCCACAGCCTTCCCTATGCCCGGGGCAACTTGCTGCAGGCCAAAGCACACATGGCACAGGCATTCCCCAGGAACAAGAAGTGGCAGCACAAGGTGCACCACTGCTACGTGTCCCTGGGCAATCAAACGTCCACACACATCTGGCCACCCCCTTAGGATTTAAAATCAGTTTTTTTCCAAAGGTACTGGATGCTGAATGATGTAGGTAGGTAGCTAGAAAGGTTCTCAGGAGTGCCTAAGCATTGATGTCAATGGGCATTAGGCACCAAACTCATTGAAATGCTTCTGAAAATAGTGTTAGCTGTCTATCAGACCCCTAAGTACTTTCAAAAGTCTGGACCTTAGTATCTAAGGCTATGTCTACACAAAAACTGCTGCTGCTATGACTATAGCAGCTGGACCGCTGAGTAGATTTATCTGTGTCAGCAAAAGGCATTTTTCTGGCCTCAGAATTACACCAGCCTTCTCAAATGACAGAAGTTCTGTTACTACAGCTTCACCCAATATAGCTCTGCTGGTAAGGTTTTCTAATATTGACAGGAGATAAATCACTTTTGAAAATGAGATCGAGATCCTATACAGGACAGCACCCCTCACAATATGTCTTTCTTTCCTTTTGCTTATTACATATAATGGTCACATCTACACGAGACACTGACTGTGCAGTCGTTACTGCATAAGCAAGTACTAAATGACTGCTCAGTAACCCACATTACTGCACAGTAGCATGGATGAATGGCTTTTTTGTGACTGACTTACCAGCAAGCTACCAAGTGCTGCATAAAATTAGGTACTAGAAAAGTTGTGTCTATAGGCAAGAGCTATACATCATTCCTATTATTTGTAGAAGACATTAGAGCAAAACAAGATCTACAATTCTCCAAGCTTAGTTTTCATTACTGCTGTCAAATCTCATTATGAAAGCTATGAAGCCACTTCTGTGACAGTTCCAGAGTTCAGTAATACAGTGCAGTAGTCGGAATTTCATCTTTAAATATGTACTGTTTTTAAGATAGGCTGTCAGTGGCAGAGAGCCTCCAGAGAGTTTGGAAATAACTTCTGGTAATTTTTAATTTAGCATTTATTAAAACAAAGGTATTACATCAAGCTTTTTAAAAATATCATAGCAAAGCATCTGATCTAATTTCTTCAAAGTCTATTCAATTAGTTAAATGCACGCATTAGAATAGGAATTAGCACACTTGAAGACAGGACTCAGTGTGTCCTGCTGCAAAATAATGTTTAATTAAAATTATATAACTAGTTATCTAAAAATACATACACAAATGGGTTTTTTCATTGTTTTATTTTTTAAATTAAATAACCGTTAATGAGACCTCAGATATAATATTCTCATGTGGCCTGATCCAGTTCTCACTAATGTCAATGGAAGGTATCCTGTTATTTTCAAAGAGAGTTAGACTGGGTTTTTAAAGGAAGTTTCTGGAGTACTCTTTTTAAACATCTTTTTGCTCAGACTGATCTTTTGTTTTTAATACATGGAGTGCCCTATATAGCCAATGTAATATGCTATGCAACAATATATTGTAATATGCAGTGGTATTATTTCTGACTCCATCAGGACATCTAATTCACAAAATAAGCAGGAAAACCATAAATGGCTGAATTTTTGGTATGATTACAGGCACCAGGTGTGATTTGAGATGATTACAGGCATTTACTGTCTTTTCAAAGAAAGACTCAGCTTGACTTTATGCAGAGTAAGCAGCAGGAGTATTTTTCTCTATCTAGAATTTTCTGTGCCTTAGCTTAGAATTTTTTTTCAGTCAGCATGTTTTAGTGCATAGAAAATACGGCTGAGAAATCAGACAAAGTCAAAGGAAAGACATGGAGTAGATGGTCTTTTCTGAGGAAACACTGCATTCTATTGCTTTTTGCTGCCTTCTCGTCTGTTCTTGTTCTGAGCCATAGTTCATAGTGCCCTTAAATATTTGCTTCAGTTTGATCACAGTTTGCCAATGTTTGTGAATTTTCCTTGAAAAAGGGAAATGTGACTCCCTTGAAATGATCTAATGGTTATTTGGCCCCATTGTAATGCAATGTGAAGAATACCTCCTTGTTTTTCCTGGTAGTTAAACAACAGTATTATTTAAGCATCCTGAAGGCTTTCTGATGCTATCTAAATGTGATTCTTAGTACCCCAAAATAAGGATTTACCTTAAAACACTTTGCTTTCCAACTGCTGGAATCCATGCTGCAAGGAGCGTGGGGGGAGGAAAGAGAGAAGACAAAATGCATCCATTTTAAAGTACCAAGGTATTAGCATTTGTACTGAACCTCCTAAATCCATTTTCATTACAGCAGGGCACACCATACTGTGAGTTATATAGGGACATCTCCCAGTGAAATCATAGAAAAGACTTGCAGGTGTGTTACTGAAGGAAACATGGGGATAACAATATAGTATAGAGTCATAGAATAATAGGACTGGAAGAGACCTGTAAGATCATCACAGTCAGATGGATTGCAGACTGGCTGAAGGGTCGTACCCAGAGGGTGGTGGTGGATGGGTCATATTCAACCTGGGGGGAAGTGGGCAGCGGAGTCCCCCAGGGTTCGGTCCTTGGGCCTGCGCTGTTCAATTTCTTCATCAGCGATTTGGACGATGGGGTGAAATGCAACCTGTTTAAATTTGCTGATGATACCAAAATTTGGGGTGAGGTGAGCACACTAGTAGGGAGAAAAAGATTGCAGCAAGATCTGGATAGGTTACAGGGGTGGGCTAACATAAACAGGATGCGTTTCAATACTGACAAGTGCAGGGTGCTGCACTTGGGCAGTAATAACCAGCAGCACACTTATAGAATGGGAAACTCCCCTCTTGGGAGCACGGAGGCAGAAAGGGATTTTGGAGTCAATATTGACTCCAAGATGAACACGGGCCATCAATAGAGGTCACAGTTGGCAGGGCTAACCGGACCTTGTCATGCATCCACAGGTGCATCTCAGGTAGGGCCAAGGAGGTGATCCTCCCCCTCTATGCGATGCTGGTCAGGCCACAGCTGGAGTACTGCGTCCAGTTCTGTGCACCCCACTTCAGGAGGGATGTGAACAACATTGAGAGGGTCCAGAGAAGGGCCACTCACATGATCCGGGGACTACAGGGCAGACCTTACAATGAAAGACTGCAGGACCTAAACCTGTTCACCCTTCACAAGAGAAGGCTGAGGGGGGACCTGGTGACTGTCTATAAACTCACTAGGGGGGACCAGAAGGAGGGAGACACTGGGGGAGACACTGTTTCCCCTAGCACCCCCCTGGCATAGTGGACACAAATTATTGGAGAGTATTAGACATCTGCAAGAACTACTTCACAGTTAGGGTGGCTAGGAGCTGGAACCAAGGGAAGTGGTGCTGGCTCCTAGCCTGGGGGTCTTTAGGAAGAGGCTTGATGCCTACCTGGCTGGACTCATTTGAGTCCAGTTTTTCTCCCACCCAGGTGGGGGGTCGGACTTGAAGATCTACAAGGTCCCTTCCAACCCTACTTCTATGATTCTATGATCAAGTCTGGTCCCCTGCCATAAGCAAGAGGTAATTGGACTCAAACGAACTCCACAAGGTGATTGTCCAGCTTCCTCGTTAACACCTCTAAGGATGGAGACTGCACCACTTCTGCTGGGAGTGTGTTCCAGATTCTAGTTACCCTTATGGAAAAGATGTTTTTCCTGATGTCCAGCCTGAATTTTTCCTCAACTAGCTTGTGCCCATTTGACCTTGTCCTCCCAAGGGGTGCCCTTCTGAAGAGCTGCTCTCCTAGATCTTGGTGTTCACCCCTGACATATTTGTAGGCAGCTATGAAGTTATACCTCAGTCTTTTGTTATTCAGACTGAACAGGCCCAGTTCCTGGAGTCTCTCCTCATAGGACTTATTCGCCAAGCCCCTGATCATATGAGTGGCCCTTCTCTTTTGAGCTTATGCACATCCTTCTTGATGTGTGGTGCCCAGAACTGGACACAATACTCCAGCTGTGGTCCTACCAATGCTGAATGGAAGAGGAAGAGCACCACTCTGGATATATTGGCAACACATCAACTGATGCATGCCAGAGCCCTATTTGTCCTGCTGGCGACTTCACCGTACTGTTGACTCATATTCATTCTTTGGTTGATTGTCACCCCCAGGTCCCTTTCAGATGCATTTCCAGCTAATGGAGCACCACCCATCGTATAGTTATGGTGAAAGTTCTTCCTTCCCAGGTGAAGGCTGCACTTCTCCCTGTTGAACCTCATCTGATTGCACTCTGCCCATAGGACCAGCCTGAAAAGGTCATTCTGGATACTTGCCCTGCCCTCAGATGTGCCCACATTTCCCAACAGCTTGTCAGCCACAGACTTAATCACTGTGCTTCTCACTCCCTCATCCAGGTCATTAATAAAGATGTTAAAGAGTATGGGCAGGAAAGGGAGTTTCCATATTAGAAAATTAATTCCAAAACATTTCTCATCCCACGCTGGGGCAGTGCCAAGACCTTCAGAAATAAAGGAGCTAGACAATATGACTGAGTGTCTCCAGCACATCCAGCAACCAACTGATTAGGGCCCTCCTCTAGAGCATTGGTTAAAGAGGAGACCCAGGTTCAAGTCCCTCCAGTGAACTAAGCAGAGCTGGGACTTCACCTTGGTCTCCTGAAAAGGTGGCCTAATCAGCAGACTGTTGGTTATTCCAGGATGAGTCTTGTTTGTAAGTTTTGGCAATAAATTACATCTTGGACTTGAGACAACAGAGGTGTAGCTAGCTATTTCAGCCCCTTGGGTAGCTATTTTGGCACATTGGGGTGGGAGGTATTGAGGCAACCACTGGAGAGTTGGAATGCAGTGGTGAATGAAGGCAGCCATGGCACAGGCTCAGCCACTCTGACAGTAGTAATGCTCGTGGTAGTGTCATCGACTGCTGCTGCATCAGTATGGTCTTGGGCTGGTGTGGCTGAAGGACAGGCCCCTTACATACCAGCTTCAACAGCTCCTGCTGGCACCCCTTCTAAATGAGCATCCAAGGCTGGTGCCCCTCTCACCTGCCCCTAGTTACTCTACTTCCTGATAAACTTTTTCTATAGAAACGAATATGCATATTTCCACAAAAAGTTTCAGTTTTAATGAATAATTATTTTTTGTCAACCCAGCAAGTTCTGTCTTAAATATCAAAGGTATGTAGTCTGGTTGCATCTCCTTTTTAGATAGCAACATTCTCCATAAACAACTTTGTGGAAACTCGTGCCCAAGAAGGACTCATATTAAAATCTGGCCCTTCATGGGAAATCTGGGAGCCACCAGGATTTCACAGGAGTACCATTATTCTTATTATGCAGAAGGGATTCACAGTAAAACTTACATATAGGAGAAGAGGATAGTACAAATCACCAACCTCCAACATAACCACATGAGATGAGTAAAGTATAATTCTGAAGCTGCCAGCTAAAATGCCTGTTGATCTTGAGAAAGGGCCAGATGAATCTGGCAGCTACTGGAGAAAATATTTTCCACAGATTAGCATCTGGATTCCCTAGCAGCCATCCAAATTGAAAGAAGTGAAAGTATGAGGAAGAAAAAAATTAGAATGCATGGTGTTTAGCAGCTGTCTAGCAAGCTAGTATTATGTATAATATAAGAGGTCATCTTAAGGCAGAACCAGAAGAAGGATGGGGGAAAATGGGGGGAAATGAATGGTGCTGATGACACTGGCAGGAATGAGATTCCTACCATGTGGGTGTTCATGTTGTTGGTTTACAAGATAAAGGATGAATACAAATGGATTTGGGATTATGATAGTTTTGTACGAGATGTTGGTGCAGTCATATTAATAGCCACTGTGAAGATTTGGTGTCCTTAGCACCAAATAAAAGTACCAAATAAAAACCTCAGGATTTGGCCCTAGACTGCGATAGATTCAAACTGCAATCCCTAGCACTGATGAGCCAGATGTCTGACATAAGCTTCTGCCCCAGATATAGTCCTGTGCCTATGGTATCAAAATGCCCAGCACCAGTTTCATATCATCTACTTACCATAACTGTCTGTGCAGACCAGGGAACTGGGCATGCTAGTTGGTCTAACTGGCCAGCTGAGCCTGCCCAGTTTGTGTGTGGTTGTGATAAATGTACATGCAGATTAGCCATGTAAAAGCTTGCAAGTGTGCACCAAAAAGACTTTCACACCATGCAGAGTGTCAGCACAAAGCCTATGAATTATTAGTCATTTTGATCTGACCAGTGGTTTACAAAACTGGTGCTGTCTCTTTGTACAGAATTTAGAGAACTGGGCTGTCAGAAACTTGTCAGGTTTCCTGTTTTCGAGCACCTTGTCTTGACCACAAGTCTATTTTTATTACTTCACAAGATCATCTTAGAGCCTACTCAATTGAACAGTATCCTATGATGTGCAGAAGACCAAGAGAACTTTTTTGTTTCCTTTTCCTACCTGCGTGTATGTGCATGGTCAGGCTACAGTTGGTATATCTGCATTCAATCCTAGTGAGATACCACCTCAAAAGGGGGAGACAGGATTCAAGACATGGCCTTATGGCTCCCTAGCCAGTATCCTAGCCAGTATTTGCCAGACGGAAACAAGTTGCATCATTTTAAAAAACACTTCCCCTGAGCCCACTATAGACAAGCTGGGCCTGTTTATGAATTGCACACTCCAGTCCTCAATACCGAAATCCATAGCTGGATTTCACAGAGAGTAAAATAACAGTTTGGTATTAAAGTACTATATTACTGTTCATAGTACTGAGAAGTTGTACAGTTAGTTCTATTTCTTGGTGCTTTTCTGACTACTGTATCTCAACAGGATTTTCTATAATATGTGTTAAAGTGAAGTGTCACCCTGTAATTCCTGCCCTGCAGAACATATTTGCATGTTATAAATGCACACTGTCATTGTAGAAATATTACCAGGAGAACAGCTTTTATCCCACATTCTATACCAGGAGGAAAATATTCTCCTATAAACCTGTTAAAATGTCTATCTCAGGATAGTGCTACTTGTCAGCCTCAGGGTCTTTTTTCCTATGGATGCTGTAACATGCTTCCATAGTCAAGGTGAAGATAGGAACAAGGCTGTTAAATCAGGATTTTCAAAAGTGTCTTGTGAGACAATTTGAAAGGAGTTTAATGTTCAGAAAGGGAAGACCACCTGCCCCCTAGAAGTTGGAACCCTCTAAGATCATTCAAGATGAGCACCCAAAAACTGAGAATTAAAAAATCACAAGTCACTTTTGAAATCCTTGGCTAATCTGTCCCTTGATATACTGTCAGGATCCAGTCACCAAAAAATCAAAACAACACTTTCTATGGATGGAGGAGGAGTGTGAATTAATGCTTCCACTTGCCACTATGTAATAATGAAAAACTGGTTTCTGGTTATTATACTCCTCTCTTATACAAAATGCAGAATCAACTGTTATAGTGCATAGTGCTGGCTAGGAAGATAATGTGAGACCAATGCCACTATGTCTGTTTATGGCATTTGTGGTGACAGAGATTGTAGTTTAGAAACGCTCACTTACCTAAACTACAGAAGGTGGGAATTGGGACATGATGCCTCAGAGAAACCAAAGGACTTCAGAGACTTGTTTATAGCTCCACAAATAACATTTGCGTATGCTTGTGCTTATTGAACCCAGTAATCACTACATGGCATCAGGAGTGGTGAGTGAGAAAGAACTTGAAAGAAGATCCAAACTAAAAGCAAGAAAGGCAATGTGACCACATGAAAGGACAAGGGTCACTGTAAGTGATTTTCATGCAGAGTTATAGTCAAACTAAAATGACTGTTAGGGCCATGTTATATGTTATACCATGAGCTGCACAAATGTTGCTCAGTGTTATTTCTAGCTTAAGTCTGGAGCAATCACACTTCAGGCCAGCAGTGGTCTGGAGGTTTGAAAGGTAAGAATCCCCAACCCCATCCCTGCTCCTGCCCCCCTCCCTCGAAGATTCCCCCAGTTCCTCCTCAACCCTAGGCTCCCCCTCTGCCCCTTGGGGTTCTCTCAGCACCCTCCCCCCACTCCCAGGGCTCCACCCCAGCTTCCTCTGCTTATTTGTGGCTGCCTGAGCTGTCTGTCCTAGTGAAGCAGGCAGAGAAGGGTTAATCTGCCTGCCCAGCCTCTGCTGCCGGGATCCTGCTCTTCTCTAGGCTGAGCCAGCCCACAGAGCATCAGCAATGGGGTGGCAGCTGAGCAGGCAGGTTAACCCTTCCCTGCCTGTTCCCTGCAGGCCAGACAGTGTGGGCAGCCACAAGTAAGCAGCATGGGAGGCTGTAAGCAGGGATATGGGATGCTGTGGAGGGCTGGGTGGGGGCGGGGAAGGCAGTGGGCCCAATCCAGGCAGCAGAAGAAGGGAACAGGTGGGGTGTTTACACCATGGGCGACTGCTGCCTCCTGTGTCAGGGGGGCATGTACCCCCCCCAGCAGCCAGTCAGCAACTGGAGTGGGAGAGGTCCCCCGCAGCTGATCAGGCTGACCAGGAAGCATAAGCAGGGCTCTAGAAGTACCAGCAGTACTTCTCCTGGTGCCCCCACTTCCCAGCTAGCACTTACAGAGGGGTGGCACCAGTGCTTCCGCCTGCCCCCCGCACCCATCACCTAAGTGGAGAGCATTGGATGTCAGGGGGTGCACCAGCAGTCCCAGGGGTTGCACATGCACCCTCGTGTACCCCCTATGTGTCACCACTGGTTTACACTAAAGTGTATCTTAGAGTGGCTGCACCTTAGGGTAACACAAGCTAGGTAACACGGGTCAGAGATACTCCTGCCCTAGAGTGCAGTAACTTTGGGCTGCTTAATTAATGCTTTAAACTAATTTTAGGTGTTCATATGCAAACAGTTCAGGTATAAAGAGCTCCAGAAGCTTCCCAAAATTACTTTGTAACAAGGCTGTTAGTAAGGGAAGTTTTGCAACGTCCACCTGCCCCTCTGATATCGGTCAATATAGCAGAGCACTGGAGGACTGTCACACAAAAGTCTGAATGGTACCTAGCAGCTACAGAGGCAGGAGAGAAAAATGACAAAGTGAAATCTTTTATCTTCTTGCAAGTTGTGTGGGAGAAAGTTGCATGTTGTAAGGGAGGAAGTACTGGCTGTTTATATGACCTTTACATTCAAAAGAAGGTCAAAATACAAAATTAAGTAAAATGGGCTGGTTGTACACTCCATGGGGATTTAATTTGGTTTATTTCTCCCTAAGTTGAAACGGTGGATTTTTTAAAACACTGATTTAATTTAGGGAGAATTAAAACAAACTAAATCTCTGTAGTGTGTACACAAGGGTGGGGGTCCAATCCTTACCTGCCTCTTTGGAGTTGGGGGAGAGATTGGGGAGGCAAGCTGCTGGTAGGCCAAGCAGTCCCTGAGCTGTGTGGGGGCCCCCCAGGTGGCACCTGCCCACTGGCACCTGGCCCGGGTGGTCCCGGAGAGCGCCACAGCTGCAGAGGGAAGCACTGTCTTCCCCGCAGCCATTGTAGGAAGCACCAGGGCCCCACACAGGTCATGCAGGCAGGCAGGCAGGCTCTGGGGAGAAAGAAAAAAAAGACCAAGCTCACCACTTTTTTTTTTCTTCAATGGAGCCTGCCTGGCCTGAGCTGGACGGGGCCCACCAAGCCCTGAGCGCATTGGCTTCCTGTACCCTGTGCACTGTTGTACTTTGTTAGGTAGCAAACTAAAACACCTCAGAGGTGTTTTATCTTGCTACATACCAAAGTCATTTAAAGCGGAATACGCCACCAAGCATGCAAACAGTAATGCCATTAAAGTGGAATATGCCGCCGAACGTGCAAACAGCAACACCACTGAAGAGGTGCAAAAGAGCATTGAAGCCACTTTAAAGGCCAATTTTGTGGCATGTAAAATGCTCTATACAGTCCAGACCTGAGAAGTAAGTACTGCCTGCCAAAAAAGAATGAGACTCTTGGAAAAACAGATTTTTTATGTGCAAATAAACAACAGCATGAAGTGTATGTCACTATGTTACCAAATTGAAAAGACTGAGTAAGAACTGTGCTTTTGGGAACTTGATAGAATCTCTGATTAGAGATCAGATTAGATGTGGCACTGCACACACTGTGTTACAAGGAAGGCTCTTGCATGAGGGAGACTTTCCCTTTGAAAAGACTATTCAGAGCAGCAGAGCCGTTGAAGCCCAGGCTGTACCACTGAATGCACCAAAAGGAGTTGGCCATGCAGAAAGCATGAAATAATATGGCCAGAAGAAGCTACTTCCCAGGGTGGAATTTCATGCCTCCTCACAAGGTGTGTCTACACGGGGATGCTTCACTGCAGTGTAGATGAATCTACTGTATCACCATCTACACGTGTGTAGCATTTCCTGCACAGCAGATTAGTCTACTGCACAGTTGCCTACTACCTGTAAATGCAGGTAATAGATTAACCACCCAGTAGCACATGTGTAGACTGCTGACAGGGAGCAAATTGTTCCCAGTCAGCCCAGGCAGCAGGAGGCAGGGACACTGCCCTTCCCCTGGGCACCTGCTTCCCAGGCCGATGCCGCAATCAGCAGATAAGGGCATGGGGTTGGGAAAATGTCACCTCCCCCAGCTGTTGCCCTCCCCCATCTGCTGCTAAAATGGAGGTTTCTAAAATTGAGACCACAAGCAAGTCCAACAGATATCAAAATAACTGTCTATGCAGGAACAAATATACCAGTGAAAGGGAGATGCAATGTTAGCAATCAGTATAAAAATATAAAAATAAGATATATGAACTCCCATTCATTGTGGTTCCTAGAGAGGTGAGCAATTCTTAGAGAGCAATTTTGGGTGTGGCAACCTATGTAAAACTGAACCTAGTTAAGTGTCTGTTTGCTGCACAAGAAGATACTACATTTATGCTTCCTGGTGATCCCCTTGACCTTCACAGATTAAATCTGGACAGACTTTTTAGGAAGAAACCAGTTGTTCCGGGACACAAGAAGCAACCATGTTCTTATGGGAGGTAATGTACCTATGGGCACAAATGTAAACACTGTCATGCAGAAAGAAGAACCCAGCCTCAGCAGTATGTAGCTGATAGACTTTGTGCAATGTAAAGGAATACATCTGCCAAAAGTGTAAGTCAGCTGAATCCTAATATAAAGACACAAGACTTAAGAGAAAAAGGCTTCCCACCAAAAAAAAAAAAAATCAGAAACTGGACCTGGTCTTTCATCAGTCTGAGAAGAAAGTGAAACCTGAAAGACTCAGAGGCTTGTTAAAAGAGCTGCAGAAAAGCGGGAATAGAGAAGTGAGTTGTAAAGACACACTGCAGAGTGTAATGCTGTTCTCTATATGGATTCATGGATTTTTGTGCTCATTGATTTTTGTACCTTTTGTTAAGAGGGAAGATGTGGTTATAGAGGTTGTAATTTGCAGAAACACCCTTACCTAAACTACCGGGGGCAGAAAGTGGGAAATGCTTCTTCAGTTAAAGTAGTTAGAAAACCCAAGGGATTGCAGAAGCTTGTGTACAGCTCCACAAATAAAGTTTATTATTAGTTCTCATTCATGTACATCTGTGCTGATTGAACCTGGTGAACACTACAGCATTTTCAGTAGGGATGTGATAGTATTAAAATACTTGACGTTTGCAACTCTGAGTAAGTACCTCAAAATATTCACTATACTGCAATTATTTTCAGAAGTGGCTGTTCCTTTAGAAGTGATGGCACAGCCTGGTGACTTGCACAATGCTGTCATGCTGCGGTACTCTAGAACAGGAGGAGGTTTTAGTCTGGGGATTGTGAGTCAGGAAGGTTGTGACCTCCTTGCATTTCCTATTGAATAGGAAGGTGGCATGGAATCGGGTTTTGTTGCAACATGGCAACCACAGCAGGGCCAGAACGCAGGGCTGGTCTGTGGGGCCAAACGACTTTGACACACATGATTTTGTCCATTTTCATTGCCTGTGTAATACTTACATGCACTTGGGTTGTGTATAGCAAAGTGTGTGCCTTTGGTTGGTGTGTGTGGGAGTGTATGTTTTATATGCCCCTGTTGCTCTGGCCATGTGTTCTGCACATGGAAAGCTGGGGCTTTATATCTGGGCAAAATATGTAAAATCATCTGGTCTGCTTGGCTGGGGGAGCCATTTTAGGCAGATTAGTTACGAGAAAGACTGGAGTGTGTACTCCCTGACTGGACAAGGCCAGGGTGGTGTCAAGCAGGGGGATATAAGGTGAGCTGGGCTGGTTTGGGGAGGGGGAGAAGCTGCTAGGAGCTGCTGAAGAGTGAAGTCTCCTCCAAGCAAGAAGGAATTTGCAGATAGCAAAAAGGGAAACTCAGGCGGGGGGGGGAAGAATTGCCCCAGTGTCTAGGAACTCCTCTCTTCTCCTTTTCTCCCCACTTTTTTGAGGTTTTAAGGGATTAATACCAGGGAAGAGGGTAGACCTTGGGTTGGCTGGCTAGCACTTTTAAATAGAGTTGAAACTTGGGTTATTCTAATCCTGCCAGCTTTGAGCAGGGCTTGAGGTTCGCAACTTTCTACTCCCGGTGGAGCTGTGGACCTATATTAGCTGCAGCAGAGTGTATGCATGCTGGCTGGAGCCTCAGTCACCCCCACTCCACACACATACACAACCTCTCCGTAGGAGCAAAGATCGGTGCCCTACCACTTCTCCAGAAGCAACAGAGCCCAATGCAACGCAGAAAGAAGGACCTGTGCTCTCGAGCAGCTCCCCATGGTGCAGTGAACCCAAGGAGCAGCTCACAGGACTCTCCAGCATTGGCCCCCTTCTCCAGCCCATTGATGAAGGGCAGGTATAGGGGTGCAGGTCCCCAGAACTACCCATTGAGGAGCCCCAAGTCCCAGAGTGCCTTCCCCAAGAGGGTGCCACCTATAGATTTTGCTTTATAGTTAATAGTGTTTTAAAATTACATTTAGTGTTTTCTTTTGTTTTGTTTTTATTGTTTGTAATAAATTTGGCTTTTTGTCTTTATACAGATTGCAAGGAGGAGGTCTTGTTTATATGAGACATCTCTCTCAGCAAATGTAGTGTTCCCTGATTTCTGGGTGGAGCTCCAGCCACTGGTATAATTTATGAGGCACCCCAAAATGTGAACCCGACCCTTCTAGCTGCCACTGGTGCCCAGCAGAAGGGTTACCCCTAGATGCTTTCCTCTTGATTTTGAGGCATCCTGGAAACTCCTTGTTTCACCACGTTGGCTTCTTGCCGTTCTTCTTGTGCTTCCACTGTGTCAGAATGGTTTCTTATTGGGTTGCCAGTAGTGTGCCCTTTGGATGTTTCCCTTATTTTAAGGCATCCAACTGCAGGCTGAGCAGTGGGATGTTAATGCGCCACCAATCAAAAATCAGAATATGTCCCACTGGAAAAACATTTTAGATGTGTCTTCACCCTGCTCATTCTTCTTGCTCCCTAGAGGCTATCCTTCACCGCTCACAACTTTGTTGGTGCCCTTTGATGGATCCCTTTCTCCTCAATGCTTTACCTTCCCTTGTTGCTGGCTTCTTGATTCTTCCCTGTACCAAGGCAGATTCTTTGTCTGCTTCTAATCTAGTGCCATTCCAATGGCTGAATGCAGCAGAGACTGCTAAGGATGCAGGAAGGAAGGTGACTAGTAAAGCTGGTCAAGAATTTTCCAGCTGAACATTTTTCTGTGCATCAATGAAATTCCAGTGGAACCAGACAAGTTTCAAAACTTGTCAAGTTTCCTGTCACCAGGGCTGACAGTGAGCCAAAAACCTGGGAGCTCCGACTTTCAAGGTCACTGCTTACCAGTTTTTTTCCCCCCACTCTCTCAGATCGTACATTTTCTTGTAAAACAAAGCATTCCTGCTCCCACTCAGCTCCAGTCATATCAGCCCAGATGCAGAAATTTTAAGAAAGAAAATCCTTCCCCTTTCTCACTGTCTTCTGTTCTCCCCACAGCTCTCCTTTCTCTTTCATCTCCCCCGGCTCTTTCTTTGCAAACCCATCAGTAAGTCCAAGGCATGCTTAGTGCACTTCTGTCTCTCTCTCTCTTTCTCGGTTTTATTTTTCTGTTGTCTTCCAGAGACAGCAACTGCAAGGCCCACGTAGAGTCTTGGTTTCCTGCACACTACATGTGTAGGCACAGTCTGCCAATGAAAATGTACATTAGCTCACAAATGTATTTAGAATTTGTAACAGAAAATTGTACACTTATGGCAATTTGTTCATGGAAAATAAAGTTAATTCCATGTTGAAAGATTGTGTTCCTAACAATTCTCTTTATTTTACTGAATGAGTTATTTGAGGAGGTTTAGCCTATCTAGATCTGTTTAGTTTATTAGTGTTGTAAATAGTACTTCTCAACAGGATGTAGTGAATGCTTTGGATTCCTAGCTTGGATATAAAGTTGAAGCTCCACTTAAAAAATACCAATTCCCTAGAGATAAAATGGTTCAAAGAACATTCTTGAGGAATTCTGCTTTTGGTAGCTCATCATGTTTAACAAACTTCTTCTACAATGAATGCAGCGGAAAAATATAAATCTACAGTGTTAAAACATTCCAGCTAAAAATGGTGGAAGATAATATTTTTGAACATATTCAGGCACTAATAATAAATTCTTATGCATCTTAAATAGTGCACAGATTATTCAAACAGCCTTGCCTCCAAGGTATCCACTCTTGACAAAATAAAATGAGACCAGATGCCCTGCCAAGTGCATACATTTTAATAGTAAATAAATGAGCCCCCAGTAGTTCTGTTACAGTCAGCAAGGGAACTAATTTCCAGCTGCTTGTTTTCTGCTAACAGCTGAATAAATACATCCCTGGTACTATAATACCTTCAGCAAAAAAATGATTATATAGTAACTCCAGCCTCAGATATATTCTACCTGATGTTGTTTATCTGAAGCAGGTGCGATATGACCCAGGTACTTCCTAATAACTTTTAAAAAACCTATATATGGGGAATCTAAGTCAAGGAATAGTGGAAAAAAGCCTCTTGAGTATATATGTGGAAGCCATAACTGGGATATTTCCTTTGCAATAATAGGCATCATGGAGCTTCTTATATATTAAGGCTGAACTGGAGATAGAGGATGAATTTCAGCATAATACAGAAAAAATGTTATGATTTTAAAAGATTACACTCTGAGATACGTTTCGTTCATCAGCTTAGTAGGAGCATGACTCCATTACAATACATACTATGGGTTATGTCCGTATCTGACCATAACTATGTGCACTTGGATCTGGTACTATACTTTTCTCTGCTTACCACCTTGTATCATCTTGTCAACCCCTATTAAAAAAACCTCTACTTTGGACCTAACATTAACTAGCTGTCTCACTGTCATGAAAAATTCCTCAGCAAAGTAGACAAGAAAGATGCCTGTGATGCTTCCAGTCATCTCTTGCACATAAAGTTCACACAATTACAATCTGGATTATATTATCCCTGTTCTCCTCTGTGCATTTCTCTCCATCAAACCATACAAAAATATACACTAGAAAATTAAAAACAGTTATGAGATATTAAAATAATCTCTCTTAATGTTTGTGATGCACTCAGCTGATATCTGAGTGCTGGCATCTGCAGCAAGATGATATTAAGCTATATAACACATGGGGCCATCTTAAATGTCCTTTGAGACCAGCACAGGCTATCTGTCCATCACCATGCAAAGTTTAAAGTAGTGCTTTTGGCCTATAAAGCCAGATCACATGACTGAGAACCCCCATTCCTCACCTGATAATGTTTCATAGTTTCATAGTTGATACGGTCAGAAGGGACCTCATCAGATCATCAAGTCCAACCCCCTGCCATGACAGGAAAAAGTACTGGGGTCAAATGACCCCAGCAAGCTGATTGTCTAGCCTCCTCTTAAAGACCCCCAGGGCAGGAGCCAGCACCACTTCGCTGGAAGTTGGTTCCAGATCCTAGCCGCCCTGACAGTGAAGTAGCACCTCCTGGTATCTAGTCTGAATCTACCTTCTTCCAATTTGTGACGTTATTTCTAGTCACTCCTGGTAGTGCTTGGGGGAACAGGGACTCCTCCAATTCCTGCTGGTCACCTCTGACTAGTTTGTAACAGGCCACTAGATCTCTCCTCAGCCTTCTCTTGTGGAGGCTGAACAGGTTCAGATCCCGTAGCCTCTCCTCGTAGTGCCTGCCCTGCTGTCCCCGGATCATATGAGTGGCCTCCTCTGGACCCTCTCCATGTTGTCCAGTACTGCGCCCAGAACTGGATGCAGTACTCCACCTGCGGCCTGACCAGTGCCGTATAGACGGGGAGGATCACATCCTTGGACCTGCTTGAGATGCATCTGTGGATGCATGACAAGGTGCGGTTGGCCTTCCTGACTGCCTCCCCACACTGCCGGCCCATGTTCATCTTGGCATCAATGATGACTCCAAGATCCTTTTCTACCTCTGCCCTGACGAGAAGGGAGTTCCCCAGCCTGTAAGTATGGTGCCAGTTGTTCTTTCCCAGGTGCAGCACCTTGCACTTGTCAGGGTTGAATCCAATCCTGTTCTTATCTGGCCATCCCTGTAACCTGTCTAGGTCCGATTGCAGCTTATTGCTCCCTTCTAGCATGCCCTCATCCCCCCACATCTTAGTGATGTCAGCAAATTTGAACAGGGAGCTTTTTACCCCCTCATCCAAGTCACTGATGATGTTGAACAGTGCGGGCCTGAGGACCGAGCCCTGTGGAACCCCACTGCCCACATCCCTCCAGGTCAAAAATGACCCATCCACCACCACTCTCTGGGTGCGGCCCTCCAGCCAGTTGGTGACCTGTTTGACTGTGTAGGTGTCAACACCACAGTCCCCCAGTTTTTTAGTGAGAACAGGGTGAGAGACAGTGTCAAAGGCCTTCTTAAAGTCCAGAAAGACTATGTCCACTGCTACCCTTGCATCTAAGGATTTTGTGACCTGGTCATAGAAGGCCACCAGGTTGGTTTGACAGGACCTGCTGCTAATGAACCCGTGTTGGTTGCCCCTAAGCATAACCTCCTCCGGTAGCCCCTTGTGAACATGCACCAGGAGAATTCTCTCAAAAAGCTTACCCAGGACCAAGGTAAGACTGATGAGCCTGTAGTTTCCTGGGTCCTCCTTCCTCCCTTTTTTGAAAACGGGAACCATGTTGGCCCTCTTCCAGTCCTCTGGCACCATACCAGAGTACCATGAGTGCTCATAAAGCCATGTCAGGGGTCCTGCAAAGACCTCAGCTAATTCCCTCAGCACTCTAGGGTGGAGATCGTCTGGACCAGCTGATTTGAATACATCCAGTCCCTCCAGAAGTTCCCTGACTAGGTTCTCACTGACCCTTGGCCTGAGTGCACCTCCCAGGGGGCCTGAGTGGGTCCCAGTGCGGCGGCTGTTCTGTTCCTTGCTCAGGAAAATGGAGGCAAAGAAATTGTTAAAAAAGTTAGCTTTGTCGTCTGGTGTGACGACCAGATTTCCTAGTGTGTCTTGCAGGAGCCCCACGTTACCTGGAACCTTCTTTATGCCCCCTATGTATTTAAAAAAGGACTTTTTGTTGTTCTTGATCTCGGTAGCTAGTCCCGGTTCCATCTATGCCTTGGCCTTCCTGACTGACCCCCTGGAGCCCCAAGCAACCACAGTATAATCCTCCCTGGTGATGGCCCCTCCCTGCTATTGGGTGTGCGCCTCCCTTTTAGCTAGGAGACATTCCCGGATGATTTTGGTGAGCCATGGAGGCTTTTGCGCCCTCCTGCCCCCTTTGATCTGTGTTGGGATTACCTCCCTTTGGGCTTGAAGAATTGTCTCCTTAAGGAGTGACCACTCTTCTTGGACACCCAACTCCCAACCCCTCCAGGATCTCTGTGCTTCCCCAACTATTCTCCTTAGCTCATTGCAGTCCGCCCTCCTGAAATCTGTGGCTGCTGACTTGCTGTAGGCCTTTGCCGCCTTGCACTGGATGGTGAATTCCAGTAGGCGATGATTGCTGTTACCCACATGGTCAAGAACCTGCAGCCCCCTCACGAGGTCGTCGCCGGTGGCCAGCACCAATTCAACAGGGCATCTCCCTTGGTGGGCCTCTGCACCTCCTGGGTTAGATGGAGGTCCTGCATTCTGGCTAGGAACCTATGCGAGCAGTCAGACCTGGCTGACTGCTCTTCCCAGCAGATGTCTGGAAAGTTCAGGTCACCCATGATGACCACGTCTTTTGACCTACCTCCATAAGCTGACTTGCATTTGTGATTTTTCTGATGTGCGTGAGTTAATGCACCCTTGGTTGAAATAGGAGAATAGTGACATCTGGGGTTAAAGGCAGACAACCAGCTTGGTGCAAGATTTATTGATTTAGACTATGACTTGGGTCCAGCCATTTGCACCCTAGGCTTAAAGGGCAATTAAGCCAATTTGTCAGGATTGTTCTGAGGCAAAGTGGTAATTTAAATACCTCATAGGTACTTGATGTGGGACATTGAGCTTGGTTGTCCCTACATCTGGATTTAGTGCAGCCCAATGTTCTGGTGGAAATCAAACTTGTTGTCTCTTTTTAGCCTTGGTCTTCTTGGTTACAAATCATTGCCTCTGGATTTCACTTGGCCTGCTAGATCTGGTGACTTGCTGCAAGGTCTCATCTGTCTCTGCATGCTTTCTCAAAAGAAGCTGAAGAAATGGAGGGAGGTTATAGGGAAGTCTGCAATATTAATTGTATTTTTAGAGATCCGGGTTACTGATTCTGTAATGTACTTAAACTTGAGTATATGATTGCCACAACAAAGTAAATAAATGTCAGTGATCTTTGGTGAGTCATATTTTCTTTCCTTGTCACATTTTTCTGCACGTATCTCAGGATGCCTTTGATCCTGTATGAACAGGAAAGTGCAATTGATATAAAATATAGGGTGCATGCCCACTAATGTCATACAAAGGTATATTTGGGCACTTCATGTGAAACAGGAGGCCTCCACCAGACAGCATCACTGTTGCTTCTTGCACAGTGTTGCTGTCATTAACATCTTCACTGGGACTTCCTTGTAGTTATTAAAGCAGTTGTCCTCCTGTGACTCCTCTCTTGATGACTTCCTTACTCTGCTCCTCTGCTTTACATGAAAGTGCCTTTTCTTCTCTCCTCCCTTAAGCCTGTCTCTCTCCCACATTTCCATCCCATTTACCAATGTTTTCCTTTCCCTTTTCCCTAGAGTAATTTTCTGTGTCCCCAACCTCCCAACATAAACCATACAGAATGGGTCAAAAGGGAGCTGGAAGAAAAACATACACATGAAAGAACGAAGGCAGCTGCACAATATCCCAGGAAAGGATGGATTCAGCCTACATAATGGGATGTACTGGTAATATTAAGAAATAGCAGTTTGTTTTAGTTTGTCTCTGTACAGATAAATCCGTGAATAGCAACCATAAATAGATGAAAAGGCAGTACCATCTGCTTCATAATTAAGTTTAAAAAGCATGCTTAAACTTGGCCACCAAACAGGTCTCCAAATCAGCTTGGCTTGCCACTAAACACAGGGAAAAGCTGCTTAAAAACTGATTTCTAAGCCTGTACTCTGGTCTTGGTACCACCTAAGGCAGTTCACTGTTGTTCTCATACCTTTTCCCCTAGTTCACACTGGGAAGCTGAACCGTGTTGGAAACACCTTTTGGCTTCATTATTGAAAGCCTAGTTAGAAATTGCTGTTAAACTTGGTTTTAAGGCAAGCCCGTACTTCTCAGCCTTTCCAGAGTCAAGGCACCTGCCACAACTTTTTTGACTGATGGCATCCCCAGTTGAGAACCACTGTTCTGCTCAACTGACCTCAGTGATTCTCAGCTGGGGTCCTGCCCCACTTGTCCTGTGCACAGCCAGATTGGAAACATGTGCACACTTCTCCTGCATTACTATTCTCTGATAACCCTTAATCAGGCAGGAGAGCTAGCTCATGTTGCAGTCCTTTCCAGTTCAACCATGCACAGCATTTCCTGGAAGCTAAGGTACACAGGACAGGTGGAACAGGACAGTTCCACCTCTCCTGTGCACTTTGGTTTCCAGGAGGAGCATGTTGGGGCAGGAGGGGCTGGTGCTGGACCAGGAAGGACTATAACACAAGCCAGTTCTCCTGTTTGCTTTAGGCTTATCAGAGAACCCTAATGCAGGAGCAGACCTGCATGCAGAACGCTTTTATCAAGGTGTTGACACTGTGGCAGCAGTGCCTGCATGACCACACCACTGAGGATATCTTGGATCACTTTGGGGTGTTACAGCACCCTGGTGAGAACTGCTCTGCACTTGAACTGGTAAAATCAATGGTAAAATTCTCAGTGGGCATGTCTACACGAGATGCTTACTGTGCAGTAGCCTAGTAACACTGCACAGTGGCATGCTGGTCAAAAACTGTGCTAGTAAGCTACTGCACAGTGCTTAATGCACAGTGTTACAAGGCTACTGCTATAGGTGGCAAAAGAAAATATTATTTGGGGAGGCTGAGGAGCATGCAGCAGTGTGTTGCAGCAGTGGGGCATGATGGTGGCGCTGGAGGAGTCTGAGCACATGTGGCGTAGTGGCCTGGCTTCATGCCGAGCAGCTCTGAGTACTATGGGACAGTGGTGGCATGGTGCTGCTGCTGTCACCAGCCACTACAAAATGTGTTTGGGGGGCTAAGTCCCATTAGTCCTGGCCTTCCAGGGGGAAATACTTACATACCAACATGCATTTATTTATCTTTAACTGTATTTACAACACAGCAGATGATTTACAATATTCTCTTTCCCTCTCACCATGGCACAGTATAGTACAGAATGAAAATACAAAATAATTGACTAAGGCAGTGAACTAATTCTTTGAGTCCTTCAGATCAGACCAAAGAGAAAGTTGCAGGAAATGAGTGAGCACTTCAAAGATTATGTAACTAACTGCTTGTCTCTGAATAATTGTCTCATTATGTTGTATCACATTATAGAATAGTGTCACAGATTTGTGCAGTAGCCCCTACACAGCTGCATATTAACATTCTACTATACCCTTCTACCTATACATGTTCCAGTCTGTATTTCTTATATCTCAGGTGCAATAAATAATGTAGCAGTCATATTTCACTTTTTTCAGCAGTGTTTGCTTACACATAAAATAGCCTGTTTCATGAGACACTAGGGATGAATGACTGTGACATAATGGAGTCATATCCTAAATAGCTGACAATTAACTTGTTCAGCACTACCGAGTTATGCAAATGAGATTAATGTATATTGGAACCTTTGAAATATATATGAACAATCCACCTTCTTTACTTGTTCTCATACATGCAAATCTATTTTGCTGCAGACTAATGGATTAAATCAGTTTCCTCCTAAATAAACTGATGATCCTGAACATGACAGTTCCCCTACCACAGTGTGAATACAAAGCAAACAAAGTCAGGATGGAAATTATGAATCATCAGTTCCATCATTTACAAGCCGACTCAAGTCGAAAACCAAGTGCATTACAATTGACTCAGAGTGGAGCTTCCTGACTCAATGTGTATGTGCAGTGAAAGGAAATCCTATTTAAAGGTAAACCTTCTCAAAAGCAGATTAGTCTCAAAAAGATTTCCTGTGACATAAAGGTGGAATTTCTTCTCTTTATGTTATTTTTTAAGCTATTTGTGGAAGGATTGGGGTGCCATTCAGTGAAAGACAAAAGGTGGCCTCAGGTTTAACAACTGTATTGTTCATTAGGTTTCATTGGTGCTTTTGCACATTCAGGTTAGTGAATGGAAAATGTGTTTCCATTTATGTAAGAACAGCAAAAGGGGGTGTCATTTTTAAGTGCCTCTTCACATTCAAGGAACAAAATGTTAAGTACATTTCTTCATAGTGTACTAAAAATAAATTCAGCAGGGAAAAATGAAGGTACTTTTTATCAAGTAATGCTTTCCTTGTGGTGCCTTTTCAGAAAGCTGGGGAAGATGACAGGGTAAAAAAACAAAACTTTTACAATTATTAAAATTATAACAAAACCCAAAGTTGTGCAAATTGCCAATAGCAAATTAAACTGTGATCTTTTTCAGAAAAACCACTTCACCTTCTTTTTTCTCTTAAATTTTTTAAAAGATAAAGATGATTATTTATATAAATCATATATACCAAGCAAGACATGAAATGACAAGCAGCCAATCTGTGCTAAGATATTTAACTCCAACCCAGCAGGCAATTAACTACTATTCCAGTTGTGCTTATTATATCTATGATGCTGACACAAATTATGGCCCAGAATTTGCAAACACTTGCACACATGAGTAACTTTACTCCTGTGAATAGCCCCTGTGAATTACTATAGTTATTCATGTTTGTATTTGTAGGATCTTTGTCATTATTTGTATCTATAAAGTGACATGCAGACATAATGATATGGGCTGAACAGATTTAGGTTCTCTCATAAATGCATATGGATATCAGGGCTGGCCCCAGCCTCCCCCACCCCACCTGGAGTAACTTGCCACATGCGAAAGTGTGTGTGGCATGGGTGTTCCCCGGGAACAAGTAGCTATGCCACCGCTACTTGCCCCTGGGGAACCAAACTTCCACGCTCGTGTGGACATAGCCTTGATGTTTGTCATATTGTTATAGATAAGAGGTAGCAGGTTCAAAAGTGTTCAGTAAATTGGGATCCTAAATCCCATTGATTTCAAGGAGATTTGCATTTCAGTATGCCTAAATCTGTCTTCTGGTTAATTCGGTCCAGATTCAGAAAGGTATATATGTAGAGGGAGATTCAGGTACCTACACAGCACTTGCCCCCCACTCCAATCCCTGGTCCACTGCTTAATTGGAGGTCTTTGGTTTACTGGGGTTTGTTACTCCATTGGAAATAAAATTAGTGGCAGGGGAATAGGGGGCAAGTGACAGTGGCATTCATCCTCTAGGTTCTGGAGCCACACCACCACAGTAACTATGGAAGTCATGTTGACAAGTTGCCATCATGCTGGAGGTAGGTTGTCCATCGCACAAGAAACCCCATGGTTTAGATCCATCCCAAAGGGCCAAATGAGCTGGATACCTTTGACTGCTGGTATTATAATGGCATAGGTGCTTCTGCTAGGAGATGACTCAGTGACCCAGGGAGTCCTTTCTAGTCCTTTATCTCTAGATATGATAACAAAAGGGGAGATATTAAAATGGTGTAAATGGAATGGAGTGACGCTAGAATGACAATAGAGAAGGAATTGCTTTTGTTAATTTCTAAAGTTGTGACAAGTCTTGGCTGGATGAATTTGTAGGGATTGGTACGTGCAAGACTGTGCAAGGAAAACCACTGCTGACTCACAGGGCAAGGTGCTTCCGTTTCTAACCTCTGTATCTAAACCTGGTAAGGGTGATCTGTTTCTGTTTTGTTTGTGTGTGTATGCGTGTGTGTAGATTCATGTTTATAGAGATGAACTGAAGACAAACTCCAGACCTGAATGCTAATTTATTTTGAGGAATTTTAGATTCGGACCCAAATTTTGTAGTTGAGGATCTTCTCAGTTTTGTTATCTCTGATACATTAATGTAGAGAAAACAAAACTCTGGAGTATGAGAAAGCTACTACCCTTACTGTTCCCTGGGAACATCATACAAGAGACAATTTCAGGACAATTCAAGTGTGTGTGTGTTTGCTTGTTTTTCCGTTGAACTCTGACATATCTCTGAAGCTGGCATTACTGTTCTATAGTAAATGAGATTGTAGCAGGGCACTAGGGCGCCTGCTACTGACAGTAGGAACAAGGGCTGCTGAAGCTTCCTAAGGCAACACAGGTGTTGGTTGCCGGAGCAACCAGGCTGGTCACATGACCGGAAAGGGGCAGGGCTAGGTCTTTATAAACAGCCCAGGCCAAAGCCTAGCGGGAGTTCCTTTCCTGCAGTTGCAGGAGGAAGAGCTCTCCGGGAGAGCTGAGCCGACAGAGTATAGGTTGCAGCCTGACCACCCAAGTGGCTACGGTATGATAAGAGTGGAAAGAACCCTGAAGGGGAGGCTATCGCTAGAGAGCCAAGGAAGCTTAACTTTTATGTTTGAGCGAGGAAGCTCGTTGTTAGGTTATGGCCGGTGGGCTTATGTTTCGGTTTAGTTTCTTGTGTAAACACCAGAGGACTGGGTGAGGCTGTAGGGGTGTGAGGAGGCCTCACAGGAGCTCCCCAATAATCTGGGGGTTCCTGGTGCCCAGAGGGCACAGCGAGTGGTGCTGGGCAGGCACAGCTGTTTGCGCTGGTGAGGTGTGTGTTGGGGGTGTTGACCCCAACTGGAGGACTGGGTGAGGCTGTAGGGGTGCGAGGAGGCCTCACAGGAGCTCCCCAATAATCCAGGGCTTCCTGGTGCCCAGTAAGGGCACAGCAAGTGGTGCCAGGGCAACACAGCGATTGCCACCATAGTTGGCACGGCGAGCGGGCGCCGGAGAGGCGCGGTGTGTGGGGTGTAGAGACCCCAGCCCATGAGGGCAGTGTTTGCCCAGTAGGACATATGACCCAGAAAAGGGTTAGGGGGCCAGGCATGGCTATGGGCCACCTGAGCCCCGAGTGCGGGAGGTGCGCGAGCTAGGCCCGAGAAGGCGGGTCTGGGGCCAGGCAGGGCTAAGGCCGCCTGAGCCCAAATTTGGGAAGCCCGAGTGCGGGCAGGGGAGCACGGGAAGCGTGGCACAGGCCCCAGAGAGGGCAGGGGAGTGCGGGAAGCGCGGCACAGGCCCCAGAGAGGGCAGAGTAGAATAGGAGGCTCCACGGTGAGCGTTTGGCACCCTACCAGCGCAAAGTCCTAGAGAAGGGCAAGTGTGCGGTAAAAGTCCCAGAGAGGGACAGGCGCACGAGAACAAGCCCGGAGAAGGGTGGACGCGTGGATAGGAGCCCGACGGAGATGAGGCACAATTAGAAGCCAGAAAGAGGGGCTGGTGGCATGACAAGCCCAGGGGTGCCAGGGAAAGGCGCCTATAAGAAACTGACCAGATAACGTCCGGTACAGCTGCGAGGCTTGAGGTGTGCTAAAGGGGAGGTTGGAGGCACACGTGGCCCATAATGCTGGGGCACACCAGGGCGGTACACCCAGGACAGGGGACGGGAGACACTTGGGCACCATGTCCAAGAGGACAATTAGGCAGCCTCCCATAGAGAACCATTTAAGATCAAAGACATGGCGGGCGAGACAGAGGGTGCTGAGTCGCCCTGCTTGGCATGGTAGGGGCACCAGAGGGATCACGGCTGCCCCTGCGCCCTGCCCCGTGACAGAGATGAAAGTCTACAGGCAGATCCACGATAGTGAGTATAGCTGGGGAGGTCAGTCAGTGGCACCACCAGCAGTACTTGTTTGAAATGCAAATCAAGGGGTATAACTCATTGGTACTAGATTAGTTTATTCTGATCTAGGCTAGTTTCTTGATTATTTTTTGAGTGTGTGAAATTGGACATCGAATAATTATAGAGCTCTGTTCCTTGAGAACAGGCTAGGCCATGGCTAATCACCTACTCCATGCAGTACCTCTAACAGTCAGTCAGCAATTTAGAAAACTACCAGGTTTTTACTAATGCAAATACTATAACAAGGTTCTGGCTCTAACTACTATCCAGAGCGGATACAGTCTCTCACACAACAGCAAGTTGTTCTGTTGTGTGAAGGACTGTATGCTCTCTAGACAGTATTTAGGGTACTTTGTCAGCATTTACGTAATATTGTACTCTGGTGGCTCATGTCACTGTTTTCATTCAGGCAGAAATAAATAAACTGGGTGCATTTCAGTGTAAATGCATGAATGTTTAAACACAGAAATTAAACCACTTTAAGTGCACTGGTCTTGAAAAGGACCCGACCTCATAAGTGCAGGTGCAACTATACCAATATTAACATATTTCTATCAGTTCAACTTCACCTTTTATGGGGAGAAAAATAAGCTACCTTTGTAATAGCAATGATCCTAATTCTTGTGCCAGCTTACCAGTATAAAATGTATGTGTAAACTTGGCCTTAGCAAAGGTTAATTTGGAGACAAAGGTAGGGAGGGAAAAAAACTGTTTAATACATTATCTAAAAGTTGCATGAAGGCACAATAGTGGTGTGATCAATATGGATATGACGAAGCAGAGGAAAATACCTTCTGGAATGGACCTAGACTTTGAAATGATGGCTTCAGAGCCACGCAGGGGGAATTATTTCCAGTTTTATTCCATAACATTTAGGAAAGGGTGTTTAGCTAAGTCCCTTTCAGTATTTAAAAATCTCAGCTTTTGAGAGCATGCTAGGCACATTGTGATGTGGAAGGGATTTTGTTTGGTGGGTTTATTTCACTTTTCCTTTTTTTCTTTCAGAAAATGAGCGGACACATTTTTTTCAAACCTTGATAGCTCCATGTGTTTGTTTGGGCATGGCCAGATTACATTTGTTCCTGTCCTTAAAATTTCTGGTAAAGAGGGGCTAAGTATTTTTATACAAAAACACTGGGGAGGTATGGGCTGGGTGAGTTTACAAGCCTTGTTGGAAAAACGTCAGCAGAAGTAAAAAAATGCTGTTGCGCTAAGGTGGTTTTCAAGATAAACAATAGGGGAAAGAGCTTGGAAGGGAAAAAGCACGGCTTGTCCAAAGTTCCACTAGGATGTCCAGAGCTATTGTCTCAAGGACCTGCCTTCTTATTAAAGAGCCAGACCCTAGGTAATGCAGAAACCTTTGATTTTGTTTTTCCAGAAGAAGAATCAGGCATTGAGTAAAGAATCTTGTCAGTAGAGTCTTTGAAAGACGGATTGAGAGGTTTCAGGCACTACCACTTTACTTGTTAGCAGTGGTTAAAACTAATAATAACCATAATACCTCATTCTGATCTGGTGCTTTTAATGTGTATGACAAAGTAATTTGAGAAAGAGATATCATAATCTCCATTTTATAGGAAAAGCTGAGGCACAGAGAATCTGAGTCTTCTAGAGATAAAGTGGCCCCTTAAGGACACCTACTAGGTCAGTTTAAGATGGTCACAAAAGCATAATGGAAACACTTGGGTCAACCTTACAATTCACCTTTTTTTCTTTTTTCTTTTCTTCTCTTTTTTTTAAAAGAAATTGAATATTTTCCAAGAGATATTTCCAGAAATTATAAGTATCTGTTGTTGCTACTTTGCTAGAGGAACTGGTAACCCAGACTTAGAGTATGAGCAGAAAAATTACTTACCATGAGGCAAAAGGAGGACAAAGATTTATTGAACATCAACTACTTCAGGGTAACTTCCCAGATACACACTCTCATGTGAAGGCAATACCATCGTGCCTTAACTCTCTATCACTGAAAGCATAAATATCATACATAAAGATTAGACAGGACTCTAAAATCTCCAAGTCTTCAAAAGCAGTATGCATGTTGAATGAATAGCCTAGCATCCTGTGGAGTTACACAAGTGATAAAGGACCTCATAGATTATGGACAAGATGAGGAAGAGGAAAGCCCAAGTGCTCTTCCACTCCCAGGAATGAGATAAGACAGAAAGTAGAAAATTCTGGAGCTGAGCCATTGTCTGCATAGTTGATGGGAAGCCAATGCTTTTGTTTTTTGGTAACACTAGGTTACCTTCCAGTGGGGAAAGGAACTGTTGAATGGGATAATCTGTATCCCACATGTGCAAGGGGTAATCTGAGTTATATGCTACATGGAGAAGTCAGGACAATATTAGCCTAGCAATACAAGTAATGGATTAAACAAATACGTCACAAGCTCAGTCATAGCCCTGTCTACATCACAGGAGCTCTTCTTATCCTAGGGCTTTCATACAATCTCATTAAATATAAATGTAGCACCAAAGTATGTGGCCACCAAAGGACCTGTAAAAATAAATGCAAATAGTTAAAATGCTACCACTTATATATATTCTCATTAACTAATAAAGTACATGTATTCATTTCTTATTTGTGAAGTCAGGGCTGACTCCCTACAGCCAGTGCTACCTTGAGGAGACTTTCTAATGTCTCCCTCTAGAGCTCCTGTCCTTTTCCAGTTACCTCATCATTATAACATATTTACAATGTCAGCTCTCCAAAGAAGTGGGCTTGCTGTTTCAGAATGTTCAGTTCTTTGTCTTCAGAAACAGTCATTAGTGCATGTATGCTCCCCGCATAGCCAATATGTTCTTACAGTCTAGGTTGCCAGCAGGAAATTTGAGTTGCACGAGGATAAACAAACATGAATCATATCACCCAGAACTCAAGGTCCCTCTATTTTACATGCATAAGGTGACAGCTCTGGTATATTCTAATGTTCTCATCAGTTCAAAGAGACAGTGTTTGTTTGCTGTGTGCTCTGTCTCCTACTCGTTCTACAGCAGCCAGGATTCTCTTTGGAGATTTCTCATCAATATATTGACCAAGTTATCCTTACTTAGCTTGTAATAGCTGATAAAGGGGCAAAGGCTACAGCTTTCTATAACTTCAAAAGCCATTGCTCAGCATCCTTCATAAAAAATATTCTTTACCTAGTCTATGTATTCACAAAATATTACCTAACTACCACTTGAGCTCCTAGGGGTCTTCACTCACTCCTGAGCAGAAAGAATCGTTAGCTAAACAGAACAGTGATGAAGTGAAAATGTCGCTGTTGTATATGAAATGTGTATAATTGCACCAGAAAAACTGAGATCAGAATCTGGCCTTTTGGGTATTTTCTACCATCCAAGTTATTTCCTGACAGTGAATATGTCCAGATTTCAGCTCTGCCACTTAAGGCCCTTGAAGCATGCTTTTTTCAGATATGCATCTGTTACATCTATGTCAGATGCCTTAGAAGCTGCATGCTGTTTCTTTGTCTATACACTCCTGCCAAGTCTGCTTCACATAGAAAAACAATTTCAGGTATGGGGAATCCTTTTCCTAGCAGCTTCTTTCAGATAAAACACTGTACTTCATATCTCCAGTATTTCAAAACATTTTTCTAACTTTCTCTGATTGGACTGTCATCTGTTTGTCCCCATATTATATATGCCATACCTCTTGAAGGTACCACGTCCAATTCTTCATTTCTCCAGTCAGTTTTCTCTTTCTAGTCCTTTACTTTCTCACATCCTTCCCCCCTTCTTATCTTTCTTGTTTTATTATTTGTTGTTTTTATTATTGTTGTTCTTACAACTTTTATCTTGATGGCAGTTCACCTAAATGGTCTTGAGAATACAGGGTCTAATGTGTTTTGCATACTATCATTTCCCTTATATATGCAAATGATATTTTGAGTTATTGGTACTATCAACTGCTTTTATTGCTGGTGTAGACAATATTGGGCTTTATCGTGTATCCCCCTGTAATATGATTTTGATTCAGATTCACTACTGGGAGGAACCAAATGAACCGTGAACTCCCTTAAGAGATACAGGAACTCAGGAGTAGTTTCCAAGAATGGCAGACTTGGCAAGTATACCATGTAAATCCAGACAATGTCTGTGTCCAACACATTCTTGCTAGATGCTGAAGTTGGCAACATTTTATTTTTACTGCTAAATTACCAAGAGAAGTCTTATTTTATGGCACAGTCGCTCAATTTATATTTTTCACATTTTCCTCTCTCTCAAAATGTCTTTCATCTCCAGAAATAGCCACATCAATGATTAATTCTGCCTTCAAGTTTTCTTAAATCAGCCCATGTCATGCTGGGTTTTCTCTACCTGTACAGCTGTTGAGTCATACGGAATTTATACACCACTACTCTGAAGTACTTCTTAATGCTCCATCTCCATACTTCTTCACCACATTCTAGTTTATGATTCTTCAACAATCCCCAGTGCAGATTTTCCTCCCCTTGATGATGTAACTTGTCAATGAACCTACAAAGATTGATCATTGAGTTGCAATATGTTGATCTATTTCCCATTGCACAAACAGTCTGATAACAGGATTAAAACAGACAAGATAATGTTTGGCCAGAAATGAGCAGTATGTTAGTAACTGGGTACTAGATTCTCTGTTTTAAGATCACCATCTTTTCAGAATACAGGTTTCCCTCAATTCATGCTGTACGTGCGTTCCCAGAGAATGGCGCATAAATTGAATTAGCATAAAGCAAACCCATTTTACAATGTAACAAATAGGGATAGGTTTCCATGGAGGTGAGGGGGGGAGAGAGTGAGTGAGGTTGGACCTAGGGAAGGGGATGGGAGAGGGTTGCCTCTCCCAGGGCTGCATAAGGCAGCAAAGCAGAAGGAACAGAGAGACGCTCATCCAGCCCCAGCTGCAGCAGCCCTGGGAGCGGCTAGCACCAGTGGCCTTCAGCCTCTGGGCTGCACTGTGCTCCACCTGTCCCCTTGCTCCTGGGCTCCACCTGTCCCCACTCACCTCTGCTCCTGGGTTGCACCATGCCCTGGTACAGGTAGCCAGTGTCAGCTGCTCCCAGGGTCGCTCCAGCATGGGCTGGGGTGAGTGCAGACAAGGGGAGCTTTGGGTGGTGCGAGGTGCAGCACTCAGTTGCCTGCACTAGGGCATGGTACAGCCCAGGAGCAGAAGTGAGCGGGGACAGGTGGAGCACGGTGCAGCCCAACGGCTGCAGGCAGCTGGTGCTGGCCACTGCATGGGGCTCCGCTTATCCTCACTCATTCCAGCACAGGCTGGAGTGGCCCTGGGAGCGGCCGACCCCAGCTGCCTGCACCACAGCACGGCGCAGCCCAGGCGCTGGGGTGAGCCCAGGCACAGGGTGACAGGTGGAGCATGGTGTAGCCCAGCAGCTGCAGGCAGCTGACACCAGCCACTCCCGAGGCCACTACAGCTGGGGCTTGGGTGAGTGGGGCCACAGCTCTTTCCCCTCCCCCCACAGACTTACCTCCTTGGGTGGGGGGAGTGTTTATGCTGATCACATAAGAGCAAATTTACCTCGCACATAATGAATTATGGGTCTAAGTATACTCACTGCATAAGAGTGAATCTGCATATAAAGAACCCACATAAAATCAAGGGTAACCTGTATATGAGTCTAAGAAAATAATTGTGTGCAAAATGGTCTTCTTTTTTGATTTCCCTTTTCACATGTCACTGTGTTGAGGACAAATTACATACTGAAGTCATAAGTGATGTAACCAGTCACAACAAAATATGTTGACCTGGATATTCATAGAAATGCAGTTCTCAAAGCTGCAATTTAGTAATCAAACCTGGATTCTTCTATGAAAAACATTGTAACTTAATGTCTGACTGCAGTCGATGAATTTAAAATACAATTGGCCTTCCACTAAGTGTGGGTGCCACAAAATAGCAGCTATTCTCAAAAGTACAGGCCAAATATACGATACATAAAAGTATCATCTAAAAATGATGTCTAGGTTTTGGGCTGAATTGTTCCTAATCATTAGTTAGCCTGAAAGAGAGAAAAAAGGGAGATTAAAAAACATGAAAGAATAAATATTTACTATCTCTGATATCTTCTTCTGTGTGTCTGGTCCTTTGGCAGCAATAGCCAGTATAAAGCAATTGTAAACTTGGCTTATTCAGTTAGAAAGAAGCACCTCAGCTGGCGCAGAGTCACACCAGTGGCTGTATTCTATCTTCTTGAAACCTCATCCTTGCAAGAGGCAGCAGGTGTACCCAGAGCATTTTCTCCTTGCTGTTTTCACTTGTCCTTTACATGGGTAATAAGCATGTGGAATATGTTGCTGATTAAAGCAAAGAGTATAAAACTGAGTTCAAGCAACACCTTAACTGTTTTAAAAGAAAAAAAAAGCATGTCAAAGGAGGCGCATTTTACAGCATGTAAAGGCAGGAAAGTGAGATTCAGTTAATGTTAGAACTACATAAATAAGAAATGTGATATATTGCTGAAGAACCTTTCCCTGCTCCTCAAAAGGCATATACTCTTAATGAATCGAGTCCTATTGTTGAGCATCTTGCTTTTCCATTTTTAAATTCAATTTTAACTTAAAGAACTACTAATGATGCATCAAAAGTCATGAGGCCAATTTTATTTTTCAGCTGCATAAAGAAGCATAGCATAAAAACTCAGTCCATAGCATTAATGCTCCATTGAAGTGAAACCAAATCTCTTTGCCTCTCACTCTCCATTACAAAGGAAGATAGAAGTCTGCACTTTTACACTTGTCTTCCTTAAAAAGAATAGTGATTAATGCCTAAAACTGACCAAATTGTCAGTGCAAGAACTGAAAATCCTGCTTGCCCTCGTGTGCACCATGGAATGTACTGTGCCAGTAGGACCGACACTAGAGCAATAGATACAGATTCTGATTTTACAATGTTCTGACTGACCTGCAAATTAAATTAAAACTATTATTTTCCATTGATGAAATGAAAAAGCCAAAAAAGAAACCATTTTTAGTAGAACAAGACAATTTATTTGACTTAAAACATAGTAATATTATTTCGCTGTCATGCCTGGGGGGAGAAGTGTTCTACATATTCTTTTTTTTTTCTTTTACAACACTAGAGGTAATATCTAATATTTCAAAAACGTTGAAACAAATGTATGTTTTAAAGTAATTTCAGGATTTTTGCTAAGTGTTTTGGTTGAACCAAATAAGTGTGTGCTTTAATGAAGAGAAAAAATTAACCCCTCCAAACTTACCTAGTTTTGCTGAGGATAGCTGGATTCCATCCCTATCTCTGCTATCAGCCTGCTGGTTGCGTCTTGGACCCGAGTCCCTTTTCCTTCATGTACCTCAGATTTCCAGTCTAAAATAGGGGTGATAATACTGAAGCATTTGGGACTTATTTATGAAAAGTTGAGTATCATTGCTTATTAGAATTATTAAAAAATTACCTATCAAAAAGTCTCCCACTTGCCCCCCCTCCCCTTTCCCACCTCTCCAAACCATGGAAAAAGACACTTCAGGAAATCTTCATTTTTTAAATCATTTTAAATAAAAGCATTTAACTTTTACTTGCTAAAAAGCGCAACTCTTTAAAAACTCTCTTTTTTAGGTTCTCCCTGCCTCTGTGAGAAACAATTTAACTTTCACAAACAGTATTTTCTTATCAGCTCTACTGGTAATTAAGGCCTTACTACAGGAAATGCTGCAGGATCTTCTTCATGCTCTGGCTTCCTCATGCTTAAAATTAAGCATGAGTTTAGCTGCTTTACTAAGGTGGTGCCTCAATCTTCTGCGATCAACAAGGATACTAAATGAAAATTAGTTTTAGTAGTTCAAGTGATGAAGACTTTTATTACCTAGATACCAAATTGAGACTATGAGATCATTTCATGTAGGCCAAACAGCCAACAGATGGTAACAGCTTTCAGTCATATCTATTATGGGGGAAATTTGTTGTTTTGACTCTGTGTTCAGGAAGCTTCCATTTTGCATAATTCTTATTTTCTTTAAGATCTTAGTAGCAATAATTTCTGGTCAGAAAATAAAGCATGATTTTGTGAAAATGCTGTTGAAATAGTTTTGTTAAAAAATTGGAGTGCTAACAAAATGCGACTGAAATTTCAAAATTTGAAAAAGTTTGACCAACTCAGGTTGTGGTCACCACCAGAGGGGGTCCTCATACATTTAAATAATGTTTACAATCCATTTTTACAATGATTTAGAAGTTGGAAACTCTTGCAGTGTTCTAGAATTGGAAAGAAAGGCCAAGTTCCAAAGTAAACTTTGCATATCTTGCATTGAGTAGGTACTTAGAATTCAGGGTGTAAGGGGAACAACTGTGTGCTCAATAGGTGAGGACAGTTTGACAATGCCATTAAAAGAATAACCATTCTTTACAGCAGGCCTAGCGCTTCAGCTGCAGCCACTTCTCTTTTCCTCGCCCCCTCAGCTGTGAGTCAGACTGAGATTCTGTACTCTTTTCTGCACACTAGATTTGTTTTATCTGGAACTAGATGGACACATATGTTACCACCTGCTGCACATTCTTTAGTTCTTAAGTTTTACAACAACTTGATTTTTATCTTTGAATAATTTGTTCAGTGAAAAAGGTGGAAACAAGACAAGGATAATGTGCCCTTCATACTGTGTAATGGCATTCCTCTTTTTCACAGGCTGGTCATGTGCTATGTTATTGTTCATAGATGGTACCTGAGTGTATAAGTAAGAAAAGAGTACAAAACTCTCCTATAGTTTTACATGTACTACTCACAATGTTTCTGAACGTTTTTGCTTAACTGTGGTTGATAGGAAACATATTAGATGGTAACCCTTTGAGTCATTTTTTAAGGCAGTGTCTAAATTTGCACATGCAGATTTTTTTGTCAAATCTAGTATTTGAATGTCTATTTGCATGTGCAGGTACAGCTTTAAAAATCGATGGACATTTGTATACATTTACAGGTGCAGTTTAGATATAACCAGTAAACATTTGGCCTATTTTTTGCCAGAGAGTTCCCTTCGATGACTGTGAATGGAGTAGCAACAGTCAGCAACAATATTTCAAATTATTCAATAAATACAAATGAATAACAGCCACTTTAAAAAAAAAAAAAAAGGATTTGTGCAAGGCTCATGTCTTGCAAACATATATATATGTTTTAGTGGTAGATGAATGCTTATAGGTTCTAAGTGCTAGACCCTTCTTTGTGGTTAGTGAATTAGTCATAGATTTATCAGACATTCATATAATATACTGATATTTAGAATAGGCATGATTTTATATACATGTTTTTTGCAAAATTGAAGCCTAATCTTCTAATGATTGTTATTTTTGACACAGTACACCCATTTCAATTTTAACTTTCTCCCATTGTATGTAAAATGTTACCCTTGCTTAAACAAATAATAACTGTTGCATTAACATTTGTCTGTACAGGTTTCCCTTAATTTATGCTGTACATGCGTTCTGGAGAACAGCGCATAAACTGAATTCACATAAAGCGAATCCATTTTACAATGTAACAAATAGGAATAGGTTCCCCTGGGTGGTGAGGGATGGAGTGAGGCTGGGGCGAGGGAAGGGGCAGGGGGAGAGGTGCTGCTCACGGAGCTGCACAAGGCAGCAAAGCAGAGGGAACAGAGTGGCATTTACCCCAGCCCTAGCTGCAGTGGCCCTGGGAGTGGCCAGCATCAGCTGCTGGACTGCACCGTACTCTGCCTGTCCCCAGTCACCTCTGGTCCTGGGGTGTGCCATGCCCTGGTGCAGGCAGCTGGTGTTGATTGCTTCTGGGGCCGCTGCAGCTGGGTTGGGGTTGAGTGCTGCACCCTGCGCCACCCAGGGCTCTACTTGTCCTCACTCATCCCAGCCCACACTGAAGCAGCCCCGGAAGTAGCCGACACCAGCTGCCTGCCCCACGGCACAGTGCAGCCCAGGAGCTGGGGTGAGCCTAGGCGCAAGGGGACAGGTGGAGCATGGTGCAGCCCAGCAGCTGAAGGAAGCTGGCACTGGCCATTGCCAGAGCCACTGCAGCTCGGATGGGGTGAGTCGGGCCATGGCCCTTTCCCCTCCCCCCATGGACTTACTTGCTTGGGTGGGGGGCAGGGCATCTATGCTAATTGCATAAAAGTGAAATTACCTCACATATAATGAATCATGGGTCTAAATATGCACATCACTTAAGAACAAATTTGCATATAAAGAACCCGCATAAATCAAGGGAAACCTGTTCTAAATTATAATAGACCAATACATCCTGAGAGAGATTTATTGGACAACCATGAAGTGTTAATCACCTTACAGAGTGGCAAGTTCCCAGATGTCTATGACACATTACAAAAGGACATGGGGACTTGGAATAGGATGTCTTATCTTGGAACATAGGTCTAAGTATGTCTAATGCAGGTCTACAAAGGCTCATTTTTCCCATCACCCTTATTCTACTGTCTTCTACCACTATTTGCAAGCCACAGGGGAAGAAAGCATGCTTGAGAAGGACAAATCTTGGCAGAGGTGTTACTGGACACAGGGCACATCTACACATGCAATTAATGCACCTGAATTTTCTCTGCAAAGAAAATTCAGGCTCATTAAAGTGCTCCTGGGCATACATCTATACATGTACCCCTGTCAGCATGTCTACACATGTTCTTACGCACACCTAAATTTAATGCACATTTACACGTGCATGTGCTAATGCGCATTAACATGGGTTTGTGGACCAGCTCGGGACTAAAGGTAGTCCCAGATCAATGGACACAAACCACAATAATGTGCATTAGTGTGTCCACACTTTCACTAATGCAATTTAGCTATTTGCACATAAATTTGATTTATTCAGGCATCAAATTTAGCCTTGAATAGCCTTAAAATGTCATTTTTAAGGGGTATTAAGGGCTCGCATATGTAGATCTTTGCTCTTAATGTGCCTTAAATCAGGCTAACGTATATTAAATATGCACATGTAGACATACCCTGTCAGAACCAAATGTGCTCCCAAGAGTAGTTCAGTCCAGGGCTGCTCCTGTCCCCCTGCCCTGCTCTGCCCCCCTGTTCCAGGCTCCCCCAGGTGCCAGCCCTGGGCTGGCAGGGTCACGGGGGGTCAACCCTGGGCTCCAAGGAGCAGGAGGGAGCTATCCAGGACTGGGGGACTGCTTCCAGTCACACACAGCTTGGGATTGCAGCCTGTCTTGGCAGTGCTGGCTTAGGGCAATGCCTCATGCCTGAGCAAGGGGGTAAGCAACATTGAGACTGGGGAGGAGATGCAGGGAGGAAGCAGCACCGAGGAGCAGGGTGGGACATGAGGCAGAAGCAATGCCAGGAACTGGGGGGAGATGCAAGAGAGAAGCTTCAGAGGGACTGGGAGCTGCTTTCTCCCTTGTGTCTCCCTCCTGGTCCTGGCACTGCTTCCCCCGATGTGTTCTTCTCCAGTCCCAGCACTGATTCCCCCTTGCAACTCCCCCCAGTTCCAAGCGCTGCTTTCCTCCACCCCCTACATCTCCTTCCCGGTCCTAGTGCTGCTTCCCTCCATGTGCCTCTCCCCACTCCCAGACCTGCTTCCCCTTGTCTCTCCCCCCAGCACCAGTTCTTCTTCCCCCCTGCCTCACCCCTGGGTCATAGAATCATAGACAATTAAGGTGGGAAGGGACTTCAGGAGGTCATCTCATCCAATCTCTTGCTCAAACAAGGACCATCCCCAAGTGGATCATTCCAACCAAGGCTTTGTCTAGCCAGATCTTAAAAAGCCTTCAGGGATGGAGCTCTCACCACCTCTGTGGCTAACCTGTTCCAGTGTTATACTAGTGAGAAAATTCTTCCTAATATCGAACCTAAACTTCCCTTGCTGCAACTTGAGACCATTGCTCCTTGTTCTGCCATCTGCCACCACTGAGAACAGTCTAGCTCCATCCTTTTTCAAGCCCCCCTTCAGGTATTTGAAGGCTGATGCTAAATCCCCTCCCAGTCCTCTCTTCTTTAGATTAAATAAACCCAGTTCCCTCAGCTTCTCATAAGTCATGTGCCCCAGCTCCCTCACCATTTTTGTTGCCCTCTGCTGGACTCTCTCCAATTTCTCCACATCCTTTCTGTAGTGGGGGGCCCAAAACTAAACACAGTACTCTAGATGTGGCCACACCAGTGCTGAATAGAAGGGAATAATCACTTCCCTTGAGCTGCTGGCAACAGTCCTACCAATGCAGCCCACTATGCTGTTAGCCTTCTTATTCCTCTTGCCACCACCCCTTATGGCCCCCTGGTGTCTAGGCTGACCAGGAGCAACTTGTTCCCTGTCAGTGTCTACATGAGTACTAATGCATAGTAGATAATGCTCCATTAATCTAGTATTTATAGTTGCTAGTACTAGCAAACGGTGCATTAGCCTAATTTACTGTGAAGTCAGTCCTACACATGTTTAGACATTGATACTTTATTAGATTAGTCTAATAGGTGGTAAAGTGTCTTGTATAAATGCACCCAGGGTAGAACTTCTTGATGTCTAGATATCAAGCCAACAGAACATGTGGATCATGAACTACTAAGTATTCATGACAAGAGAACATTGGGAGGAGGCGAGTATCTTGTTGAATCATATGTGAAGAACAGAGGGAAAGTGCCTACAAGTAAGCAGAGGTTTCTTGAAGCAAGCAGAGAGAAAAAGAGAGAGAGAGAGAGAATGTGGTCTTGTTTCCCCATCTTAGTATCCTAAAGAAAAGGATTCTTAGCTTCCTTGAAACTATATGAATCCCAAGTTTGTGTTCATGTGTATGATTGGTTGCAGGTCTCTTGCTGGTATCTGTAAGGACTATAGTAAACATAAGGTAGATATTGTAACTGTAAGGTAGCATTGTAAAAATGGAAGATATTTAGCATACCGCTAAAATCAAAGGATTGTCACACTGGTTTGACAGTTACATAATATAGAGGAAGTGCTTTAATTTCAATCAACAATGTAGGCAAATGTACAGATATTTGGGAAATTTTGATACATGTCCTACAAAACTAGTTTTCTATTTTTTCTATACTGACAGTCCAGACCTTTATATTAGATAACTGAATTTTAAAGAATAAAAAAATGCATAGCACTTTTACTACCTGTTTGTACCACATGGGAGCATATTTTCATTCAATATTACCCATTCATTAAAGTACAAACTAAAAATATTCCAGTAACACAATATTTTTCCAAGTTAGTACATTTTGATTGGCCAGTATTAGAATATATTTGCCCTCTGTGACAGAACCCTGAAGCAGCCAGGGCCATGAAGGTACAAACTGCCCATGAGGAGGTGAGATACTCAATTACAGGACAGTTAAATTTAGGGATAACCACCCCCCGCAACTTTAATAATTAGGAAAAACACTAGAACAGAAGTGGGGAAGACAGAACATAATAGGAAGTTTACAAGCACACTATCTCCACACTTTTCACTCTCATATCCTGATCTCCTGCTAGGGCCTAGCTTTACAATCCACAGCTGGTTCCACTGGCAGGCATGAATTGTCACTGTCTCTACAGCAAACCTTTCCTTGTCTCCAGAGGTTTTGGGTTCTCTGCTTCTCTTGGCATGTTTGTTACATGTACAAACCAACCCAGCTACCCACTTCTGAATGTAAAAGTTGAATTGTACCTATATGTCGTGTCACAGAGGTAATTGCATTACTTTGCTTTATAGAAGATATAATGAGGAAAATCCCATAATAGTTACATTAAGGCTAGTGTCATGGCTGATGTGACTGTGGAGGTAGAGGCTGGCAACCAATTGTGTTACAAGCAGTCTTACCCATATAGCAGTAGATACACCTTCACAAGTTCAAGTGTCACATCCATATTAAATGTGTCAACAATAGACTCCTATACATATGCAGGGAGGCTGCTCTGACACACTGTAATTCCAGCATGGGGGAGCAGATTCAATTAATCAAGTCTGCTGGAGTGTGGGCAGTAATTACCATGCTCCAGCAGACTCCAGCATTATGTGTATTAATGTCGCCATGTTGAAAAATGCCAGCAAGGTGCTTTAAAGTAAAGCTTGTTCGATGAGTTTTAGTTCAAAGGCCCCACCACAATTTTTCAGTACTGTACGCCAATACATTTGAGGCTCCAGGTGCTTTTAATTAGTTTGATTCTCAGACGTGCACTAATTAAAGTCCCCCACCCCTCCCTCCTGGAGCATGTCTATAAATGCCTCATATTTCTTGATGCTGCCTTGTTAGCTATCTTTGTCTTGGGGGTTGCCAAGCCCATTTTTGTAAGTGATGGACCAGTATTTCAGGTTGACTGCTGAGTTTCTGTCACTTTTGTATCTAATGATGCTACCTGAAAAGCTAGGAAAAAAGCATCACGTGAAAAATTAATATTGATGTGTTTTTTTGCTCTCATCTTCTTAGACTGAGTAACATGGTACTATGACCTTGTGCCCTTCAGGTAATTCAACAATCTCTCTGGAACTGAGAGCTAAGACCAGATTTAAGCTCTCTGTGAAATTTGCAGTCCAAACATAAGCCCATTTTAAATATCAACTTGTACCCCCTCTCTAAATAAGAACTACTGATAGTGTGCAACTCTTCAAATGAGTCTAAAATACAGAAGACAAGACTCAGAGTACATGGGAACATAAGAGATGTTTTTACAGTGTCATCCTGGCAGTGACAGATTTTGGAGAACGATATGACTCAGGGAGGTGAACTGACTGAAGAAAGAATTATGAAATTCAGTGTTCTTAAACATGCGTGAAAACAATGCTCAAAACAAGCATAGCTGAAAGGCACAATTCCAATAATACAGGAGAGAAAAATGATCTCAGAGTATCGACAGCCACAACATTGGCTTGTTTAGAGCAGTAGTATTGAAGATCAATAGATTGGTAGTTCCCATTGTCAGGTTATATTATATAATCCAAGAACAGGGTGAAAATGCTCTTCAAAATGCTAATTAGATTGAATTTAGAGTATTATGTCCACTTTTGCACATCTTTATATAAATCAGAGGAAGTACAGCATTAAAGCAAGTGGGGATGACAAAGGCTAAGTACAGACGGTCAAAAAGCCTCAGGTTGAATTGATTCAGTCTTTGCAGGTTAGTCTAAGCTTCAGAGATTAAACTGAGAAACAACTGGACAGAAATTCATTTTTGATTCAGGTAATGCAGCCACATACCTGCAGTAGCTCAGGGCAGAAGACAGGAGTCACTAGAGCACAGCTCTCTGGCATGTAGCCAGCATGGGCTGTGTGTTTGCTTCCTGTTTCTGCTGCCCCAAGGTCTCTGGAATTTGCAGTTTAAAATTGCAGCAGCATGACTCTGCAGGGTTGCTCATTGCTTTCTCTTCTGCTTCCAGTCACAGCCAGCAGTAAGTATGAGCAGGGGAAGGGGTGTTTAACCCCCATCCCTGGCCCCAGACCCCAGCTAGGGTTTGTGTGCGTGTGCCCTCCATGCCCCTAGGGAAAGGTGGTAGTGGGGCAGTTTCTGCCTCTGCTGAAACAGACCACACAGCCTATCCCAGGACTAGAAAGCATGCTGGGGTGCTGGGGGACTCTGATTTAACTTGAACCAGGAAGGGGTCTGGGACAGAAGTTTCTTAAACCAGTTTGACCCAAATCAATGAAGTCTGATACTACATTCAACCAGGTTTATCTTAAACCAGTTTCAGCCATTTTGAAACTGGTTTATGTGCACTGAAATTCTGTTCAGTTACAGGTTTAAATCAGTTTCTGATGATTTAAATGGTTTTATGTATAACTTTTGTCCCTAGCCAAAGACACCTCAACAAAAATGTAGTATTATTTAGTTTTGAAAGAAGGCAATTCAAAGGACATATGATTTAAATACAAAAATAGCTGATGTAATTATACATTTAAATAGAAGTGATTGGCATGAAGTGAAAGTATGGACCAGAATTGGTTACATAGGTTAGGAGAAAATAGATATGAGAAGAATTTTAAAAGGGTGTTTACAGGGAGCTTAGGAACAAAGGATGCATTTGTCTCTGGATAAATTGTGCCTGTGTTTATCCTAGAACAAAAATACCTTGAGATTGGTGTGTCCATACATCACTGTTCAAATCAGGATTTAGGAAACAGTTGAATGCAGTGCTGCTTTTCTGCCATTAATTCAATGACATCATCCTAAAATAATGATGCAGACATACTTTGATAAGATAAACTGCAACTACCTCTTATCCAGGAAACTTTTTTAGGATTTATCCTGAGACAATGGACAAGGATGCTTACATTTGCCCTTTGTTTTGGGATTAAGTGGTTTATCCTGGCATAAATGCAACATCTTTTTGCAGCCAGAGAGTCATAAATAAGTAGGAAGGATTCCCAGTGAAGACCAAGTCAAGGCAGATTTCTGTATGTAGGCAAATAATAGTTGGTCATATGCAACTTTTTCAGGGTCTGGTGCAAGAGAGGAAAGGGATTCACAGGATTAAGGATGACCACCATTTTCACTCCAAGTGCAAGGCACATCTTTTGACTGTCTTTTTTAAACTAAATGCATAGGGACATAGATATAAATAAAAAAGAAAAGACCTTCTAAAACAAGATAGCCATCTCACTACCCACTTCTTCCCTTTTGGGGGATGATTAGAAACATAAGCAACATGTATACGCTGAGCTGTTGCACTATATAGGGCAGCATAAGAATTTACGCAGAAAAGAAAGTAATAGAGATTGTATTTGAGAGTAGGAAATCCTTTCTTTTTGATCCAGGTGGGAATTTCTTTTGATAAAGTTTCTTCTTATCCCACGGTTAACTACAGAGTTGGGAGGATAGGGGTACTTTTGTCTTCTTTAGATATTGTTAGCTAGAATTTTAAAAAGCAATTAAGTTTATTTGTCATTGATTTTAAAAACATATTTAAGGCAAAACACTCCACACTGCTAGTATGAAGCCAGTGTAAGTACTCATGACCTGGAGATATTAGGCGCAGGTTTCATAGTTTCATAGTTTCTAGGGTCGGAAGGGACCTGAGCAGATCATCTAGTCCGACTCCCTGCCATGGCAGGAAAGAATACTGGGGTGACATGACCCCGGCAAGGTGTTCATCTACCTCCTCTTAAACACCCCCAGGGTAGGAGCCTGCACCACTTCTCCTGGAAGTTGGTTCCAGACCCTAGCCGACCTGACTGTGAAGTAGCGCCTCCTGATATCTAACCTAAACCTACCCTCTGCCAGCTTGTGACCATTATTCCTGGTCACTCTTGGCGGTGCTCGGGGGAACAGTGACTCCCCCAATGCCTGCTGATCCCCCCTGACTAGTTTATAACAGGCCACACGATCCCCCCTCAGCCTTCTCTTTTGGAGGCTGAACAGGTTCAGGTCCCATAGCCTCTCCTCGTAGTGCCTGCCCTGCTGTCCCCTGATCATATGAGTGGCCTCCTCTGGACCCTCTCCATGTTGTCTGCATCCCTCTTGAAGTGTGGCGCCCAGAACTGGACGCAGTACTCCAGCTGTGGCCTGACCAGTGCCACATAGAGGGGGAGGATCACCTCTTTGGACCTGCTCGAGATGCATCTGTGGATGCATGCCAAGGTGCGGTTGGCCTTCCTGACTACCTCTCCACACTGCTGGCCCATGTTCATCTTGGAGTCAATGATGACCCCCAGATCCCTTTCTGCCTCTGTGCTGACAAGAGGGGAGTTCCCTAACCTGTAGGTATGGTGCCAGTTGTTCCTCCCGAGGTGCATCACCTTGCACTTGTCTGTGTTGAAACCCATCCTATTCTCATCTTCCCACCCTTGTAACCTGTCTAGGTCTGATTGTAGCCTGTTGCATCCTTCCAATGTGCCCACGTCCCCCCACATCTTAGTGTCATCAGAAAATTTGAACAGGGTGCTTTTTACCCCCCATCCAAATCACTGATGAAGATGTTGAACGGTGCAGGCCCGAGGACCGAGCCCTGCGGAACCCCACTGCCCACGTCCTTCCAGGTTGAGAAGGACCCATCCACTACCTCCCTCTGGGTGCGGCCCTCCAGCCAGTTGGTGACCCATTTGACTGTGTGGGTGTCTACACCACAGCCCCCCAGTTTCTTAATGAGAACGGGGTGAGAGACAGTGTCAAAAGCCTTCCGGAAGTCCAGGAAGACTATGTCCACTGTTACCCCTGCATCTAATGATCTGGTGATCTGATCGTAAAAGGCCACCAGGTTGGTCTGACAGGACCTGCCACTGATTAACACATGTTGGTTGCCCATAAGCATGCAGTCCCCTCCTGGCCCCTCCTGGATGTGTGCCAGCATAATTTTCTCGAACAGCTTGCCTGGGATCGAGGTAAGACTAACCGGCCTATAGTTTCCTGGGACCTCCTTCCTGGGTTTTTTGAAGATGGGGACCACGTTGGCCTTCTTCCAGTCCTCCGGTACCTCACCAGAGCATCACGAGTGCTCATAAAGTTGTGCCAGGGGACTTGCAATGACCTCGGCCCATTCCTTTAGAACTCTAGGGTGGAGATCATCCAGACTGGCTGACTTGACTATGTCCAACCTCTCCAGAAGTTCCTTAACTAAATCCTCGCTAACCCATGGCCCAGGTGTGCCTCCCCCGGGGCCCGAGGGGGGCCCAGCAGGGAGGTGGCTGTTCTGGTCCCTACTTAGGAAGACGGAGGCAAAGAAATCGTTAAACATGTTAGCTTTGCCATCTGGTGTGACAACCAAGTTTCCCATGGCGTCCTGCAAGGGCCCCACATTACCCGGGACCTTCTTTTTACCCGCTACATATTTAATATTCCAGATTGCCCTTCTCCTGTATAAAACTGATGCTTTGGAAAACTCATAAAACTGGAAAGAGAGAGATAGGCACAGAGATTAGATGCAATTTAAAAATAGAGAAATAAGTGATATCTCCTCCCTTATACTCTCCAGTCAAATGGTTAGGTAACTCTTCTGATAACTGGGAGACTCAAAGTAGAGGCTTGCTCCAAATCAGGAAGAGAGAATTGAGACTTGGTTCATCAACTTTCCAAGTGAATATCCTAGTATCTGAATTATAAATGAAAAGTATATTTTTTATTCTCCTCCATTTTCTGAATGGCACCTAAGAAAATTTTAGCTCAAAAAATTGGAAAAAGTTAATTTCTGAAATACACTATTTAGACATTTCTGGAATTTTTGTTTCGTTTTTATTTTAATCTAATTTATGAGTAAATTAGAACTGCATTTTTTACTGGTCTTGACAGTCCTGAAACTGCATTGGGGGGGGGAGGGGGGAATAAATGAATTAAGTGAAACAAATTGCCCGGTTCAGACTTAAAGATCAACATCCTTGTTAAAGACCATTCAAAAGTCCTAAGAGTTGTATAAAATCAGAAAGAGATGGTGTGGAAACTTTTTGTATTTCTAACACCACTCTGTTATGTGTCTATATTTAAAAAAATAATAAGCCATAGAGACTTTTTTTGTTTCTTCCTTTTCAGGGATAGCCTAATCTGTCTATTCTTGTTATAAAGCACTACAGGTAACCGGAAAAAAATGCATTCTCTGCCCAAAGCTTTCCTGAGATTTTGAAATGTTTACCTTTCATCCTGAATTGGAGCAGAAAGTGAAAAAAAGATTTTTGCAAAAGAACATTTCAATAAAAACTTGTTTCAGCCACAGAGAACTATTATGTTTGCATTTGTTTTCATTTTTTATAAAGACCATTTATTTGCACATCTGTACTTAATAGTGCACTAAGTAACTGACAATAATATAGAATAACTTCAGACATTTATTCAAAGAAGCCTATAATAATGTTCAGCATGTACATGCTTTTCCAGATAGGATTATTAAATAATTGCACCTGAGGGTAAATCCTTTGAAAATATGAGCAGAAAGAGAAAGATAGCCTTGTTAGTCTGAAGTTAGTCTATAAGGTACATCTCTACCCTGCTTTCTGCCTTTGACAATATGAAATACATGAATTTTAGCAATGCTGCTGCTACTGAATTTAATAGTAGTGATATAACTTGAGAGCTGAATCAAAGCACAGTGAAGTTAGTGGGATAACTATATTCGTTAATCGACCCTTTAGCCCAGACCTCCATAGGGATTTGATGCCATCATGCTAAGCAGCACTCCACAAACTGTTAGGTGCTTCACCCCTGACATAGAATCCACAACTCTGCATTAGGTGCCTAAAATTTCTATACAAGGTATGGGAAGAATTAGGAATGGGATTCACAGCAGGCATCTCACTAAACAGCTTAACTCATAGCTGCAGATTCCGCTAAGATAGGTACTATAAAGATAGGTGGCTACAACAGGCTTGCCATGTCCCTTTATGGATCTAGCCTGTCTTGATACCTATCTAGTTACATGAATTAGCATTGAAATATAAAATGGTATATGTAAAAGTAAGACTTCTAATTCATTCCAATCACTGGACATGTGCTAAGTAGTGGAGCAAGCACTTGTTTCTGCATAAGAAGTGATAGGAACTTGAATGCAAAGCCAGACAACATGGTATTGATACATATGGGTATATATTAACTGCTGGCATGTTATATGCAGAACAAATGTAACATACCTTTGACTGTAAGTCCCATGGGCTAAAACTAAGAATTGTGTGTTCAGTTCTGTATATCTCACCAACAGGGTTTTCCATTACATTAATCACTGTAGTATCAGACTGCCTCTCAAATATTAATGAAAGAAGCAGTTAGCCATGTTAGTCTGAAGTCAAGGGAGTTTGGCATTGGAGGGCATTTTTATATGTGTTCTGGGATGCAGCTCTGGGCACTTTAATTAGCAAGCCGTGCTACTTAAAACACCCGTGTGTCACATGAATCAGTGTCCCCACTTTGACAAAATGGTGGCAGTGTGCTTTGAACTAAAGCTCATCAAATGTGTTTTATTTCAAAGCACCCCACTGCCATTTTTTCAGCGCAGATGCATGGGGATGCTGATACACGTGACACAGAAGGCTGTCAGAGCATGTCCATTTCTGTGCTCCAGTAGACTCAATTAATCGAATCTGCTCCAATGCACTGGACTTCCAGCACGTCAGAGCCGGCTCCACACACCTGTATAGGAGCCCTGAGAGACTAACCAGTTCAGAGGGGCATAAATTTATGTAGGCACTTAAATCTTTCTGCACCAATTAATCACTAAATTGCCAAGCTGTCTAGCCTTGTGAATATCAGATTAAATTCAGTTTAACTTTGAGACAGTTTGAATGGAGAATTTGGACTATGAACCTTGATCCAAGTATTCATTTTGCAACGGGTTCCATTCTATGATGAATCAAACCAAATCCCCTCCCCCCCCCCCCATCCCCACTCCCCCCTCACCCCCCGGGCAAATCAAACCCAGGGGTTTAAGGCTTCAAAATCAAAAGTTTGGTTCAGTCCATGTTTGGGGTTAGCACCAAGAAGAATAAAAGTGTTTACAAGATCCATGTGGATCTCATTAGGAGAAACGGAGTGAAATCAAGAAAAGGAGTAGTTAGTCCGAATAGCAGGAAAAACTCATCATGAGGGTCTTTATTTGAATGGAGTGGCCTGCCAAGAGAAATGATGAAAACCTTTTCAAGTCTAGGAGGCTGAAACTTCCAAAGAAATCACCACACTTGTACTAGCTCATGTCTGTGCTGAATTTGTCTCAAAAGAAGCAGAGTATATATATATCTAAAGGGAGAATGTGACTATATTAGATATTAATCTGGCATCTTAATTATAGGACACAGTGCATAATGCAACAAATATAAGATGCATGCACATTTTTAAATCAATGCAAATGTGCTTGTTTGTTTGTTTTTTCTCATAGTAATAGACAACTGTTTCTCCAATCCAGCCTTATTGGGAGGACTTAGGGTATCTTTCTAATAGCTAGGGAACCTCAGTTTCTAGACAAATTCATTGGTAGCCATCAAAATACTGTGCTACAGAGGACCCCACTGAGGAAATGGCCATCACTGAGGCATAGGACACAAATGAGAAACATCTTGAGGCTTTGCTTTATCAATAAAGGTGAGGATGTGTTTGCATCATCATTAGTTGGGATCAGCTGAAACAAAATGATTTGAAGAAAAAAATCTTTTGGCTTTACATTGTAATTTAAGTTGAGGAACTCTCAGTCAGACTGCAACTCTGACCACTGTGCGTTTGATAACTCCAGTCATTGTCAATGCTTTGCTTTAGCACAAGACAAACCTGGCCAACTTCCCAAAATTACTGAAGAATATCAATTAAAAAATGGACCCTGTTCTGGGAAACTTAAATTACAAATCCCTAGAGCTCTGAAATGAAGAATAAGGAAATTGCTTCCCCCTTTGGCCATGACCTTTTACTTTGAAAGGATTCCACAGTATAAAAAGAGGAATCATCTTTTATTTAAACAGGAAGCAACTGGAGGCAGTTTGGGGCTCCTGGGAATATTTAAACACACACTGAGAAAGAAATTGAAAGCACGACTATTTCAAGGACAGAACTCCAGTGATCTTTGCCTTTAATGTGATACCTAACCCTTCTGCCATAGTGAGCAAAAAATAGCATTTATCCTTTTATCAACACACAGCATTAGTAATGAAACTGTCTGTGGTAATGGCTGAAAAGAGCTTTCCTGGCCTTCGGAAGGGAATGAACGCTGCTGGTAGGTTCCATTAAAAGTTGCATTAGGGTAATTTAATTCCTTTAGACCAGTTCCATTCACAACTCTTCCTTTCTTCCACCCTTACAGTTTGTTGAATCAATAGCCATTAGAGCAAATCAGTCTCAGTGGGTAAATGCCCTTGCAAAACTGTATCCTGTTCACTGCAGTCAGTCTACAGCTCTACTCAATGAAAATGACTCAAGTTCAGATTCTAACCAGAATCTGTTTCACAGAAAAACAATTTGAAAGCAAGGCCCAGGGCTGATAGTCCCAAGCCAGCCAAAAAGAGAAAAGTTCTGAGAACTGTAGGCCCAACTGTAGACTCATGCTTATTGAAAATTGTTTTTTGCATCAATAAAAGCTGAAATAGGCCCCCAAAATGCCGGATTTCACAGAAAACTAAAGATATAAATTTGTAGGTCATAAGCAATAGAGGGCAGCTTCAAGTTTCTGTCTGTTTTTTGTTTTATCCATCCATTCTACTTTTAGGTAGTGGGATAGACATATAGCTAAATGGCTCCAACTGCTAAATTTGATTTGATTTTAATTACAAAGGAGAAGCCTGTGACTTAGCCCCATGTGGCCTTTCAGAAGCATAAGGACCTCCTCATTACAGCCTTCTCACTGCCTCTGCCATCTCTGCGACAGGCACAGAAGAATAGTTTCTGTATTCCCTCTGTGGCAGGGCACTGTGTGTGCCTGCCACTTTAAGGCCCTGGAGCTGGCAGCTGCCAGGTCGCTAATCAGGGCAGCCATTTTAGGTTCAGGGCTGCCCATATAAACAAGGCAGTTTAGCTGCAAGAGCCCAGGCAACAATGCTGCCTGGCCAGAGGGCTGCTGAGCTTCATCTAGAGGTAAAGGAGGAGCTGTAGGGGATGGCAAGGAGTCTCCTGGTCCTGGGTATGACTTGAAACTACACCCTGCTGGGAGTGGGTGGCTTGGTGGGGCTCCCAGTGGTGTGGGAGCCCCCAGGAAATGCCAGGCCAGTTACTACCCCAGTGAAAGGTGGATTGGGGTGCCTTAACCCCTAGCCCTCACCTTTGGGTGGGTCACATTCCATTGGAGGTAGTTGTGGGGGTGGAAGCCCTGAGGAGGAGAGTAGGGAGCCAGGGCCAGGTATGGCTGAAGCCGCCTGAGCCCTGCAGGGATTTGAGACTGAGTTGGGGCTTCCCTCCTCGGGTAGGCTCAGGTGGCCACAGCTGTGCCTGGCCCCAAGACCCCAAGTAAAAGGGGGCATTATGAGTGATGAGAGGCCCCAGTGTGAGCTGGAGCCCAGTGATGGGAAAACAGGGGCTCAGCCAGAGAGTGAAAGCTCAGTCCTAACCCCAGTAAGTCCTCCACTGTTGGGAGGCAGAGTGTGGGTCGAAAATAACATCTGTAGTAGCACCATGACCTGCTGCCCAGGTAGGAAGTGAGAGTCTCCTGTGAGACCCTGAGGCACTAGTCATAGTGTGAGGTACCCCAGCTCCCCACGTCCATGAAGGAGGACCCAGAGAATGGGACACTGGGGAAAAAATAAGGGTCATACATCGAGGCCTGTCAGAGTTTCCCCTGACTGGCCCAGGCAGGGGCCAGGACCAGGAGGGTCAGAAGGGCTAGGGGGCCCACCAAGAGGGATGCCCAAGAGCCAGGGACCTGGGGGCCTGACTGGCCTGGGGGTGGGCTGGGGCTAGAGGAGCCAAAGGTCCCAGTGAGGGGACCACACCCAAAGGGGGACCGGTGGCAGGGAGATATATGGCCCAGTATGACGGCGGCAGAATCTGCCTGAAGGGAAGAACCTGGGTGGGATCCTACAGTAGGATTCTGGGGCCCATTGTGTGGGACTGGTGCATACGAGAACATCATGATGCCATCTACGAGGCTTGGACTGTGGTGTGGGGGAGGAATGGAGCTGCAGATAGCGCCCCCTAGCAGCAGGGCAGAAAATGGGCAGCCTCTCACTTAATTAACACCTCTATTAACTAATTAAGATCAAGGCATGCAGCTAGCCCAAGAACAGGTGGGCGGGCCACGTGGAGATCCACCCCGAGCAGGCCCCCTGTTACAGCCTCCATCCCATTCAGATAGGCAAGGAGTAAAGAAGAATGACTGAAGACGTGACAGTCTGAAACCAATATAGGAGTGTTCACAGAATCACCCGTCAGTAATCTGTTTCCTCCAGGAAGCGAGGGGGAAGCAGACATCCTTCTAGACAGGTACAGGCATATACAATTCCTTGCATAGAAGCTGAAGTTAAAGTGTATCCTAAGAAAATAAGGCCAAATTCAGTTTGGTTTTCACTGTGCCTACATGGGACTTATGAGAATGTACTTGCTCAGTGGTTAGGACACTTGCCTAGGATGTGGGAGACATTGGCTGGAAATGGATATCATCTGTGGACTGCGATCAGCTGTTTGGTGATATGTCACAGCCCAGCTGATCACATGCCATAAACATCTGTAGATGCTGATGAGTGATGCACTCTACTTTGGGCACACTTGCAATTAAAGGAAAACCCTGCTTGCAGATGTATCCCCTTGGCTTCAGTATTGGGGGAACCCCTCTGCAAGGGATTTGCTCCCATAGTTTCTCCCCCCCTGCCCTCTGTTTGCAGATGTGCCTCATGTCAGAGTGCAGATATCTGTGCTAGGAACATATTTCTGCAGGGGATTTCCCTGGCAAACATCTGCAAGCATGAAGAGCATGTCTCTGCACCCTGACACAGAGTGCATGTGTGCAAGCAGGGAGTAGGGTACCCCTATAGGAGATCCCCCTTCCATGATGGCAAACAAGTGCCAGGGAAATCCCCTGTGGAGGAATTTTCATGGAGTGCATATCACTGCTGCACTTTGACACAGACCATGTGTCTGGAAGTGATGAATCCATGCTTGCAGACACGTACCTCATGTTGGAGAAAAGCCCCCAATTTTCCCACTTACCAATACACATCCGCAAAGATCCATGGGATGCATCTGGGTAAGCAGAAAAAGCAGTGCAGGCCTCCCGAAGGCTTGAGGGGCCCAATTCTGCCTGAGAATTCCTGGGGTGAAAGAAATGGGCCTCTCAAGTCCCTAGAGCCTTTGCCAGGGTGATTGGAGAGCACAGGCAACTTTGGGCTGCCCACACTCTGCTTCCATAAACGTATGTCTGCCTCAGAAAAACACCTCATTTTATCACAATCTTCTGTCATGGCCACAAATTTGAGCATAAGTGGTGTGACGAGATAGGACCATCTGTTTGTTTTCACTTTGTGCCAGCACAAAGATAATGTCTATTTCCACCTATTTGTTCGGGAATCATTGTCTGAGAGTGAGCAAGCAAGAGGGAACAGCCTAATGGTTATGGCAGTCCCCTAGAGGAGTGGAGTCCTGGGCTGGAGCCCAAGACTTACCCACCTCCTGGGGGGTGCCATAATCACCAGACTAGGTAATCAGACTGGATTGGGCCTTCCTTAGTATTGGGTTGGGTCTAATATTAGGAACTGGGGGGGTCATTCCTTGAGGCTACATCTGCAGTATTTGAGGATCCCATTTGGCCCACATGGTGGAAACAGCTCTGAGGAAACTCCATCAGGGTCAGGCACAGCAGCTTCTTACACCACCCACTTTTACCATTATGCGGCTGACAGACTGGAACAAAGCTGTTCAGCTATGCCAGTTCCAGTGGGGTCTTCGAAAAGAAGTCAAGGAAAAGTTGGCTCACACAGAGGCGGCCTTCAGTCTCAGCTTAAATGCCTTTATTGAATTAGTCATCCAAACTGACAAACACTAAGGGAGTGTCAAGAGGAGAAGATGGCTCCACTTTTATCTCCCCAGCACTTGGACACCTGCTCCTAGGTGCAGAGCTGTCAAAAGCTGAACCCTGAGATATGGGAATGTCACCACCAGCACCCCTGATGCTTTTATTGTGGCAAACCTGCCCTTGCTTCCTGCCTAACCTGTACTCAAGGAAGTCTGGAAAACACTGATGCACAGGATCATGAGGGGGACAGGCCTGGGACCTGCCCATAACCCCCTGCCTCAAGGCTTAATGGGGCCCACTCACTGCCTTGCATTCAAAACTCTCAGTGCAATTGGTCTGTAGCGGGCCAGTAGGGAGCGCTCCTGAGTTGAGCTGCCCACCTCCCTGCGCCCGACCACCTTCCAGGCTCCGAATGCCTCCCTAGGGGCGCCTTATGCTCGGCAGACCCCTCTCCCGAAGCACACTCGCTAGTCTGGGGGTAACGTCGCTGCCACCACCCCAAGAATGGACTCACTCCCGGCCCTGTGTCCTTGGGGAAACACAGGCCTAATGTCCTACGGGTACTCGACCCAGTACAGGCACTTGGGGCACTTCCCCAAGTCCGGGGGCAAAAAGTAAAGTCTCCCTTAGTCCGCAGACCTAAGGGGTCTCTTAGGCATAATTTAGACCCACCCCTCAATAAGTCTCCCACACCAGTCAAAAAGGAGAACTTTATTGATTACAAGGGGTAGGGTAAACTAGAGTACAGGGTTGAGCAATATCTTAGAAATCCTAAAGAGCAAACAGTGTGGCTGAGGTAGCCTTTTGATCACGCATCTGTGTTACTGCCAGCTAAATATTTAATCAGATTGAGTAGCTTACTCACAAGCATCTTCCGGAGGCTGGTGAAATTCCCCTCTATAAGCAAGCAGTTTCTAGCTCGTGAGTTTTGGGGTGAGAGATAGTCTCAGATGGTAAGGCTTCTCTGTGTCCCCTGCTTGGCTGCTGCTTCACCTCATGGCCGAAGAGAGAGCCCCTCCTTCCCCCCCTGACTTATATAGCCCCTGTGACCTCATTCACCTGGTCCAGTGGAGGTCAGCCCCAGTTGGCTATCAGCCAACCAATTTGTAATACATCACTTGTTACCAGGCAGATTCCAGCTTACCAGGTAGAAACCCCTTACCCAGGTGGCTGATGCCAGTCACGTAGGCAGAGGGAGCAGGTTTCCCCCCTCCCTCAGGAATGCAGCCAGCTCAGGTGACCTAAAGAGACAGGCTGAGGTGTGAATCCTCTGTGTTGGCCCATCTAATCACATTGTCACAGGGCAGAGATTTAGGGGAGAAACCCAGGTGGCTTTCTGCCACACTAAGTCTGGAAACCACTGATGCACAGGCTTATGAGGGGAACAGGCCTGGGACCTGCCCGTAACCCCCCTGCCTCAAGGCTTAATGGGGCCCACTCACTGCCTTTCATTCAAAACTCTCAATGCAATTGGTCTACTGCGGTATGTATCCGACTCACCTTGACCACCCCTAGAGTGACCCTCCATGGAGTCAATTGACTGTTTCATAGAGAAGGAAACTGCCAAGAGACCGCACATTCCTTTATGCCTGTGAGCCAGTCTAGACCTAAAAGAAACCATCAATGGGTCTCTCCTGTCCCCTGGGCCAGTAACACAGCAGACAGTATCTCTGGGGTAGACATCTGAGGGCACTGGGGAGTACTGACTTTTGCAATAATCTATTTCCTGTATTTTCCCCTAATCCTGGGAATAATAACCTGGCTAATTCCAGTTGACCCCTTTATAAGGTGGAAGTCATAGGAGGTCAGTATAATCGCCAATTACTCTATCAGAAACACTGCTGGAGAGTCTAGGAGCCCATTGTTCTGGAGTCATCTTCTCCACTCCCCAAAAGTATCTGGACATTTGACAATGAAGGTGGAACAATCCTCTGAGAGGTAATAGGCATTACCTCCGAGTTAGGGGACTACACCAACATTTTTGTGAAAAAGAATGTGCATTACCTTTCTCTGCACTAGGACTACAATTGCTGTATTGATCTCCAGATGGCGGGGTGGGAATGAAGATACCCATAAGGTGAATATATGCCATGTCTGAACCTGAGTTAGCTACCCTATGCAATCATATCCAGGAGAACCTCACTAAAGAGTTTATTAGGAAATCTACATCATCAGCTGGGGCACCGGTCCTATTTGTGAAAAAAAAAAGGATGGGAGTCTGCACTTGTGCACTGATTATCAGGCACTCAACCAAATTACCATCCACAACAGATATCCCCTGCCCTTGATTCTAGAGCTATCCAAATTGGACCTCTATGGGGCTTATAACCTAGCACACATTTTCAGCAGCATTTTGAACCTGGTACGAACACTCCGAGTATCATAGTTTCATAGTTCCTAGGGTTGGAAGGGACCAGAGTAGATCATCTAGTCCGACCCCCTGCCATGGCCCAGCAAGGTGTATATCTAGCCTCCTCTTAAAGACCACCAGGGTAGAAGCCAGCACCACTTCTCCTGGAAGTTGGATCCAGACCCTAGCCGACCTGACTGTGAAGTAGCACCTCCTGATATCTAGTCTGAATCTACCCTCTGCCAGCTTCTGACCGTTATTCCTGGTCACTCCTGGTAGCGTTTGGGGGAACAGGGACTTCCCCAGTCCCTGCTGGTCCCCCCTGACTAGTTTGTAACAGGCCACTAGATCCCCCCTCAGCCTTCTCTTGTGGAGGTTGAACAGGTTTAGGTCCCGTAGCCTCTCCTCATAAGGCCTGCCCTGCTGCCCCCTGATCATGTGAGTGGCCCTCCTCTGTACCCTCTCCATGCTGTCGACATCCCTCTTGAAGTGTGGCGCCCAGAACTGGATGCAGTACTCCAGCTGCAGCCTGACCAGTGCCACATAGAGGGGGAGGATCACCTCCTTGGACCTGCTCGAGATGCATCTGTGGATGCATGACAAGGTACGGTTGGCCTTCCTGACCACGTCCCCACACTGCCTGCCCATGTTCATCTTGCAGTCAGTGATGACTCCAAGATCCTTTTCCACCTCTGTACTGACAAGAGGGGAGTTCCCCAACCTGTAGGTATGGTGCCGGTTGTTCTTCCCCAGGTGCATCACTTTGCACTTGTCAGTGTTGAATCCCATCCTATTTTCATCTGCCCAGCCTTGTAACCTGTCTAGGTCTGATTGCAGCCTATTCCTCCCTTCTAGCATGCCCACATCCACCCACATCTTAGTGTCATCAGCAAATTTGAACAGGGTGCTTTTTACCCCCTCATCCAAGTCACTGATGAATATGTTGAACAATGCAGGCCCAAGGACCGAGCCCTGCGGAACCCCACTGCCCACGTCCTTCCAGGTTGAAAATGACCCATCCACTACCACTCTCTGGGTGTGGCCCTCCAGCCGGCTGGCAACCCATTTGACTGTGTGGGTGTTGACACCACAGTCTCCCAGTTTCTTAATGAAAACAAGGGGAGAGACAGTGTCGAAGGCCTTCCGAAAGTCCAGGAAGACTATATCAACTGCTACTGCTGCATCTAAGGATTTTGTGACCTGGTCATAGAAGGCCACCAGGTTGGTCTGACAGGACCTGCCACTAATGAACCCGTGTTGGTTGCCCCTAAGCATGATCTCCCCTGCTGGCCCCTTGTGGATATGTACCAGAATAATTTTCTCAAAACCAGAATAATTTTGTCAAAAATCTGGTCTTACCATTTGGTTTTACCAGTGCCCCAGTGATATTCCAGCATCTGATCAATGATGTATTATGAAATCTACTTGACCAATTTGCCTGTGTCAATGATATCCTGATTGTCTCAGAGACCCCAGAACAATACACCCAGCATGTCTGCATGGTCCTAGAAAGATTAGGACAACATGGATTATATGCCAAACTTGAGAAATCCATATTCGATCAGACCACCATCGAGTTTCTAGGATCTGTGCTATCCCCAGGAGCATCATGATGGACCCCAAGAAGGTGAAGGCAGTATACAGTTGGGCACCCGAATATTCAGTCTGAGAAATATGATTCCTGTGATGCACAAACTTTTACAGAAGATTCATCCTGAATTTTGCACATTTGGTGGCACCTCTCACCAGACTGCTCCAGAACAATGTGCCTTTCCACTGGTCAGTAGAGTCCCAAGGTGCCTTTGGACAGTTAAATGAAGCCTTTCAAACAGCCCCCATACTGATCCTCCTGGACCCCAGCTCCACCTTCATTGCATAAACACATATTCAACATAGCAATTGTGACAGTACTCTTACAAGGGTGTGGCCCAGATCAGGTTTTACATCCCAAGCTGCTTGCAGACCTTAAAAGTCCTGGCACTTTACTTTAAACTTGGCATGCTCCCACACCCAGCCCAGAGCCAGTCCAGAACAAGCACCATGTTAGTTGGACTTGGCTCACTCAACATCTGTATAGATGAGGTGTTTTAGTGGGGCTTTTTTGGTGCTTTATCTAATAGCTTATTGAATCAGTTATTAGATAAAAGCACCAAAAAGTCCACTGAAGTACCTGATCTATACAGATGCTGCGGAGCCAGGTTGAACAAATGCACTGCTTCTTCTGGTAAAGCACAGTGGGGTTGTTTTTTGTGGGGGGCAGAGGAGGCGGGGGTTACGTCTATAAACAGTCCCCTCATTCAAGTGAAGCAAAACTATGAAATCTTGGAGTAGGTGCTTTTTGCTATGAAAGCTGTCTTTGAGGAATGATGCCACTATTAAAAGGGCGCCTAATACTCTTTGCTGGTCACAAGAACCTGGAATTCTTTCACACAAAGGCCCTGAACCAGAAGCAACCACACTGGGCCTTACACTTTTCCCTTTTGACTTCACAATCTCTCCTACTACTTGGATCTAAGACAAGGTAAAGCAGACACTCTGTTTTGTAAGAGAGAGAATGAAATGGACTGGGCAGTCACCAACCTGAGCCCCGAATACATCTTGAAGCCACGCAACTTCGTATGTGTGGGCCTAGCAAGGGACCTGATATCTGCAAACTGTTCTCCCCCTATCACTGGATTGCCAACTTTGGGGGAAGCCCTTCTGAACAAAGAGCAAATGGAAGGGATTACCTTAATATACACATTCCTAGGGCCCACACATAGAGTGGCTCTTCCTGCCATGATTGGCCAGCCACCCAGGATTCTCAAAGATGTGATCATCTGGCCTCCCACTAGTATGGTCGCCTCATTTGAAGGCCAGTTTGGAATTTTTTAATCTCCTGCAACACCTGCACCTGGGTCACATGCCCCCACCAGGAACCCTGTGAGTTACTTCAGCCCCTGGAAACTCCCCATCAACCCTGGGCTGTCATCTGCATGGACTTTATAGCAGAGCTGCGTGAATCTAACAGGCTTACATGCTGACAGTAGTAGACCATTAATCAATGCTGACAGTAGTAGATCATTTTATGAAAATGGCACACTTCCCTGCATTGGGTTGCCACTGCTAAAGAGACAGCACAACTCTGGGTCACCCAAGCAGTCTGGCTCCATGGGCTCCCTGAACAAGTAATATCAGGCAGGGGATCTCAGTGTACATCCCGGTTTTAGATATACTAATTGCACCTACTCAGGATACAATCCCACCTATCATCCACAGATCACCCCCAATCCAGCAACTAGTCTGAGAGAGTAAATCAAATCTTGGAGCAATACCTCCATTACTAGAGCAATTACTATCAGGATAACTAGTCCTCCTTGCTCCATCTGCTGGAGTTGGCTTACAACAACACTGGCCACCAGCTGGAGTCTATTCTTTGCAAATGATGGTTTCCATCCTTGATTCCACACCAAGCTGCCCTCAGAATTTCCCAGCCTTGCAGCTTCTGAATGGCTGCAACACATTCATTGGTTATAGGGGGAACTGAAGAAACAAGCAACCCAAGCCAAAGAAAGCTGCAAGCAATTTGCTGACTGCCAGGCCTGCCTTAAACCATATGCCAGAAAGTACAGTTATCAGCCAAGCACATACACACTCAAAGACCCTCCTGGAAACTAGAATGTCATTTTCTCAGTCCCTACTCAAGAGCCTGCCAAATTAACCCCATCACTAATGAACTGCGGTTGTCCTGGTCCCTCAAAATTCATCCGCTATTCCACACGTCATTGCTGAAACCATATACAGAAAGCTCCCTTCTGCACAACCCAAGTGCTGCTGCTTTCTGTCCTCCTGTCCATGCAGAGGAATGAGGAATACATGGTTCAGGAAGCCTTGGATTTGAAATTCAAGCATAGCCAGCTATAGTTCTTGGTGGACTGTAAAGGATACAGTCTGGAAAACTGTACCACGGAGTCAATAAAGACTATATGTGTCATGGCACTACTCCAGGCTTTCCATAAGAAATATCCAGAAAAACCATGGTCAACCTATCTAGAAGTCAGACATAAGTCAAGGAGGGAGTGATGTCAGGATCTGGTCCCAAATCCCAAACCCCAGGGACTGGACACCAGTTCAGCACTCAACCAAGCCGTAACTTATGAAAGGAGACAGACTGCCAGGGAAAGAGACCCTGCTGAGGAAGGGCCTCTTGCTCCTAGCACCTGATTGACCTCAGCCTCTTGACCCCTAGATGCTCTTTTTCCATAAGGCTTCCTGTGTCCTGGTGAAGCTGTCTGGAAAGCAAGTCTCCTGCTCCTATCTGAACACCTTGTTTCCTTCCTCCTGTGTTTTTTAAAATATCATTTTTTTTGTTTGTTTTTTTATCAGGTCTAATACTGTGGTGATATTTAAAAAGAAAAAAAAATCATGCTTTTTACATCATTTGTAACTCTCATAATAGAAATGAAATCATGTGACTTAGGCATAATAAATTAACCAACCTTTGTTTTTGGACTGGAGCATGAAACAGTGAAAACGTACTCTGCATACAGGAAAAAATGTTGCATTGAAACATCCAAATCTGAAATAAGACTGAGAGTTTTACCATCTTTTTCTAAACATTTGATTTAAAGTGCAATTAAATTTTGATGAATTAATAGCTTATTATAAACATGCAAAACAATCACTCCCTCTCTGATCTCTCAGATCTAATCCTCAAAGGGAACTTATAAAACACTATTTGTACATGAGCTTACAATTTTCACTTCATAAATCCACTGGATACAAAGAATCATGGACTCAGTATAGACATTAGTTATATGGCACGTTGCAACCTGCCTGACATCTGATTCGCCAGGTACTTGCCAGACCTGATTTCTTACATTTTTCTTCTCACCCCCCATTCCCTTCCCCTACTTTTCCGCCCTTTGTCTTCCTAATTTCCAGCTATTTCCTTTTTCACAGTCAGCATCTTTTCTCCTTGAATTACTACCACTGCTGAGTGTCCCTGACTCAACTTTGGCTCCTCCCCCAGCTTTTTTTTTATTCTCTCCCATGCTTTACCAATTGTTTTCCTAATTTCTACCTATTTACACTCTCAATGACATCCTGCCACACTTTTAACTTCTCTCATTCCTTGGAGTCTCAGACCACCAGAGACTCCCTTTGCCTGAAGAAGGGTGACTGCACCTGAAAGCTTGCTAAGAATTTTTTTTCCAACTACTCAGTTGGTCTAATAGAAGATATCACGTCTATTCAAAGAACCTTGTCTGCCTATGTCCTTAGATCCTTAGATGCTGCGGCTAGTAAAGCGACCAAAATGCTGGCGTGCATCCATAGATGCTTCTCGAGCAAATCCCGGGACGTCATTCTCCCCTTGTACTCGGCCTTAGTGAGGCTGCAGCTGGAGTACTGCGTCCAGTTTTGGGCTCCACAATTCAAAAAGGATGTGGAGAAGCTTGAGAGAGTCCAGAGGAGAGCCACGCGCATGATCAGAGATCAGGAAAACAGAACTTACGATGACAGGCTGAGAGCCATGGGACTCTCTAGCCTGGAAAAGCGCAGGCTCAGGGGTGATCTGATGGCCACCTATAAGTTTATCAGGGGTGACCACCAGGATCTGGGGGAACGCTTGTTCACCAGAGCGCCCCAAGGGATGACGAGGTCGAACGGTCACAAACTCCTGCAAGACCGTTTCAGGCTGGACATAAGGAAGAATTTCTTTCCTGTCCGAGCCCCCAAGGTCTGGAACAGTCTGCCAGCGGAGGTGGTTCAAGCGCCTACATTGAACACCTTCAAGAGTAAATTGGATGCTTATCTTGCTGGGATCCTATGACCCCAGCTGACTTCCTGCCCTTTGGGCAGGGGGCTGGACTCGATGATCTCCCGAGGTCCCTTCCAGCCCTAATGTCTATGAAATCTATGAAATCAACACGGCTACAGCCAAAAACCCAGCATATTATAAGCAGTGTATTTATGAATACAGTATTTATTGTAAAATATATTAAAATATTTTTTGATATTTACATTATGGAAGGCTCTGAACTAAGAAATTTGCAAATTAAAATTAATATTTTCAAGCAGTCTTTTCTGCCATTAGCCTTCAGTACATTCACCTACCTTTCAACCCATCTTTTGGTTTAATATCTACAAGTACATGACAGTGTAGGGTTCTACTTTATCACAGAATGCTGCTGGGTTTGTTTGGTTTTGGGGGTTTTTTTTGGTTTTTACTAAATTGGGCATGATGTAGAATACAATAGATAGAAAGTATGGAAGCTTTAGTCTAATATGGTGCAAGCCTGATAGAACTAACTGATGATATGGAAATAAAACTGAAAACAACCTTAAATGAGGGCACAAATGACAATAAGAAACTAAACAGATGACCTGGAAAAAATTCAGATTAGAAAATGCCAGGTTGTTATGTGTCCCCGAAAGCATGATGGCAAGATTTGCAGAGTTATTTTTTTCCCCTTGAAATGATGTCTTATTGAATTCAGCTGGAAATTAGAAAGTTTCTAACAGTCATAGGGGAGAAGTCCTGCAATGACCTTTCATTAGAAGCGCTAGGGGCATACTCCATGAAGCTGTGAGGAGGAGCCTGATAAATTTGGAAGGTGAATTATGATATGGTTGCCTGATAAGGCAAGGAACTGGTTACTGGAAGGTTACTTCCAGTATTATGTCATTATATATGCAAAGAAGAGAGATGTTGAATCTCTAAACCCCATTTTCCTTGAGTCAGCTAACACTTGGCCATGCAACAGAATATGAAACACCCTTTGCAAGGTTTAGGACAGAAATCAGTGTTAATGCTTACAATTCAAGAATAGCTTTAGGAATAGAGGGATGAATAAAAAGAAATTTCCCTGATTGTTTCCCACATCCTCTTCAGGTACAGAGGCCTTGTCAAAGAAAAATGAAGATTTCTTGTTAGACGCCCTGGAAACTACAGCTCTCTGCATACAGTCTTAGTGTCTTAACACCCTGGGAGGCTCGCTGACTTCTTATCCTCATGTTGCAACATGCCTCCATTTGAGCTTGTTACCAGGAGTTTTAGAAGATGAGGATTGTCTTTAAGAAACCTATGCCTATCACTTATCAAACTCATAGAAATGTTAATCACAAAGTGTCACTCATTCTCAATGAAATGCTCATTTGGATTGTATTGTATGTCCAAGAAATAAAGTTTAAAAACTAGCTTTAGGACCAATTTCACTTTCACGCAACTCTCCTCACTAGAACTGAGTTCCGCCAGGATAAGTTCCAGCCACCAGGCCTGATTTTCTTTTGAATGTCCTAAAACTAATGTGAATGGAGATTTGGGTCTATTGGTCCAGATTCTCAGCTGATGAGAGTCTGTCAATTAATCTTCTCATCTTTAAACCAACTGAAGATCTAACCCACTATTTTTGTCTTTATATTGTATTGGAATTTGTTAGTGTTTCAGTTCCTTTCCAAGCAGGACCAGTTGTACTGTCTGTAAGCTGAATAAGTGCAGGGGCCTCTTTCTGTCTCTTTTCCCACACACGCATAAGCTGCTGCTACTGTTCCAATCATCCAGCCTTTCAACTAACTGACAAACCACTCTAAGCTATGATCAAATATCTGCCTACACATGTGCTGGCTGATTTGCTTTACATAGACCCAACACACCACCTCCACAATAACAGCAGCCTCTTTTTTCAGTGATTAAAAACATGAAAGAACTGCAATGTACAGAGCTCTATTTCCAAAGCATCAATATTGCAATGATTGATGTAAAGTCACCTTTCTCACAGATTTTATTTCTCTTTGTTATACAGTTTCTCCAGGGGTCCCCTTAGGAAAAGGTTAATAAAGTACAGAAGCAGAAAAAGTTGCATCTCTTCCCAGGCAATGTGTGTCATATTGCCAATGGAGAGGATTCTGCACATCTTCATTATGTGATCAAGTTACATTTTAGGAGTGATGAGTGATTTTTCCCCTTCCCATGATTTTCAGCATCGGTAAGTAATGTATCCATATGAAGGGCTTTTTGGCAACATTTTTAAGATGTCTTTTACATGAGCCTATGCCTCCATCCTACTTACCCTTCCACTTCATTTGGCAGCCTGAGTATGATGGAAATTTTCATGGAATATAACTGGTTATGTGCTTTGTTTTGATTTGAACTGTTAAGATAACTAGAGACAGGTAAAGGAAAGACTGAATTGTACTATCCTGGAACTGCCCCTGTGCTGTGGAGGCAAGAGCAGTCCCAGATGTAAGTTTCCTGAATTTGAGAAAATCTAACTAGGATTCTGTCTGATCATAGCTTGAATGCTTCCTTCCAGATGTACAGGACAAAAGTGGAGAGCAAGAAGGAATGCAACTTTGCTCTCTAACTGCAAATCAGTTTAGCATGATGAAGGCATGCCCAATCCTGTAGTCAGTGGCACAGAAAATAATTATATGTCCTGCATCACATGAGGAGCTGCTTTTGACTTCTCAGCCTAAGCCACCCACCTCACAGCACCCAATCACCACCCAGGCTCCGGGTGACTCCCAGGGTACACCTCATGTCTGGCTGACCTCCTTCCTGGAGCACACCCACTAGCCTAGGGGTAATGCCACTACCACCCAGGGTCTGGCCTGATCCTGGCACTGTGCCCCCTGGGAAACACAGGCCTGGTAGTCCTTGAGGGTACTCGATCCTCTTCAAGAACTTGGGGTGCTTCCCTCAGTCTGAAGCCCAAATAGTGGTCTCCCTTAGTCAGCTGAACCAAGGGGACCCCAAGGCATAATCTAGTTCCTCTCCCAATAAGTCTCCCATGCTAGGTACAAAGGAGAACTTTATCGGTTACAAGGAGTAGGTTTGGAATAGGGTACAAGGTAGAGCAATATCAGAGAAATCCCATAGAGCAAACTGGCATGGCTGGATAGCCTTTGATCATGCATCTGAGTTACTGCAAGCTATAGATCTAGTTAGATCTCGGGTAGCCTACTCACAAATATCATCCAGAGGCAGGTAGAGATTCCCTCTGGAGGCAGGCAGTTTATTGATCATGAGTTTCAAGAGAGAGCGCAAGTTTCAGATGGTCCACCTCTTCTCTCTGAGTTTTCATCATGGCTACTGACCTCCTTCTGGGCAGTCCTTAACTTATATAGACCTTACGACTACATTTACCTGGTCCAATGGAGGCCAGCACCTGTTGGCTGCCAGCCATCCAATTTGAAATGCATCACTGGTTGCTGGGTAGATTGGCTGGGTCTCTAGCCCCCTCCCACTCAGGTTGGCATTGCTTAGAACAATAGGGAGCATAAGCCCCTCACTCAGGTATGATATGCCAGTCATATAGGCAGAGGGAGCAGGTTTTCCCCCTTCCTTAGGAATGTATCCAACTCAGGTTACCTAAAGAGATGGGATGTCTGCCCTGTGCAGGGCCTGTGTGAACCAAATTGTCACAGAGTAGAGTTTTTGGGGAGAGACAGAGGTGGCATTCTGCCACAACCTTAATGCATCCAAGTCATACAGGCTCAGGCTGCTGAAGTCAGTGAAACACCTTCTGTCACCACACATCATGACTGAGAGTCACAAGTAGGACTTATGCTCCTGAAAGCATTTTTATAGGTTCAGCATTTTTATAGGTTCTTCCCTCTTGGGTTCTGGTCCCACTTTAGAGCCTTTTATTTATTATTTTTACTATTTCTTGTCCGTAGAATCTGTCAACTCTTTTCGCACTTTCCCTGTTTTGTCACTTACAGAAGATAGCAGACCATATGCATAATTCACAGGATCAATAGGTTTCATTTGAAATGAAATTATTTAAGGATTCAGTTCAGTGTTTGTCTAATGTTAAGAATAAGAATGCTCATTATAGAACATCAGTGGGAACTCCACTGTGGTTTGCAGCCTTACGCTGATAGCCCAGTCCACAATAAGACAACATCAGGAACTAGCCAACATCCACAGACAGATTTTGAAATGCCCAGGTTAGGATCTGCCCTTTGTAAGTGTTTCTCAGAATTATGGGTATTATTCTACCAACCCAAATTGTAACATACAGGGCACATCTACATGTGTCCCTGACTTCACAGTTGGTACTGCGCAGTCATTTCATACTTCCTTCAGCAAATACTAAATGACCATGCAGTATTCACTGGTACTGCGCCGTTCTGGTGGCACATGGGTCAGTTTTTACCCTACTGTGCAGTGGCAGCAGCATCACTGTTAGTGCCCACCAACACAGAGTTCTGTGTAGACGCAACCATAATTCTTTATAACCGATTAAGCTTTCTATGATCCTGAAAAGCATTGGGTATTATTAATTAAAAAGATCAAGCCTTTCACACAATTTAGTTTGATCTCTATCCCCTTGAAGTCAACAGAAATACACATTGGGCCAATGTTTTAGAAGTATTTAGTTACCTATAGGAGCCTAGTGAGATTTTTAAAAGCACCTGCAAACCTATATTGCATGCTTGTGTGCTTTTGAAAATCCTGGTAGGCATTCATTACATATTTAGGTACCTTTAAGGCCTTTAAACCTGGACCTTACCAAACTCAAACTTGTATTTAATACAGAAATATTTGGATGCAGGGATCCTTCCATAGTTTCTGGAAATTGAAAGATATATCTTTGTGACTGCATTTTCTGTCCTAATAATTTAGGAGGAGAACTATTCCATGTCTCCATTTGGAATTAATTGGTCTTCACTCTCAGGAAAATGTTGTTTTTCCACAGAGTGATACAGTTTTAATATTCTTTTGGTAGGTAAACTTTACAAACAATGCTGTGCCCCCCAGTCTCAGGGCAATGAGTCATCATAAGTGCCTGGAGGAGTGAAATGATTACTGTGAAAAGCATATTTTTAACCAAAGGAGGAAATAGCTTTCATTATCATTAGATTGGCATAATACTTGATGGTAATAGCTGCATCAGACAAAGATTTTTTTCTTCCTGTCCCACATGTCAGAAAACATAAAAGACCTCTTCTTCCAATGCACATTTTACATCAATGGAAAATAAGATAGTCCTTCAATGTACTGACACCATAAAGTTGATTGAAACAAAACAATGTGAAAGAAAATAATAGGTAAGTAGAAAAAAAATAGGAAAGGATAGGTATCCCATGGGGCATATTCATTCTACAGAATAACTTTTTTTAAGCTCCTGCATGTAACGTGAACACAAATAGGACCTATTTCTAATCAACAGCAAATACAGCAATATTTCCAGAAATACAGTGGATATACAGTTTCCTACAAAATAATTTCTTATCCTAATATCAGAAGTAATGGGGAACAAAATTTAATAGTGTTAGGGAGCAGGATATAAAAATTAATAAATGGGGACTACACGGCACTTAGGATAATCACTATTATACTACCATCTTTGTAAGCATTCTCCTCAAAGAAGGTGAAGAGTGAATAGCTCTGGAGATGCATGTAACCTAACAGCAGAGATATTAAACCAGATTTTCTCTAGTAATATAGCAAAACATTGGACCTTCTATGCAGCACTTTTTATGGTGCGGCATATCTGGTTAGCTCATATTGCCCCAGCAAGGGTGCATATTTTCCTAGTACCTCACAATGGAGATACTAGATTTCATGCATATTAATTTAAAAAGCTCATTAATGCATGTATAGATACGCCCAGTGAAAATAAAGCTGTACTTCTATGGACATCAGTGGTAAATTTGCAACAGAATTAAGCCAAAATGGAACACGTGCATATTTGCAAAAAAATAAAAAACAAAAAAACAGACTCCTTCCCTCTCCTCCCCCCCACCATAATACACCATAATATTAAGTGTCATAGTTTACATTAGGGATGGATGTAAACCTGCAGCATGTGTGTCACAAGTAGCATGGGCAATTTCTGTGTGTGATACACAACATATAGAGGAGGTAATAGGTAGCACAGTGGCAGATAGGGAGGGAGCAACAAGCAGAGCGACAGATGAGGCAGGGGAAGAGGTTCAGAGTAATACTTGCAGAAGTTGCAGGGCTAACTTGTGGCCCACCTGCCAGAAAGACTGGCTCTCACTAGACATGTCTACATGTGCATTTATGCCAGCTTAAATTTACTGCACAATAAATTACTGGGCAGTAAGCAGGAATAGGCTGGTGTCTCCACATACAGGTGTTAAAGCATGCTAATGCGGTGTGTGGACTGACTTGGAACTAAAGTTAGTCCCAAGTCAGTCCATACACACAGTATTATTGAGCAGTAAGGTGTCTACACAATACACATACATTCCTGTGTAGTAACTAATCAGGCGTAAATTTGATACCTGCATAATTCAAGTGTCAAATTTATGCTCAAGTTGGCATAAGTCACCATATTTATTGCACACTACACATGTAGATGCATGTCTATGCTGCACAGTAATTTTGGTTACTGTGCAGTAGATGCTCATGTGTAGATGAGCCCACTGACTTTACACCATGCATTGAGATAGTGTGGCAGGGCACTGTTTGTGCCTGCCACTTTAAGGGCCTTAGCCAAGAAGCCAACAGGTGGTTAATTGCAACAGCCATTTTAGAGCTCTGGTCACCCATATAAACAAGGCAATTTGCTGCTGGCAGCCAGGCAGCAACATCGCCTGGCTGCGAGGCTTCTTGGAACAACCTGGAGGTAAGGGAGAAGCTGTAGCGGAAGGTCTAGAGGCTCCTGGTCCTGGGCATGACCTAAAACTGCACTCTGCCAGGAGTGGGTGGCCTGGTGGGACTCTCAGTGGCATGGGAGCCCTCAGGAAATGCCAGGCCGGTTACCACCCTGGTGAAAGGCGGGTTGGGGCACCTTCACCCCAGCTCCCACAACCAGGTGGGTTAACCCTGAATAGGGGCCAGAAGGCACACCCCAAGAGTGAGAGTGTGGCTAGAGGCTCAGAAGCCTGACTGAGAGTACCCTCGACTGGTCTGGACTGGGGCCAGGACCAGAACAATCAAAAGGGGCAGGGGCCCACAGCGAGGGATGCCCAGAGCTTGGAGGGCCTGGAGTTCCTGACTGGCCTTGGAGGCAAGGTGAGGGCCTGAGTGGCTAAAGGTCCCAGGAAGGGACTACGCCCAAGAGGGGAAATAGTTTCAGGGCGCGAGGCAGCCCTGAATGAGGGCAGGGTAGGCCTCCTGATAGGAGGATTCTGGGGCGCAGTGTGGGGCTGGTGATGTTATTAACAGCTGGATGCCATCTGCAAGGCATGTAAGGGAAGGTACAGAGCCACAGATAGCGCCCCCTGGCATCGAGGCAAGAAAATGAACAGCCTCCCGCCTAATCAAAATCATTAATCAATTAACAACAAGGCATGGCAGGAGAGAAGGTAGGCAGTTAGCCCAGAAACAGGTGGGCAGGCCAAAGGTAAATCATCCCCAGAGAGGGCTCCCTGTTACAGATAGCAACCAACAAGTGGTTTTACATCCTGAATGGAAGGCGGCTCCCTCATGTCACTGTCCCAACTCAAGTAATTTCCACATGCACAAGGAATGCATGGGAGCAACAGCTGTTTTGATGTAAAGGAGCAAAATGGGGACACAACATAGCCCTCAATTCATAACAGCTAGATTATGCCATGGACACTCTGTAATGGTTCCTTACTCCTAAATTATTTCAAGTTATTTCAACAAAACCAGTTGAAGGTCAACTTGAATAAGGTTGCACAATCTACCTCAAAAATACTTTTTTAAAGAATAGCAAGTATCAAAATATAGTAATTTTAAATTCATGTTTATAGCTATGTTGTTCCAAAGGGAAACCCATTTTTTAATGTGGTGTAAGACAGAAATTAGTGTATTTCCCACTGTATTTTAGTTCTGACACTTATATTAATTACTGTAAAATTACAAGCTTGGACCATGTAAAGTTACTGCACTGCCCCCATGCATGATAGTTCCCACCCCATTAAAAGGTCTTTGATTTGCTATGTAGGTACTAGTAAAATGAATCAATAGCTACTCTTAACATTTACTGCAGCAGAAATAGCATGACTCAAGTGGCTTTTATCTTGAACAGAGCTAATTGTTTTCTTCATCTCTCACTACCCCTACTCAGTCTCAGTACTGAAAAGGTTTTGTTGTTATGTGAATAACCAATCTTATTAAACATAACTACAATGTATTGTTTAGTGAATGCCCTCAACACACTTCAGAAAAGTATGTTGTAAATTCCATGCAACAGAGATGGCATTCCCTTCTAAACACATGACTGATTATTAGTAAAAGGTATATGCTGAGATCTCAACAGTACCAACATGGGTAAGGTTATATGATTACAATTAGCATGTGCCAACTTTAAAGGAGTGTTAGAGATGGAGTGTACAGAATGTATGCTGCTGTTGTACTGAGTCCAGTTCTGGGTGCCACACTTCAAGAAGGATGTGAAGAAGCTTGGGAGGGCCCAGAGAAGAGCCACTTGTATGATTAGAGGCCTGAAGAGCAAACCGTACAAAGAAAGGCTGACAGATATGGGACTGTTCAGCCTAGAAAAGAGAAGACTTCAGGGGGATTTGGTGTCATCATACAAATATATCAGAGGTGAGCATCAAGGGCTAGACAAACAACTGTTCACCAAAGCACTCCAGGGGAAAACCAGGAGCAATGGTCATAAACTCCTAAAATAAGGTTTCAGACTGGATAGAAGGAAAAACTTCTTCACAGTTCATGTGACCAGACTCTGGAATAGACTCCCAGGAGGGGTGGTGCAGGCACTTACCCTGGAGATCTTCAAAAGGAGACTTGATGCACACTTTGCTGGGGTTATTAGGCCTCCGCAGTCTTTCCTGCCCACAGCAGGGGGACTGGACCTGATGATCTCAAGAGGTCTCTTCCAGCCCTAAACTTGTGTGAATCTGTGACTATGTTAAAACTATCACGTACTGTGAGCAGTCACATATTAAAAGTTAGTGCCCTAACATGCACTGCTCAGAGCTGCAGCTGGATGACTGATGAGCAGAGGCATGCCTAGGAGCTACAAATCTGCTCAGTGCCTGCCCTATTCGTCAACTCTCTAGTTGCACTATAAGCTGAGAAGCGCAGTGCCCGTTGCCTCTTGGGCCACATGTGCCCCCTGATCACTACCCCCACCTCTCAAATCACTGGTGACCACAAAACTGCTCAGTTACTTTGCCACAGGGCTGATCCCTCTCACATACCTCTGGAACTCAAACACACCAACTTGACTTTGTACCTCTAAAGATTGGTCTAGTCTGGTCCTGGTTCTCCTGTTTAGGTGACCCAGATCTAATGCGTCTCATCACAGATAGCTCATGTCTCCTTCCTGATGAGTCTGTCTGGCCTAGTACTTTACAGGGCTCTTCTTATTTCTCTTCTATGGTCAACAGTAGTGTAGTCCGGATTATTACACATCATTTTGTGGGTTCCTTCTTCTACTTTGGTTCTTCACAGGACAACAGTAATTGTTGCCCTACGTTGCTATGGTAACAACCAATTGTTCTGATGTATTAGCAATAAAATGAGTACATTACTACATTACTGCTGAATCTCACAATCTGCCTTGCATATAAAGAATTTTGTTTTCTTGTATTACTGAGTGGTCCGATAGAAAGAGTCAAGTTGATACAGAAAAGGCATAGCCAAGTGAAATGTCCCTTTCATAATACTGATGTGGCCAGACATTGGAATCAACAGATAAGCTTGGTCTCAATATATTGTATACTAGTGCTAGTGGGTGATCCATTTACTGATAGAGTTATGTCCATTGTTTCCATTTCTTCATTTCTTCATAGACGTAAATCTGAAGGGAAAACAAAAGTCTTGCACGCATTTGGTTTCTGGTATAACTGAAGTGATGCATATCCCTCTGACCTCCAGCAGGGTTTACATCAAGTTACCCTATTCCCTTATCAGCATAAGGAACCTCCAGGAAAGTGTACCACTTGAGGTATCCATTGAGGTATGAGGGGGTACCCACTTGAAGTATGAGGGGAAAATGTCTTAGCAGTCAGAGTCTTGTTTGCACCCATTTGTGTTTTATTGCACTGCACACATGCACCGTGGGCCACGAAATAGGGCACATTTTACATATCTAAAAACAGAAAAGGAACCTTACTCCTCTGACTACTTGCCTTCAAAAAAATCTACATGCTACAAGCAACCCTTCAGAAAGCAAAAGCTACTCCTCAGATGTGCTGCAGTTGCCCTGCAGTAGTTTGAACTGTATTTTGAATTCATGCTACCATTACAGCTGGCTTTACCTGGCAGCTGCTTCTCTGAGAAGGTCAAAGGTCATGGAGGTGCAAACCACACATTTCCTTTTTTGAAATCCCTTAGCCAGGAAGCAGCAAATTGCAGACTTGAAGGTGTCCGGGTAAGCGTCTGTTAGTCATTTCTAGAAATCATTGACAAAAACTATAAATACATGTTTTTCATTATAGCTGTCTGATTTCCTTATCCTTTACCTATTTATTTAATTTTGTTTAACCCTGGATCTACCAATATCTATAGCATTCACCTTGTGACATTCATTGTAATATATATAGCCAGGGTATCAAACATACAACCTACAGGCTGGATCCAACCAACTGGTCACTAGATCACAGCAAGTGCCAAACTCACACACAGCATGTGGGCTGGACCCAGCACCACATGCCCTGTACATAGCACAGGGGCACTCCACTGGGCCAGCTCTACGTACTGGCTCCAGAACCAGTCCAAATCAGGCCAGGCTAGAATAAACCTAAAGAACTGGTTTGGCAGGGCACTGCATGCAACACACACAGCCAGTCCAGCCCTGCATGATGTGTGCAGTATGCACCAGCCCCAGACCAACCCCATGAGCCACATGCATTGTGCAGGCTCTGCTCCTCATGTGACATGCACAGTGAGCCCCAGGGCCAGTGTATGCAGTACATAAGCTGGATCCATTGCCATGGATGCTGCGCGGGGGATAGGTCTTGATCTGGCCTACAGAGTTGTCCAGTGACCCTCATCCAGCCCATGGGACCAGATGAATTTGACACCCCTGCCATACAGTATTTGTAGTTCCTATTATAATTAAAGTTGTTAAACACTTGTCATTTATAACTATATGTTCACCACTTGTAACTTTGAAGTATTCATTTTTCAGATGTAAAAATATTTACTCTTTGGTCTCAAGGGAAAAAAAACTGGTTACAAGCAAGGAGGCAGCAAAAGAGACACTTTTTGACTGTTACGCTTCTATTTTTGGATCATGCTATAGGTACATTTGGTAAACTTCAGCCATTTTTACTATATACTGGATGCTATTGATGAGTACGTGCTTGCCAGCATTCACACAACATTGAGTTCAATTCAACATTAAGAACATTTGAAAATCCACAATACAAAGTAGACATGAAAATCTTTATTTTTGGAGCTAGTCCATTTAAATCAATAGGGAACTTTCCATTGATTTCAAAGCATTTTGGAACAGGGTCTGACTGCAAGAAACTTCCCCCTGGTGAGCTGCACTGACTGCTGCAAAGTGGCTTGGGGAAGCAGGTGGTTTCATGTACAAGTTAAAAAGTATCAGTAGAGCAAAGCAAGTTTCAGGGTCAAAACTTAAGAATGAAACACAGTGATTCAGTCACATTTCACTTATTCATTCTGCACAATTCTGAAGATGTGAGTAAAAAATTGGGTCATGTTCACTTAGATCTGCTCCCAAGTCCTCTCAGTGCATTTTAATGAAGTTTTTCAGAATTTTTTTTCTAATGCTTAGAGCCTGATTGCAATTTTAGATGCATTAGAATAAATCAAGAGTCATTGCTGAGTTAAGGGATGCCACAATGGTATAGCACAGGCAAAAGTGAGATCAGAAGAGTGCCCTTACACCCAAAGCCATACATAGGTTTTCCTAGATCAAGACAGAGCTGATAATATTTCCAGGGCTCTCTGCATCTTCACTTTTGCTGAACAGCAGGGGCAGAATTCTATGTCATGCTACTATGAGTGTCACTCACACAGTTTTCAAGTATCCAAGTCACCCAAAGCGATTCTACTTTGCATCGCATAAGTAGGGCCCTGAGAAAATTGTGATTTCATGGACTGCATGGAAACCATGAAATTTGCCCCACACCGCAGTTTTTAAGGGTTGTGAGCACAGGCAATGGAAGGCCAGGGCTAACGGGGCTTAGATCCCTGAGACATGGGGCAGCACAAAGGGCCACAGGGCAGCCCAGGCGCAGGCTCTGGGCAGCTGCAGCACTGGGGGAGGGGTGTGCACAGACATACATGAAGACTGTAGGTGACCCAGATTGCAGCCAGATGGCATGCAGAGCACTGCCCACCACAGAAGGGAAGTCATGGAAGGTGAATGGGGGTGGAAATCAAGGCCCCCATGGTGAGGGAGGGAGCGCAGCAGGGGCAGGGGCTGGGGTAAATGGGGGCCCAGGGCAGGTCATGGGATGCTCAGAACCTGTAAGGCTCCTCCAGGGGCATGGGGACACTCCTGCCACTGCGCACACCTTGGGAGGCACATGTGCCCTGGATTTGTGTGCAGGGTGGAGGAGGGCTGCTGCTGCATGCTGAGCTCTGTATGCCACTGCCCTGGAAGCTGGCTGCTGCACATGATGCTATGTATCTGCCGCTGCCAGCTCTCAGAGCCAGATCCCAAGGCACTAGCAGCAGGGCACAGGGCCCAGTGTGCATTGGTAGCCTGCCTCTGCCATGCACACAAATCCAGGGGGCATAGGTGCATGCAGTGGTGGGAGCCCCCTGGGCCCCTGGACAAGCTGCCCAGGCTCCAAGCATCCCATGACCCACACTGGGACTCCATTTATCCCTGCCCCTGCTCCACTCCTGCCTTCACTGCTGGGGCCTCAATCTGCCCCCCTCCCACACCCTTTCCCTTTCCCCTTCCACTTCCCCTTCTCTAACTTAGCTGTTGTGGTGGGCTGTGCTCCACATGTCATATGGCTGCTATCCTGGCCATCTGTAGGCTCCATGTGCGCATCCTGTCCCCACCTGCTGCAGTCACCCAGAGCCTGTACCTGGGCTGCCCTGCCACCCTCTGCGATGCCCCATGTTTGAGGGAGCTAAGCCCCATTAATCCCAGTCTTCTGCCTCCTATGGTGTGTGCCTGCCTGCTGCACATGCATGAGTAAAGTATTATTTTTCATGGAATATTCACCAAACTACTGGGACCCATTTGCCAAGATGAGTGGTAGTTCCATGAATATTCCATGAAAAATGAGACTTTACCCACACACATGCCGCAAATTTTCAAAAAGAAATCCGAAATCTTTTCAGGGCCCTGCACATAATGGCTGAATCATTCCTAGAGGCCCAAATCCCTCATGTGGCTGGACTTCTGTCTTGTACAACTGTTTCTTCTGCTGTACATGCTGCAAAGTAATTCAATACAGTCCAATGGGCAGCTGACTTCATTTACACTCCACTGTAATTCAGCTTTACCATGGATACTGTAACAGGTTGCCCTCCCCAGTGCCATCTTCCCTGTTAATCTGAAGCTTATGTGGGGTGCCCTTGGAGTCTTCTTTGGAGTTCTTATATCCTGCCCTTTACTCGCCTGCCACGTCTTGATGGAAATTATTGTTGCGAGCAGGAGACTGCCTATTGTATTTTGTATGTTGGGGTCTTCCGCCTACACAGGACTGACCTCTGTCTTTCTCTAGCTAGACCTCCCTGTCCAAAACCCACCAAACAAGGTTTGACTCCGAGCCTTTCCCAGTGTCGGGCCTTGTTACAATTTGGCCCCCTGGTCCTCCTTGGGCTCTCCACAGCCCTGTCTCGCAGTACACCTTCACTGGTGCTCAGGCTGTCCACAGCCCTGTCTCGCACTGCACCTCACTGGCACTCAGGCTCTCTGCAGCCACATCTTGCACCGCACCTCACTGGTGCTTGGGCGTTCTCCAGCCCTGTCTTGCACTGTGCCTTCACTGGTGCTCGGGCTCTCCGTGGCCCTGTCTCACACTGTGCCCTTACTGGCACCAGGGTTGGTGCACCCCCAATTCTGCGCCCTCTCTGGTGCTAGGGTCCCCAAACTGCCATTGGTCCCCTATGAGGCCTCCTCCATCCCCTAATAGCCCCACGCAAGCCACTGGTCTTAGTCAATAATCAAACAAAAGGAAAAAATAATAACTGCCACCAACCAATGTGATCAAGCAAAGCAGCAGGTCAGCTTACATTTGCAGAGTTCATGGTTCAGCTCCCTACCATCAGCTACAATCCTTGCTGTGGTGCAGCTGCCGTTTCTCCACAGCTTTTGTAGTTCCTGCCTTTGGACCACTCACCCAGCTTCTCTGTGGAGCTCTCAGAGGCACTCCTTCCCCTTTGGCTGCTGTTCCTCTTGCTGCCACTCTGCCCAGGGTTTTTATAGTCCTGCCCTTTCTGGTCAGCTGACTAGCTGGCCAGGTTCAGCATTTAACTCTTTCCTTACCAGCACTCTGTGCCCAGAAATTTCTGGCCTTAAAGGGGTGGACCTCTTTCTGGTGACAGGGCTAGGGTTTCCTGTTGCAGATACCCAGAAAGGCTGTATGAACCCTTGGATCATAAGCCATGAATAGTAGATATACGATACTGAACAGAGACCAACATGGTTGTTATACTGCCCTATTTTTATTCACTTGTACCCACTTTTTATTGCAGTTTTAAAAAAATGATTGCATTGTTCTGAACTGATTTTTCTTTTACTTTCCACACTAAGTATTCTACTGATTAAAGTATCAGAGAAGAAGAGACCCAGGTTTCTAGACTCACCTGTCCCTGAGGACAGTTTGAAACCTGAACTCTCACAGTACAAGATAGTGTCGTAATTACTATGCCACAGGCCTGGAAGTACCAAAAACACCTTCCTGATTAAATGAAGCCACTGGCAGCCAATGGAAAACATCATGGGGCCTTCCTGTTCTTCACCTTGTTTCAAGTGTAACCCTTGACTTTTAATTTCCTTCATCACTTTGCTACTTTTTATTCCTGAACTCTAATTATGTTCTTTATAACAACACTTCAAAGAATTGTGAAGAATAGTTCATAGGAAAAGTACCATAGAAAACATTTTATTGCATTGTTCTGAAGCAGTCTCCTTTTGTTTTCCACACTGAGCTTACATGGTTAACAGCATGCTGGCCTGCATTAGTAGGAGTGTTGCCAACAGATTGAGGGAAGTGATTCTTGTCCTCTATTCAGCACTGATAAGGCCACATCTGGAGGAGTATGTCCAAGAAAGGATGGGGACAAATTGGAGAGAGTCCAGTGGAGGGCAGTAATAATGGTTAAGAGGCTAGGGCACACCCCTTCTGAGGAGAGCCTGGGGGAACTAAGCTCATTTAGTCTGGAGAAGAGAAGACTGAGGGGGGGATTTAATAGCAACCTTCAACTACCTGAAGGGGGGTTCCAAAAGGGATGGAGCTCGACTGGTCTCAGTGATGACAGATAACAGAACAAGGAGCAATGGATTCAAGTTACAACAAGGGAGGTTTAGGTTAGTTTTTCCTAAAATGTTTCTCACTAAAAGGGTAGTAAAGCACTGGAACTGGCTACATAAAGAGGCTGTGGATTTCCATCCTTCTAGGTTTTTTAGACTGAGGTAGACAAAGCCATGGCTGGGATAATATAGATGGAGATGGTCCTCCTTTGAGCAGTGGGTTGGACTAGATGACATCCTGAGGTCCCTTCCAACCTTAGTTTTCTATGATTATATAATTTAAAATGTATTTGCATCAGGCGAAAGTATGGGAAGATTTCCCAGGTAAACAATGGGTCTTCAGACACTCACTGCACGTGTATCAATGAAATATTATGATGTCAGAATTATAAAAAAGTTGAAAGTATTTATATCATAAGTCTGCCAAGTAATCACCCTCTTCCCCTCTGCTATAAGTGAAAACAGATACCTACTTTTCCTATAATTGCAGCACTACAATAGTAATTTTTTCAGGCTCTTCACTATCCAAAGGTTGATTAGCTTCTCAAGCTGTGCCCACTCATTGATCCCTGGTCTGAAACATGCCAGCAAGTGTAAATTCTTGGTCAAAACATTTCCCTTCATGAGTCATTTATTCTCTTCAGGGGAAAAGGGTATTATTTTTAAACACAGGGTTCTGATCAAGTATACCCAGAATAGGATCAGACTGCACATGAGGAATGCTGGTTCCATCTGAAGTGTTCACTGAGGTGTTGGAAAGAACAGAGAAGCAAGCAAAAGCAAAAATAGTAAAGTCATTTAGGTCTTTCCCCCCCAAAAAAACCTGCCATAATATTTATGGAATTATAGAGGTGATATAGAACTCTGAGCAAAGACACAAATATGGAGTCTGATCCTAATAATGATCCCTACTATATGAAGTATAATGAGTCAGTAGAATAATCAGCCCCATTGAATTCCTCCTTATGTTAGAAGCAGGATCATATATGTGAAGCTTCCTCATTTTTTTCCCAAATATCAACGTGTGCATCCAATACAAAAAATAGGTTACACAGGCAACGTATAAAATTAGGGACACACATTAACAATACCATTAGGAGGGGTGGATCCAGGGTGGGTGAAATAATGCTGTTTTCACCCCTGTTTCATTCATGCTCAACCCAACCTTTAAAACCAACTGCCTAGGAGGAACATTATTTCTATTCAGGCAGTTCTAAGAGAGTCAACTGATTTAATGGCTCATTGTCATCTCCCTAATTACTGCTAATCTCTCTCCACTCCACAGGTGCTAATGATGCTTTATTCTTTTTTATGGCCTTCATGTTCCACTACTGAAACTACCTTATCCTCTACCATGTTGTGGTCTGTTAGCCACATTTGGTAATGTCTGTTCCAATTCATAGCTCTGCCAGCTGTTTTTAGCGCAGGTGTGGTGATATTAACTCAGCTTTAGAAATGACTAACAGTGAAGTATTGAAGGTACTATCAAGACATTTTACCTACTTTCTAAGGTTTCTATTTTTAATATAATATAGCAAATTAGTGGATATGCCAATAGTTATAATTGTTTTTGCTTTATACTTAAACTGAATGATATAAGGCCAGTCCCTATATTTATAGTAAAATACCTAGTTTCTCTTTAACTGGAAACAAATATGGGCAGATGTGCCATATTATCTGCATCTAAAATCATAGACCCACTCATAACTGTTGTCATAGGGCAAATTCGGTCTATATTCCACAACTGGACAGAAGCATGTGCTGAGGTACTTTGTGATCAGGGCTGCATTCCTTAGTAAGGGGCTCAACTTTGTGCTATTCTACAAGTTTCATAGAATCAAAGAAATTAGGGTTGGAACGGCCCTCAGGAGGCCATCTATCCCAACGCCCTGCTCAGCAGACCATTTCCAACTAGATTATCCCAGCCAAAACTTTGTCTAGCTGGATCTTAAAAAACTAGAAGGATGGAGGTACCACCACTGCTCTGGGTAACCTGTTCTGGTGTTTTTCTACCATCCAGGTGCAAAAAATTCTTCCTAATATCTAACCTAAACTTCCCTTGCTGCAACTTGAGACCATTTCTCATCTGCCACCACTAAGAATGGTCTAGCTCCATCCTCTTTCGAACCCCTCTTCAGGTAAATGAAGACTACTATTAAATCCACTCTCGGTCTTCTCTTCAGTAGACTAAATAAGCCCAGTTCCATCAGCCTCTCCTCAGAAGTCATGTCCCCACACTCCCCTCACTATTTTCATTGCCCTTTGCTGGGTTCTCTCCAATTTGTTCACATCCTTTCTGTAGCAGGGGGCCCCAAACTGGACACAGTACTCCAGATGTGGCCTCACCAGTGATCAGTAGAGGGGAAAAATCAATTCCCTTGACCTGCCAACAACACACCTGCCAATGCAGCCCAATATGCCATTAATCTTCTTTGCAACAAGGGCATGCTGTTGTCTCATATTCAGCTTATTGTCCACTGTGACCCCCAAGTCCTTTTCTGAAGAGCGGCTGCCCAGCCAGTCAGCCCCCAGCCTGTACGAGATTGTTCTGTCCTAAGTGCAGGACTAGGTACTTGTTGAACCTCAAAAGATTTCTTTTGGCCCAATCCTTCAATTTTTCCAGATCACTCTGAATTCTAGCTGTACTCTCCAGCATATCTACTACTCCCCCCACCTTAGTGTCCTCTGCAAACTTGCTTAGGGTGCATTCTATGCCAACCTCCAGGTCATTTATGAAGACATTGAACATAACTGGCCCCAAGACTGACCCCTGCGACACTCCACTTGATCCTGGCTACCAACTACACAGTGAGCCATTGATTACTACCCTCTGAGCCTGATGCTCCCACTAGTTTTCTATTAATCCTACAATCCATTCATCCAGCCCTTTAGCTTGCCTGCAAGAATGTTGTGAGAGATTGTATGAAAAGTGTTGCTAAAATCAAGGTATATCACATCCACTGCTTTCCCCGCATCAACAGAGCCAGTCATCTCACAGTAGATGACAGTCAGGTTGGTCAGGCATAACTTGCCCTTGGTGAATCCATGCTGACTTCACCTTCATCTTCTCCAAGTGCTTAGAAATGAATTCCTTGAGGACCTGCTCCATGATTTTTCTAGGGATGGAGGTCAATCTGATTGATCTGTAGTTCCCTGAATTCTCCTTTTTCCCTTTGTTAAATATGGGCCCTATATTTGTCCTTTTCCAACCATTTAGGACCTTTCCTGATCACTATGAGTTTTCAAAGATGATGGCCAGTGGCTCTGTAATCTCATTAACCAACTATCTCAGCACCTTTGGGTGCATCCCATCTGGCCCCATGAACTTGCATATGTCCAGCTTTTCTAAATAGTCCCTAACCTGTTCTTTTGCCACTGTTGGCTGCTCATCTCCTCCCTAAATTGTGTGCGTTAGTCAGGGAGCTGATCTTGTCTGTGAAAACTGAGGTGAAAAAGGCATTGAGCACTTCAGCCTTTTCTGCAACCTCTGTCACAAGGTTGCCTCCCCCATTCAGTACAGGACCCACAGTTTCCATGATCCTCCTCTTGCTTCCAACATATTTGTAGAAACCCTCCTTGTAACCCTTCACATCCATTGAAAGCTTCATCTCCAATTGCACTTTGACCTTTCTGACTTCATCCCTGCATGCCCGAGCAATGATCTTATACTCCTCTCTAGTTATTTGTCCAAGTTTCCACTTCTTATAAGCTTCCTTTTGTGATTTAGTTTACTGAAGTGTTCCCTGCCAAACCAAGCTGTTCTTCTGCCATACTTGCTAATCTTCCTGTGCATTAGGATGCTGTATTCCTGCACTCTCAGTAAGGCTTCTTTAAATTATAGCCAGGTCTCCTGGACTCCTCTCCCCCTTCGATTGGCTTCCCAGGGGATCCTGCCCATGAGTTCACTGTGTGAGTTCAAGTCTGTTTTTCTGAAGTCCAAGGTCCTTACTGAACTTCAGATTCATACCACATTCAGTTTCATATCTACAACATAGTAAACAAAGGTTTTGTTTTAGCTTCCTGTCTACATGAACATAAATTCTGCCTTGAGGTAGTGATTAGTACTTTAAGATATATAGCTAGATGCTTAGGCCAAATTCCTTAGTGAGGAATAGACTATTCATGTCTGCAAACTTGGTTTCAAGGCACTGCTTAGTTTGACAACTCCAAAAAGCTCTCCCAAATTAAAATGTGAGTAGGTACCAACATACTACATTCCTGGCATAGCTTAGCAATGGTTTGCATGCAAGCCTATTCTCTTTTCTAGGAGATGGCTGTTTATCTTTGACAGGCTTGTTTGATTTCTGATAGAGTTCAAAGAACAAGTAATGAAACATTTTTGCTTTGGAGGCAACTGGTGTTAAGGTTGACAGAGGTGCAGTTTATTAGTTTCTTCTAGAAAAGAATTTTTAAGAAGCCTCTCTGGTTGGACATAACTGTACAGCAAAGAAAACTTAAATAACTTATACTCTCATCGTAGTATTCTTATGTCACTGCATGATTCTGTATAGAAAGCCTACTACTTTGAAAAATGTTATGTGTTCTTCATGTGGTCTATGGGAAGTTTATAGCTAGGGGTCTACTTAAATCACAGTTTCACCGATTTCATGGTGGAGTTTGCAAAATCCATGATTGTCCACAAAATCAACAACAACAACAAATTAATAAAAGTAAAATGCTGGCTCCCCAGTGTAAGCCAGCAGTCCTTACTGCTGCTGCTGCTGACCAACTTCGCAGCCTGCCCAGGAGGGGAAGGCAACGGCTGAAAGGTGGTACAAAGGGCAGTAAAAAAGATGCCCACCACCCTCTTCTTCTTCTTCCCCCCCACCCCTGGGCCTTTCTGCCAACCTGACAGACAAGCACTGACAGGCAGGACCACTGTAGCACATCCATATAACATCCATCAAATTTGCTTTTTGTGCCATGAACAACCTGTGAAAATTGATAAGTCTAACCATGATTTAAATAAACCCTACCTACAGCTATGCCATTTTTTACAAGCATAATGTATTCTCAAGCCATTGGGAATGAAGAAAGCTTTTTTAATTTTCTGAGATCTTAACCTGAAGTCTTGGCCAAAGAGGGAAAGGATGTTGCCCCCTAGGATATAATACCTGGCACTGCTGAGGTCGGCAGGATACTTCTGGGGAGTCTAAAGGAGCAAAGTCACAGCAGCAACCACTACAGCAATCAAAAGGTCTGTTTTCTTTATATCTTTATTCTTTGAAAAACTTCTCACTAATATGGATTATGTAAGCTTTATAAGTGCCTCTAAGCTAGGGGAATACTCTGATCCTCAGACCAGGAGTTTAGGCACACAAAAGACAAGTGACAGAAGTCCTTATTCCTTATTCTGGAATGTAGCATCTCATCTCATGAGTGGAACTGACGTCTTCCCTTGAGACTACTTTTGAAATAAAATACCAAGCTGTATGAGTAAGGATCTCATAATGTGGCCCTAAAAGTTTTACAAGGAGTCATGCAGGAAGTCAGAAAATGGGTATATATTGAACATAGACCTCATAAGAGGCAATCTTGTGCTTTAACCACAAACCCATCCTTCTTCCTACTTATACTGGCCTTGATACATGAAAGTTTGTAAACACAGGCTAACTTTAACACATGCATTGCACAACTGGGGCCAGTTTAAGTCCATGTGACTCCTCATGTGCTTATCCTGCAGCATGTACAGATTGTCATTATTCAACCACAAATTATTCTCTAGAATTCTAGAACTGCATATCTGTGGGACCTGAAGCACAGGTCTTCCTTTGTGGCCAAAATTAGGCCATGATTTCAGTTGTTTCAATAGCAGATATCACAAAACCCCCTCATCTCTATGAATCATACATCAGAAAAAGAGCCAAACTTCTGTAATTCTAAGTATGCTATGCCACAAGAGGAACAATAAGCTGCCACCTGTGGCATGTGAATCCTAGAAACCTTGATTCTAGAGCCCAAGATGCAAAATGGGAAGTGGAGATCAGAGGAAGGCACTCAGAGGCATTCGGGGAGAGTCAAAGCCTAACTTGGGATGTGCCTTTGAAGTCAAGCACTTCAAGCTAAAAGAAACTGTCCTCCTCCAAAAGGGGGCAGCTACAGACCTGACACAAAAGAGAACCCAACGCCTGGTGGCTAACAAAATTAATATAGGATAGACGTTTCTCAGATTGTGTCTGTTTCCTTCCTTAGCAACAATGAGCTAGATTTTGGTTTCAGTAATATTAAAGAAGTCTGGCACAAGATAAAATTGAGTCCTGTGAAATAATAGGCACGATATATGGACCAGTGTGCAGAAACGCCTGGAATTCCATATGCTTTTTCCACTCATGCAGTAAGGATGGCTCATCTCTCTTTCTTTTAGCAACAATACTGAGAAAAAGAATTGAGAAAGTATATGCCAAAGGGGAAGGTTTTTTAATAAAACATAAATCATCGAATGGGTGAAGAACTCAATTTAATCTGAAAAAGTATTTCAACAATCCACAAATGAATGAGTTTTGGTAAAGGGACAAGCCATACTTTTTGTATTAAATCAGTCTATTCATTTAACAGTTGGATGTGCTGATAGCTGAATTACCATCTGCCATATAACCAGATGTTTTCCATCCATGTTTTAATGAATGTTATTTTACTAACTTCATATAGGGTTAAGTTCAGTTTTTAGGAAGTTCTGCATTTTCCTTCCACTGCACTACTTCGACTTGTCAAAACTATATATTAACTTATCAAATTAACTTATTTACATAAGATCCAGTGTGGGACACAGAGCTGGAGGCCACACAGAGTAGGGTCTGTGGAGGCCTGAAGGACTGTGTGTAGGCCAACCAAAGTAGCAGCCAGAGGCCGTGTAAAGTAGGGTCCGTAGGGGCCTGAAGGACTGTGCAGAGGCTGGCCAGAATAGAGGACCCAGTGTGAGGCAGGGGGCCAAGTATGTCTGAGGATGCCTGAGGCCAAGTTTGGGCCAGAGGCTGAGTGTGGCCCAGCTAAGGGGCCAGGGGAATAATAGTGGATCTAGATGCCATCTACAAGGCATGGGACATGGTGTGGGGATGGTTTGGAGCCATGTATTATGCCCATGGCAAAAAAAAGAGCATAAAAATATATAAATAGTTATGCATTCTGGCATGTTTGATATCAGCCAATATTATTACATAGTGTTATGTTTTTATAAAAATATTTTCTTTAGTAAGCATTCAGTATTGCATACATAGAACACTTACTAGCACATGATGAACTATCAGAAAGCAATCTAACCTGACAATATAAAAATAAGGAAAACATTTTGAATTGCATTATCTTTAGCATTTTTATTCTCATGACCTGCTCAATAATAGGAATCAGTCATTTATTCACGAAGTCCCCTAGTACATAATATGAATTAGAAAAGGGGGATTGTGAAAAAGGAACATTACTATGTTTTTCACAGCAGGATGTCTGGCACATTTACTTTGTACAAATTTTGCCCTCTGCTTACTGGCACCATAATAGGGCAAATTGCCTTTCTGCATCTTTTGTAGACCTTGTGAGGGCTTCTTTACCCCCCAGCTGCAGTCAGTCCTGGTTCCAACTCACTCAAGCGTGCCCCACCCACACACACCTGCAAACATAAACCCATGATGCTCCTCTGGGCTCCTCTCCAAGGTTCATTTGCAACCAGGTACTCAATTATGAGTGAAGATAAATGATCCAGAAGTGGACTCACCAGGATATTTCTGGGTTTATAGTGTGCCTGCGGGTACTTGGTGGACAGGGCATGGATAGAGTATTCTTGAATGCACCAGGGTTTGGAGGCACCCCACGACACCCTAGACAAGCCCTCAATAGACTCGTCCAGAGAGGAATCTGAAGAAATCTGTGACCAATAAGACTGATGGAATAGCCTATGCAAACTGTTTGCAGCAGCTAATTAATTAGGAGAAAAACCTCCAAAACACAAAAACTATTTTCAAATTCAAGTCAAGTAATTTTGGAAAGAAACACATTTTTAAAATGTCAAAACAGTTCACTTTCAGCAGTTCTAAAATGAAATGTTTTCATTTTCATGCTAGATTCACAAGGGATCTTAGATACCATTCACAAAACTGAGAAGGAAATATAAAATCACAGGAAATTATGGTTAGAAGGGACCTCAGGAGGTCATGTAGTCCAACCCCCTGCTCAAAGCAAGACCATCCCCAAGTAGATCATCCCAGCCAAGGCTTTGGCTACCGGGATCTGAAAAATCTCCAAGGATGGGGATTCCACAACCTCTCCGGGTAACTTGTTCCAGTGCTTTACTACCCTCCTAGTGAGAGAGCTTTTCCTAATCCCTAACCTAAACTTCCCTGGCTGCAACTTGAGACCATTTTTCCTTGTTCTGTCATCTGCCACCACTGAGAACAGTCCAGCTCCATCCTCTTTGGAACCCCCTTTAGGTAGCTAAAGGCTGCTATTAAATCCCCTCTCAGTCTTCTCTTCTGTGGACTAAATAAGACAAGTTCCCTCAACCTTTCTTCTTAAATTATGTGCCCCAGCCCCCTATTTTCACTGAGCCCTTTCCAATTTGTCTATATCCTTTCTGTAGTGGAGGGCCCAAAACTGGTTTGGACTCAGCAGTACCAAACAGAGGGCAAGAATCACTTTCCTCAGTCTGCTGGCGATGCTTCTACTAATGCAGGCCAGTATGCATTTAGCCTTCTTTGCAACAAGGGCGCACCATTGACTCAAATTTAGCTTATTGTCCACTCTAATCCCCAGGTCCTTTTCTGCCGAATAGTAAGTCAAATAGTGATGTTTCTATACACAGTGTTCAAGTAATAATCCAAATTAGTGTGGAAGCGCTTGGTCTAAATCCCTCCTCTGCCTGATGTCGGTGGGAGACTTGAATTTGGGTGTGTCCTCTTTCAGTGAGGAAGATCACACATCCAGGTTACTCTGGAATAAGGACTCTCTTAGTCTCTTCTGCTAAAGCTGTTCCACTGTGCATTAAATAATTGGGTGTTGTACCAGAAAAAGGCTTGGAGAGAATGATCCCGTAGCTGGAGGTTAAGATACACATCTGGGGGGGATACCCAAGCAGTAGCATAATTGAGTGAGGAGGGCAAACAGGGCACCGGTACCTGGTGCAGACTTGATGGGGGCACCATAATCACACTGCAGGAGCCTTTGCCATGACAGGGGCAGTCCTGCATTGTCCAGGCATTTGAGTCAGGCTGGTGCAGCCCCACGCCCAGCAGTGTGTCTTCAGGGTGAGGATGAACGGGATGAAAAGAACGGTACTCTCCCACCTCCCTGGGGAGTCTTTGCCACACCAGGTACGGCCCTGTACCTAATTGCACTTGGGGGGTAGAGGGGTGTGAGAGGGGGAAGCATAGGGGGCCCTGTAAAGAGCTCTCAAGGAGTCCAAGCCACAGGGCCAATGCTGCTACAGCAGTTGTGGTGGCATCAGTAGCAGCTACCTTCACTATGTAGAGCTGGGGTAGGTAAGACTTACCTTTTTGTCACCTCTGCCTCTGTTTGGAAGTTGTTGGCATGCCCTCCTCCACCGCTTAAGTATTGCAGCATGCTACTTATCTGCACCCAAGTTCCAGTCTCCAGTGTTCAATTCATGCACTGATGAAAACACATGCTCAGTTTGTGCATGTACATACACATGGAAAAAGCTTCAAGAGGAGAGATTAAGAGCCTTCCCAATCAGGTACTGAATAGTTAAAGGATGTTCTTGGCAAATAGGGACCAATAAATCGGTCTATGGTAAGGGCATGGGTAGAATTAGAGAACAGAACTGAGCCCAGGGAACTAGCCTACCTACAGAACTATACAGTAAATGGAACTACTACAGCATTTCCATTTTGTAAACTACCCCCTATCAATCTATCGCTTTCTACTCAAATTTGATTTTATTAAAGAGCTGTTTGAAAAGCCTGAAACTAAAATGACACATTCTACCTGGGGTCAAGCAAAATGTTGTTTGCCTCAGAACTATTTTTTCCCCAATCTCTTTCAGCAAACCAACTTTTGTTTTGTTTTGGGTTGGACCCAAACTGAAGTCAACTTTTTCATTTTTCATGTACAACATCTATTGTGATAGTTGGTGTATTTGCTTCGTGTATGGCTTGGACTAGTTGGGAGAAATCATTACCCCTAATGAAGTCAATCTGAATTTTGCATTTGGCATTAATAGGGCTAGTTCAGCAGGCTCAAACAAGAGGATGCCTATCACTAGGTGCATCTACACGTTCACTGGGCACATCTACACACCATAATTATGACACATTAAGTTTAGTACCTGTAATGACAGGTACTAAATGCACCGTAATTGGCACTACTGCACATTAGCACAGATGAATGCTTTTTGTGTGACACTTAATGCCCATTGGACTAATCTACTGCACATTAGCACTGTTTTTACCAGCCATGCTTATGCACAGTAGAATTACTCTAGTAGGCATTAAGCATCTTATGTAGACACATCCAGTGATGCTTTTCAGCTTGATGCTATTTCTGCCTGGTAGGAAAGGAAATGGAAATGGTACCAAAAATGCAGAGATAATAGTCAAATGCCAAAGAATTTTTGCTTGCTATCTGTGTCAGCAGGACTAAATACATGATCCATCCAAAATAAATCTCAAGATCACAGCAAAATACAGATAGGGAATGAAAGTGTGGAAAATGTAGAGATATTTAAATATTTAGGAACAATGATCACTGAGGATAATTAAACAACTGAAGAAATCAAGGCAAGAATTTATAGTGCTCATTTGCAAGTTGAGCATAGCTAAAATGATGCTATCAAAAAATCTCAAAAAACCTCAAAATCCAACTCTATAGTACAATTGTCCAACCTATCCTTTTATATGGATGTGAATACTGGATACCAACAAAGGGAAAAAATAAAGTTGCAAGTGTTTGAAAACAAAGTGCTGAGGAAAATACTTGTTGAAGTTCAAGAAAATAGAATATGGAGGAGAAGACATATCAAAAATTTGTGGACCCTTAGAAAAGACCTGATGTCTAAAGCAAGATAATATTGCAGAAAATGAAAGGAGCAGGGCATATTGCAAGAACTGACTAGAAAAGGCATGTGCAGCAGATCTTGGAAGCTTAGTTGGAGGATATCAGATCTTGAGGTAGACCAAGGCAACTATGGGAAGATAACATAAAAATTGCGCTGGCGAAGATGAGACAAGGCACAAGCAGATTGTGCAGGAAAGGAGGAGATGTAAGGCTGTAGTTAAAGCAGTTTTGGGCCCTTAAGGCCTGTGAGACCAGAGAAAGATTAATAGGGCTAGGGTTTTACCCATTGTGAGAACATCACTCTTTGTTTGAAACCATAAGCTATTCATGATGCAGAAAGGTGTCAGAAAGATTGCTTTTACCTATAGGCTTAAATTGTAAGACATTGTAGAAAGCAAGTAAAATATGGAGCCAAAATGATGCATGAATTGATTTTGTTTACACTGTAAGTACTGTTGATTAGGGGTTTTCAATGTTTCTGGAGACACTATTAACTGTTATGTCAACACACACTATTTTAAGGGGAGGAAAGTACTTATTAAAGAACTACCACAAATTTTGTCTCCATTGGGTTTTTTTCTAATGGACAAGAATGTCTCTGCTTTTCCTTTATATTTTTGGAAAATATTTTTATCAGGTTAGCTGCTATTAATAGACCTTCACTTAACATGACTCTAGTGGACCTTTTGTTGATCCAAAAGGATATTCAAATCCAGAGCAGATTTTACTAGCTTCTCATTCCAGTCCCTGAAATGGTACCTTAATGTACCTGCTATCCTTGCCTCTCCCACAGTATATGCATTCTCACACCTATTTTATTATTCTCTGCCTCTATTTCAGTTTCTACCTGAAATTCATTTTATCTGGCCAAGACAAATCCAACCTTGTCACATGTGGGCAAATTAAAATTATATTTGAGCAGTCTGATTCCAATAAAAGATTGTAAGAGCTCCTGAATGGTAAATCTATTATCCACTCTGTATCAAAACTAGTTTCCAATCTCTTGCTATTTTTTATTTCTCCCATAATGTTGAGCATCTATATTTCTGTAGTGCATCAATGCCCAGTGGTTTGCATAACTTCATAATCATAATTTATGAGAAAACTGAGTAAAGGTGAAAAGTTCTTGTACACTGTCAGTATATGGAAAAGACTTTGAAATACAAAATAAAATAGCACATCATTATGCTTTGCTTGATCAGCCAGGAATGTACTCTGCTTATACAAGAGAGAGACACTAATTATGTTATCCAGGAACAATGAAAAAAATCTAGCCTCCCAAAATCTGCTTATTCAGCAAGTCAAACTAAAGCATAAGCAGGGCCAGCTCCTTCCACTGAAGAAAAATTTGTGATGCTGTGGTCTTTCTATCTTCCTCAAGTATGACCTTAGGGGATGATGTCAGCCAACTGTGATCTCTATTTTCATAAACAATAGCAAGGATGTCAAAAATACCAGGCCTACAATGGGCACAATTACATTAAGAGGTAGTTTTAGATTCAGATGGGATGCCAGAGCATACTGTATATCTAATGTTGTTAAAATGACATTATGGATCAGTAAATACTCAGACAATAAACTGATATAATTCATAGTCATTACTCAAAACATTTATTCGTATCCAAGACCTAATTAATTGCTGGTTCAGTTTGAAGGGCTTGTACATTACCCAATTTATTTTATTGATTAAAAAAGACTAGTATTTGCATGGCATTTTTATCCACAAAAATCACACTGTGCTTTACAAATGTACAAAACAGACTGCATCTGGGATTAGTTCCTGGTGCTTCAGAGTGTAGAAAGTATTTAGTAAGTGTTATTCTACAATAGATTACAGAAAGAAGCATGTCCCGTATTAGTTCATCAGCAGAACTTCCTATACCGTCCCTGGTATACAGTTCTTTGCCACAAAACATCACAGGTGGAAGAGGCTCATAAGGTCATCCTGCCATTTTCCGTAATAGAACATGAGTATCTTTTCAGTAACTTTTTAATCCAATTTTAAAATAGATTGCTATCTGGCTATAACTCTCTCCATGCTACTTAGATTGTAAACTGGAAGAAGATCATACACACACAACTACAGTCATTACTTTACACACATTTCTTTAAAGGCACTGGTGTGAGAACCATATTTATCAAATATTTTCAGCTTTTTGTAACCAATAAAATAATTTAATTGAAAATACAATGCTTTGTTTGTTGAAAAATCTGCAGTCAAGAAATCCTTTCATCTTGCACATGTTGCAGTTTCCTCCTCCTGGCAGTTTCTTCTCAAGTAATAATTTATTATTTCCTAACTACTTTGTTTCTCCCTAAGGTGTATCCTTCCATCATCAGTCTGGCAGTTCCACATTTAATTGCATATTTCATCATTTGTACAATGTGATTAGCTACTGTTATGCAGGCGTTCAAGCTAAATAACAAACTATAAATAAGCATTTTCATGTAGTAGGTATTATTTACACTCCATAAAATAAATATTCTGCCCTTTGCTCTCTGAATTAGCTTTTCAAAAGTTGTGTAACACCAGGATAGTTCACCTGAAATGTGGCTAAAGTATTAGAACATTCAGATGCCATATTTAGGAAGTATCATTTTCATTTCATTCCATTGGGTAATTCTTCTCCAACTATTGAGCTATTTTGTGGGCTATGGAACATCTGTGACCCTATTCTCAACAAGGCAACAATGGAAATAGGAAGGTTTCTTTTTTCCTGTTGGTCTGAACTACATAGGGAAGATCCTAAAGCTCCCAATATCCAGAGACATTTTTGATTGAGACTCAGGAGTTATAATGTCCCTTCCTTTGGGTAGAAAGGGTTGCACATGACAAGACTTCAAGACTGAAGCAATTACTAGGATTTTGCGAAGCTTCGGTTGCTGATTTGATTTGGAGGAGATTCAGCCTGATTTGGCAGCCGAATCTCCAAATCTGAATTGAACCAGGAGACCAGTAAAAAGGTCTGAATTGATTCAAAGCCTCTGAATTGATTCAGAAAAGATTCAGAGAAGATTCAGAGATTTGGAGATTCAGGTGGTCCCTGGTCACCACTGCAGGGACCTGGACCCGGGCTTCACGCCAGTAAGTAGGAGGTGGCAGGGGGGTGTGCTAAAGGAGAGGGAAGAGGAGGGGGTCATGGGGGGACTCCTGCCAGGCCCCATCCCCTGCCTGCTCACCCAGTAGGGATATGCAAAGTGGGTCCTATTCGATTTGGATTCGGGTTCAGCCCGAATCAGGGACAGTGATTCAATCTGTTGATTTGGATCACTGTCCCTCATTCAGTTTGGCTGAATCTGAAGATTCACTGCTGATTCAGAGAATCAGCAATTCAGACACAGACACAGCTTTAAATTTTTTTTCTATATACCTTGAGGTAGCAGGTGTGGGTTGTGACGGTAGCAGGCTGCAATGCTGGGGTCATGAGATAACAGGCTGTGATGCTGGAGTGCATGGAGTGCCCCACAGGAATGGGGGGGGGGCCCTCCACATGCTCAGTGGTGAACACAGTCCACTTCTGGGTCTGTAGGGGAGGATACTGGGGGGTTCCCCTATGCCTCCCCAGCTTGGCAATGGGCTGCAGGGAGATCCTGCCCCCCCATACTGAGGAGGCACAAGTTGCTGAGCCAGGGGGAACATGGGGGGGGCTGCGTGCTCCCCAGTGGACCCAGAAGTGGATCAGCAGTGCTTCTGGTCGACTTCTGGGTCTGCTGCCAAGCAGACTGGGGAGTCCCCCGCACTTCTGTGGGACACTCCATGCCCCCCAGCATCACAGAATTCATGAGCCCCTACTACCTAAAGGTATGTAGAAAAAAACATTTAAAGCTGTGTCTATGTCTGAATCTTTGATTCTTTCCAAACCTCTCCAAATCAATTCAGAAGGTTCTGATTCAATTCAAAGAGATTAAAGAGTCTTCTGATTTGATTCAGATCTAAAGATTCAGCCACCGAATTGGGCCAAATCTCTGCTGAATTGAATCAGGGACCGAAGCTTCACACAGCCCTATCCCCCAATCTCCCTGAGCACCCCTTGACCTCTGGCTGCTCTCCCAGCTCCATCAATGGCTGCTCCAGCCAGTCCATGTCCTGGCACTTAAAAAAAAAAAAGCGTCACACTCACTGGCGGCTGCAGCCGGCATTGGAGCCTCTGGGAGCTTGTGGCAGAGCCTCCCACCCCCAAGTGCAGCACAGAGCAGTAGGGGCAGCAGGAATTGCACCCCCCCCCCGCCCCTGCCCTGGCCTGGCAGGAGCTGGTGAGTGCAAGGCTTTTTTTTTTTGCTTTATTAATAGCTGAAGCCAGGTTTGCTGTACATTCAAAAACATGGCCTCCTGCTCAGGCTATCAGTAGATTCCTGTACCAAGCTTGACTCCAGGAAGATCAGAGATTCTAGGTGAATAATTCACACATTTCTCCAATCAGTATACTGTACATGCATAATTCTAAACCAAAAAATTAGACCTAATTTCTTTTCTATGAATGTCTTTAGTTCCTTAAAATAAGTTGATGTGCATATTGGATATTTTCTTTTTTAAGCTTTCCTATATTTTGATATGTTTGTCTTCTAAATTAAAGTGAATGATGATTTTACTTTTAAACAGTATTCCATCCATGATACCAGGTGAATCTTACTGGAAATTCTTTGTCACCAAAGGAAATGGGGATTCACTTTAGGCGGTGCTGGAGAGATTACATTTGCTATGCTCTTCTGACATTTGGTGAAACTCCACAAAAACCCAAGACACAACAGTCTAAATTAATATATCCTAATTTAATTAGAAAGGAGAGAAATGTTCTAACAAAATATGGGTTATTTTGAGTATAAACAACTGGGTATAAACTGGCATGGTTGCACTGAAGACATTTTATCAGGTATCCAGTGAATCTACTAAAATATCATAATGTTAAGATGTATGGCATCATAAATGTAATAGTAAACACCTGAGAAACACATTACCTTCAAATTAAAAAAGATGTAATTCAGTTTATTGAAGAGGTATTGTTACATATTATTTATCACTTTTTTAATCAATTCTAAATAATTACATCTGGTGAATGCTCTGTGTTTCTTTTGGCCTTCTTAAGAATAAAGCCCACATTACTTTCCAATGCATCAAGAACACTGGACTCAATAGTAGTTTATTTAGCCTGGTAGCCTAAATTCAGGAACCATCAATATAGAGACAACAGGAAACAAATATATATATTTGTTCAGGAGTTATCAATACAGAGATGACAGGAAACAAATACTAGCCAATTTCCCATCAAGAATGATGGTGGGGAGGAGGCAGAGCTGATAGAGTGACTCCTGTCTTTCCTCAGCTGGCCCCAGCACTTGCAAAGTGCTCGTGGCAAGTTGGGGGGTTTTTTTGCCTTTGTGGAGGTGGGGCGCAGGGAGTCACCACACAGGAGGCTGCAGGAGGAAGTGCCACCAGCAGAGGGGCTGCCATTTGAACTCAGCTGCCCCTACCCCCACCTGCCCAGCCCAAGCAGCCTATAGGGGCATGCACAGTTCAGTAAAAGCATTAGGGACAGACAGACAGACAGACTAAGGCTTTTATCAGTGCATGCACAGTTGGGCAAAAGAATTGTGGAAAGACAGACAAACAGACTAAGGCTTTTTTTATATAACAATATACAGGCAGTCCTTATGATTTTTCAAGGTATGACAAACAGCACAACTTTTATAAATTGACACCATGGTTCGAGCTTTCAACACAGGTTTTGTCTTTACAATGCTGGATACAGCTGCAGCTAGGCCTAGCACAGGCCTAGGTCTGGAAGGGGAGGGAAGGGACATGGGGGGAAAGATCACCCCTAACACTCTTGCAAGATTCATTCAAATCAGCCAAAAAACAACAAAGTTATAGATATTTCATTGATTCCCTATTATACCCTATGGCCGAATCTCTCTGAATCGACTCCAAATCTTTTCCGAATCGATTTGGATGAATCAAATTGGAAAAGCGATTCAAATCTCCCAATCAACTCAGCTGAATCCTAATCGGCCGAATCTGAATCGAATCCTTGCCTATTCACACAGGCCTATTACTTGGTGCAGGCATCTTTCTTTGATAGCTTTCTCTACACATTATTGGTGCTTCTTAACATCAATAACAACAATAATGATGACAGTGCTATCTTGTGCTATAAGATGGGTAAGTGAATACCTGCTCTCCCTGCAGAGTGATTCTCTGAAGTCTCTGGAGTTCATTAAATTGATTCAAACAGTCTCAAAAGGACACTCTGCTTTGGAACTGAGCTAACATGATTTCCATGATTTCCTAGAGCCTAAAATAAATATTAAATGTATGCTTATTACTTTGCTCCACTAATCTAGCTTTGCCTGAAAGGAGTCTGATGATTTGTATTAATTTATTGCAGTTGCTTTATGATTCAAAGTAAGCACTTTTCCACTAAGCACAGCAAATAAAAACTAACAAGCTTTTCTGTGCTCTGTGATCCTGAACTATAGGTGAGAGGTCTTTGAATTAATTTACTTAATTATCTAAAATGTATAAAGGACAAGCAATTGTGACACTCAATAATGTGACTTTTAAATTACTCTAATACCAACAAAACATGTGTTCATTGCACCAGCCTCTAAAACGGTATCAGTGTTACGTACTGTAGACTGAGAGCTCTGTTTGTGCTTCAGAATATACGCCACGTGTCAGTTGTTAGTGATTTTAAACACAATACCCAATTCTTCCGTATCTCATAGGAAATAGCAATCCCTAATGAACTAGAAACTAACCATAAAAGGATAAACCACTAACTCAGCATTACTGTCTTAAGAAAAAGCATCTTTCAGACTTGTTGATGTGTTAAAGGAATTAAAACCCTCTTCAGAATTTTAAATGAATCATGAAAAATTGAGTGTTGGTTGACTTAGCGACACTAGTTCCTTATAGTCTTTTTAGTAATATTTGAAAAAAGCTATTCCTCAAAGAGTAATTTTTAACCACTGCATTCTAAATTATTTCTGTTTAAATATCATTCTCACCTTAAGGGACATTCCTAGAATTCTTTATTACAGGTCACATTTACGTGTGGTTCAGGACAGTAACTTCCCATGTAAGCACCAGTTTCAATCACTAGTTAGTACCTCATGCTTTTCCTCCCAGTAGCTGCTCACCTATGAAATCAGCACCCTCAGATCCTAAAGTGCATCTGGTTAAAGTGTGACCCATCAGACTGATTAGAAAGCAGCATAACCAGGCTTATAAGTGTACTTGACTATGGCCAGAAAAATAATATCTACGGCAGGCAACTATGAGTGAGAGGACTATGAATATCAAAAAGCCATTTGTCTCCAAGAATAATGTACATACAGGGCACATCTACATGAGACGACTACTGTACAGTAGCCTACTAATACTGCACAGTAGCATGCCGGTCAAAAACCATGCTAATAGCCTACTGCACAGAGATATTAGGCTACTGCTCAGTATCACAAAAAATCCATGTGCTGGCGCTAATGTGCAGTATATGTAGTTACTGTGGATTCAATTAGTATTTCATTAAGGATGTACTAAACTAAATGTGCAGTAACTACGGTGCATTAATGAACATGTAGACACACACACAGAAGATTGATCCAATGGCAAACTAGAAAATCTGAAAAATTCCAACCAAAGTCAGAACACATTTGTTTGTTCATTTTCTCTTTAATTAAAAGTAATGTACACATTAGGAAATGGGGTGGTAACACTCATATTGCTTGAATCTTTAAAAGAGTACTAGATGATTAGGTAGAAGATAATCTCTAGCTAACCCTCAAATTAGTGGGCTTGATAATGGAATCATTGGACAAGGGTCTTTGACCTAGTTTAAATAGGAAGTCGGACATGATCATCAAAAGGATCTCTCCTAGCTTTAAAAGTATGAGGAAAAATGACAGATTCATAAAATGGAAAAGTTCATAGAATCATATACAAGTAGGGCTGGAAGGGACCTCAGGAGGTCATCTAGTCCAACCCCCTGCTCAAACCAGAACCATCCCCAACTAGATCATCCCAACCAAGGTTTTGTTTAGCCAGTTCTGAAAAACCTCCAAGGATGGAAATTCCACAACTTCTCTGGGTAGCCTGTTCCAGTGCTTTACTACTTGCCTTGTGAGATAGTTTTTTCTAATAGCTAACTCTCTTGCTGCAACTTAAGACCATTGCTCCTTGTTCTGTCATCGGCCACCACTGAGAACAGTTTTAGCTCTTTGGAATCAACCTTCAGGTAGGTGAAGGCTGCTATCAAATCCCCTCTCAATCTTCTCTTCTCCAAACTAAACGAGCCCAGTTCCCTCAGCCTGTCCTCAGAAGTCATGTGCCCCAGCCCCATAACCATTTTTGTTGCTCTCCACTGGACTCTCTCCTTTTATCTATATCCTTTCTGTAGTGGGGGGGGCCCAAAACTGGGCACAGTACTCTAGATTTGGTCTCACCAGTGCTGAAGAGAGGGGAAGAATCTGTTCTCTCAATCTGCTGGCAACACTGCTACTAATGCAACCCAGTATGCCATTAGCCTTCTCAGCAAGGGCACACTGTTGGCTCATTACCACCCACTGTAATCTGCGGGGCTTTTTCTGCAGACCTGCTGCTTAGCCAGGCAGTCCTCAGCCTGTACCAGTTGTCATTAAACAACTTGTCATAAAAGAATACAGTTGGAAGATTCCTCAAAAATCATTTAGTCTAACCTATGGGATTTCCTATTCCTAAACCATCCCAGATAGATGTCTTTTCTTCCAAGTCTGGTGAAAGAGATTCTACAATGTTCCTTGGAAGCCTGTTCCACTGCTTCTACCATTAGACAGTTTTTCACTGATATAATCTAAATCTGATTTGTTACAGTTTACACCCCTTGTCACAAGTCCTGCCCTCCATGACCAGGCAAGAACAAGGGAGAACAATGTCCATCCTTTTGTACTCTGTGTAGTCAGATAAGGCAAAGCCTAAAAAGTGCCTCTGTTGGGTACATACAGGCATTACATTTTGATTAACTCAATCTCACAGGAAATCAGATTGGTTATATTGGGCAAAAAATGCTGTGCCCAATCTAAACGAGTTCACCTGAGTAGGTGCAGAAATTTAGCTTGAGATTGGTTAACGCAGGGGCAGGCAATTATTTCTGGTGGAGGGCCGCTTAATGAATTTTGGTGAGCTGTCAAGGGCCACAAGGTAGCCTCGCCCCTTGACACATGCCCCAGCTCCTAGTCACCATCCTGGGACTGGAAGTCCTGCCCCCCTAACACCTGACCTTTGCCACTGGAAGTCCCTCCCCTGGCCCTGAGAAGTAGTCCTTTTAGGAAGGGGGTTTGCCATCTTGGAACTGGACCCCCCCGCAAATTATATGCTAAAAATCAAACATTAACAATAACACATTTTAATCTTGATTTAAAAAAATATTTTGTCCTGATTTGTGTGTGTTTGTATAGTATATATAGAGATGATTGCATAATGGTATAAAATGGAGTCTTACTCTTGTATATTGTAAGGGAGTGTGGAGGTGTGGGGGAATATAGAGGGGTGAGTATGAGGTTTGTGTGGGCTGTGAATGTGTGTGTATGTGGGGTGTGGGGGAGAAGGTGAGGTGTGCATGGATATGATCGGGTATGTGGGGTTTGTGGGGAGAGTGTTTGCGGGGACGTGTGTGTGTGTGTGTGGGTGGGTGGGTGTGTATGGTGCTTGTTGGGTGTGTGGAGGGGAGGGTGTAGGTTGTGCATGGGAGTGTGGGTGCATGTGTGGTAAAGTGTGTGCACATAGCAGTGAGTGGGGCTCCCCCTAGAGGCTTGTGTGGGGGGGGGCCATGCATGTCGGTGAGACTGCGGGGTGTGGGGTTTGTGGAGGAGTGTGTGATTGGGTGCACTGTTTGTGGGATGTGTGATTGTGTATGGACAAGGGTGTGGTTGTGGGTTTGGTGGGGGTGTACATGGGACCCCCCCCACATGCCCTGACGAGCCAGTCAGCACCTGCCCCCACCTTGCAGCAGTGTCTGCTTTGTGCTGCCAGCACTGCCCCACAGGCACGGCTGATGAACTCAGACTGGTGGGGTGGGTGGAGCAGCACACAGGAGTGGGGGGGGGGGGGGGGTTCCAGCCAGCCGGGAGTGGGTGAGGGCAGGTTTGCACCCTCCCTGCTCCTGCCCACAATGGCCAGCCAGCTGCAAACCCCTCCCCCCACCTCTGTCCACCTGCAAATCCCACCCCCACTCCTGGCCAGCTGCAAATGCCCCACCCAACTCCTGTGTGATGCTCCACCTGCCCCACCAGTCTGAGTTCACCATCCACGCTTGCTACCCCATGAGGCAGCCTGGAGATGGCAGCAGCAGGGACACAAGGAGCCAAGCCTGCACTCTGAGTAGCTGCAGCAAGGAACTGCCAGCAGTGGGAGGGGTTGGGGCCACTTTCCCCCATGCTGAACAATAGCTTCTGGATTGCACTGCCACTGTTGAGCTTGGGTGGGAAAACCCAGAGCAGGTGCAGGGTGCATGGGGTCAGGACTGTATGTGCAGGTCCCTGCTGGTACTGTGGGGCTGGGGCTACTAGCAGCAGCTTCCAGAAGGAGCCGCCTGCCATCTGCCTAAAATGGCAGTCCAGCTGCAGAGCCACCTGACCCCACTGTGTACCCAGGGGGCAGCAGGATGTACCATGGCTGGACTGTGTCTGGGCCAGGCAGGACTGAGAGACCAGCTGCGGACTGGACAAAGACCTGCTGCAGGCTGGACCTGGCCTGCAGGCCATATCTTGCCCGCTCGTGAGTTAACCCAAACTAGGAGAGGGTTAACCCAATCTCATGAACACCTGTTTGTATTCTCAGCACAGCCCTTCACCCCAGCCCTGGGGCTGTGCTAATTCCACTTCTCCAATTCTGGTCTATTTTTACCCAACCAACCTTCCTTGTAGCAACCCCCTTTCCCATGGACGCTGGAGAGTCCCCTCCCCTTCCCCCCCGCCATGATCCTACGTATACACTCCTCACCCCACATTATTTACACTGGTTTCTCTATACACATTCTCCCGGAAGTAGTGAATACCTATGCCTGTCACTTCTGGAACCAGTGAACAGTTGCATGAGTCTACTCCCATGCTAGATGTAGGCAGTTTAAAACAATCTACACCCAGACTGTGTGCAATGAATGCTTGTTTGCACCCATAGCAGCTAGAGCATCTATTGATAGAATAACTTGCTGATAAAATGCCCCTCAAGAAACTGCTGTGAGCAGAAACAGGACAAAGCAACCTCTAAGGAATCACTAATTTAGCTACACGTTCATTTGTGTTTAATTAAATAAGGTTTGTTTCTTTTTTTTTTACAACGCAATAATGAGTTGGTGCAGTAAGTGAGAAGACATGAACTGTCTGTTTAACACTTATGATAAAATAAACTCATTACAATATATTTGGACTAGAAACTTATCCACAGGAGGAAATGGACCCAGCTCTGCTGTTGTAGAAGCAAATTATTATTGGATTTCATATAAATTAGGTACCATACTGACCTGGTCAATGATCTGAAACTTCAAAAAAGTGCCTTCACCAGTTTCAGATCTGACAGCAGCACCACTGAGTCCTAATCCTCCACTGATTTCCCTTTAATCACAACATAAAACAGTGGTTTTCAATTTTATGAGCTGAGCACCCCTCTTTGAGATACAATTTTTTTTTTGCACTGCCTCCCACCGTCCCACCTCCCTCATCCCAGAGGAGCAGTGCACCCAGGCACAGTGTGCCCTCATCCTAGCAACCATTGTGCGTTCACTCAGCTCAGCAAGATGAGATCCACCCGCCATGGCTTCAGTGCTTCCTGCCTTGGCCCCACTGCAGCACTATGCTGTATGCCCACTGCGCTGGGCCCCCAGAGGTGCAGCAGCCCACTGGAGGAGCCTGCCTAGGGCTCCCCACCCCCAAGTCTCCATGAGAGGCTGCAGCAGCACCAGCTTCTTGCAAACTTCTTGCCTGCAACCCCCTGCACAGCACCTGACTGCCCTGCCCCTATGCTCCCTCATATCCCCCAAGAGAGGCATGCCCCACAGTTTGAAAACACCAGCATAGAAGGATGTAGCAAGGAGACTTCAGAGGAAACAGAGAGCAGTAGCTTCTTCCAAATTATTTGAGAATTTTATGTAAATTACAGGTTATTTATAGTATATGACATTCTAACTTGACTAAGGCAGGCTCAACTTCCATTGACTCTAGTAGATGTTGTACAGAGGCATGTTAAGAGGCTGACCTTGTACTTTTTGCTTCATATTGGTGGGGAAGATTGGTGGAGGATGTAAAAGTGGATGGCAACATGGGCAGCAGTGACCACAAGATGATCAAGTTCAGGATCCTGACAAAAGGAAGAATGGAGAGCAGCAGAGTGTGGATCTTGGACTTCAGAGAAGCAGACTTTGATTCCCTAAGGGAATTTATGGGTAGGATCCCCTGGGAGGCCAGTCTGAAGGTGAGAGGAGTCAAGGAGAGCTGGTTGTATTTTAAAGAAACCTTAATGAGGGCACAGGAGCAAACCATCCCCAAGTGCAGGGAGAATAGCAAGTGTGGCAGGCAACCAGCTTGGCTTAGCAGGGAACTCTTTGTTGAGCTTAAATGCAAGAAGGAACCTTACAAGAAGTGAAAGTCTGGACAGATGACTAAAGACAAGTATAAGAGTATTGCTCAGGCATGCAGGGATGAAATCAGGAAGGTCAAAGTGCAATTGGAGTTGCAGCTACCAAGGGATATGAAGGGTAACAAGAGGGGTTCCTACAAGTATGTTAGCAACAAGAGAAAGGTCAGGGAATGTGTGGGTCCCTTACTGAATTGGAGAGGCAACCTAGTGACAGGGGATGCAGAAAAGACCGAAGTACTCAATGCCTTTTTTACCTCTAAATTCACAAGCAAGATAGCTCCCTGACTACTGCACCGGGCAGCACAGTTTGGGGAAAAGGTGAACAGCCTTCAGTGTTAAAAGAACGGGTTAGGGACTGTTTAGAAAAGCTGGATGTGTACAAGTCCATGACATAGGAGGCAATGAATCTGAGGGTGCTGAGGGAGTTGGCGTATGTGATTGAGGCCATTATCTTTGAAAATTCATGGCGATTGGTGGAGGTCCCATATGACTGGAAAAGGGCAGATATAGTGCCCATCTTTAAGAAAGGGAAGAAGGAGGATCCAGAAAACTACAGACCAGTCAGCCTCACCTCAGTCTCCAGAAAAATCATGGAGCAGATCCTCAAGGAATCCACTGCTAAGCACTTGGAGGAGAAGAAAACAATCCAGAACAGTCAGCATGAATTCACCCAGGACAAGTCAGGCCTGACCAACCTGATTGCTTTCTATGATGAGATGACTGGCTCTGTGGATTCAGGGGAAGCAGTGGATGTGATATACCTTGACTTTAGCAAGGCTTTTGATACCATCTCCCACACAATTCTTGCAAGCAAGCTGAGGAAGTATGGGTTGGGTGAATAAACCGTAAGATGGATAGAATACTGGCTGGACTGTTGGGCTTAATGGGTAGTAATCAATGGCTTAATGTGTAGCTGAAAGCTAGTATCAAGTGGAGTGCCTCTGGGGTTGGTCCTGGGGCCAGTTTTGCTCAATATCTTCATTAACAATCTGGAAGAGGGGATGAATTGCACCCTAAGCATGTTCACTGATGACATCAAGCTAGGGGGTATAGAACATATGCTGGAGCATAGGGCTGCAATTCAGAGTGACCTAGACAAGGTGGAGGATTGGGCCAAAATAAATCTCATGAGGTTCAACAAGGACAAGTGCAAAGTCCTGCACTTAAGAAAGAAAAATCCCAAGCATTGCTACAGGCTTGGGACCAACTGGCTAAGCATCAGCTCTGCAGAAAAGGACCTGGGGTTACAGTGGACAATAAGATGGATATAAGTCAGCACTGTGCCCTTGTTGCCAAGCAGGTTAACAGCATACTGAGCTGCATTAGTAAAACCAGTGCCAGCAGATCAAGGGAAGTGATTATTCTGCAATATTCTGTACTGGTGAGGTGACATCTGGGGTACTGTGTCCAGTTTTGGGTCCTCCACTATACAAAGGATGTAGAGAAGTTGGAGCGAGTCCAGTGAAGGACAACACAAATGGTTAGGGGGCTGGGGCACATGACTTCAGAGGAGAGGCTGAGGAAACTGGGCTTATTTAGTCTGCAGAAGAGAACAGTGAGGGGGGATTTGGTAGCAGCCTTCAACTACCTGAAGCAGGGTTTGAAAGAGGATGGAGCTGGGGTGTTCTCAGTGGTGGCAGATGACAGAATAAGGAGCAATGGTCTCAAGTTGCAGCAAGGACAGTTTAGTTTGGATATTAAGAAAAAGTCTATCACTAGGAAGGTGGTGAGGCACTGGAAGGGGTTACCTAGAAAAGTGGTTGAATCTCCACCCTGTGAGGTTTTTAAGGCCCAGCTCAACAAAGCCCTGGCTGGAATAATTTTGTTGGGGATGGCCCTAGTTTGAGCAGGGGGGTTGGACTAGATGATCTCCTGCGGCGCCTTCTAACCCTGATTTTCTATGATTCTATGGTTCTATAAACAAATATGCCATGAAGAAGTTTTATGGCTTTTTGGGTGGAGAGGGGGTTAGTTACAGAGCTCTTAAAAACAAACTTATCCACTGCTATTATTTTTTATGCAAAGCCTGACTCAGTAGATATCTCTGTAAGCCACAAAAAAAGAAAAAAAATGATTCAAAGATTAGCTTTATTCTTATGGAAATTCAGAAATCTAGATTTTCTTTATAGGTTAGTTCTCTATAGATGCTAACAAAAAATGTATTGTATCTACCTTGTTTAGAGTCTTCCTGTGACCCTTACCACATCTGTAAAAACTATCAAATGGTCTGGGAAAGTTATTTTTAAAATTTGATTTTACTTATGTTAAATCATTTGGACTTTGAAAGCAGAAAAATACGGAGTCTACAATATATATTTCCACTGGCTCCATGTGACCCAGGTTAGCTGTTCCCTGAGGAATACATGTAGTATTTCTGTGCTATTCCCTTCTTTTACTGTAAAATATAGTAAAATAATGACAAAAACATTTGCTACCGTATAAAAGTAAGTAATAGAGGAGGCCTCTAGAGGTAAGGTCACAAATTAAAGCTAGGTAGAAAAAGCTCTACTGTTTCCACAGTTATACTTCAACAGACTGTAATTTGGAAAATCTCTTAGCAATTTAAGAGAATAAATGTCTCCACTCTGAAAGGAAACAAGTAATGCTGTTTTAGTAAAGATCAGCCCCTATTATTATGGAGATCACTCAAAGCCATCTGTAAGTTTGGCTATATTTTGTTGCCTGAAGTGTATTCCAAAAGTCTGCTTTGTTTTATTACTAGAAGAATCAAAAACAATTTTCTATCAACAACACTGTGAAGAACCTGTTCAATTGTAGTGGGCAACCTCGAATAGCATTTGCCAGTAGTTCAGTTCAGTAGTATCTGAGCTTGTTCTGGAATGCTTCCTGAATAACTCCATATCTATAAGTTCTTACTGTTAGATAAGATCTTATTCCTGTTGACTTTAATCCATTTTCAAAGTGAAGGGAAAGGAAATAAACTGTATTTTAAATTCACACTCTACCTTAATCTGAATAAGATTTCAAATGCAAACAATTCCTAAGTGTAGGAAGTAAAAGCAGCCGCTTAGCTGAAAGGATGAAGTGTTGATTTTTCAAGATACAAGGTCATGTTCACTATCATGTCAGAAGATAGGATCAATTCAGAAGAATTAACTCCAACATTTTAGAAGCTAAATATATATAATGATCTCCCCCTGCAAGGCAGACATCAGCATGTTCACCATTAAGAAGCAGATCTGGTTGAGATAGTTTAACTCAGAGTGACTTGAAAACCCATGGGAGCAGGAAAAGGCTGCTGCTGTGCAGACAAAAAATAGCTCGTTTCCTTTCGTTGTAAAATGCAGACTGTAGGCTCTGCACGCTGTTACACAAACTTAATACAAATGAACTTAAACTGCTTCAGGCCCACTGTATGTTATGTAGAATGTGAACCAGCAACATCGAGGTGCATAGTAAAGGCTGAGAAGATTCTTCCCCCTTCTGTCCATTTGCAAATGCATAAGAAATAATGCATAATGTTCCTTTTTGCTTGTGTATAAAATAAGCTTCTCAGAGAATGAACCCTGGACTATAAAAGACAGAGAGAGAGATACAAGGGTGGATCCAGGGGAGGTTCAATGATGCTGTTGCACCCACCTTTCATTTCTGGCCCGCCCAAACCTGAAGAACAACTGCCTGGCAGTGGCAGTAGCATTTCTATTCATGTAGCAGTGAAAGTCAGTTGACTTCATAGCTCATTATCTACTTGATTCCTTCTGAATTCTTCATTCCACAGGTGTTAACAATCATCTCACCTATTTAATGTTCCATTTATAAGACTAGCCGTTCTTCTGTAATTTTGCTGTCTGATAGTGGCTCCTGGTAATGTAGTTCCCATTTCATAGGCCTACACACTGCAATTGAAAACATTAACACAGGTATGGAAATGTTAACTCAGGTGTGGAAATAACTTTTAGTGAAGCACTGGATGCACTATCAAGATGCTCAAGAAGGTTACATTTTGTTTTATGAATCTGAAAAAGAGATGTATATTTAATTCTAATGACTACAAGACTAATGAAACAATATTGTTTGATTATTTTTGTCTAGGTTGTAATAATATCTAATGTAGTATGCAATACATTTGTTTCTATACATAATATATGATATAGCACATGCACATTGCAATAGAGTTGTATTGTTTTTGCTTTGATCTTAAACTAAGTAATATAGTCCTAGGCCACTAGCATATTATAAAACTTCTATTTTCTTATTAACTGGATATATATTTGCTGAATGTGATGATGCACTACATTATCTGCACCCACCTTCTCAAACTCCTAGATCCACCCATGTAAATTTTCTCTCTCTCTCTCTCTCTCTCTCTCTCTCACACACACACACACACACACACACACACACTGCAGTGGAGTTTTTTCAGATTCATGCTAGAAAAAGTGATACAATGTAAAATATTTTACTTCCTTGATGTTATATTTGCCTACCTTCTTCAAAGCGCTTACACCAGTGCTGCTGCCAAACAGGAATCATAGGCCAGCTCCAGAGCTCAGTAGAGCATTTCCATTAACTGCTGTAATCTTTGGATCCAATAGTTGTAAATTCCAATTCACCCAGAGCTGAATCTGACCTTTGGAGTAATATAAGGCCAGACCCCCCCGGAAACATAAATCTACTTACCTTAACATCAAAAAATCCTACTTAATAAGGATCCTGCCCTTAATAGCTGAAGAGTAAATAAAATATTGTAGTGGATGTAGATTTTTTTCCTGAGGTTCCCAGTTAATTTAGAAAAAGGAAAAAAAAAGAAAAAGAAAAAACTATCCTAGTTGCATTGATTATATTTGCCGGCTATGCATTGTTTGCCACATTTCATACTGCTTATTGCTTTATAAATGTAAATGCTTCTTTCCAAGAGGAGTATAACACATTTATCTTGTTGAAGTCAATGCTACTTAACAACCACATTTTTTTTCCAATTAAAATCACTAGAGCACAAGTGAGACAGCAAAAGAAGGCACTTTCCTGCTCTGTGCTTCAGAAATGAATATGTAATCACTCAGGCACTCCTGTTATTTACTGCAGTTGAAAGGAAACATGCAAAGAAATTCACCTATTGTTTTATGGTACTTAACACATGAGTTCCAAATATGCTGTGTTACTAAAGCACAAAATGCTATTCATTTGACTCCAGGCCTTCTAACTGCACCAAACTTACCTATGTAACTATGGGTAGTCCTCCCCACCCCCCACTTCCAATTCTTTGATACATCTAACTATATCTTTTCTTAACTATCCAACTGGAGGGCAGCGGGTGGCTGCATGTTGCAAGAGCTGCAGACCTGTAAGCTGCATGCTGCACAGGCAGGCAGACTTCCTCCCCTGTGTCCATTATCAGATGCTGACATAGCCCAGGAGAGGGACAGCTCCTGCACTGCTGCACTGCAAGTGCAGAGTTCAGTGAGCAGCAGACATCTCTTTCACCTGACCTGCCCAGGATCTCATGGATTTGTGAGATGTATCCCAGCCTCCCAGAGACATAACTAGTAGATTTTCTTCCTGGACCAGCATTTCCCATACCCTCTGGACACTCACACCCCGCTCTACCTGCTGTCCTACAGCCACCTCCCTTGCCCTTCTCTGTGCATTTCTCTGTATCCTATCCACGACACCAAGCCGCCAGCTGCCTCCCCAACCCTCCAGAGCTGTACTGATGGCTGCTCTTGCATCCTGCTATTGCAGCCCTGTCATTTACCTTCAGGCTCATCTCCCTATGAACTAAATGAGGAGGCAGAGGGGACCCATAGGGGGCACAAGAGTGCCCACTGAGTTTGGGTAATACTGGCCCAGGGCACAAACCAGCAGATAAAGGAGACCTAGAGGTGCGGGCTTCTAAGTCTGTGCCTGGGCCCCTCGGCCACCCACTAGGTAAAATATAGAGACCTCCCTTCAGCCTGGGATGCAGGGTCTTAGATTAATTTCTGTGTAGAATGGGAAAGATTTGAAGTTGGGAAAGATTTTTCAGGACAAAAAAACACTTTCCCCCAACAAATCCTATTCCTCAGTCCCTTGTGATATCCATCTTTTATTGGCTTTTTCATTTTTTTCTTAATTCTTGCATTATTTGTGTAAGTGACACATAAGTTGACTCGTGAAACTAAAAAACATATTCATTAATTACCCAGTTGATGATTATCTTCCATCCTGCTAGTTCAAGAATCCTGTGGAAAAAAATAATGTCCAATCAGGTTGTCAAAGACTGCCATAATGTGTATATATACAAAGGAGCTAAATTAGTGTGTCACAAGCCACCTTAATTCAGGCATTTCCCATTTTCAGCGCTTGACTTCACAAGTTTGCATTTTTTTAATGTGGATTTATGCTGAGGATAATTACCTTTTAAAAACTGAAAAGCAAAATGTGCCGTATGTCCTGTGGAACTAATGTGGTCATCAGCAAGGTTGAGATCTTTAGACCTGCAGCACAGCTCTCCACCACTTGAATGAACAGAGTAATTAATGGGTAGGAGGAGGAAGCTGTTATCTTCTGTGCATCCTGTCTCCAGAAGGGTAAAGAGATACACACTTTGTCAGTGGTTTTCCCAGTCACCACTTAGCAAAAGAATACAGGGAGTCAGTTATGCTGGGTGCAGTGACCACATCTCTCTATATACATCTCTCTCCATATTCTCTTCTGTTTTTTCCCTTCTTCTCCCTGTCCTATCTTCTTGCTCCTGACTCTCTCTTCAGCTCTTACCTATATTTCCACTCTTACTGCTCTTACTGTTCCACAAACATGTGGCTCCTACACTTCCTTTCTCTTCCTATCCTCCCCAAATCCCTGCCTTAACCTTCTCTTTTCTTCTGCTTTTCCCCTTCTTGCACCTATCCCTCATTTTTTTTTTTGCCCTCCTCTTCTTTCATTCCCCTGCCCTGGGTCCTACTTTCCTCCCTTTCTCCAATCTCCTATCACTGATTTCCCCTGCCCCACCTCTTCACCCTTTCTCCAAACCTCCTGGCATTTAAAATAGCATGCTTCCAGTTCTGTGCTGCCAGGATATCCACATGAAGAAGAAGGATACTGAGAACTCAGGGAAGACCATCTTCCTGCTGGCCATACCAGTCCAAAGTAGCACAGTGACCCACAACAAACAGAGGAAGAATTGCGGAGGAATTTCTATTCAGCCCTTGCAGCCCAAAAATGGAGTGTGATCAGTCAACACCTAAGAGCCGTAACAAGATAAATGTATCATCTGTGGAAAACTGAGCTGCCAAATTCTAAAAGTATCTACTGACTGTGTGAAATTAAATTTTTGGAGGCTTACAACATAATCTCATTTGGACAATTTTCATAGGAAGAGAAGAAACAGAATCCCCCTCTTGCTAACATCGGAGTTCCTGTCCCAATGCATGGAAGAACTAGAGCTTCTCAATGAAATGTTTGTATGAATATTTTTAACATGGGTAAAACAAGATGTTTTTCCCTGATCTCATTCTCAGATGTGCCAGAGCTATTTTAATAGAAATATTTTTTTTAAAATCTCAGCCTGAGGCAGGTGCCCATATTGGAAAATTAAAGTTTGGCAAAGTTTTAAGCAACTGAAATCAGGGTCTTATAATGAGAAGTGTGAGTTAAATGTAACTATAGGCACCATAAACTGCACAATTTATAATGATGAGTAGAACCCAAACCAAAGCCATGCATAAAATCAGCACAAAGATATCTCCTGTCTTCAGTAGGTTAACTATTTCCATGTTGTAACAAAAGTATTTATTGATGAAAATAGGAAAGTGCAACAGTGTCTCCATTAAAATAATTGAGGTAAAACATTGTAAAAACAAAGTGACTGCTTTGACTTTACCATAGATGGGGAAAATGAAGCAACACCGAAACATAATCCTCCAAAGATGCTATCACAATTTCAAAGGAAGGTAGAACTTCACATTGAAATAATTAATGGGCTACAGAATGACATCAGGCAGAAAGGTAATCTATGCTATTGTTCTTGTAAAAAAAAGGGGTATTACATAGAATTCAGAATGAGGAAGGGTGATATGAGACAGAAGTCAGAAGTAGTCAGAACAAAACAGTAAAACAAAATTCTTTTTGAAAAACCTGATCCTCAAAAGTCTATCACTTTTGGGATCAGTTTTCCTGAATTAATAAGATGAAAATCTTAATTAAATTATCCGTATTGTATACCTTTCTAAGGACAGAGGTGCAAATCTTCCCTGCCTTCTATCTGAAATTATTTAGAAATGCTATGTTAGACCTTACATAGCATATATAAGCAAGTATATATAACCAGATAAACAAGCATATATAACCAGATGATTATAAGCATATATAAACAGATGATTCTTCCTTTGTCCTAAATTGAGGGAGGTACAAATATTCTCTCTCTCAGTAGATACCAATAGGGTAATGTAGCAATCTGAATTGAACTAGAACAATAGTACTTGTTAGACAAGTACTGTGACCTGACATTTTGCAGTCTTAGGATCAGATCCAAACTCTCACCTGAACTCAATGCAGTTATATTGATTTGTAAGGAGAAAAGAGCAGGGGAAGAAAGGGCCCTGGGAAGCCTGAACAAGGGACACTCACCCCAAGTGCAGAGAGAGGCCTAGACAGAGCAGGGAGTGTGTTGCCATGTTTCCACAGCATATGTTCCCTGCACATTGGAGAAGGGAGCACAAAGATGGGTACTTCCAGCCCCAGAGAGGACTGTGGCCAGTGGGCTGAGATGCCAGAGGCCTTTCCAGCCATCAGCATCCTGCGGCCAACAGTGAGTGAGGAAAGTAGGCCAGAGTGGTCAGAGGACCACTGACAAACCCCTGGACATGCCGAGCTAGGGAACCGCTTGAGGGCAGCTGGGTGAAGAATAAAGTGGTGGAGCTACCGTGAATGGGTCTGTGAAGATTAAAGTGATGGAGTCACTGAGAATGGGTCCATGAGTTTTCAGGGGCACTCCCCCCTTCGCTTTTTTTCCCTCTCTCTTCTTTTTTGTTTTCTTTGTGGGAACTGTGCTCCCCTCCCACTGTGCTGACAGGAAGAAGAGCTCCCCTCCTTGAAGTTGCCTATCACTGCAGAACCAAGGCAGGGTAGAAGCCCCAATGGAAGTGATTGTTGTTTGGTTATTGAGATGCATTGATTTCATTTTTATTATCTATTTGATTATCTGATTGGATCCTTAAGGGACTGAGCTGGACTGATTAACCCATTAACCTGGGATGCATTGATTTCATTTTATTATCTATTTAATTATGTGACTGGATTCTTAAGGGGCTGAGCCAGACTAAGTCAGGAACCTGGGATGCATTGATTTCATTTTGATTATCTACTTGATTATCTGATTGGATCCTTAAGGGACTGATCCAGGCTGATTAACACAGGAACCTGGGATGAACTGATTTAAGTTAATTTTTCTTACAGACTTTAGGCAGACATCTTAATTGATGGATCTATGAACCAGTGAGTAATTGATTTAAAAATGGCTTCATGGAGCCTGAATGAATGTATTTAAACTCCTAGGCTAGGGACAGACATTACACATAAACCAGTGTAAGTGATCAAAAATTAGTTTAAACTTGTAACAGAACAGAAGTTCAGTGCACATAAACCAGTTTGAAAATGACTGAAACCAGTTTGAGATAAACCTGGTTGAATGTAGTATCAGGCTTAATTGATTTGGGTCAAACTGGTTTATGCAATGTCTGTTCCAGACCCCTTGCTGGTTTAAGTTAAATCAGACTCTCCCCACATCCTGGCATACTTTCTGGGCTAGGCAGGGCTCTCTGCTCTACAGCAGATCTGGCCCCTCCCCTTTGCTCCCTGGCTGGAACACGGCAGAGACTGAAGGTGTCTGCCTGGCTTCCCCCTGCTTCCCTCCCCACTCCCTGCTAAGCAGGGATCCCCATCCCCTCTGCTTTACACAGACACTTCTCAGAAAGCAGCAGACCACATGCTTGCTATGGTCTGTGCTGTGGCAGACAGGAGAAAAGCAGAATCAACATGTAGCTGGTAATGTCCCTCTGTTGTTTTCTTAATGGAGTGATAAACATGGAGTTAGGGGTGATACACTCTGTGTTAACTATTTCATGGTGGGCTGATCAGAAACGGGGGGACACTTCCCTAATCAGAGCATCCTGCCTGGGCCTGGCCACATCTGCCCCGCTACCACCTCAATTCAGCACAGTGGGAGAGAAGGGAGGGCTTCCCTAGCACACCCTGGCTTTGAGCCTGAGTCACTGCAGACATGTGGCTGGATTTCTGGGATGTCTACGCAGTTACAACCTAATTCAGCCGAGCCAGATTAGCTGCCAGTGGCACAGAGGATTGCTACAAAATCCAGGCCCCAGTGTGTGTCATTCAGAAAGTGGTAACAGTGGGGTGTGAGGGGAGGTGGAACCCCACAAAAAGAACCCTCCAAGAGGACCATCCATGATCTCCACCAGCCCACACAACCAGCCCAACAGTTAAAAGAACACCAAGGTATGGCAGGAAAGAAAAGAATATTGGAAATAGGTGGTGGCAGTTCTATCCTGTACCCTGATGGCTTATTCAAGTAAAACATTGGGCAGGCCACCACCATGATTTAACACAGGCTAACTATTGTACCTTGGTTACACATACTAACATTATTGAGGAAAGTGTGAAATTGGAGCAGGTTAGAAAAAAAGGGGGATGTGGGAGGAATTATACAAATGTTCACTTTCTTATTTTCTTTTTCTGCTGAAATCTTTTGAAAAACTCTAAGGCAGAGGTGCCCAACCTCTGGCCTGTTAGCCATATCTGCCCCCCGGCACTATGCTGTCTAGTTCACAGGAGTCCCCATGGGTCCATAGGGAATTCCACAGGATAGATCAGGCATGCAAACTGGCCCTCATCCCAAAGCACAGGGCTGGAGAGAGGTGGTGTGGAGCTCCAGAGCCTGATCCCAGTGCACAGATGCAGTACAGTATCCCAAGGCCCAATCCTATAGGGCAGGAACAGCATGGGACCCCAAGGTCTCATCCTGGTGTGTGGGGTCCCATCCAGCCTGCATACCAGTCCTGCTCCACTCATGGGGCTCATGGGGCCAGAAGGCGAACTGCTCTAAGGCAAATGCAAACTGAGCAGAAACATGCTAACTATGTGTTGGTATGGTAATATCAATAATAATGAAGACTCAATGCAAATTGTAAAGGGTAGGTAAACAGTGAGGACAAAAGCTGATGGTAAATGTATCCTTCTATGGGAGCTGAAGAGCTATGCTGTAATCAGAACTGTACGTGACGTGAATGAAAATGGCATCTATTTATTATGCCTAATCTGTAATGACTGTGATAAGAATCGAGAGTGAGTTGGAATTTTAAAAAGTATCAGAAAAAAGCATAGCCCTGAACTCAGACTGAACCTGTCCTCCATGTATTTGGAAATCTAAAAGAGTTTCCTGTACTCCAGCTCAAAGCATCAGATGGAAAACAACTGACCCTAACTACCTTTAAGAAGCACCTTAAGAAGCACCTATTATGAAATGATTGTATCATGTCATCAACAAAGAAGCTTATTGGGGAATGAATCATACAGCTGTGTTCATTAATATTATCAAGGGAAATGTACTGTTGGCTGGCCAATATCATGTGTGTCAAAGAAAATGACTGTTCATCAATTGCTATGTGGAGTCCAGCTGGGAAAGGCTAGAACTCAAAGATGGATTGCACTCATAAATGCTCTGGCACAAGGCAAAAACAAGTATTATCTCTCAAATGTTATCATACAAGAGATGGAATGGAGGGAAATGGTAGAGGCCATATCTTCTTTTTGATCTGTGACACCACTATGTCAACAGCACTATAGTTGCAGTACAGCAGCAGTATGCTTTTGCATATTGTATTTATTCTCATGCCACACACATCTTTTTCTCTAAAATTAGCAATGAAAAATTGGGGCATACATATTAAATGAAGAAACTGATATCCACAGGGTCTGAATGCTCCACTCCATTTAGACTTTACTTCCATTTCTTCTGCCATGCAGCCAAGAGCTACTAGTTTAACCCTCTTACAGCTGTTGCTGAAATAAGGTTTGTACAGTACTGGTCTTCATACAATTAGGTTGTGGCTATGAGAGGGTTGACCCCATAGCTGTTGCCATCATTGTCAGCAATCCCTCAATTTGAGGATGTCTGTACCACAACTCATTTATAGGTCTCAAGGCACCTTAAGAGTCCAGTCCTTGAACCATCCAATCCTTGATCCATCCACAGAACTTTCAGGTCTCCTCACAGGGGAGAGCAAGGTGTAGGCTGGGATTCCTCTTCTTTTCCTTTTTCCATTCTCTTTTCTCTGCTACCAGGGCAAGATGCTTTATGTCAAAATGGGCTACCACTTGGTTGAGGTTATGGTATCATTGGAGTCGGCTGGTAGCCAGCTCATCCCAGCTCTCGATGTCAGTATTAGTTTTCTTGAGGTACGTCTTCAATCTGTCCTTGTAACATTTCCTTTGGCCATTGGAAGATCTCAGGCCATAACTAAGCTGGGAGTAAAGATAGAAGCCTGCATATGACTTCGTTTAACATGAGGAATCTGCATGGAAATGGCAACCACACAATTTTGACAAGGTGGAGATCTGGGTCCAGTGGCAAGGTAGAACTCTAAATGAAGACTTCCATCTTGCAGCACCCTTCTTCCAACTTTACAGCCACTATGATCCTGAGATCTTCCACCTGAACCACCATTGAGGACTTAGGGTTGAACCATGGTTTATCTGGAGCCTCCCTCAGGCCTGTTCAACACTGGTGACCCTACCAGGAGTGAGACTCCACATCATATAGTTTCATAGTTTCATAGTTAGTAGGGTCAGAAGGGACTTGAGCAGATCATCAAGTCTGACTCCCTGCCATAGCAGAAAAGCATAACGACCCCAGCAAGGTGATTGTCAAGCCTTGCCTTAAAGACCCCCAGGGTAGGAGCCAGCACCACTTCACTTCGAAGTTGGTTTCAGATCCTAGCTGCCCTGACAGTGAAGTAGTGATTCCTGATGTCTAATCTAAATTTACCCTCTGCCAGCTTGTGACCATTATTTCTAGTCACTCCTGGTAGTGCTTGGGGAAACAGGGACTCCCCCAATGCCTGCTGGTCCCCTCTGACTAGTTTGTAACAAGCCAATAGTTCCCCCCTCAGCCTTCTCTTGTGGAAGCTGAACAGGTTCAGGTCCCTTAGCCTCTCCTCGTAGGGCCTTCCCTGCTGCCCCTTGATCATGTGAGTGGCCCTCCTCTGGCCCATCTCTATGTTGTCCACATCCCTCTTGAAGTGTGGCGCCCAGAACTGGACACAGTACTCCAGCTGCGGCCTGACCAGTGCTGCATAAAGGGGAAGTATCACCTCCCTAGACCTGCTTGAGATGCATCTGTGGATGCATGACAAGGTGCGGTTGGCCTTCCTGACTGCATCCCCACACTGCCTGCCCATATTCATCTTGGAGTCAATGATGACTCCAAGATCCTTTTCTGCCTCTGCCCTGATGAGAAGGGAGTTCCCCAGCCTGTAGGTATGGTGCTGGTTCTTCCTCCCCAGGTGCATCAACTTGCACTTGTCAGTGTGGAATCCCATCCTGTTCTCATCCGTCCACCCCTGTAACCTGTCTAGGTCCAATTGTAGCCTATTCCATCCTTCTAATGTACCCACATCCCCCCACCTCTTAGTTTCATAGTTTCATAGTAGCTAGAGTCGGAAGGGACCTAGGTAGATCATCCAGTCCGACCCCCTGCCTTAGCAGGAAAGAGCACCGGAGTCAGATGACCCCGGCAAGGTGCTCATCTAACTTCCTTTTAAAAATCCCCAGGCTAGGAGCCTGCACCACTTCCCCTGGAAGCTGGTTCCAGGCCCTAGCCGCCCTGACTGTGAAGTAGCGCCTCCTAATATCTAATCTAAACTTACCCTCCGCCAGTTTGTGACCGTTATTCCTGGTCACTCCTGGCAGCGCACGGGGGAACAGGGACTCCCCCAATACCTGCTGATCCCCCCTGACCAGTTTGTAGCAGGCCACAAGGTCCCCCCTTAACCTTCTCTTGTGGAGGCTAAACAGGTTCAGGTCCCGTAGCCTCTCCTCATAAGGCCTGCCCTGCTGACCCCTGATCATACGAGTGGCCCTCCTCTGAACTCTTTCCATATTGTCCACGTCCCTCTTGAAGTGTGGCGCCCAGAACTGGACGCAGTACTCCAGCTGCGGCCTGACCAGTGCCGCATAGACGGGGAGGATCACCTCCCTGGACCTGCTCGAGATGCAAAGTGTCATCAGCAAATTTGAACAGGGTGCTTTTTACCCCCTCGTCCAAGTCACTGATGAAGATGTTGAACAGTGCGGGCCTGAGGACCAAGCCCTGCGGAACACCACTGCCCACATCCCTCCAGGTCGAAAATGACCTATTCACTACCACTCTCTGGGTGCAGCCCTACAGCCAGTTGGCGACCCATTTGACTGTGTAGGTGTTGACACCACAGTCCCCCAGTGTCTTAATGAAAACAGGGTGAGAGACAGTGTCAAAGGCCTTCCAAAAGTCCAGAAAGACTATGTCCACTGCTACCCCTGCATCTAAAGATTTGGTGACCTGGTCATAGGAGGCCACCAGGTTGGTCTGACAGGACCCGACTCTAATGAACCCGTGTTGGTTGCCCCTAAGCATAATCTCCCCAGCTGGCCCCTCATGGACATGTGCCAGAATAATTCTCTCAAAAAACTTACCCAGGATTGAGGTAAGACTAACTGGCCTATAGTTTTGTGGGTCCTCCTTCCTCCCGTTTTTGAAGATGGGGACCACACTGGCCCTCTTCCAGTCCTCTGGCACCACACTAGAGCACCACGAGTGCTCGTACAGCCGTGCCAGGGGTCCCGCAATGACCACAGCTAATTCGCTCAACAGTCTAGGGTGGAGATCGTCCGGACCAGCTGATTTAAATACATCCAGTCCATCCGAAGTTCCCTGACTAGATCCTCCCTGACCCATGACCAAGTGCACCTCCCCTGGGGTCTGAGGGAGGCCCAGTGGGGGGGGGGGGGGCTGATCTGGTCCCTGCTCAGAAAAATGGAGGCAAAGAAGTCGTTAAATAGGTTAGCTTTGTCGTCTGGTGTGACGACCAAATTTCCTAGCATGTCTTGCACGGGCCCCATGTTACCCGGTACTTTGTTTTTGCGCCCTATGTATTTAAAAAAGGACTTTTTGTTGTCCTTGATCTGGGAAGCTAGTCCCAGTTCCATCTCTGCCTTGGCCTTCCTGACTGCCCCCTGCAGCCCCGAGCAACCGCAGTATAATCCTCTCTGGTGATGGCCCCTCCCTTCCATTGGATGTACACCTCCCTTTTAGCTAAAAGACATTCCCGGATGCTTCTGGTGAGTCATAGGGCCTTGTGTGCCCTACTGCTCCCTTTGATCCGTGTTGGGATTATCTCCCTTTGGGCTTGGAGGATCATCTCTTTAAGGAGCAACCACTTTTCTTGGACACCTGGCTCCCCTCCCCTCCGGGACCTCAGTGCTTCCCCGACTATTCTCCTTAGCTCATTGAAGTCCACCCTTCTGAAATCTGTGGTTGCTGCCTTGCTGCAGACCTTTGCCACCTTGCGCTGGATGGCGAATTCCAGCAGGCGATGATCACTGTTGCCCAGGTGGTCAAGCACCTGCAGCCCCCTCACCAGGTCGTCACCCATGGCCAGCACCAGGTCCAACAAGGCGTCTTTCCTGGTGGGGCTGTGCACCTCCTGGGTTAGATGGACGTCCTGCATTTGGGCTAGGACCCTACGTGAGTGGTCAGACCTGGCTGGCTGCTCTTCCCAGCAGATGTCTGGAAAGTTCAGGTCACCCATGCTGACCACATCCTTTGACCTAACTACTTCCTTGAGCTGACTTAAGAATTCCTGGTCTTGCTCTTCCCTTGGCTGGGTGGTCTGTAGTAGACCCCCACCGTTAAGTCTCTTTCCCCTCAACTGCCTTGTATTCTTACCCAGAGCACTTCCATATGCCCCTCCTCTGACTATGTGCTACCTGATGAGGATGTGCATTCCTAGTTAATGTAGAGTGCCACGCCCCCACCTTTCCTCCCTGTCCTATCCCTCCTGTACAGCCCATAGCCCTTGATATTCACCGCCCAGTCATGCGTTGGGTCCCACCATGTTTCAGTGAGCCCCACTATGTCTGGGTTGGTGTCAGCTAGCAGGAGGGTAAGTTCCTCTTGCTTGTTTCCCATACTATGAGTGTTTGTAGCTCATAGCTCTGAGGATCATCAGGATATACAAGCCTCTCCACCACTACAAGGTTTTGGTCCGTGGAGAGCACCAAAGCAGTAGCAGTGTCTCACATAGGGGATACAGAGGCTGATGAGACAATTCCTCTCCATTAGATGGTTGGCACCTGCAGGTACCTGCAATGGCAGGTAAGACTGCCCACTCCCTCACCCTTTTTTTAAGGAAAAATCTTTTTTTTCCTCATTCTGCCTTCACAAAACAAGGGGCATGTCTTATTTGGAGTCATGCAGTGTGCAAATATACAAAATATACAAGATGAACATGAGTCGGCAGTGTGACGAAACCATCAGAAAAGCCAATGGCACTTTATCGTTCATCAGCAGATGCATGACAAATAGGTCCAAGGAGGTGATACTTCCTCTCTATCGGGCGCTGGTCAGACCGCAGCTGGAGTACTGCGTGCAATTCTGGGCGCCGCACTTCACGAAGGATGCGGATAATCTGGAGAGGGTCCAGAGAAGGGCCACTCGTACGGTTAAGGGCCTGCAGGCCAAGCCCTACGAGGAGAGACTAGAGAAACTGGACCTTTTCAGCCTCCGCAAGAGAAGGTTGAGAGGCGACCTGGTGGCTGCCTATAAGTTCATCAGGGGGGCACAGAAGGGAATTGGTGAGTATTTATTCACCAAGGCCCCCCCGGGGGGTTACAAGAAATAATGGCCACAAGCTAGAAGAGAGCAGATTTAGATTGGATATTAGGAGGAACTTCTTCACAGTTCAAGTGGCCAAGGTCTGGAACGGGCTCCCAAGGGAGGTGGTGCTCTCCCCTACCCTGGGGGTCTTCAAGCGAAGGCTAGATGTGTATCTAGCTGGGGTAATGTAGGCCCAGCACTCTTTCCTGCTTATGCAGGGGGTCGGACTCGATGATCTATTGAGGTCCCTTCTGACCCTAGCATCTATGAATCTATGAATCTATAAAATAGTATCTTTCATTTGAGGGTGTCAGAAGTTTTTGATTAACACTAGGCCTGATTGCTTACTGTTGCATCTTGTGGCATAATTGATATCTATACAAACTATTTGGAAAATGCCCTTCAGTGCTGCTTTCAAGCACACACCATAGAGAAAAATCTTGAGAGGGGGAGTAGGGGGCATTTCTCATGGCCTTGTGTGAAAGAGCAAACACCAACGCGGTGAAAAGAGCCAGAGAATGCCACTTCTGGAGCCATTACCATATTAGGATGGATGCTCCGAGAGTGGGAAAAGGAGAGGAGATGGGAGCTTCAAAAGAAAAAGAGAGAGGGGCTGAAAGAGAAAAAGAGGGAGAAAGAAAATCCCCAGGGGATAAGAGACTTACCTTAAGACTTCTCACGATGCCGGAGAGAGCAGAGCTCTGAGGAAGAGGGGCGGATCCCCGAGGAGACACACCATGGGATGCATCTGGCTGCTGCCCTGGAAAGTAAACAAAGAAAACAAGAGAGTGAATTGACCCACTCTCAGCTTGGAGACGGCATCTGGTTCTCTGTCACGAGGATTCAAGGCTTCAGGCACACGCAGGATAAAAGGTACACAGTTATAGCAACAAAATAAAGAGAAAGTATACGGTGGGGTTTAAAGATAAAAGCCTGCCCAAAAAAGATAGACAGATGAACAAGAGAGAAAGAGACTTCATTTTCTAATACTAAGTTCAGTCCAACCAAATTAATAGCAGTTACATAAGAACGTTATATGGATGGAATTACAAAGTTGATATGACTGATAAGGCTAAAGAAAAAAAAGGAAAAGGATATAAATGGACAACTTCTGCCTAAAAGTAAAGGAAGTTTGTATAGAGTGATAAAAGATAAAAATAAAGACAAGTCTTCATGTGAATCAGACTGTGAATATATATACATCGGTGAGTGCATGTGAATAGTCGAGAAGGAGAGCGAAGTATTCCTCTATAATACTGGGACCCCTAATAGAGGCATACAAAAAAAACCAACAACAGCAAAAAAGAACTATATATAATAACCCTCCCGACTAGTGACATCATAAATTAGAACATATAATAATAACATCCAAGATGTGGCAGGTGGGAAAGTCGGGATACCTATAGTACTTTGGGAGATTATAAGAGGGTACGAAGAGGCATCCTAAGCGCCACCATTACACCTTGGTTTCAAGCTTGGAGAATGCATAGCATAAGTAGGAGGCTAGGGCTTATTTTTCAGCAGCAGTCTTGTGAACAGCATAGACCATCCCCACCCTGTGGACAGCACCATATGTGGCTATATAGCTTTCAGGTCTGGAGATATTGTATGCAGAGCTAGCTAGGTATCTCTTCATGGCAGCATCTCGCACTGTATAGATATATCCTAAATAAGAATTAGTTCTTTACAGTTCATTTCTGTATTAAGAAACAAATACCAGCCAGTTGAGTATTGACTAACTCTGTGACCTTGTTAGTGTAACTTGTATCTTACCCCAAGCTTCCTCTGGTACCAATTCCCCTCTTTGTATAGTGTCTAAAATTAGTTTATAAGCTCTTTACATCAAAGATTCTCTCGTGTCACTTTATTTGCCCTGTGTCATGTATCCAGATGGATCTGTTCTTCCTTTGACAAAGTTAGCCGAGTCATTCTATAAAAATTAAAAAATAGGCATGCAGTTCTCTAAATTTCATGGTTTGTTCTAAGCTGTTACAGCAGCTATTAAGGATTCTTTCTTATTACAAAACAACAAATCTTTTGGGTTGTATGTAAAATGTATATGTCACTGAAGGCCACTTATGAGTGCCACTACAGAGTACTTGCCTCTAGAGGCCTAATAGCACCTACACCAGGGATAGGCAATTGTTTCAGCTGGAGGACCACTTAATGAGCTTTGGTGAGCTGCTGAGGGCTGCAACAGTAGCCTCGCCCCTTGATGGGTGCCCCACCACCTGGTCACCGTCTTGGGAATAGAAGTCCCACCCCCAGCCCTTTGCCACCATAAATCCTTCCCCTTTCCTCCAGAAGTACTCCTTTTTGCAGGGGTTGCCATCTTGGAACTGGAAAAAAACCCAAATCATATATTAAAAGTCAAACAACTATTATATTTTAATTTTATTTCAAAAATATTTTTGTCCTGATTTATATGTGCTTGTGTAGTGTATATAGAGGTGATTACATAAAAGTTCAAAATAGTCTTACTGCTGCATGGTGTGTGTGGTGGGTGGTCTGACTCTGTGTGGAGGGGTGGAGGGTATGTTGGGGGATGTGGATATGTGTGTATGTGAGGGGCTGTAGGGGATGGGCAGAGTGTGGGTGTGTGGGTTGTGAGGGAGGATGGGGAGGTGTGGGGGACCCCCATATGCCCCCCCATGGCACACAGCCCCACCAATGGCAACAGCAGCAGGCAGCAGGCCCTTGGGTTGCTCATGGCCTGTGCAGACCCAGCTGCCCAATGGTGCACAGCTCCAGCCAGTTCTGAGAGCTGCACATGGCAGCAAGGAGTGGAGCCATGCCAGCCTGCCTTTATTGTGCAGGGCTTACATGCAGCTCCCAGGATTCACATGCCACTGGAGGGAAGCCCCGTGCAAAGGATCCAGCTGCCTTCCCCGCTGCCTGCTGCCACAAGCAGCTCCTGGGACTTGTCCAGAAAGCAGGTAGCAGGACTCCCTGTCACTTCCAGCAGAGACCAGGTCCAAGGCTCCCTCCTGACTTTGTCCCAATTTTACTCTCACTGAGCCCTCTAACTCAGGGCCTACTTCAAAGGCACAAGCTCCTGGCTCAGCTCCAGTCATGCCTCATGACCTCAGGTTCCAGCATCTGCAGTATCTATTGCATAGCCAGCAAAGGGTCTTAAGTCCTGTTTTTCCTCCACCACCCACTGCCCTACAGTCTGGGCAAGCTTGGCTTTCTGTGGCCACAGAATACAATCCAGTCACACCCCCTGACCTCAGATTCCACTTACCGCAATTTCAAATTTGGGATGTCCCCAGCCACCCCCTTTCAGAGGCCTCCACTTCCCCATCAGCCCTTCAAGGGAAAATGAAAACCACAGAATGCAAGCACTAGTCCTGATTCAAAGGAATGTCCCACGTGGGGGTCATCACATCCCTTTGGTGGAGGTAGGATCCATGTAGAAAAGAAAGCAAAACAGAAAGTGCACAGGGTATTTAGCTTGCTTCCTATGAAGGCTCCCAGCTTCTCTTCATTCCGGGCTGCCTCCTGAGTCCTCTCTCTGTAACCTGGGGCTCCAGTCCTCACACCTCTCAGAGAAGGTTCCAGCCCTGATGACTTCCATTGCTAGACTACTCTCCTGGCTTGAGGCTTGGGTTTATGCAGGCCTTTTTGGCTCACATGACCCCTCTACTTCCCCTCCCTAGGTCATCAGGCTCTGCCTGCACCTGGATCCAGTGGCCATCTTGTTGCAGGTTCCCTCGCCTGTGAGTTTGCCTCTGAGATGACCACCAGGGCACAGGCAGAAGAGACATATAAAGTGGAAGGAAGTGAGAGGGAAGCGGGGGAATCAGAACCACATAACCAGGAAGCCGGGGGAAAGGACCTCTACCAGGGAAAGGATGCACTGGCAAATACACAAAAGGTAAGGGAAGAAAAGGTGTAGGGAGAGGGGTGATGGAGAGGACAGAGGATATACTTGTGATGGGCTGGCTGGCAGTGACTTGGCCCAGGGGTTTTGAAAGGGCAAAAGATGATTGGAGGACTTGGGATTTGCTTTTTGCACCAATCAGGCCCCAGAGACTCACCTTCCTCCCCCCCGTGTCCCAATTGGCCCCTTGGGTCACTTGGAGGGGGATAAAAGGGGCAGCGTGGGCTGACTCAGGGGAGAGACCAGTGAGGGACAGCAAGGAAGGGGCTTCACAGAGCTGAGCCAGCAGGGCAGAAGCAATGCCCTAGAAAGCCTGAAAGAGCAGGGCCTGCAGGCAGCAGTGGGACTCTCAGCAGCGCAGCATGCGGCCAGCAGGAGAGGCTCCCCACTGGGCTCCAGGATCCCCCGGGAGAGGCTGCAGCCAGCAGGAGAGGCTCCCCAGCTCCAGGGAGGATCTGAGCAGGGACCTGAGAGGTTCCCAGCTCTGTTTCCAGCTCCTCCAATCAGAGGTCAGGTAGCTCAACATGAGGCCAGGCTCCAGGAAGGTCAAGACCCCTAGCAGGCTGGAGCAGTGCCACCAGTAGTGGCTGTGTGGCAGTGTTCCTGCCTACCACTTGGGAGATCTGGATTTAAGTCCCAGCTGAGGTGACTTGGGGTGAGTGAGATAACAAAAAGCAAATCTTCTTGCAGTGGAAAGGGGCCATTGTGTTTTCTCCCCCTCCAGGTACCAAGGCCCTCTGTTTCCTTGTCATTTGACATTTTGCATTGTGCCCTTTGTATATTTCACCAACTCGTACTGTTTGTTCTGCTCTTTGAGTTTTATATTTTGTTAACCTTGTTTTGTCAATGACTTTAAGTGTCTAACCTTTGTTGAATCCTTCCCCCTTGGGGCGTTGTAGTGTCCACTATACCCTCTGATTTATGCCTGTTATGTTCCTAGTATTAAAAGGTATATGGTTAAGTCCCCATTGGTGGTCTGGCTCTGCTCTATAGGGGAAGAGAGTCCCTACACCTCCCACAGCGCTTGTGCACCTGCTTTGATCCCTTCAATTGGAGAGGGGGTACCTCTTGGAGTACTGCCTGGGTTACATACTGTAACACACCTGGGCTAGGGACATAAGTTACACATAAACCAATGTAAGTGATCAGAAACTGGTTTAAACCTGAAACAACAGAAGCTCAGTGCACATAAACCAGTTTCAAAATGGCTGAAACTAGTTTAAGATAAATATGGTCGAATGTAGTATCAGACTTAACTGATTTGGGTCAAACTGGTTCATGAAATTTCTGTCCCAGACCCCTTCCCGGTTCAAGTTAAATCATAGCCTTCAGCATGCTTCCCCGACCTGGGCTGGGCTGGGCTGTCTGCTCCAGAGAACAAGGCTGGCCCCACCCCTCTGCTTCCTAGCTGGGGCAGTGAGGACTGGCTGACAAGAGGGTGGAAGGGGAAAGCTCAGCTAGGGGTGCAGCACAGTCTATGAAGGGGGAACTGTCCCCCACCTCCAGGCAAATCCCATCTGGGGCCAGGGAGGGGGACTAGACACCCATTCTCTTGCTCAAACTTCCTACTGGCTGCAACTGTGAGCTACAAATCCCCAAGGCAGCTGGAAGCAGGAAGAAGAAGTGATAAGCAACCCTGCAGAGTCCTGCTGCTGTAATTCTGGACTGTAAATCCCAGAGACCTTGGGGACAGCAGGAAGAGAAACTGGACATACAGCCAGAAAGCCATGCTTGAGCTCTCTTTGACTTCCAGCCTGAGCCACTGCAAGCATGTGGCTGCATTTTCCAAATCAAAGGTAAATGTATGTTCATGTAGCAGGCTTGCCTTTTGGAGCTTGGGTTGAGTCCCAGGCTTGAAATCTCACTGTTTTCATTGGTGGAGCCCATCCACCAATGAGGAGGTAGCAAGAAGAGTTAAGTCATGCCGCTTTCCTGAGGGGAGGGGGAGAGGAGTTCCCCCGCCCTCCCCTCCCCCACCCGTGGACCTGATTAAAGACTGTAACACTTCAGGGCCAGAACCCTGGAGAGTATAAAAGGAGCTGCATGCCCAGCATGAGGGAACACATCTGGGACAGAGAAGAGAGAAGAGCGGGGCTTAGAAGAGCTAAGAAGAGCTGCTCAGCAAGGCAAAGCAGTAGCCCAGAAGCACTCCTGAAGACTTCTGTCAGTGGGGAACAGCAGATGGCTCCAGCAGCTAGGCTCTCGGTATGCAGCATGGCATCCAGACCCAGGGAGCTGTGTGAGGCGGCTTGGGTCTGCAACCTCTGGTGTGCAGCCAGAGACACAGTGCACAGGCCAGTGCATGGAGTAGGACCTTTGGAGTGCTTTCCCCCTGGAACGAGGCTGGGAGCTTGGTGCAGGAGGCACTGCATGGAGGGTCTGGGAGGGGACTGAGCCTGGTGCTGCACAAGGCAGCCCAGGCCTCTGACCCATAGCAAAAGGTTGAGTCCAGTGAGTCAGATGAGCCCACAGACAGGGCTGAGCCAGAGGCCCCAGAAGCCCTGCGTAGAGGAGCCCTGTTCCAGGGGACAGTGACCCCCCACCCCCAAACTCACTGCAAGTGAGACAGCAGCTTGGCACAGAGGATGAGGGCCACCTTCCAGGCCTGGGAGCCATGAGTTGCAGGGAAAAGAGGATTTCCATAGGGGAGGAAGAGTCCCCCCTGGTTAAATAAGGCTCCTGAAAGTTGAGGTCCCACTGGGAGGGGGCCGCTAAAGTTAGCAGCTTCCTTGTAGGGCTTGAGGAAAAGCCCAAAAGCAATGGGGTTTTCCCCTTGGGATTAAATTTATCTTTGGGGTTTATCTGTTTCAGATCAGATACTTACCTGTATCTGGAGCACTGGTATAAGGTTGTAAGTCATTTACCCAGAGGGTATTGCTTATGTCACTTGTTTAGATATCTTATAAATATATATTGTACATATGTTTATAACCATGCTCTTTTCCCTTGTGATAAGTTAATGTAAATAAATGTGTATATAGTTAAGTCCCCTGACTGTCCTGGCCTGGTTCTCCTCTGGGACGGAGGGAAACTGAGAGGTCTGCAGTCCCCGCCCCCCAGCACACCTGCCAGCTAACAATCCCCTTCAACTGGAGAAGGGGAATATATACCCGAGTTACCTGGGCTACATTCACTTCTGTTTCAATTTAGTCTGAGCAGCTTAGACTAACCTGCACAGAATGAACTGATTCAGCCTTGGACTTTTTGACTCTCTGTATTTAGTCCACAAGTTCACTGCATGTAAACCACTATCAAAATGGCCAAAACTGGTTTAAGATAAACCTGGATGGATGTAATATCAGATTTAACTGATTTAAGTTAAATCATTTTATTGAACTTCTGTATCCAATCCCCTTCAGATTCAGGTTAACTCATAGTCCCTCCACATCCCAGGATGCTTTGCACCTCTAAATCCCCTTTTGCAGGGTGGGTGGGCTAGCCTTGGCCCAAACTGTCTGCTCCAGCTGAACAAGGAGTTGTTGTCTAGCATCCCGCAGCTTCTGGCCTGGGCCACTGCAGGCATATTGCTGCATTTCTGGAATCAAAAGTGAACACCTGTTCACTTGCTCATCAATTTAATTTACACACCTTAAACTAAGCCATGAAGATTAAATTGATTCAGCTTCTTACTTTTTTACTGTCTGTACTTAGCCCTCATGTCATGCATGGCATGGTAGAGAAGTGCCCAAAGGAGTTCAAACCAACAAGAGCCAAATCCCACGCAAAAAAGGACAAGGAACAGTCTTTATTATTACACATTGCTGCTTCTGTCACCATCTATTGCTGTAGCACATGGTGGATAGAGTGTGCTTTACTGTTTTATATTGATTATTTTTGGCCCATTGAGAGAAAAACTTGAATTAAAACCATTGTCTCTCTGCTCGTGTGCAGAACAGTTTTTCTTTAAAAAGTCCATGTAGCAGGGACCTGGCCAAGTTCCGCACTTAGTGGGGTGATGACAGCTGGGGTGCGCCACAGTTCATGGGATCCCAAGCCATCCCAGTGGCAGGTGACAGGCCCATGGACAGGCAGCATGCCACTCTGCACCAAATGCTCACCTGGGCAGGGCTGAGAGCAGGAATCAAGGCTTCATCTACACAGAGAACAGGAAGCCAGGCATGACCAACACTGCCTAGAGCCCAAAGGCTGCTGCTGCAGACAATGATTAGCTATCAGCACCCAGAAATAGCCACAGGGCACATGGAGGCCTGCAGGGGTCTGGGTTGGCATAAGTCAACTCAGAGCTTCCCTTCTAGGGCAGCACCAGCCCCAGGAAGGGGGAGGCACTGGCATAGGCACCGGATTATGCTGCTTCCTTCCACTGGAGCTGAGGATGTCTTATCAGTGACCAGCCCAACCCTGGCTTCCACAATGGAAACCTGACTACCCTGCATACACTGGATGCCAGGAACCTGCAAGAGCCTCACAGGGGTTCGTACTACCTATGGTCCCAAATTACCCAGAAGAGTTATCCCATTGAAACAAAAGTGAACAGACATTTACCCATGAATAAACGATGGACATGACTATTTATGTTATACTACTTTATTAAGTTCTACGCGATACAGCGTCACAGGGCTTACCCAGCTCACATCAGTTCCAGAACACCCTGTTTTTCTTCCCACATTGGACCTGTCTAGAGTCACATGAAGGGAGACACCTAAGGAACCTACCCCAATACCATCACAAGAACACCCAAGTGGAAAGGAGTGGGGTGTAGGGGGGGTGGAGTTTCACAGAAGATGCCCAGACATTGATACCTGCACCCATCTCAACTTACTACAGTCAGGTACCACCTCCTTTTCATTAACAGCAAGTTGTAGCAGGTGGGATATAGATAAGGGAGATAAACACCCATTGAGATGTGGCACCTAGGCCCCACCTCAGTGTGACCCTTCAGACTGGGTGCCATTACAGTCCAGAAAAATCCAGAAGTAGAAGTAGGGTTGTGGTAGTTACTGTACAGGCTTATTATGTATTATTGAATTTGCATGTTTAAGGAGTCTTTTTGTTTCCACCTATATTTTCCATTTAAGAGATGAGCCAACTGGATTTTGTTGTGGAGGGATAGAAATGTAATTAACATAGCCCTGTGTACCAAATGAGCTATCAAAGGAGATCAAAGAATTATGTCTACTGTAAATTGAATCTCCAGTACCTGCCTTATTTTGGATATAGATTAATCTCATACCATTTTTACTTAAATAGAAAAAAACCCATTCATTTCATATTTTGTCCACCACAGTGTGTTTTTGGACCTAGAAGGAGAGCTGCAAGGGGCACAGAGACACATATGCCATCCCTAGATGCTACCCAGGCCATCTAACTTATAAACAGCTATTAGATAACTTGTCTAAACTGGGATCCTGTTATAGTATATAAGGCAGAATGAAGTGAGGTGAGGGTGTCCATTCTTACTCATTTTAGGTGGCACTGTAGAGAAAGAATAACAGTCCATACAGTAAGAGCCCCGAGCATTCATATTTTGAATTTTATATTTTGCGTTATTCTGGATACAGGCTACAAACGTCTGTTTCCCAAGCAAATGGGAACTGGCCAGCCCTTAAGTTAAAAGCTGGAATGGCTGCACTTTTTGGCATTTCCTTCAGCACTCAAAAAACTCATTTTTTTCTTCAGATTTTATTTGTCTGGATGTCGCTGTTTGTCTGGTGTCTCCTTGAACTCTTCTGTGTTGCCAGCGGGGCAGAATTCGTATACCATTTCTCAAAGTCCATGCTTTAAATAGCCTTTGTGTTGCTGACTTTGGATTCTGCTTTTGCTTGGAGACATCATCTAATGACTCAACACTGTTTCTGAGTAAGACCCAGGATGGTGACGGGTGATGACTTGTTCCATAAAGGCTTCAGTAATCATTCTCACGTCTGGCAGGGCAAATGGAAGAATTTCTGTTTCCTGTACTTTTGACCATCCCCCTCTCCCCCGCCTCCCCCCCATGTGCATGCACACACAACACACAATGGCTCTTCTATGGGTCATACAGAAACTAAGGATCACAGCATTGTAGCAGCAGACATCTCCATAATATGATTAACAAGCTTCTAATACAGGACATATATTTTAAAAACTTGTGCATAATTAGTTATTTGTTGAAATCTGAAACCTAGTTACTGATGTAATAATACCTAAATGTCCTCAAGTTCCTAAAATATAAATTATCCTTCCCATACTCATACATTTTCTTTACTGACTTAAAATACTAAGAATAATGGGATTTTCCATTACATCATCAAAAGATTCATACTTACTCACACAACTACCAGTGATTTGCAGATTCATCTAACTATATGTGTTTACATTTGGTGAGACCAGCCTGGTAGGTATCAGAGATGGTACCTTTTATCTGCCTTGCATGGGTTTTTTATGTAAACAGCCATTAAACTAGATTTATGGCTGCTTTGTACTGCTGAAAAGGATCTGATGAGACAACTCACTGTCCCTTGGAAAGCAGCATTCATAGTGAAGGCCTCTATCAAAGGAAGCTGTGTTCAGATTACTTATACACAGCATGGTCTCCTACTTTCACAGACATTCAGCAAGACTAAATCCTGTTACCATTATTGTGTAAGAGTTGCCATTGATTCCTGATTAAGATGAAGAAGCAGCTGTTGATGGCAATGAGTTGAATATGTTTCTGCTGTAAGACCTTGGATATACCTTGGTGACAGTTTAGTGACTCAGTGGAGCTGATTGCTAATCTGGTGAAGCGACAAGCAGAGTGCATTGGTTTGGTTATCCTGGAAAAAATTAAGTTCATAGCCATATCTGTCAAACATCTATGAAGCCTCCAGCTCTAGATTACAGCCATTTCACCACTAACTCTTTGAGTAACAACTGTCAAATACCTGGATAGTATTATAGACAGTGCTGCAGAAAGGTGGTAAATCACGTTAGTCTGAAGTCAGGCAAAAATTAGAGCAGAGTGGTTGATAGCTAAGACTAACTGATTCAGGGGGGCATGAGGTCTCATAAGCAACAACCTACTGTGTCAGATACCGGGCACGTCTACACGAGATGCTATTGTGCAGTAACAACAAGCTACTGCGCTGTAGCTCATTGCTATGGTGCAATAGTGTTGCTGGGCACTAACAATACTACTTCACAGTAGTAACAAGCTACTATGCAGTAGCTCATTGCTACCGTGCACTAGCATCTGAAAAAAACCATTCAGGTATGCTACTGTGGAGTAACGCCAGTTACTGCATAGTCATTTTGTACTTGCTTATGCAAGTACTAAATGACTGCACAGTAACAACTGCGGAGACCTTCGCTTGTGTAGACACAGCCATTGTGTATGGGCTGTAAAATGCTGTAGTGTGTTTGAAAATGTGGATGCTCATCTAGCAGCAGCTGCCACCATGTTTTGGACCTCTGAATATGTTACAATGTCACACTTTCTACATAGCTGCAGAACATCTCACCAATTTAATTGCATGGCAGTAAAATGTAGGAACTTAAGAAGGTTAAACAACAACAGTTGGACATGGCTTTATTTTCATGCTCTTTATCAGTTGCTCAATATTTAGTGGCAAAATAACATCAGGAATGAAGTTATTCATAGATGAACCCAGCAACCACATCCATCAGCCATGGTTTGTTTCCATGGTGATGTTAGGATAGAAGTCCAACTAATTACAAAGCATGTTTTCCAAGTAATACCACTATGTGGTTATCAATCTCATGATCACCAAAAGCTTCAGTGACATGGTAAGAGTGCTACGAACAGACACAGATTGACCATCCAGCCAGATAGTTAGAAGGGACCCAGTCAGAGACTGATTTAGGTAGCATTCAACCCCCACGGAGGCTATATCACAGTAGGATCTGCTTTGAAGATGATGAACGGAACAAAACATTGCAACCTACTGGTGAGGCTGACCCCATGAGATTTTCTTGCCTTAGTTAGCCTGTGCATTCAGTACCAATAAGATCTCTGTAATTATTGTATCAACCGTGACATAGGTGGTGCATCTGATTCCACTGATGTTGACCATGGATACCCCTCCTAAATCCCTGGCAGTAGTGGTTCTCATTCTCATCTCCTTCTCAAAGGCGTCGTCCAGACATGCAGGCATGTGCACTTGGAGCAGCACAAATTGCCACAGCACACATCCCTGCCTGTGAGCAGACAAATTGCCCTGCAATGTCCAAACTGCCCTTGCCCAGCTCCTCCTAGCTCTTTACCCAGGAATAGCTGAAGGCTGGGCCCAGCACCGCTGCTGGCCCCAGAAGTCTTACCTAGTCTTACCACTGTAGCTGGTGCTGGCCCCAGTAGTCTTACCTATCCAGCCTTTCCCAGTTCCTCCCTAGCTCTTCAGCAAGGGAGAACTGGAGGCTGGGGTTAGCACCACTGTTGGCCCAGCAGTCTTACCTGGTGCCCTAGAGCAACACAGGCACAGGTCAGGTAGCATGGAGGCCTGGCCAGCAGCCAGAGCATTGCCGTTGTGTGCCGGTGCTCAATTATCGTGCATGTGTTGAGCCACTTTTTGTTCCCTATTTTTTTTTTTTTTGCTATCTGGAAATTCTGGTACCAAATTTTGGCCCTGTGCTACAAATTCACAGTGTGGGGCACATTTTAACATTCACCGCATGTGGTTTGTGGTGCTACAAAGAGGTTTGCAGCACCACAAACCCCATGCCCCTGCATGTCTGGATGTGGCCAGAGGTTCTGCTGTGACCTGGAGGCTGACAGTGCTTGATCACTCTGCACTCCCAGTTTCCAGGGTACATTGGAGCCCTTGACTAGTTAATCTCATTTTAAATATAATATCTGCCAGGGCCACTTACCTGTTGCTGGTAGAGTATAATTTTTGGAAGTGAAGACTACTTTAGATCACAGCAAGTGCCTATTGCAAATCTGTCCATGGAAAGACATTCATTGACTGTACTAAACACTGGAGTGGTCTGTATCAAATTAAGGAATGAGGCCAACAATTTGCTTCTGAATCTGGGGAGTAGCCAAAGGGAATAAGAGAATATGCTCTCTAAAGTGCTGCTGTACTTCTTGTAACTACAGCTCTGATGGTCTCTGTCATACTGGTGTTACCTGTTATAATTACAGTAATATATGTTCTTGTCTCCTTTGCTCTATAACCTGGAAATCATACAGATCATTAGCGTTTTTTCTGCTGTTACAGTGGTAGGGTTGTATCTTGCCTGTAGCCTAGCTTTTTTTCCCTTTGAGTGGTGTTATGACTGGACTTCAGTACACCTTTTTAATTTTGTCCCTCTACCACTACAGATTCTTTGTCAAAGTATATCAAGACCTTTGAAAAATACTCTTCTCAAGGTTCGGAGGTGAATAAACAAAGAAATCGTGGCCCAAGCGGTACATTGCACTAACCCAGTGAAACCTGGAATTTCTTTTTAACATTTCAGAAATATATGGGATAGAAAGAGCAAAGTTGCCATCCAACCACTTCAGCTTTGAAGGGCCTGTGACCTGTATCTATGTGAGTACAATTGTTTAATTGTGTTAAATGCCTTTGGTTCTGACAAAGTTCAAGGACAGACAATTGCATTTCTCAAAGAAAACACAAATGCTACATGCAAGACTGCTGCATTTGCAAGATTGCCAAAACAGACAAGCAAACAGATTACAGTAATCCAAAGAACATTTGAAATTAAAAAAAGAAGTAGGTTATTTACTATTAGATAGGTCCTCTTAGGGCCAGACCTTTTGTTCTCTTCATCATGCCTTGTATCACTCTGGCACAAAATAGTTTAATTGGACATTGAGGATTTCCTTTATCTAAGAGAATCTTTGAGTGGCCTAAAATATCCACAGTAGCAGCAAGTCCACTCTTTATCATCAGTCCCCATACAAAGGATGTAGCTAAGGGAAGGGGATGTGATCAGTGTGTCACTAAGTTCTGTTGAACTTTGGCTGCTTTAATAGGTGTTAAACTATTGTATCAAATGTGGGGAGGCTGGAACCACCACCACCGTCGCCTCCTTCAAAAGAAAGTGGCAGTGGCACTCTATTTCATGCAGAGCCCAATCTGGAAGGGTCTACGTATTGAGCCAAGCCTTTCAGATGAGATAAGGTCCTAACAGGTCTTTGGTAAGGAATAGGCACCAAGCCAGTCAGACCTCTCAAGAATGAGGTACATCTGTGTATGGAAAGAAGCAGTATTACAGGCACCTGGAGAGATTTAATGTTGAAAACTGATTAATCTATGAACACCTGAGTCAGGTTAGGCAGCTGACCCTGCTCTAGCCATGTGTTTTAAGGACTGCAGTTTTGGACTTAGGAGGGATTTACACATTGAAATCCCAATTTAGGTCCCAGATACCTTTACAGATCTGGCCCAGTGCCTCCAAAGCTCTCTAATCATTCCCTATGCACAGAGAATTTGAAGGAAACAACACAAAGTTTAGCCTGTAAATTTCCATGGTCCCTAAGCTCGCTTCCTTCAGGTCTATTCAGTGAGGTGTTACAGTAAGGCTGTAATTTAAAGTGCATTTTACATTTAACTAGCTATGCAGAGTCTGTCAAATTTATGGGATTTTATCTCAAGATTCAACATATTTCAAATAATTTCGACATTCCAGCTTTATATTCTAAAAGCAGCTCATTCGAGATAGAGGTCTATGCTCTGGTCTGCAGATCACTTTAAGATTAATTACCTGCTAAATGGAAATGACCATTAAGCATGTGATGTTCATCTACTATTGCCCTTGATAATACCCTCCTTAAACACTCTGTATATTTTGTTCTCAAGCCATACATTTGGGCTTCCTCTGTTACCTACAAAACAACATAATTAGCCTAGTTCCTAATGTAAAATGATGACTCCTGTTCAGGCTGTGAATTAAATTGCAGACTGAGGTTGCAAATCATGTATGTGCAGTTGACCTTGATTCAGTTTATAAAGATATTCAGAAACTTTTGTATAGATTCAGTGCATCCTATAAGATTCAGATTTTATCCCCGGTGCAATATCTCTTAAATATTCCCCTTTTCTAGCCTGCTCTATATTAAAGTGAGCCAAGCCAGTATCAGGTATGAATGCTACCAAATTTTGTGGAGAACAGTTTGGAATCTGAAACAGTTTCTCAACCTGAATTTCACAGCTGGGTGCTAAATCTGCAATGAGATGGCCCAAACCCCAATATCTCATCAGTTCCTCATGGATCGGTACTGTGTTGAAAGCGTTTCAACACAGATATTACAGTAGACATTTTGAGGGCATATGAAATCTAGATTCAACTCTGAATTTTGTGACTGTTTGATTGGGCTGCTGTATTTATATGAGTCTTTTAGGTGGAAGACTTATTTATTTTCCCTCAGTATGTTCTATTAATACTGATGGCCCTGCTTACAGTCTATATGTATACAGGGTGGGATTGTGCCACTTATGTCAAAGCCTTGCATTCAGGGAGATGTGAACCTGCACAGCAGAAGCACCAAAGGGATTTTGACACATAGTGGTGACAAGTATGACACACTTATGGAGGCTGTTTCTCATGGTGCACTGGCTCTGTTAATGGGATAGTGCAGGTGTGTGTGTGTTGGGAGGTATGGGAAAGAGAGAATCTATGGCCCTCCCTCTTGCCCAGCCATTTCCTGCTTCCTGCCTTCTACAGAGAGAAAAGATAGCACTGCTATTGTGAGAGAGATCTGTGTACAAATTAGAGGCCTCAGTCCTCCTACCACCAGGCATAGCGCCCTCACAATCAGCCCCACAGCATGCATAGACACATCATGTATACACATAATTACACTACCTGTAGAGATCCCATGGGAGCCTAAAATGAATACCAACTTTGGATTAAAATGTGATGGAAATCAGGGGATTACAATACAAATGAAATATGGAGATCGGTACACTGCTTCTTTAAACAAACAGCACGCTGCCCAGCATGCAGTGCCAATAGTAATACCAGGCTACATAGGATTGTAGAAAATACAATGAACAGCTCACCACTCATGCAACCCAAATAAAGTTTTGAGCAGATCAAGCTGTGACCACACTACACACAGTCATACAAATCTATCTGTGCTCTGGTCTTTGAGTCTCTGTGTTATCCTTTTGTTCATTTCAAGGCAAAACAGAAAAATCAATTATCCTTTCAGCAAAAAATACTAGAGCTGTAAAAATTTCCATTGATTAATCCAGAAATTACCCAATAACTTGAAGCATTTGTTCACAGTAGCCTGTAATTTTGCTGATGGGCTACAGTGAGGCTCTGAGAGCCAAAAGGGTTCAGTTGAGGTGACATAGTAAATGCAGAAACATGCTGCACTGAAGCTGCATAGAATTTCAACTCACATCTTTAGCTTCAAGGATAATAACTGTGAACTCCAGGGCAAGCTTTCCTTATAGGGAACTAATGAGTTTTTGCAATGCCTCAGAACATCCTGTACCTGCTGCTGAGCTCTGAGTTAAACTAAGCAGGAAGGAAAGTAACTGTCATCTCTCCTGTATCCTTCCAGTTACCAAGTTTTATGCTATTTTATAAGAAGTCATTTGAGCTCTAGAGAGTTCTACAGATTTTTCTAATGAAGAGACCCTGGATCTGATTCTCATCTTGCACAGGTGTAAAATGAAGATTCAGTGAACTGATTGCAAATTTACATTGCATTTGGCCTTTTTTCTTTATTACTCCCCACGCACCCTCCCTACTCAGGTTCAAACAGATTATTTTTAGAACTAAAAATTCTTACAAGGCTTCTACAGAGCACTTTACTGTCAAAGATGCAGAATAAAATCAGAAGATTTATATATCTTGATTTCAGGATTATGGGGGGGCGGGGTTTAACGGGAAAAAAGGCCAGATCATATTCCACCTATTAGGTATCAGAGTAGACTTAGGTGCCTAAGTGTGGCCCTATTCCACATTCCTCAAGTCCCTGGGACTCAGTCATAAGGCTAAGATTATAGTGGCCATGTCTGTATGAGACGCTCACTGTGCAGTACCTCATTACTATTGCGCAGTAGTTTTGCACAACCTGAACTTGTGACACGACACTACTGCACAGTAGTAATGAGTTACTGTGCAGTCAGCATCACAGAGAAGCCATGCAGGGATGCTACTGTGCTGTAACACTGGTCACTGCATACTCATTTACTACTTGGGTCTGCAAGTACTAAATAACTGTGGAATAATAACTGTGCAGTCAGCGACTCACGTAGAAGTGGCCAGCATGGTACAAAAACATATACATTAACATTTTTTCAGGAAATTCAAAGTGGAGTAGAATGCCATTTATATACCTAACAGGCTAAATAGGATCTGGTCTGGTGTCTTATTTTGACTGTCTTTTTAATTAGTTTTCTTTGATTTGTATAATACATTGAAAGTATATTTAATATGATATATAAAATACACTAGTATCATGTTCTAACATACTATACAGGTCAAATTAAATGAATTCACAATATAGCAATAAAATAATTTGACATTAAAAAAACCAATATTGTTTAATGATTTTGCATATATATGTTTTTGGAAATTTTGTTCTACAAAAATGGAAACTCAGGTTGACTTTATAGTCATGTATCTCAAAGATGTCTCGTATATTCCACTGGGCCTGTTGGGGGTTTCAGGAGATTTACAATGATCAAGTTATACATCTGCTATTAGAACACAGCCTGTATCATAACCTTGTTTATAGACCTTATATTATTCCTTTATGTACTGTACACAGGGCATGTGGACATTGCAATCTTTGCATAGTCTTGCATATTTCACATATAGATACGCTCCCTTGAAAAACTGATTATATGCTGCAGTTCTTATTCAGGTGAGGGTTTTCATTGAATATTATGTCTCCGGGCCATATCCGCATGAGCATGGCCATGCAGTATATGGTGCCACACATTCAGCTGTTCTCCATGCTGCAAGGGAGCAGCACCAGCTGGCGGGGTGGGGCGGCTTGACCCCTGGATATGTGGGGACAGTGCATGCTGCTCAAAACCAGAACCTAGCCAGCTGGAGCCCCACTCCACTTGCCGGCCAGGCTCCAAGCAACAGGATTTTATCCCTATTGCAGTTTTGCCCTACATACACTTCTGCATCATAGTGCCACCTGCTCACATTGCCACAGTTCACAGCACAGATCTTTGAAATGTTGGCTTGCCACAGATATTGAAAGGTCTTTTATTTAAAGATCCAGTAGAGCTCTGGGATAAAAGGACAAATTCTAAAAGTGACTGTGAAATTCCTACAAATTTCTTGGAACTGGTGCCTTTCTCAAAACAGTGACCAGGATAACTGCTTGGCCCTTGCTTTCTAAGAAAGTTTTAAACTAGAGTTTTTGAAAGTACATACAAGGCATTTGAAGCTGTTAAGGGCGGAACGCGCCGAAAAGTTCATGGAGAAATTCCTCCAACAGTAGTACTCCCATCCCTGGAGTAGTTAGGTCTATGTAGTGCTTGAGCATGGTGTCTACCAAGTGGAATAAGACGTTGCAGCTTCTACCAAAACCACAATCTGATGCAGCCAAGCTGTTGTCAAAACCCGGGATAAGCAGCAGTGGCTACACATCTTCCAAAGGAGAATGGAGGCTTTCTTGTAGCTCCATGGTAAGTTAGGCCTGATGCTGCAGTGCCAGACAAAAAGAATGAAAGTACCAATGATATGAAAAGGAGAGCAGTCATTGTCTTATGGAAGCAAGCTACTCCTGATATGTTCTGATCAGTCAGCATTTGGAATTGGTAAATCACATGCTGCTATTAAGGAAGTTTGCATGGTAACTAACATGACGTGTTGAACGGGTTGTTACCAAGGTAGCCCATTTGACAAAGACTACTGAGTTTTATTTAAGAGAATTACTTGAACTGTGTAGAAACTATTGATAGATGCATATATCCGTTCTGTGCACCTGTTTCCAAGCAAGCCCATGAATGCACTATAATAAAGAGGTAAAAATCACCATCCATGCAAACATTAGGGGATGATTATGGTTGGTTTCTCATCATGTGTATAATTTATCCAGACAAAGCATATAATTCCAGAATATTTAAGATGCTGGACTTTTCAAGAGCAGCCAGTAGGAGACTCCACTAAAAAATAATGATGTTAAAAATGTGTCTCCATCCACACTGTGCTTATGTATGACCCTCTGTATCACTTTTGTCATGGCTCATAAAATCATCCCAAGATTATACAAGCTCAGAGAAATGCTGATGCAGCTGCACACTAAATCTAAGCCTTAAATATAGATACCTAACTGCTGCAGCAGCTGCCATTAACTGAAGGGCATGATGCAGTTTTAATTTCCCTTCAGAGGCTGAAGAAAACTAAGTTTGATAATGGGGTTCCAGTTAACGCAAGAGGAAAGTAAAGAGCCCAGTGCTTCATATCTTGAGTTCCTATGAAATGAAGACAATGGTGATATACAAGGGAAAGAACATGTTATCATTTTTAACATGTTTTAGGGTAAAACACAGAATATGCTAGATGCAAAGTCAGAAGTGGACAAAGCTCTATACTGGGACTGAGGGAGCCTGGGTTCTATCCTATTTTGATCACTAGCCTGCTGGTGCCCTTGTACAAGTCATGTCTCCACCCTAAGTCTTAGTTTCTCATTCATAAGATTAGGATAGTTCTTTCTGTAGCATAATTCTTCCTTGTAAAGTACTTTGAGAGCTAATGATAAAAAGCACTAGATAAAAGCCACGTATTATTATTATCTAAGGCCCCTGGCACACGTTATGTTTCTGGCACAATTAAGTCATTAATCATGCCAGAAATAGCAACTGGCCACAAGTTAATAGAATTTATGGACCCACAGAATCACAAACCAGGGACAAAAATATTACTTTAAAAGTGTAATATCTTTGTGACTGTTTGGCATGGTGCCATAATTTGAACATGTGGGATGCCAGGCAGGGACTGCCCCAGGGCTGAAACGCCAGAGCAATCCTGATTAGCTGGCAGAGTTGGCCCAGGAATTCAGACCCAGTGTAGACCTTGCCAGTTTATGGCAGGTGAGGGTAGTCTCCCAATCACCTGATCATTGGTTTGCAAAGACTTCCCCCAGGACTTGCACCCAGCCAGCTGAGTCCCCTTCAGTTGACAGGAGATTGGTATAGCTCCGGGGCTCAAATCCCAGGGCCATCTCTGCTAGTTGATAGAAAATTGGGATGCCCTGGGGCTCAAACTGTGGGGCCATCTGGATCATCTGATCCTTGGATGGTAGGACCACCCTGGGACCTGAATCGCAGGGTTGTCCCTGGAAGCTAATGGGAGATTGTGAGGGCCCAAGACTTGAGCCCAGGGCAGTCCCAATCTGCCAACTATCACCTGATCATCAACCAGCTCTGGGGCCCCCAAAGCCACAGAAGGCCCCCAGAGCCAGCTTGAATGGCTCTGTGGCTCCAAAGCTAGTTGTACATCATCTGATTGTTGGGCACCCAACCTGCTGGTACAGGGCGAGTCCAGGATCATGATCTCAGGCTCTCCATGCACAGGCAATATGGCACGATTCCTGATATCACAATTCTTCCTCCTGGCACAGCAGGAAGCAGTTTTAGAGATCAGATCCCATCATGCCTTTAAGTCAATATCTGTCTGGGGCTTAATTCAATCAAACTTTAAAATATAAAAATGTAGCAGAATGCATTGTTTCATAACAATATATTTGTTTTCATGACTTTTTCAAAGATCTGTAACTTTCTTTATAACTTCGGGCTTTAAAAATGGCAAAATATGCTGTTCTGGCTCATATCATCATAAGAGATGTGACCCCAAGTTTCTAAAAAGCCATAGAGATTACCAGCTAACAATCTTATCTGGGAAGTACAAGGAAAATAAAGTGTTAAGAGTACTCTCTCCTTCTGTATGGTGTGGATTTATGTGATAACCTCCTACTTTTTCTTGTGTGTAACTTACAGTTTCTCCAGGCATCATTCTTCACACTAAATTATCATTTTCAGTAGTCCTCTTAATTTAATGCCTAAATCTCCCTGTTTAAAATATTTTCTAATCTTATGCATGTACTGGGAATAAAATATTAGTTCAGAAGTGAGAGATCACAGACTCGACACCAGAATTGTAATCGAGGCAGCTCTAAATAGTTTCTTTTAATCTAAAATCTCCTAATATAATTACATTATTTTTAAAATGCATATGTTGAAGAGTGAGTAGACAGCTGTCCAACTAGCAAGCCACATGCAAGGGACTAACTTGCAGCCCCCAAGCTCCCATGGACACTGCTCCCCACATTGCTCTGGCTCCAACAGCAGGTGGTGTCTCTGGGCTCCCCCTCCTTTTGCTGCCTGCCCCCACAGTGCAGCACAGTGTGGCCAGAAGAGGAGATGGTGAGCCTGGGACAATGTGGGTAGTGGGGCAGTGGTCTGAGGGGTTGCAGTGCAGTGTTGGGTCATTGAGGGGGTAAGATGCATGCTTCAGCAGTGGGGGCAGGCCATGCAGTTCAGTGCAGTGCAGGGCATGGGTGTATGGTGAGGGGGGCACATGGGTGGAGGAAATTTGCACAATGTAGCTGTGGCAGAGAACCTTTGGGTGCCTGTCACTTTAAGGGATAGAGTAGCCATCAGTGCAGTGGCAGGTGTGAGCTGGAATAACATGCCAGTCACCAGACTGCTGGAGGGCCCTGGGATTGGAGGAGGGGGCAGAGCAGCCTCCATTTTAGACCCAAGCCCTCAGGGCTGAGCCAGCAGCCTGCTCCTGGCAGCTGAAAGAGCAATACCTGGCCGAGTGGCTGCTTGGAACATCTTAGAGGTAAGGGCAGGAGCTATGGGGATGGCAGGAGGCTCCTGGTCCTGGGTATGACTGAAAACTGCACCCTGCCAGGAATGGGTGGTCTAGTGGGTCTGTCCATGGCAGAATAGTCTCTCAGAAATTTCAGGTCAGTTACCTCCCTGGTGAAAGGCGAGGTAGGGGTGCCTTAAAACCCCAGCCCTCACTACCCAGTGGGTAATAGTGAAAGCAGTGTGGCCAGGCATGCCTACTGAGAGGCACCTGAGCCCAGGAGGTGTAAGACCCCAAGCCCTACTGGAGGAGGCATAGTGTGTGGTGGGGCCAGACATTCCCAGAGAGAGCCACCTGAGCCCAGGGGGTGTAAGACCATGAGGCCCTAGTGTAGGGGGCGAGAGTGACAAGTTACCTGGAGAGGGACTTGGTTCAGAGCTCTGTCCAGGGCCAGGCAAATTGGCTGGTCACTGCTCAGATGAAGATGGAGAGGCCCAGAAGACTGCCCCAGAGCCAGTCAAGGAGTGTGAGTAGGCAAGCCTGATGGTCTACACAATTGTACAAGGATACAGAACAGGTTGGGTGTGGCTGAATGAGGAGAAGCATGAGAGAGGCCTGATGAGAGAGGGTAGAGTGCAAGAGGCCCCAGTGAGAGGGGAGCGGCATAAATGAGGCCCAATGGGGTTGAATGAAAAGACAAATGTATGAGGCCTAGCAAAGGGCTGGGTTTGGCTGGGCCATGAGCTGGAGCAAAGAGGTATTCTAGGATGCCATCTGCAAGGCATGAGGCACAATAGGGGAAGGTGAGAATCATGCATGAACCCCCTGGCTTCAGGGTATTAAAGGGACAGCCTGCTGCTTATTCTAACAGATTTTTTCCCAACAAGTCACAGCAGACAAGACTGGGCAGACTGCTCTAGATGAAGTGGCAGGCCAGTATGGTTACCAGCCAACAGTAGGTACCCTCGTCACAGTGACTCAGTGAGGGTCATGGCTCACCATGGTGTGGCTCACAGCCTTGCAACCCTTGTTGGTGCAGCCTGTGGCGCATTCATCCCTCAGCCACTTAGAGGTTGAACAATCCCTGGACTAGAATATGGGATTGTTTGTGCCCATAGATTGTCACTTCAGATTCAGTTTGGAGAAGTTAGTAATTGAAAGTTGTTTAGTGTTTAGTGTCCTCCACAGTCACAGACTTCATAGATTTCATAGACTTTAGGGCTGGAAGGGACCTTGTAAGATCATCAGGTCCCAGCAAGATATATGTCCAAATGTTTCTTGAAAGTGTCCAGAGTAGGTGCTTGCACCACTTCTGAGGGGAGTCTGTTCTAGGCCTTGGGGTCTCAGACAGTAAAGAAGTTTTTTATGTCCAGCCTAAAACAGTTTTGCAGGAATTTGTGACCATTGGACCTTGTCATCCCCTGGGGTGCTCTGGTGAACAGGTGTTCCCCGAAATCCTGATGCACACCCCTTATGTACTTATAGGCTGCCACCATATCACCCCCGAACCTGCACTTCTCCAGGCTGAAGAATCCCATAGCTTGCAGCCCCTCTTCATAAGCCCTGATCTCTTGCCCTCTGATCATGCACATGGCTCTCCTCCGGACTCTTTCAGGCATCTCCACATCCTTCCTGAATTGTGGAGCCCGGAACTGGATGCAGTACTCCAGCTGTGGCCTCACCAAGGCCAAGTACAATGGGAGGATGACATCCTGGGTCTTGCTCAAGATGCATCAGTAGATGCAAGCCATATTTTTGTTCACTTTGCCAGCTGCGGTATTGCATTGGTGGCTCATATTCACCATGTGGTCAGTCACAACCCCCAAGTCTCTTTTGGTGCTAGCAAGTATAGTATTGCCAAACCTGTAAGTGTGGTGTAGGTTTTTATTCCCAAGGTGGAGTGCCTTGCATTTCTCCATATTGAATACCATCAGTTTTTCAGCCGCCCACCTTGCAAGCCTATTGAAGTCATCCTAGATCACCAGCCTATACTGAAGTGTAGACACTCTTCCCCAAAGTTTGGTGTTGTCAGTAAACTTGGCCAGTCCACTTTTGACACCAGTGTCCAGATCATTTATGAAGACATTAAAGAGTACAGGTCTGAGAAAGAAGCCTTGGGGGACACTGCTAGTCACTGATTGCCATGTTTATTTGGTTCCATCAACTACCACTGTCTGGGTCTAACCTCAGAGCCAGTTCCCTAGCCATTGGACTGTGGAGTAGTCAAGGCCACAGTTGCCCAATTTTTCCATGAGGACATCATGGGACACTGGGTCAAAGGCTTTTTGAAGTCCAAATCAACCTCGTCACTTTTGTGCAGGTGAAACATCACCTGGTCATAGAAGGAAATGAGATTGATCAGGCAAGGCCTACCCACAACAAACCTGTGCTGGCTATCTCTCATAACACTGCCTTCTGTTAGCCAGTCGCAAATGGTTTCTTTGATAATTTTTTCCAAAATCTTCCCAGAGATTGAGGTCAAACTGATTGGCCTGTAGATTCCCAGGTCTTCTTTCCTCCCTTCCTTGAATATGGGCACTACATTGGCCCTCTTCCAATCTTCAGCACCACGAGTTCTCAGATGCCTGTGCTATGATGTCTGCCAGCTCCTTTAGCACTCTTGGGTGCAGCTGATCTGGACCAGCTGATTTATGGGGGTTCAGCCTCTCAAGATGTTTCCTCACAAGATCCATGCCAATGGTGGAAATATATTCATCTTCACCTTTGGGACTTGTTAGCACTGCAAAGAAAAACACCACCTCACCTGGCAGCAATTGGAAATTTTACTGTTAATCTTAGACTAGTGTAGTGGTAGGGTTATAAACTATTGGCAATGCAGACATTAGAGGGATGGGTGCAGTCTGCAGGGACATATTGGAAAGGCAACGAAGGATAAAGGTACACTAGTGTTACTTACATGAGTTTATCTGTTATATGACTAAATAAAGGACATCACTTTCTAAGGCTGCCAATTCACTGTCTTTGACATACATTTAAATCAGTTCAGGAAAAAAAATCACATTTTGAAGTAAACATACATCACATTTTTCAGACCCCGCTGAATTCAATGGCATACTAAACTATGGCACACTCCCCTTCACTTCAGAGGGGTTGGATTTTACCCTGTGACTTCAACATTTTTAATCAGGAAGTGTCAGTTTTTTGAGCACCTTCTGTACATTCATACTCATGAAATTTGAGGGTAGTACAGCTTGGGTAGTAGCATAACTACCAGGCTACCGGCTCCAGGTGCCAATCTAGAGCACCAGAATAGCATCCCCAGCATGCCCCCACAATGCAAGCAGCAGCTGGATGTAAGGAGCCCCACAGTGGCAGCAGCTAGGATCTCTAAGATACCATATAGAAACAATGGTCAGGTAAAAATCCCACTCCCTCCCCTCTATCCCCCACCCCTGAATTGCTCTCTGAGACCAGACAGCTTGCTTGCCTAGAGCACTAGGATTGCTAGTTATACATTTGGCAGTGCCTGTTAGAGAATTCATGTCTATTCCCTGCTCCCCCAGACCCCTCACCCCGAACACTCTTCACCACCACTTAAGGATCCTAAACACTTTGTTAACAAGGCTGTAAGCCAAGGTGGAGTCTGCACCAATGACCGCTGCTTTGGGAATAGCTAATAGCAACTCTGTGAAGGTAGCCCTTCATTTCCTGTGCTTTATTTGTTTTAGATGCAATGGAATATTCCATCTGACCTCAAAAGAGTTTTATGGAGTTTACTGTTTCATGTGTGAAAAAGTAGAAAAGTAAATTACCAAATAAACTTAGTTTGGAGCCCACTTGGCAACAAAAAAAAAGAAAAGGGAGGTGAGGCCAAAAGGAAAGCAAGCTCTGTGGCCCAGTTTGTCCTCAGAGGGACAGCCTCTTAGTTCGAAAGCTTCTTAGGCATTTTATCTAGCGACTATTTAACACATAATGGAAAAGGAAAAGCAGTCTTGTGAGATGCTATTATAGAATCATCTAATACTTGGATCAGGCAGTTCCTATATATTTGACTTCTGAATATAAAACATATTAATCAATCTTCTCTTTTAATCAAATCAACTTTATACAATTTTCTTCTTGAATTCTCTCTTCATCCAGTTTTTATCATACTTATCTATTTTTTGTTTGCCTCTACCAATAATCGTCATGCCCAGTAGTATTTAAAACTGAATTAATGAATTCAGAATGGAACATACAGCAGATTCAAGCCATTTAAAAATGAACAAAGCTTTAGGAAATATACTGCAATAAATAAATCTGTACTGACATATGGGCTAGATAGGGGATTTTTGTCATTTTATGTAATTTCCTGGAAATCTAGTAACAAAGTATTCATTAAATGCACACACAGAGCTTTACAAATGACCTCAGGTGGTCTTTGTATCAATATATCAGCACATGTGGCTCTCAAAACGTCTAGGTGTTTGGTAAATAATCTTGACTTGACAACACTGAGGTCCATGATCAAGTTTTAAATTGGGGTACATAGTTTTTTCATTGTTCCTTGAAGATGAAAGTTAAAGTATTATAAAAGGTTAGTGTATGAACAGAAAGTCTAGTTTAGAAGGAGTGTTACTGAGTGTTATAGTATTGTGATAAAATGAAACTACTACGGAATGCAAGAGACTTTTCCCTTTACTTCTGCTGTCCCTGATTATAACATTTTATATGGGTTATACGAGTACAAATGCAGCCTGTCCTGTCACTAAACAAAATTTAATTTGCAATAATTTATATATATAGTAAGCATGGTTGATTGACCAGGTCCCAAATGTTCATGAGGCAAGATAATACATAACTAAAACGTGAAACACCTATATTGAAGTATTTTGGTAACTTGCAAGCTACCATGGTTTGTACATTGAAAAGTTACGTTACACAATGATTTGTCACTGAGTGAATTACACAGTTTGTAAAAATAGTTTTTTCTATAAAAATCTGTCACACACATGCAGCCACCACATTCCCACCCAGCAGACCGTAGCAGCATTTCAGTTCTGGAGTGTCAGACTTTCAGCTCTATTTAGTTCAGCCATGAAACAAGACCATAACACACCCTTCACAATGCGGGGCAGAACTGCCTTCTGGGCACCACGAGCATAGCAGAATCCAGGAACCATAATGTAACTGGTGTTGTGGGGAGAGGCAACCAGGACAGCAGCCCCAAGTGCTGCCTTCAGAAGGAGGCACAAAAATAACTCCTGCCACATCAGCAGCTAACCATGTCACCATCCTTGGCGCTGGGGCAGCTGGTGCTGCTCTGTGCACTGTGGCTGCTCAGATCACAGATTTCCTCTGCTATATTGAGGAATGTTTGTTTTTTAGGTAGTGTCACATGTTCAACTTAACACTTACTGAGTGCAGTTAAAATACAAGCAGAATCATGTTGAAGCAATTTAGCATGTGTTACATGCCCTCCTGATGTTGCAAAATTCGTCCTTTTCTGGCAAGGTTTATCTCCTAATGTGTACTAACTTTCATAGGTCACTGCATTCCAATGTTTGCAACTACTGCAAATGAACATATGACAAGGTCTTCTCAGTGTGGACAGGCATTAAAGCCGCATTCTCATGAGCTGTGTGCATTTTTAGCAGCAGAAATTTGTGCCACTACTTTGCTCTGCAGTGCGGGACGGGGGTTGGTTTTTGTTTTTTTGCTACAATGAAATCCCAGTAGCAAATTTTGCCCCACCACTGCAAAATAGCCGCCCCATACATGGATTAACATACAACTCATGCAATTTGTAGTGCTGCAAAAAGGTTTGTAGCACCACAAACAGCACCTGCCTGCATGTCTGGATCCAGCCTAAGAGTGCATGGAAATAAAAGCCAGAGTCATGACTTCAGACGTTTCTGATTTCTAGAAAAAAGAAAAGTGGAAAAGGTGAAACTGTCCAGTTGAAAATGTGATTTTTTTTTTGGAATTCTTCCCTTTTTTTCTTTCCCCTCTCTTTGTAGTCATCTTTAATGTCCTGTAAAATTTGTCCAAACTGAACTTTTAGTTATTTCAGTTCAGAAATTAAATATTCTAGCAAAATAATAGTTATTATACATTTTGATATTAATGAATATTGTATTGGTCACAAATTTTGGTTCTTTATATTAAAGCTATGCTCATTGCTTCCTCGACTACGTTCATGGCCTGCTATTTTATAATAATATATATAGAATAATATACATATATATATTCTTTTAAATTCTGATGGGCCTTATGGGAACAAATGAACTACTGATTAAAACATAGTTTCTGATTCTACATTTCTAGATTCTTTTATCCTCTGTCATTATTTTTAAACAGATGGATGAAAAAAATGAATCTTTTAGTAACGCTAAACTGGCAGACAAGTAACCATTTTTGCAAAAGCTTTTATGATCACATCTATCAAACTCAGCAGATGGATTGGGACTGTGTGTGCACAAGGTGAATGAGACAGGGCTAAGGTCTTTTATTGTCTCCTTCGCCTCCCACGGAATACCTCTGAATTTTCACTCTTAGAAATTTTTCTAGATGTCATCAAGATCTAGCCTGGCAGTTGTCACTGAAGACGATAATGCTATAGCACTTTAGTTTATTGATAAATTCTCTTTGCTCCCTTTCCCATAACTCTTAGTTCAGACCCCATCGTCGTAGGGCATGCTGTTGTCAGGGGTTTTGCCATCATTGCAAGGCTGAGCATCCTCATTCAGTTCATTTTTAATACCTCTACTTCATGTTTGACAGCCCAAGATAATTCACAAATAGACTGTTATACAAGAAATATGCTCAGCTATGTTGATTCTCCCATATACAACAAGAAACAAACTGCAGCCAAGATTTTCCAGGCTGTGGTTTGCACTTAGGACATGGTATAAAATCTCTGAAATTAATGGAAAGTTTCCACAGACTACAGCAATCTTTGGATAATATCTGTAACATGCATCTTTAAAAATAAAAGGCAATACATTTGTTTGTTGGGGGAAATTTAGTTTCTACACAAACTTCAGTAAGAATTTCTCTGAGTCATTCGATATTCAGTTACCCTATGGTTGTCCGGGGAGGGAAGAGTGGGTGGGGGAGATCAAAGAAGATGTTTTTTTCCCAGGCATGCAAGCCCATCTAGTTCTTCTCAGTTTACAGCAGCCTGTTTATCAGAGTTAAAATTTCTGTCACTTTTGTTCACATGGCTCAGTCCAGTTCCTACTGAAGTCAACAAAGCAGAGACATTACAGCCAGGATGTGCTGGGCAGCTACAGCAGCAGGCACTGGGGTAGGTTGGCTGCAGTACCTGCAGCAACTGGACTGTGAGTGACAGTAGCTGCTATTCACACAAGCCCTGGGAGAGGGCACCCAGGGATGCTGCCCCACACACCCCTTCTCGTTACACTACTGAGAATACACACACACAAGCAAATCCTTGCTCCTTATTTTCAAGGGGGTGCTGTTTTTTGGAATATAGGCAGGCTACCTATACGTATGTTCATTTGTGTTCAAATTACAGCACCTAGGGTTACCATATTTCCAGGATCAAAAAGAGAACACCTGTGAGAGGGAGGGATGGGGAGGGAGACGGAGAGGGGGAAATATGATTGGGGGGGTGATATGCCTGTGCCCTGCCTTTCTCCTGACTCCTAAGCCCTTGCCCCCCAGCCCTTCCAGTGCCCCTCACTCCTGACCTGCAACCCTGCCTCCCCAGTGTTGTCAGTGCTGCTCACTCCCAACCCACAACCCCCTGCTCCCCCCCACCCCAGTACTACTGGTGCCTTTCACTCCCGACCCACAGCCCCCCTGCTGGTTCCCCTTGCTCCCAACATGCAGCCCTTGCCCCCCCGCTCTGCTGATGCCTCTCACGCCTAACCCGCCTCCCTCTGTCCCCAACCTGGCTGGTGCCCTGCACTCCTGACCCGCAGCTCCTGCCTGCTCCCACCAACCCTGCCACTGCTCTGCACTTCCAACTTGCAGCCCGCTGCTCCCCAGCCCTGCTGCCCACTCAACTCCCATGCGCGTTCACATACACGTTATTAGCTGGAAACGGCTTGCTGGGGCCCAGGCATAGTGCACGTGACCCCCAACAGCCAATCACCTTGCCTGCTGCTCCCAGGCCCAAGCATCCAAGCTGTTCATGCCCAGGAAAAACCTGGACATTTGCTCACAGTTTAAAAAATGCACCTGGATAGAGGACAAGGAACCAAAAAAGAGGGCATGTCTGGGCAAACCTGGACATATGGTAACCCTAAACACATCAGAGCAGACTTGGTTAGTCAAGTCTGTTCTGCGTTCACATTAGATCACTCCAGCGCTGCCTCACCACCATGTGTACTAAACCCCATGCATTTTTAAATGGCTTCAGGGGCACTTTATCTAAACCTCATTGAATGGGTTTTAGATAAAGCATTTCATGGCCATTTTAAAATTCCCAAGGGCTTAACACACATGACAGTGAGCCCTTCTAATTAGATTGGCTCTCTGGGAATAGCTCTTATTAAAATGCCCCCACCCTGCAACCCCCAAGCACATGTATAGGCAGCCATAGTGTTTGCAGAACATATGTTTACATGTTGATTTCTCTCAAAATAACCTTGCTTAAGTCAGGAATGTCCAGTTCTGATTTTGCCTTGAGAGGCTGCTGTTACCTAGTTGAAAATACAGGCTTTAAGCTAGGGTGAATTTATTGTCAGGGACCTTGTGAAAAAGATCAGTTCACAGAGTATAGGTTCAATCTTTAAAATAATGACTTCATTTAAACCAGGGAGGTTTTCTTTTAACCCTGTCATTTTAAAATATCTTCACTACTTCAACAAAACAAGCATTTCTGAAAGCAGCATGGAAGCCAAGCCTGGGCATAATTTAAAATGGCCATTTTAATTTCCAAACAGTGTCACAGTTTTGTAATTGAAATCAGGATTGTGAGGACAGAGATTAATATTTTCAAAACCTCTAGTATTTTCTCATACATTCTTCACAGTTCCACAAAGCGTCTTTACTCTAGTTTGTAATGGGTTTATGCATATTTTAAAAAGCTTCCAGACTTCATAAATTATGATAGGAGATTTCAGAGGGAAGAAAAGGATGAAAGGAAATTTGATTATTAGGTATGTTTTTCCCAGGTATCAAAGGAGAGAGTTACTCCTTCTGAAGGATTTTTCTTTTCTTTCTTTTTTTTTTTTGAACTGACTGATAATGAGAGAGTTATCACTGAAATGAGGAAATAACTCTATTTGCCCAAATATATCTATAAATGAATAGACACATTCATGATTTTAAATGGAATGTCCCAAAATGTCACCTGTGTTAATACTGAAATATCAAGGAATTTGAATGAATAGGTTGAGACCATATAATCTATTAATCTATTAATTAACACATTTTATTCAGAGATGCATGAAATTTGCAAGTTTGATCTAACAAGAAATTTTGAAAACATATTTTTATCCCACAGTGATATCAAAAGTTGAAGTTTGAATGTTTTTGTGCAATGGACCTTTTTAATGTTTTATTTTGATTTTGAGAATTCCTTGTTCAAATTTTTGGCAATTTTTGATTGAAACAAACCCTTTTTATTGAAGACTTTTTTGTTGCAAGGGCCTTTTTAACATTAGCAAAATGAAAATGTTGTAATACAGTTTGTTGGAACAACCCAAAACTCTTTGTTGCAAGTCATTTCACTGTTAAACTGTGTTTCCTCATGACAGCTATAACTTGGGAACCTGATTCTCCCATTTCCTCTGTAAGAAAGGTTCCCTCATTAAACTGAATCTCCTACGGTGCACCCAGAGGTATATGAATTGTATGATGCATCATACAGCTCAAGTGGAATGAACTCTGTGTATTGCCTTATTGGAAACATAATCCTCAAGTGATCCTGGCATATGGGGAAAAATGTAGGTCAGAAGGAGAGGTTCCCTAAGTAATGTGTTCCAATAGGAAAATGTAGTTTAATGCTTTGTTGTAACAAACCAGCGGTTCAATATTTCATTTCTGAGCATATGAATAATTTTGGTAAAATGTAATTTTTATCTTGTGGAAACTACATTATCTATGAGAAAAGGATTTGGAGGGAAAATTACTAACCATCTCTATTTCTAATGCAGCCAAAGCTTTGACACAATAGAAGCTCCCTTCCGGAGATCTGGTGACAGGCAGCACCACTCACCAGAAACACGGTTGCTTCCATCCTATCCCCCCAGCCTCTCACTAACCACAACCACCTGCAACCCTGGTAAAAGAGGAGGGCTCAGCCATTAGAGCATGCTTGAACTATGCAAGCACATGTCCACCAGCAGTTGTGACCGTTCCCACACAGTGCTTCCTCTTAGACCTGCTGCAACTATCTGTATTACTTGCAAATACTTCTATGTGTGCTATTTTAATTTATCAAAACAAAGGTTTATAATTTAATCAGAATCTGCCTTTGTGTGTCTAAAAATGATTGTGCCTGAAATGGTATACTCATGCAGGCATTGGTAATCTTGAATAAAATGTGGGGAGGAAGATTCTTTTAACTCTAAAAAATGGATCATCTTAATTGGACACATAATTAAAGGTAACAGAACCTGAACCCAAAATGGGCCTGGCATTAAAGATGCCAGAAGCAGCTATTGCTGTATAGGGGCTTATTTCCCTCAGCATTGATAATTCCCTCTGTTTTAATTTCACCTAAGGTAATAATATAAAGAGCTCCAGAACTGCAAGTGTTAAATGAGAATACCATTTATTTCTTCAGTCTTTCATTCATTGAAATTCTCCTGACAAATAGATGTACCTGTAATTCTACTCCTGATGCCAGTAGATAGATATGAATTTTGCCCTAGAATTAGTTCTATCAGAAAGTGCACTTCACTTATCCATTTGCCTATTTGCTATAATCTCTCAAAGGGATAAAGACACATTCAATGTCATTCTAAAATATCCTTTGCCTAGAGACATCTGTTCCAGTTACAGCATAACAGAGCCCTATACATTTGATTATTTTTTCTCTTTCAAGCTGATCAGAATAAAGTTTGCAGGTGACACAATATATTTCAATAATGAATGTCCACAGGCACCAAAAGATATTAAATTAGGGTGAGGGAAAGCAAGAAAATAGAAATATTTTGCTGAAGTAATTTATCCCCTACTGCTACTTTCATTCCTTATATAGTGAGCACAATTGTGATTCTGATGCCTATATGAAACTGATACCATCTATGACTCAGAGGCTTTAATGAATGACTCACCAGTACTGAGAATAGCTATCAAGGGGTCACTCTGGGACTGGAAGGTTCCTTTCAGGAAACAGACGGAATAGAAATGTATATCACTTCCTTCCTGACAGTAAAATATTTTCAACTGCTTGAGGGATATTTTAAATGTTATTATTACATGAAAATGAATATAGTTTCTACAGAATGGTAATCAATAAAAAAGAAAATGTTTTATTAATTTCTGAACCAAATACGATGGCAGCTTTGGAAAAATAAATGCTATGACTTAGATTTCACATCTGAAAGTCCTTGCTTTTCAGTCATGTTAATGGTGAGGCAGGCAACTAATACAGAGTAGCAGTAAACATTTAAATAGACTTATAGGCTAGGTACAGACATTAACAAAGGCTGAGGTGGAATCAATCTAAATTACCCAGGTTTCTGTATCCAGCGCAGTTGAGATCAGTAGCAGACAGAATACACATTCATCCTTTGGTGGCAAATCTTATACTGGGTTCTGCCATTTTTAAACCAGTCTGTGTGCGCCAGACTTCTGCTCTGTTACAGGTATAAACCAGTTTCTTATCACTTATAGGGTAAAATTATCTGATGTGAGTAATAAGGACATCGGTTCATATATGCTAGTGCTAGAACAGTTGTGTTAGGTCAGAGAGTCTTTCTTTTTGCCTTTGCAGGATAATACATTCCTCACTTCATCTAACTGTACCCAGCCATAATGAACTGTGTCCTTCGTCTTCCACTGCTCAACAAAATATTGGATTTAACAGAAAAAAGCCCTCTTTTGCCTATTGCACCGTTATTTATTAACGTGTGGGTCAAAATATTTCTTTGCTATATTTAATGAAAATATAAGCACAGATGTTGGGATAAATGAATTCAAGAAGTTATAAACTTGTAGCTCGTTGAGGAAATACTGTTTCGTGAGGAAAGTGGTTGATACTAATAGAAGACAGAACATACATCTTTTCTCCAAAGGTATCCAGCAGTAGGGAGACAGAAACAGAAGAAACAGATGCTAAGTTTCTTAGCATCAGAGACTGGGGTGAGTCCTGGGAGAGACTGAGCAGAGGAGGGGAAGGGAGAGGTGAGAAACTAAACTTGGATTTCCTGGAGATGGGAAAGGAGGGTCCAAAAGAGAGTAAAACGAAGTCACAGTTGCAAACTGGCTGAAGGTCACAAAGGGGGTATGTGAGTAGGCTGAGACAGAGGGTATGCATATAATACATGAGGAAGTGACTTGATCCAGAAGTGGTAGTGTAGTCAGTGAGACATCTGAGAAGGAGCAATTCTTAGTAAAGACAAAGCCCAAGGAATGATTCAAATGCTGAGTGGGATAACTTCCCAAAGCTGAAGGTCAGTTGTAGAGATCAGAAAGAGGAAATTAAGTCAGAAGGCTTGACATCTGTGAAAGCTGACATCAGTTAGATGAAGTGAGGAATGTATTATCCTGCAAAGGCAAAAAGAAAGACTCTCTGACCTAACACAACTCTTCTAGCGCTAGCACATATGAACCGATGTCCTTATTACTCACATCAGATAATATATCTCCAATAGAACTTTATTATGGGTATGACACATTATAGTTTAAAAATAAAAACTATATAATATAGCATAATAAAGCTCCAGCTTTAGCCTTCATTAAATAGTAAGTGTTTTTCTACATTTACTGCAAATCTGTTACCATATCAGGCTCTGTTCTCTCAAGTATGTAAGAGAGCGTGTAGCTGGTCCAAAAACACTATAAAAGCATAATGGAATTTTGTTATGACATTTGTCATTGTACTGTGGGCTCGGGTTTCTTGAGTCAGGATTTTTTTATCTTGTGTTTAAAGGACAATAAAGAAAAGTGAAGGACCAAGAGGGCATGGTGGAAACGGTTTTCTGAATCTGCCACAAAGTGGCCTCTATTATTTTGCCCCAAATATAAATTAACTGGCTGAAGTATTATAAAGTAGCCTGATGGTTTTGAGAATGAAGCAAACACTACCCTTTTGCAAGAGTAACTTTAAGCTTACATTTGTGGGAAACATTTTTGTTCCCTGTATGTAGGTGTCAAGAGTTCACTGTGCCTAGTTATTCTCTGGGGGGTGACATCACCTACTGTTTTGACCTGCAAATCCCTGAAATGAGAAATGGGGAATTTGTATGCTGCAAGTCTGAACACACAGAACTCAGCATATTTTCTATCCCATCAATAAAAAATGAAATTGGCAACATGCCCTGTTGACTTTTTCTCTTACTGGAGTTGCAAAAGTATAAGAGGGATACAGGAATGTACTGCGCAAGAAATCAGAATTAAGAACAGATAGTCTCATGATTCAAGCAGATGACTGAGATTTAGGAGATGTAGGCTTCATCTCAGCATGTCCTGTTGACTGAAAGGGAACTGAAGCATGGCCTTAAATGCTTGGTTCTCAGCTTTAATCATACCTTCTTTTTTCATTTTGGCTAAATCACCTGATCTAGCTGTGCCTCAGTACTCTTTCTATAAAACTATGATAAACCTAACCACAGGGTTATTCTGAAATTGCACTCATTAATGTTTGTAAAGCACTTGGAGACTTTAGATGAGTGGCATAGTACAAATGCAAAGTGTTATTAATCATTCAACAGAAATTATCTTTCACCCCTTAGGATCAACTGTGATCAGTTTGATTTATAATCTGTAATCTGTAAAACATGATTCAGCAAATCTATGATGTTTCAGCCAGAACATGACTGGAATTAACTCGAGTTTTGTGTAAGTAAAGAATAAATAAAATTCTGGTAAAGATCTTTAGGATCTAGTTCTTAACAGTTTTTAGAAAGAAAAGACAAAAAAACCCATACAAAAGTGAGATACTTTATAAAGTGCATGAATTATTAATTCTGTAGACTTATTCAACACTTGTAGAATGAAAATATAAGTTTTCATAACAAATTTTGAATAATGGATGGGATTTTTCGCATAATTACTGCTGGTACCAATTCTGACTATTTTTGCACTATTTTATACAACTCTCTCATCTTTCTATCAAACAGGAACAATTATTTTTAACATATAACATCTCCTATTGAATCCCTAGCAAAACTAATGATCATGATTATTCTCATTGTTGGTCATTGTATGGACCATAATTGATCTTGTGATGAACAGAAACCTCTAAATGGCACCACAAGGGATGTATTTCAAGGTGATTAGATCATTTCCTTTTGCTTTTCACAATGTGTACCATAAATCCATGAATCCATTGATAACTAACCTATTACTTTTAAACCAACTGTGGAAGGAAATTAATGGTCTAGTGGGTTAATATATCCTAGTTAATGGTTAGTTGTTCAAAAAGGAATTGAATGTTGATACCCACTAGTTTAGTAGTCTGAACTTAGTACCCAATGGAAAAGTGTCTGTAGTTGACAGAAACTCTAGAACACTTATTATCAATTTATCTCAGTCAGAGCACAGTAAATCAGAGCCTACACTCTCATTTCTCTTGTATGTACAGATGCCCAGTATCTCAACTCTTGAGAGACAATAGAATAATACAAAGACACTTTCCAGCAGCTGAACTTGTTTTTATTTCATATGCAAGTAAATTTGGGACTGAACTGCCAAACAACTCAGCTAGCTACCTTTCTTAGGCGCTATATGGCTGCTTACAGATGTTAAAAAAAACCCCCCAAATTTGTGCTTTATTTTAAATTATGCTTGCCCCTGCACCAAGCCTAGTACATGCCCAGAAGAGGCAATGCATTAGTTAGACCCAGGTCACCCAATGTCTATATAGAGCAGGTGCTTTAGTAGAGCTAGTTTGGTACTTTTATCTAATAGTTGATGGAATCATCTATTAAATAAGAGTGCCAAAAAGCCCTGCTGAGGCACCTGGTGGTGGGGCGCTGGTAGTGCTACCACTTTAAGGAGCACGCCAGGGAGAAGCAGATGCCCGATGAGGGTGGCCATTTTAAGGCCCAGCTCCCTGAGCTGAGGGCAGTTCATGATCAGCCAGCAGAGGAGACAAGTCTTTCTGCTGAGCTGTGCCAGGAATAACTTGGAGGTAAGGGTGAGGCTATGGGTTGGCTTGGAGGCCTCATTGGTCCTGGGTACGACCTGAAACTGCACCCTGCTGGGGCAGAAAGGTCTGGTGGGGCTGCTGGTGGTGCAGCAGTCCCAATGTAAATACCAGGAGTGAGCACCTCCCTGGTGGAAAGTGAGTCAAGGGATCTTAATCTCAGCCCTCACCGTCAGGTGGGTTATTTAATGCAGGGAAGGCCAGATAAGCTTCTTGAAGCACCTGAGCCTGCTGGGGTGAATGATCCCTTGGGGCCAGGGATGTTTTGTGAAGCACCTGAAGCAGGATGGGAGAACCCTGAAAGCAGGCATGCAGCGTAGACCTGTCCTGAGGGACCTGACTGGTCAATGCTGGGGCCAGGACCCAGAGAGGAGTCAAAAGGGCAAGAGGGCCCACCGCAAGGTATGCCTACGGACCAAAGAAGCTCAGAGTCCCAATTGGCCTGAGACAGGGCCAGGGCCTAAGGGGGAGCTGAAGGTCCCAGGGAAGAGAACACAGCTAATGGGCGAAGGGGGAAGCTGAGTTAGCCGCCTAGTTTTTTGGGGTACTTTTTTGTTTGGTTGTTTGGGTTTTTTTGAAGCATCCTCTTTTGAATTTGGCTCCTGTATCTGTTCAAATCCCTTCTCCCAAGTCTGGAAGGAAAAAAAAAAGGTTTGTATTGTTGTACTACATATATTACTATTTGCTACTTATTAGAACTATATGATTTAGGCTTGTAATCTGACAACTCAATTAAATTAACAAAGAAAGCTCTTTGTGCATTTTAATTGACATTCAGCTGAACCGTATCAGCAATAATTATAGGTTTTATAAAACCAACATAAAAATATTTTTTAAATTTATTAAAAGCCAACATGGCCGAATAGTTTTCACTGAAAACTTCAACCACGGAGAAAATCCCTTAGTAGTGAGAGAGAGCTAAGCAATGGAGACCATTCCTAGCATAAAGATAGTAGTAACAGCTGGAAGAGGAAAACATGGCTAGGACTTTAGGAGAAGAATCTGAAAACAAACAGACCCGCTTATGGAGAAGGTATAGCCTAAAAGAGGATTGCCTAGAGCTTCAGGCTGGCACCTAAGGATGAGGGACAATTATTGTATCCTACCCTGGAGTAAATTAATCTACTGCACCCTAATTGTGGCACACGTAGATGGTGACACTTTACTGTGCAGTAAATTAATCTACTGGGTAGTAAAGTTCACATGTAGAAGCTCCCAGTAAGTACCAGTTCCATCCCCCCCCCCCGCCATCCCATGACAACACAAATGGTTCTCTAATAAGATGCCACTTATATCAGCATAATTCAGATGCTGTGTGGTATGAGAAAAAAGCATATATGTAGACTGAATAGTGATATTAAATTTGAATTTCCTGAATTGCACTGAGACAGCTTGCCTTCTGTTTCAAAATTATGTTCGTTTCAACAAATCTGCTAACTCCTCCACTGACATGTTTCAGTTGCTCAGGACTGGAACATTGTGAAGGTGGCTCATTGGCTCAGCTTCAAGTTCTATAACAGACTTCAGTCAATGAACAAAGATGACTTTTGCATTACAGGGAGCAAACTAATAAACTTGAGCTATTTTATTTACATGTACTGAGTAAAACATTGACCAGAAACGCCTAAGAATGAGCATCCATCCACTTGTCTCTCAACTGGATTTTTAAATGACCAAATCAACCTCAACCCAAAGTGTGTGGGGGGGCTATTTTTCTTAAAATGTAGAAAGATACCACTGAAAACTAGGGACTGCAGGCCAGGCCTATTAATTAAAAGGAGGAAATTCATGTTGTTCAGAAACCTGCACAACTTCTTTAGGACATCAGACAAACATAGTCATGAAACCAAGTTGATTCAAGACACTGCCAAAATAGGATTTTTTTTACAACGTCACCATTTCAAATCCCAACTGTGTCAGCAGTGACTGAAAGATGTTACCATCTGATGGCTTTTCTGAACCAGCTGACTTTCTTAAGTCTGTTCCTAGAGAAGCAGTTTCCAAAGTTGCACCCACAGAAATTCAGTTACTGCAGACAGGCTTAGGCCAGAGGTTGAGTCACGAGTGATTGTGAGGACATATGTATGTTCATGCCCTGAGAGTATTCACACATGGAGTTGTTTGTGTGTGTGTGTCTGTCTGTCTGTATTTATTTATTTGGTATATATGTAACACTTCTCAACAAAGGTGTAGGGTGGCATACAATAAGAAAACCAAATAACTTTTCTTATAAGGCAGGAGAAGGAGGGAAAAAAATGAAACAACTTACAAGGGAACTAGAATATCAACATAAACCAGAAACCCCTTACATAATATCTCAACCTAGCTTTGTTTGTTAACTTCCTGTCCAAATAGGAAGGTTTGACAGAGATTATGTATGATAATCCAGGCTTAGGCTGTGTAGGGCCTCAAGAGGTTGCAGAGCAGAGGGCTAAGAATGACCTCCCATACATTTTCACCAAGCTGACTTGGCATACTGTTGGTACACTCAAGAGGTTGCTCTCAGCTGATCTTAGAGATTATGGTGAGATATAAGGAAGAAGGCAGTCCCTTAAATATGTAGGGTCCAGAACATTTAAAGCCTTATAAATCAAAATCAGCTTCTTGAATTGTGCCTGGAAAGCTATTAGAAACTAGTGTGCTCCAGACCACTGAAGTTATGGGTTCCTGGTGACCCATCCTGTCAGAAGGCGGGCTACCACTTTCTGCACCAGCTGCAGCTTCTGGACTGTGGAGCCAGGCTCACATGAGAAAAATAGGTAGAACTAGATGTCCTCAGCATACTGATGGCACCTCACTCCAATTCTTTACATAATCTCACGCAGTAGCCTTATATCATATACACATTGAACAGTGGTCCAGTGAATGCTAACCAAATCATATAAATTCCCCCCATGGTCAAGTATATAGAATGTCTATTCCTGATTATCTCCAACTGTAAAGCAAGACCAAAATATTACATGCAACCTTGCAGTATAAAATAGGGTGGTTTTAATAGGTCTCATTGAAGATACTTGTTAAAACTGTAATATGAATAAATGCTAGTAACGAATGCTAGAAACCTGGATTGTTGCTAGAGATTTTAGGAGCTGAAGCTATTCATTTCTAGTGTGCTGCTAGGCCTTCAATAAGGTGTTTTCCTAAGTCACAGGAAAGTCTTCAGAGATGCAACAGATGTATAAATTTCCCATTCAGGAAGTAGGCATTAGCAATTGTAATTTTAAAGGACAAGCCAAAATACCCCTTCCAGTTTTGTGGGCTATTCATTTTTTTGTCAGTCACTTCACTAACATGCGGGTTTATTAGTTCATTAAACCAATGGTGGCAGAGCAGTGAAGGCATCTCACTGTCTCTGGAGATATGTTCAAGCCTTGCTGTGCTCTCAAGTCAAAAGGCTCCCTTCAGTTGACAAGCTCTAAATGGATATCTGGTTATTTTGGCTGGGGAGTTCGTGTGTTGTTGGCTGAGAAACTGGTGTCTCTTAACATCAGCATATCAGAAGGTGTTACTTCACGGTCAGGGCAGCTAGGATCTGGAACCAACTTCCAAGAGAAGTGGTGCAGGCTCCTACCCTGGGGGGTTTTAAGAGGAGGTTAGATGAGCACCTTGCTGGGGTCGTTTGACCCCAGTACCCTTTCCCACCATGGCAGAGGGTCGGACTAGATGATCTACTCGGGTCCCTTCCGACCCTAGAAACTATGAAACATATTAGCCCAATAGGCAGTGAGCCTCAGATGAACTTTCTATCCATATTGAGCTACCAGTACAAAATATAGTGTGATGTGAGATGTCTTCCTTTACTCATATGTGAAAATTCTGACTTAGGCAGGAAGTCTGACCTGATGATCACAGTGGTTTGTTCAGTCCTTAAAACCCTCTGAATATCTAAGAGATGGCGCTTACAAAGACAATAGGAATGGCTTGGTCTGGATCTGAACTGCGTATGTAACTGATTTTATTCACTTTTGATTAAATGTTCATTAGTGTTTTTGCAAAAGGGAGAGAAAAAGATACTAATGTTGTAAATGTTAGTGTCCCAACAAACACAAACCATTGTGTTTTACTTGTTCCAAAACATATAATTTCCGTATTTCAGAAATTATTTCTTTCTCCTGCCTTTCTTTTCCTGCCAGCTTGAGAATGAGCATATCCACACATTTAGCTACACAATAGCTACTTAACAGCTTGATTACGCATTATGCATTGCTTATCATAGTTTTTGCTAGGTAGAGTATATTTCCTTTATTGAATTTTACCATTTTAGCTCTATAGTAAAATTAAATTGGTTGAGTTTTAGTAACCTTTTGTCTCTTTAGTCATTTTGTGTGTTCTGCAGGTATTAGCTGATAAGGGCATCCGTGGTATCTAGTGATGTGTTCAACATAAAATCATTAATTTTTGCACCAAAGTACAGTGACTGAGTTATTGTCCAGGTTATCAATATAAAAACACATATACACACAAAATCATTAGCATATTATACCACACTCTCTTGGAATCTTCTATCAAGTGCTATTTGGATGAATGGTATGACCTTCAAGGTTGAAATGTCTGCTATGTAAACATTTTAGTGGAAATTGCTATTCTAACTGTAGTTATTCCATAACTGTTGTCTGAATGCTTTAGCAATACTCTATAGAGTAATAGTTTCATAGTTGGTAGGGTCAGAAGGGACCTGAGCAGATCATCAAGTCTGAACCCCCGCCATGGCAGGAAAAAGTACTGGGGTCAAATGACACCAGCAAGGTGTTCATCCAGCCTCCTTTTAAAGACCCTCAGGGTAGGAGCCAGCACCACTTCTCTTGGAAGTTGGTTCCAGATCTTAGCTGCCCTGACAGTGAATGTTGTTGTATATAACTTCCTTTTCAAATATCTGATGTGTTAATTACTGGACAGTAGACCTCAGAAAGAAGTCACCTGTTCCATTTTGCCAGAAATTCCATGATTTCAACATTTTTTTTTCTCTATTCCAAAATGGAATAAAAATAAAAAGTTTGAAATGTCCAACTATGTAATATTAAAAATAATATGCAAGTCATTTGAAATCATGTGTTGTGAAAAATTGAAATTTTTCACTCAAACATCAATCTTTTTTTTTAATTTAATGTTATAAAATGAATTTTTAAAAGCCTTTTTCAAATAAACTATAATGAATGAAAAACAAAATACAAAGTATATCCAAAGTGTATATATATGCCAGGGTTAGAGCTCTTGCAACTAGGTTCTTTGGCAAGAGGTGGATATTACCTTTAATGTTGTTGTTTTTGTTTAAATTCAATGCTGATAGTGAGTTAGGCATGCTCAGTGTATGCCTGACATAATAGCTCACTCTGAGGACTTGAGTGCCTCCCCAGAACCAAACTAGATCTCAGCGGAGCTTGGGTATAAGTTACGTATGTGGGTGATGAAACTGGATTAGCACTGGATAGGTACTTGATTGAAATGTAGGCACCTCATGAGCTTTGCCATTCATGATGGGAGTGATATCTATTAGGTGTCTACTTAGGTGCCAAACGAGATTGTGACCTAAAATAATGTTTTGTTTTGGTTTGGGTTTTTTTGCACCTATACATATCATTTTAGAGATTTCATAGACATTAGAGGCTGGATGGGACCTCATGAGATCATCGAGTCCAGCCCCCCTGCCAGAGGCAGGAAGTCTGTGGGGATCAAATAATCCCAGCAAAATAAGCATCCAAACACCTTTTGAATGAGTCCAGAGTAGGTGCTTGCACCACCTCTGGTGTGAGTTTGTTTCAGACCTTGGACACTTGGACTGTAAAAACATTTTTTCCTTATATCGAGTCTGAATCAGCCTTCTTGAAGTTTGTGGTTGTTAGTTACCCCTTGGGTAGCCCTGGTAAACAACTGTTCTCCCAGATCCTGATGCACCCCCCCTTATACTTATAGGCAGCCACCCAGTCCCCCCCTGAGCCTTCTGTTCACCAGGTTAAAGAGTTCCATGTCCCCCAGCCTCTCCTCATAAGACTTGCTCTCTTGGCCTTTGATCATGCAGGTGGTTCTCCTCTGGACTCTCTCAAGCTTATCCACATCCTTCCTGAAGTGGGGGGGAGGGGGGCAGAACTGGACACAGTACTCCAGTTGTGATCTCGCCAGGGCTGAGTAAAGCAGAAGGATGATGTCTCTGGTTTTGCTTGAGATGCATCAGTGAATGCATGCCAGAGTTTGGTTTGCTTTGCCAGCTATGGCATCATATTGGTGGCTCATGTTCATGTTGTAGTCAATCAGTTCCCCCAAGTCTTTCAGTCATGGTGATATAGGCTTGGCAGTGCTAAGCTCTCTAAGTATGATGCTGGTTTTTTTGTCCCAAGGTGAAGTACCCTGCATTTAAGGAGACGATACTCAGGGCCCAAGGGGCAACCATTCTAACAAAAAGCAAGGGGGGAGGAGTGCCCAAAAGCCCCCCTGGCTCACCAAAGGCATCCGGGAATGCCTGATGACCAAAAAGGCACCATACAGCCGGTGGAAGGGGGGTGCTATCTCCAAAGAGGAGTATACCTCTTCTGCTCGGGCCTGTAGGGGGGCTGTCAGGAAAGCTAAGGCAGACATAGAGCTAGGACTTGCGTCCAAAATCAAAGATAACAAAAATTCCTTTCCCAAATATATTGGGAGGATGAAGAAAGCACCAGGAAATGTGGGGCCCCTGCAAGATCCTCTGGGCAATCTAGTAGTTGCGCCAGAGGAGAAAGCAGATCTCTTTAACCAATCCTTCACCTCTGTTTTCTTGGGCAGGGACTGGGACTTCCCCACCGTGATGCAAGACGGACTCGAGGGGAATGACTCCAGACCTCAGGTTGGGGAGGACTGGGTTAGAGAGCTTCTGGAGGGGCTAGACGTGTTCAGATCAGCGGGTCCAGATGCTCTCCACCCCAGGGTGTTGAGGAAGCTAGCAGGGGTTATTGCAGGGCCCTTGGCATGGATTTATGAGCGCTCATGGTGCTTGGGTCAGGTGCCAGATGATTGGAAGGTAGCCAACGTGGTCCCCATCTTTAAAAAGGGGAGGAGGGAGGACCAAGGCAACTATAGCCCTGTCAGTCTTACCTCAATCCTAGAGAAACTCTTTTGAGAAGATCATCATGGAGCACATCTGTGATGGGCCGGCCTCAGAGATGATGCTCAAGGGCAACCAGCATGGTTTCATTAGGGGGAGGTCATGTCAGACCTCCTTTTTTTTGATTGCCTTTTACGATTGCCTTTTACGATTAGGTCACAAAAGCCTTGGATGCAGGTGTCGCCGTGGACGTAGTCTTTCTGGACTTCAGCAAGGCCTTTGACACCGTCTCCCACCCCATCCTCATTAAGAAATTGGGTGACTGTGGCATTGATGCTTACACAGTCAGATGGATTGCAGATTGGCTGAAGGGTCGCACTCAGAGGGACCCTTCAGTACTCCAGCTGTGTACTGACCAGTGTTGTATAGAGGGGGAGGATCACCTTCTTGGCCCTACTTGAGTTGCACCTGTGGATGCACGACAAGGTCCAGTTAGCCCTGCCAACCGTGACCTCACATTGTCGGCCCATGTTCATCTTGGAGTCAATGACTCCAAGATCCCTTTCTGCCTCCGTGCTCTCAAGAAGGGAGTTTCCCCATCTTATAAGTGTGCTGCTGGTTACTATTGCCCAAGTGCAGCACCGTGCACTTGTCAGTATTGAAGTGCATCCTGTTTTTGCTAGCCCACACCTGTAACCTATCCAAGTCTTGCTGCAGTCTTTCCCTCCCTACTAGCGTGCTCACCTCACCCCAAATTTTGGTATCATCAGCAAATTTAAACAGGGTGCTTTTTACCCCATCATCCAAATTGCTGATAAAGAGATTGAACAGAGCAGGCCCAAGGACTGAGCCCTGGGGGACTCCGCTGCCCACTTCTCCTCAGGTTGAATATGACCCATCCACCACCCTCATGAGCTTTGCCATTCATGATGGGAGTGATATCTATTAGGTGTCTACTTAGGTGCCAAACTAGATTGTGACCTAAAATCAATGCAGGCAAGAAAGTTACATGACCGGTCAGACTTAGCCATGAGCTCTTCCCATAAGATGTCTCAGAGTTTGAAGTATCCTATGAAGATCATACACCGGAAGTGTGTAGCTGTAGCCAGTTCCCTATTGAATTTGAGATCCAGTTCTTCTTCTTGGTTAGGAGGTCTGTATACTCCCTTCCCCATGCTCCCCCCAATATTTTAACCCAAAGCAAGAATTTTAATCCACTCCATAGATGCTGTGGTTCTGATATGGTTCACACTTGTTAACATACTCACAGGCTTCTTGCAGTTTATTCTAGAAAACTCTATTTCAGAACTTTGAATGGTACTAACATTTTTAAAATGCAAGGGTAACAAAATTGGAATTTTATATCAGGTCGAGAAAGCAAGAAATTCTTCTTGACAAGGAATTATTTTAGATAAGTTGTACTCCTTTATCTTTCTCTTTTAGTTATTTTACCATGTAGAAACTTATATTAATGGAAAAGATTATCTTATTTCTAAAATCCTGTTGCTTGCCCTTTTTCTCATATGGTTCTAAATTGATTTTACTCAATGGTATTCCTGTGTGTATAAACAGCACACCCACACACATGCAATGATAGAAATTAATTTTTCTCTCTTATCTCAGAAGATTGAATTATTTATGTTGGGTGGAAAAGGAACATAAATCTCTAGGTCCTCCAAGCAGTATTATAAAGAAATCCTGAGTGGAGACTTCCAGTTAAACTGATAACTACACAAAAACAAAGTCCTGATAAATTTTCAGCTCTATACAATGTGCACATATCTAAGATAGGTCATTACTGGCAACATAAAATTATCCCATAAGCCTATAGAGTACACATGTGTGCACGTGTGGAGCACCAGTCATCTCAAATACTGCAGAGTTTTAAGGAAGTATTCAGTAGGCCCATACTGGTGAGGACTGAAGAGGAATCCTGAAGAATTCAGGTGGAAAGCAACACAAAGGAACACCACTACTGTAAAAGAAGCACTTCCTCTCTGGTCTGGCAAGGAGTATTAAAGTCTCCCATTCCATTCATTGTCTTATCTCCTTTCCCTGTGGTAGATCATGGGATAACCAGCTTTTTCTTTCTGTACTAGACTGATCTTGCCAAGATAAGGGTTCTTAGGGCAGGAAAATATATAATTGCTTCCTAAAAAGGAAGCCCAGCACTTCCCAAATGCTTGTCCCCTGATACAGTTCTGGTGAATAGGACTATATGGGATTAGGACCTACTAGAGGTATAGGTGACTGGTAGGGGGTGCATGGGGGGGGCAAATGCCTCCCCCAGACAGGGCCTTTCCCACTGCCAACTCCGCCGACAGCTTTCGTGGGTGCTCACTAGCCCTGTCCCTGCTGCTGATGCCACCACCAGCTTCTACAGGTGCCCTCCCCCAGACTCAACAGGCATCAGTTGCCCATGACTAGTGGAAGATAATAGCTATTTTTCAAATCAACTCTATACTAAAATGACCTTTGGAGACTACACATAGTAAAATGAACCATCTCACACTCAGGAACACACAGTGTGTCTGCACAAGATGCTACATCTCTGTAGCAATGAGCCACGGCACCATAGCTCATTGCTACAGCAACATAGAGTCAGTGGGCATGAACTGTGATGCTGATGCTACTGCACAGTAGCTCATTGCTACTGGTCATGTAACTTTCTTGTGTACCCTATGCAGTAGGGTTAGAAATGGTGACCCTATGGTGATTGCTATGCAGTTGGGCACACATGTAGATATGCCCACAGTTAGCAAAGGTTGGGATTTAGTGTGGCAAGGAATTTATAGCATCTGAAAAATGGATTTACTGCCACCACTTTAGAAGCCCCCACTCTTTCCACTCCCTGACTGCTTGCCAGTAGATAGGCTGCACTCAACATGTCAAGGAGACAAGTGAATGGAGAATGAGGAAAAGAGAACAAGGCACTATGGGAAGCTAGGCTCCTGTAGCATTATATGTAACTGTACAGGCTACTCTACAAAATGTAGCCCTAATAAGACATTCCCTTTTTTGAATGAGATGATCTATTATAGTTCTTTTGCCTTCTTTGTAGAACTTCAAGGAGCTTGAATGCTGTTCACTCACTTTTCATTGTGGTAAAAAGAGTGTATTTAGCAGTACAAATGTAATACCTTGTATTAGGCAGGTCTAGCCTTTTAAGGGAGATAGCCAGCCCTTGTAGGACAGCGGTAGGTGATTAGCTGAGAGTTAAAAGCCCAAGGACAGAAAAAGCAACAAGCTTTACCTGGGAAAGAGCAGTTTGTGGCCAAGGATTTAGCCTAGAACCCAGAAGGGCTTACTATTAAGAAAAAACTAGAGGTACAGGGGTCTCTCCTGCTGCCTGGAGAAAAGTTAAGATTTTGCTTTACTCATTTGTTAGGGGAAAGGACTATTGTTTGTATTAAGAGGACTGGCTGAGGGGCTCCAACAAGAGTAAAGCCAGACACCCAATCTGCTTATATACTTGTTCATAGCATAAGAGAACTTCCCTAGATTATGAAAAACTATTCTGATGGAAACTATATATAAAGTACCAAAGATATTTTAAAACAATATGAGGGGGAAAAGCTTGCAAAGTCTCCTCCTTTTTTTTCCTTTCTAATGCAAAAAATGTAGCATAAATAACATTCAGATGATTCACTTTCAGTACATTAGGAACAGGATTTCTATAGTAAACACTTATTGCTCAGAACTAGGATTTTTACAGACCTGAGGCCATGTTTCCAGTCAGTGGAATTCAGTTTATCACCATTGACGTCAGCAAACCTAGGCTGATTGATTTGTCACCAGCGGAGGATTTGGTCCTTGGTTTCTATTCATAGCTTTTCCTTTGCTGTGCCACCCCAAGGACCTTCCCTAGCCCTAAAATGGGAATACCTGCCCCTTTTCTGCAAAAGCACGTTTATCTCTGTAAACAGGTTACTATTTATATCCTTTTATCATTTAATTATTACATTTTGTGTGATGAGCCAAAAAATCTGAATGTTCTGTGAGTGACCAAAACAAACAAAAAAAAACACCCCCCAAACCCTCCCATGTGCACTAAACCCTGGCTCTAACTGATGTGGATGTCAGATCAAGTACTATCGTAATGCCATCTATAGTGGGCAGAATGGCAGCCTTCTTCTGCTCATTGTGAACACAGTCCCCACTGGGATCAATTTACTTTTTCATTCACACCACAAAAGAATGTGTCAATAACACTAGAGATGACGTCAGTGCAGTCAGCTGCAGAGAGCCATGAAGAGTGCAAGTACTATAAATGAGACTAGCCATCAATAACATACTTCCTCAATTAAAACATTTCTATACAAAACCAAGGGTCATGTTTATTAAAGCTTAGCTAAAAACAAGGCAGGGACAGTTTAATAGTAAGCAGACCCTGAAATACGCTAAGGAATCCTGAGCACAAGAAATTCTCTAACATGCAGAAAAGGTATGTGTGTGCACGCATTCAAGTCGTGTGATAAAAATAAGAAATAATGCATAATTCATTATCTATGGCATAACACACTTTCTCTTCTTTGGGCAAGGGAGGAAGAGGGCATGTAACATAAGGGAGCAAATGCAGCTCTGTCATTCTAGGATAATCCAAGTGCAGACAATGCAGTTACCTAGTATCATCAGCGGACTAAATTTTTCCTGTTGTTTTCTTAAAAAGGTTGGCATATGGTATGCATTCAGAATTTCTTTTCTCATGAGCATTCGGCATCATCTGTTAAGTAGTATCCGAACAATACTGATACAAAATTCTTGCAATCTTTTTTATAGACAGTAGAAGCTGTTGTTCCTGGAGTTGTATTATAACTAACACCATTTGATCAAGCATGTTGATAGTAAAGATCATTAATGCCCCCATCTGGCAAAGAATTTAAGCCTTAATGGGTGTTTATACATGTGCTGTTGGGAAGTGGGGGTGGGAGGAGCCGCTTTAATTAAAGAGTCCGGAGCATCATGTGTATCAGCCTCCCCATGATGAAAAATAGCAGCAGGTGCACTTTAACTAACTGAAGCTTGTGGAATGAGATGGCAATTACCATGCTCCAAGCAGACTCAGTTAATCTGCAATCTGTAATTACAGCATTTTGGAGCAGTCCCAACGCACATGTATAGGCTCCCAATATTTTTAAGCACATAAATAATCCCATTGACTCTACTCCCATTGCTCTTATGCAGTAGTTAAGCAAGCGTTCAAGAGCCAGATGCAGCGCCCCTAGGGGTCAATGTGAGTCAATCATGTCCTAAATAAGATGAAGTGACAGCTTCAAGCACTGAAATCATCTACAGTACAAGCTCTGTTATCTGGTATCCCCTGGGAATGGGGGTTGCCGGATAACAAAATATGCTGGTTAATTGAGTAGCCCTGGCCACTGCTTCAAGTGCTGTGTCTGGGGTGTCCTGCCGCCCCTCCCACAGCATTGCCACCCCTCCTGCAGGCCCCACAGGACAGGGAGGAGGACCCTGCACAACCCAACACCACCTGTTATGCCCCCATGCCGTGGGGTCTCAACAGCACAGGCTGCTTTGCCCCGAGCCATGGGGGCTCGGAGAAACCTGAAGTGCCATGGTGGGCACTTCCGGTTTCACTTTATCTTACAAGGTGGTTTGCCAGTTAGTGGAGCATGCTGGCTTGTAAGATGCCGGTTAACAGAATGTTCACTGTACCTAGCTTTAAAAGAATACAAGCTTGCCTGAGTCTTTTATGAGAGGTTTCTTCATCCATGTCTTCAGCTGCAATTGGAGATCTAATGAGGATTATTTAGATAAAGAAGAGGACAAGCTGAGGGATGAGATAACAACAGAAACAGTCAGAGTTTTTGATGTCTCTGAATGAATTCAAGGGTCAGCAGAGCCTAACGAACTTCATCCCAGAGTCCTAAAGGAACTGGCAGAGGAGATCTTGGAGTCCTTGGTAATAATATTTAGGAAGCTGTTGGAGACAGCTGAGGTACCGGAGGCCTGGAAAAGAGCCAACATAATGTTTTTCTTTTAAAAAGGCCAAAAAAGCACCTGGGGAACTATAAACCAATTATCTTCACCTTGCTGCCTGCAAAATTACTGGAACATATCATAAAGAAGTCCACTTGCAAGCATCTGGAGAAGGAAAGGCTAATGATAAGCAGCCAGCATGGATTGCTATGAATAGATCATACTGAATAAACTTGCTCTCTTCCTAACTAACCAGATGGTTTGATGAAAGGAATACAGTAGATATAGTGTATCTGGACTTCAGCAAGGCTATTGACAGATTCCCACATGATCTCATAAATCAGCAATTCTAAATCCCCCTCTGCAACAGGCTAGCACTGTAATAAATATATTTATTTTTTAAATGGGGTGCTACTCGATTCACAACAGTAATGGAGGGTGCCTTGAATCTAAAAAGGTTAAGAGCCAGTGCCATAAACAAACTGTAGAAATGGTGGATTGAAAACTAAATAGCTGCAAGCAAAGGGAGCTTATAAATGGATCCATGTTAGAATGGCAGGAGGTTTCAAGTGGGGTCCCACAGAGGTCTGTTGTGGAACCAATACTGTTCAATGTATTGATTAACAATCTAGATGCTGGAATAGAGAGCTTCTTGAGCAAATTTGTAGATAACATGAAACCAAGAAGGATTGTGAACACAGTGAAGGACAGAAGCACAATTCAGAAAGATCCTGAAAGATTAACACCGAAAAATGCAAGGTTCTCCACCTTGGGAGGAAAAACCTGCAGCACCCGTATAGGCTCGGCAGTGCTACGTTGGATAGCACTACAGAAGAAAGAGACTTGGGGGTCATCATTGACCACAAGATGAACATGAGCCTCCAATGCGATGCTGCAGCTAGTAAAGCGACCAAAACGCTGGCTTGCATCCATAGATGCTTCTCGAGCAAATCCCGGGACGTCATTCTCCCCTTGTACTCGGCCTTGGTGAGGCCGCAGCTGGAGTACTGCGTCCAGTTTTGGGCTCCACAATTCAAAAAGGATGTGGAGAAGCTTGATAGAGTCCAGAGGAGAGCCATGCGCATGATCAGAGGTCAGGAAAACAGATCTTATGATGACAGGCTGAGAGCCACGGGACTCTTTAGCCTAGAAAAGCGTAGGCTCAGGGCTGATCTGATGGCCACCTATAAGTTTATCAGGGGTGACCACCAGGATCTGGGGGAACGCTTGTTCACCAGAGCGCCCCAACGGATGACGAGGTCGAACGGTCACAAACTCCTGCAAGACTGTTTCAGGCTGGACATAAGGAAGAATTTCTTTACTGTCCGAGCCCCCAAGGTCTGGAACAGTCTGCCAGCGGAGGTGGTTCAAGCACCTACATTGAACACCTTCAAGAGTAAATTGGATGCTTATCTTGCTGGGATCCTATGACCCCAGCTGACTTCCTGCCCTTTGGACAGGGGCTGGACTCGATGATCTCCCGAGGTCCCTTCCAGCCCTAATGTCTATGAAAATCTATGAAAGTTGGACTTGAACAGGATAAGGTTCAATGCAGAGCGATGCAAGGGCTACACCTTGGAAAGAAAAATCAAAAACACAAATATAAAATGAGTAACAACTGGCTGGATGGCAGCATTATGGAAAAGGATCGAAGAGTCTTGGCTAAGCCTGCAGTGTGGTGCAGCTGCATAGAAGGCAAGAGTGATTTTTGGGCTGCTGCTTCTTTCATATGGCATCAGACAGGATTTGAATTATTGCAGAGCTTGGGGGGGAGGTGCTGAGTGCTGAGCCCCCTGCCCCCCATAAGAAATGAGAGCCCCCCCTGTAAGATTTGAAAATCATAACATTGGTGGGGGGTCTCTGATTTTATTAGGTCTTCATGATAGGCGACCCAACTTTTTTTGCAGACCTCTCCGCCAAGAGTCAAAGTGTAATTCGAACCCTGGTGTCAAATATCAGCTTCCAAATCTATGAGCCACTTTCTGGTATTATCACTCAATGTGCAGATTCCACCTGCCCCATCTGGGTACTTGTAAAGATTGTAGCTTTTGATTAAGTCCTGTGCTGTTTGTTGGACACCTCATGCACACGGGAGGCTGTGCAAGATGTGCAACTTGTGAAGTGTTGTTTTGAAGTGTCTGTATCCAGATCTCAGTATGGTCAGCTTGACCTACACTTCTCTGTCAAGGTCATGCCCAGTGGGGGAGGGACTCTGATGGTATAAAATACTGTAGGAATGGGTCTGATCTTTCCCACCCCGTTGCTGACCATAGGTTTGGTTCAGCATCTCTAATCTCTTTCAGGAGCTTGTGGACTTCTTGTATAAACAGTTTACAACTTTTAAACCTCTTAAGCCTCCATCTGTTTGGGTCTTCAGCTAACAGTTGATGGAGCAGGTGATTTTCATCATCTCTTGCCTCTTTTGCCAGTAATGATGTTAGGATTTGTCTTCTTATATCACTTGGTCTAATGCCCAAGAGTACAGAGAGTACATGTGTGTATAAGTTATGCAGCCTCTTATGACTCTCAGCACACTCTTAAGTACACTGTCAAGCTTTTTAGTGTTACAACTTCTGAACCATACAGGAGTACAATATTCTGCTGGGGCATTGTGAGTAGTAGTTCTGAACACTTTGAAGTTGGCACCCCATGTCATGCTGAATAAACATCTTAGGGCAGCTACCCGTTCAGCGACTTTACTGCTGACCTTCTAAATGTGATGTTTATAGGTGAAAGAGCAGCCTAATGTGACACTCTTACAGGGAACATACAGTTCCTTTTACTTAGAGAGAGAAAAGGAAGGCAAACTGCACTCGGGCAGTCAAGAAAAGAACTAGCTATAGTGTGATAGGCAGCCAGCGCCCTTTAAAAGGAGAAAACAACTGCAGAGCTAGCTCTGCTGCTTTAGGCCATCCTAAAGCAGGCCTGCTGTTTTAGGGGTAGGGCTCTGGGGCATATAAATCCAGGCCAGAGCAAACAGTCTGGCCCTGGAAGCTGAAGGAAAAGAAGTTATGCATGAAGCTGCCTGCTGAGGATGGACTGAGCATGCTATGTCTGGAGACAACAAGTGAAAGGGGGCTGCAGGGTTAGCAGCAGATTAAGGCCCAAAGCTGTGTAGTTTTGGTATATAACCAAGGGGCTAAATATTTAGTTATAGCCAGAGTACTTATGGGTTTTTTTGGTTTGAGTTTTGATAGGTGGTTTGGGTGGGACTAGAAAGGTGTGGCTTCAAGGTCCCATTGGTGCCCAAGGGACATGTGACTGCCTTGGGCCCTGCCAGGTTCAGAGAGCCCTGACACAGGCCAGAGAGCCCTGAGTTGCCCTACAGGGGCAGAAACAGAGAGTCCACAGTCTAGAGAATCAAGAATGAGGGCTAGCAAGCCTGTTGGCCCTGAGAGGAGCATAGCTTCAGGCTAGAGGGCCACAGCCCAAAAAGCGGCAGAGTTTGGGGCCAGAGGGCCCACAGCCCAGGCATAGTAGAGACAAGAACCTAAGAGGAGGAGACAAGGGCTGGAGCCCAAGGAAGGAACCAGATTCAGTGTAGTGTGTCTAGGCCAAAGGGACCAGCCAGAGCAGTGGGAACAGAAGCGGAGAAGTCCAAGGCCCCAACAGGGGAGTGGAGGCCTAAGGCAGCCTGGTGCTGAGAGGCAAGATGGGCACTTAAGTAATGACTGATAAACACTTGTTCAGCATGGGCTTGGCTATAGAAGAGGTTTGGAGGCCATGATTAGCCCTTACAGTGATGACCAGCGACATCGGTGCTCATAAGTGAGCTCTTGCCTGGAGAGCCCTAGGGCAGCCTCCTTTCCTAATGACAAAACCATCAAGGCATGGTAGGTGAGCTGAGGGGGAGATGTCCGCTCTGCTTCCTTTGGGCAAAGGGCTGAGAGGGCACTCTGGGGCATTATAACCACCCCTGGGGCAGGACCCTGTTACAGACACCTAGGTAGGTTAGGGTATGTTCATGGGGAAGGATGTGGTTGCCTGCTCTACTAATATACAGCATGCTTGTGCCTCAATGATTGTCCAGGTGGGAGAGTGAAGATGCTGATTTATTGATGCTCAACTGTAAGTACCACTTGTGGAAATAGTCAGTGATGAGTTCCATGCCAGTATTCAATGTCTTTTCCAGCTCTGTCATTTCTGTTCTTTGGACTACTGTGACAACATCGTCAACATACATGTATTGCTTAGATGTTGTATGGAGAATGTCTGAGGTATATAGATTGAAAAGTATTCATGCTAGCACTGACCCTTGGGGGACTCCATTCTTCAGAATTCATACTCAGCTTTTTTCTCCTTGGCTAGTTGTGAGTTTGAATGATCTGCTGGAAATTATGTTCATGATGAAATCATATAGCTTGCAGTCAGGTATCATAGATGCAGTTCATATTTGAGGCCTTGATGCTATACTCTGTCATAGGCATCTGTGAGGTTGATAAAGACCATGTCTCATTTCAAATACATTCTCTGTGTCAGACAGAAGTAATGTAACTTGGTCAGTGATACACCACTTTTTCCAAAAGCCAACTTTTTCTTTTGGGAGCTAATGATATTCTCTGTTCTACTCAGGATTATTTTCTCCACAGGTTTTCTATATAATGTAGAGTAGTGAGATAGGGTTGGAAGCTCTTTGGATCCTCTGGTGGTTTACTGGGTTTCAGGATAGCAGTTATGTAAGTTTTTCTCCAGATTTTTGGAAATCGCTTACTTTTTAAGCATTATACATACATTTCTGAAGCCATCTCTTCATTGTGGTTCCAAGCTTGGTAACAAATTTTGGAAATCTTATCTGATTTCAGCAGCCGTGCAGTCTTGATTTGCATTAATGGCTGGGCTGAACTTATTATCAGAAATGGGGGTTGTTAAGTTAAGGTTGGCATAGGGGGATTTAAGTTGCTCTTGGGTTAGATATCTAATTATTTCTGTGTGTTGCTTGCTTGGGTTACTGTTGTTGCACAGTATTTTGTGATGGAGATTGCTGACACAGGGCAATGTAGTTTTGTTATGCCTTTGCCTGTAAGGCAGTTAATGGTGCATCTTGCGTGTCTGATTGAGTGGGTCATATATCTAATCCTTCTATGGTAGTAAGTCTTCTCTCCTTTTTGATATTGTTCAATGCGGTATCCAACTGTCCTGTAGTTCTTTTTATGGTTGCAGGGTCATTGCATTGCTTGATGATATTAAAGAGCTGTTTGCACTGTTCATCCCAGCATGTCACATAATGGCTTCTATAGCCTCAAGGTACACAGATTTCAATTAGGCAGTTTGTAAATGTATTATAGCTTTGATCAGTGTTGGTTTCTGATGGATCCTCTAACTGGTTGGTTTTCTTGTTGGTCAGCCTTTGGTATTTCTGCCAATCTATCTTCTGAAGTTTCCATCTTAAAGCTGGTCTGGATAGTGTGGGCTGAAAAATCATATTATCAATACTGATAAGTGAGGATCTGTGCTCAGATAATGGAAACTTGTCAAGTACTTGTCTTTTCAGTGTTTTATTTGAGTTGTCCTTCCACCAGGCAAGATCTGGGTTTGTCTGAATGGTCTATAATCCAGAGTGGAAGGTACATGGCTCTTTGGGGGTCATATATGAGGGTTATATCATTCAGGCTTGCCCAGAGACAAAGATTGTCTTTGGGTGCTGACAGAAGTGACATCTGTCATGTGATCAGCCCCCTGAAAGTGCTCTAGAGCTCTGTCCTGACAAATGCATGGCTGCAAAGCACTTTAAAATTGCCCAATTGCGTGACCAATTAATGGTTCAGATGAAGGTGCTCCAACATGGAGTGCCTTCATTAACTTGTGTCCCACCAGGGTTGAGCTGAAGCAGTCCAGGCCCACCCCCAGTGAGCTGCATGATAGGAGGGGGTAGAAGAGACAAGATGGAGCTCTGGACTGGGGTTTTCCCAGCCTGCACTTGGGGGCTGGGTAGATTTGAGAGGGGGCTTCCAATCGACCTGCCCCACCTCCAGCACAGGCTGGGCAAACCCCAGCCCAGAGCTCCAACCCATCTCCTCTATCCCCTCCCATCATGCAGACAGCAACGGAGGGGGGGGGCAGGGCTCAGGGAGAGAGGCTGCAGATGTGTATCTCCTCTGAGATCAGCTCCAATAGGGAATGTCTGTTGGGTCAAGAGCAGGGGGGAGAGGGCAGAGGGAAAGTTCACTGTAACTCATAGTGCTTTCTCATAGGACCTGCCACTGGTGAACCCATGTTGGTTGCCCCTAAGCATGCAGTCCCCTGCTGGCCCCTCCTGGATGTGTGCCAGCATAATTTTCTCAAACAGCTTGCCTAGGATCGAGGTAAGACTAACCAGCCTATAGTTTCCCGGGTCTTCCTTCCTGCCTTTTTTGAAGATGAGGACCACGTTGGCCCTCTTCCGGTCCTCCAGTACCTCACCAGAGCACCACGAGTGCTCGTAAAGCCGTGCCAGGGGACTTGCAATGACCTCGGCCAGTTCCTTTAGAACTCTAAGATGGAGATCATCCGGACCGGCTGACTTGAATACATCCAGCCCCTCCAGAAGCTCCCTAACTAAATCCTCGCTAACCCGTGGCCCAGGTGTGTATCCCCTGGGGCCCGAGGGGGGCCCAGCAGGGAGGTGGCTGTTCTGGTCCCTACTTAAGAAGATGGAGGCAAAGAAATCATTAAACATGTTAGTTTTGCCGTCTGGTGTGATGACCAAGTTTCCCATCGCATCCTGCAAGGGCCCCACATTACCCGGGACCTTCTTTTTACCCCCTATGTATTTAAAAAAAGGACTTCTGAACCAGTCACAGGAGGGTGCAAGGGGGGGCCCAAAGCATGCTGCCTGGTGCACCAGGAAGTGGACCAGAAGTGGTTCTGGTCCACTTCTGGGTCTGCTGCTGAGTGCATTGGAGACCCACCCCCATGCTCCTGTGGGATACTCCATTCATCGCAGCATCTTAGCATTCATGAGCCACCTGGAACCTTGAGGTATGTAGAAAAAACATTTAAAGCTGTGTCTATGTCTGAATCATCGAATCTTTCCAAATCTATTTGGAGGGTTCCAATTTGATTCAGAGAGATTAAAGAGTCTCCTGGTTCGATTCAGAGATTTGGCCACTGAATTGGGCAAAATCTCCACCAAATCAAATCAGCAGCCAAAGCTTCGCATAGCCCTACCGTATACTATCAAGGAACAAAATAACTCAGAGTTCAACAGAATGGAGCACTGTCCAGGTCAATGACATAATCATCAACAACATATACAAGCTACCTCTGTTATGTTGTCAATCACATCCCTGCCCATTTACAACCATTTTTGGGCTGTCTCCATTAAGTCCAAGACATCAGAATTAATAGTGCTTCTTTACTTGGCACTGGTTAGGCTTCATCTAAAGTATCATGTTCAGGTTTTTGGCTCTGCATTTTTAAATGAACATGGAGATATTAGAAGAGATCCAGGGGCAGATAACAAAAATGATAAAGGAAGCCATAAGAGAAGTTGAAGGAAATAGTTAAGTCCAGCTTGCAAATTAGGTGTTTAAAGGGGACATAATAGCAGTCTTCAAATGTCTGAGAGACTGCCATAGAGAAGAGGGAAAACACTTTTTCTTTGCTGGAGACAGGATGTGGACCAATAGATTGAAATTGCAGCCAAGAAGGTTTAGATTGGACATCAGGGAAAACTTTTTCACCATTAGAACAGTGAGGCACCAGAAAAGAATTATTTCTAGTTACCCTAATGGGTGCGCTGGTAAACATTGTATCCCCTATTTCTTGCTGCCCCCCCGCCCCCCAATGAGTTTGTAGGCAGCCATGAGATAACCTCTCAGCCTCCTCTTGCAGAGGCTGAGGAGGTTCAGGTCTCTCAATCAATCCACATAGGGTTTTTTCTGTAGGCCTTTAACCAGATGAGTGGCCCTCCTCTGAACCCTGTCCTGAGTGGACATCCCTCCTGAAGTGCAGTGCCCAAAACTAGATGCAGTACTCCAGCTGCAGCCTGACCAATGCTGCATAAAGGGGAAGTATCACCTCCCTAGATCTGTTTGTGATGCACCTACTTATGCAAGAAAGTGTGTGGTTAACTTTATTTATTATCTCATCACACTGGTGACTCATGTTCATTTTGGATTGGACTACTACTCTGAGTTCCCTTTCCACAGTTGTGCTTAGAATGTACCTCCCAGGCTATAGGTGTGTTGATGATTCTTCCTCTCCAGGTGCAACACATGACACTTATTCTTGTTAAACTGCATCCTATTCTGTTCAGCCTATTTCCACAGCCTGTCCAAATCAGCCTAGATTCACTCCCTGCCATCTAAACTCATAGATTGTAGAGTTGGAAGGGACGACAAAGGATCATCGTGTCTGACCTCCTGCCCCTGGCAGGAAAGAGAACCAAGGTCAGATAACCTCCTCTTGAAGATCTCCAAATTAGGTGATAGTACCACCTCTCCTGGAAGCCCATTCCAGATTCTGGACACCCTTACTGTAAAAAAATTCTTCGTAGTTTGTGTGACCCCATAGTTTGGTGTCATCGACAATCATGGACAGGGTGCTTTCTACTCCTTCATCCAAGTCACTAATAAAGATCTTGAATAGTACAGGAGAGCCCCTGATCGCCTGATGGAGGACTACCATGCTCTGGGAGGCGTGCTGAGGGAGATGGGCGCACAGGCGGTCTTCTCTTCCATCCTGCCAGTGAGCGGTCGAGGCAGACGCCACGAGATGTGCATAGCAGAGACCAACTGGAGGCTACAGGAATGGTGCTTCGAGGCGGGCTTTGGCTTCCTCAGCCATGACCGGCACATCATGATGAGAGACATGCTGGGATGGGATGGGCTCCACCTTTCCCCTAAAGGTAAGCGGGTGTTCTCTTCCAGGTTGGTGAACCTCCTTCGGCGGGCTTTAAACTAGGCTCGTCGGGGGAGGGGGAAGATGAGGGCGGAGGAGACGATGAACTACCAGGTCCAGCAACAGCCAGCGAGCCCAGACCAATGGTCAAAAGGGAGAAACAGGTAAGTGATGGGGGACGGGGCATTGCTGAGACTAGGGGGTCAGTGGGCACAACCGTTGGAGGCCTCAAATGCCTCTACACGAATGCTTGAAGTATGGGGAAGAAGCAGGAGGAACTCGCCCTCCTCCTAGCTGTCACCAGCCCTGACATAGTGGGGATCACAGAAACGTGGTGGGACTCATCGCATGACTGGGCAGTGAGTGTCAAGGGCTATAGGCTATACAGGAGGGACAGGATAGGAAGGAAAGGTGGAGGAGTAGCACTCTACATCAAGGAGGAATATACTTCCTCGTCAATTAGCAAGGGGGTAGAGGGGGGGCACTCTGAGGTGCTCTGGGTTAGAGTAAAAGGCAGTCCAGGGGATAGAGACTTAACGGTGGGAGTCTACTATAGACCTACCAACCAGGGAGAAGAGCTCGACCAGGAATTCTTAGGTCAGCTCACAGAGGCAGTGAGGGCTAAGGATGTGGTCATCATGGGGGACCTGAACTTCCCAGACATCTGCTGGGAAGAGCAGTCAGCTAAGTCTGATCGCTCACGTCGGTTCTTAGCCAGAGTGCAGGACCTCCATCTAACCCAGGAGGTGCACAGCCCCACCAGGGGAGATGCCTTGTTGGACCTGGTGCTGTCCACGGGTGATGACCTGGTGAGGGGGCTGCGGGTGATGGGCCACCTGGGAGACAGTGATCATCGCTTGCTGGAATTCACCATCCAGCGTAAGGTGGCAAAGGGCTGCAGCAAGGCAACAGCCCTAGACTTTAGGAGGGCTGACTTCAACAAGCTAAGGAGGATCGTTGGGGAAGCGCTGAGGACCCAGAGGGGAAGGGAGCCAGATGTCCAAGGTGAGTGGTTGCTCCTTAAGGAGACGATCCTCCATGCCCAAAGGGAGGTAATCCCAACAAGGGTCAAAGGGAGCAGGAGGGCACATAAACCCCCATGGCTCACTAGGAGCATCCGGGAATGTGTCCTTGCTAAAAGGAAGGCATACACCCAATGGAGGGATGGGGTCATCACCAAGAAGGACTATGTTACAGTCGCCCGAGGATGTAGGGGGGCAGTCAGGAAGGCCAAGGCAGAGATGGAGATAGGACTAGCTTCCCGGATTAAGGACAATAAGTCCTTCTTCAAATACATAGGGGGTAAAAAGAGGGTCCCGGGTAATGTGGGGCCCCTGCAGGACATGATGGGCAACTTAGTCATCATGCCAGATGACAAAGCTAACATATTTAACGATTTCTTTGCCTCTGTCTTCCTAAGTAGGTACCAGTTCAGCCACCTCCCTGCTGGGCCTCCCTTGGGCCCCGGGAGAGACACTCCTGGGCCAGGGGTTAGTGAGGAGTTAGTTAGGGTACTTCTGGAGAGGCTGGATGTGTTCAAGTCCGCTGGTCCGGACAATCTTCACCCTAGGGTTCTACAGGAACTGGCCGAGGTCATTGCGGGACCCCTGGCGCGGCTCTATGAGCACTCGTGGTGCTCTGGCGAGGTGCCGGAGGACTGGAAGAGGGCCAATGTGGTCCCTATCTTCAAAAAGGGAAAAAAAGAGGACCCAGGAAATTACAGGCCAGTTAGTCTTACCTCAATCCCGGGTAAGCTCTTTGAAAAAATTATCCTGGCACACATCCAGGAGGGCCTTGCGGGGGAATGCATGCTCAGGGGCAACCAACATGGGTTCATCAGTGGCAGGTCTTGTCAGACCAACCTGGTGGCCTTTTACGATCAGGTCACCAAATCATTAGATGCAGGGGTTGCTGTGGATGTAGTCTTTCTGGACTTCCGGAAGGCTTTCGACACTGTCTCTCACCCTGTCCTCATCAAAAAGCTGGGAGACTGTGGTGTCGATGCCCACACGGTCAAATGGGTCGCCAACTGGTTAGAGGGCCGCACCCAGAGGGTGGTAGTGGATGGGTTCTTCTCGACCTGGAAGGACGTGGGCAGTGGGGTTCCGCAGGGCTCGGTCCTTGGGCCTGCATTGTTCAACATATTCATCAGTGACTTGGATGAGGGGGTAAAAAGCACCCTGTTCAAATTTGCTGATGACACTAAGATGTGGGGGGATGTGGGTGCACTAGAAGGGTGCAATAGGCTACAAGCTGACCTTGACAGGTTGCAACGGTGGGCGGATGAGAATAGGATGGGGTTTAACACTGATAAGTGCAAGGTGTTGCACATGGGGAGGAAGAACCGGCACCACACTTACAGGTTGGGGAACTCCCCTCTTGCCAGCACAGAGACGGAAAAGGATCTTGGAGTCATCATTGACTCCATGATGAACATGGACCGGCAGTGTGGGGAGGCAGTCAAGAAGGCCAACCGTACCCTGTCATGCATCCATAGATGCATCTCGAGCAGGTCCAGGGAGGTGATCCTCCCCCTCTATGCGGCACTGGTCAGGCCACAGCTGGAGTACTGCGTCCAGTTCTGGGCGCCACACTTCAAGAGGGACGTGGACGATATGGAAAGAGTCCAGAGGAGGGCCACTCATATGATCAGGGGTCAGCAGGGCAGGCCTTATGAGGAGAGGCTACGGGACCTGAACCTGTTTAGCCTCCACAAGAGAAGGTTAAGCGGGGACCTTGTGGCCTGCTACAAACTGGTCAGGGGGGATCAGCAGGTATTGGGGGAGTCCCTGTTCCCCCGTGCGCTGCCAGGAGTGACCAGGAATAACGGTCACAAGCTGGTGGAGGGTAGGTTTAGATTAGATATTAGGAGGCGCTACTTCACAGTCAGGGCGGCTAGGGCCTGGAACCGGCTTCCAGGGGAAGTGGTGCAGGCTCCTAGCCTGGGGATTTTTAAAAGGAAGTTAGATGAGCACCTTGCCGGGGTCATCTGACCCCGGTGCTCTTTCCTGCCAAGGCAGGGGGTCGGACTAGATGATCTACCTAGGTCCCTTCCGACTCTAGCTACTATGAAACTATGAAACTAAGCTACTACTGGTCCCAAGACAAAGCCTTGGGGGACTCTGCTGCCTACATTTCTCCAGGTAGAAACTAACCCATCCATTACCACTCTCTGGTGTGTCCCATAAGCCAATTTTCTACCCACCGGACTACGTAATAATCTACATTGCAACTATTTAGTTTATTTATAAGAACTGGCCCTTTTTAAAATCTAAGTAAATAACATCTACCTCTATTCCTTCACCCAAGCATTTTATGACCCTGTCATAAAATGAAACCAGGTTAGTAAGGCAGGATCTGCCTGGTATGAACCCATGCTGATTGCCCTTTAGCCTTATTTTACCCAATGGCCCCCCACAAATGTGATCCTTAACAATTTTCTCAAAGGCCTTGCCAAGGATAGAGGTGGGACTGACAAGCCTGTAATTACTCGGTTTCTCCTTCCTTCCCTTCTTGAAAATAGGGACCACACTGGCCCTTTTCCAATCCTCTGGGACCTGTCCTGAGCACCATGAGTTCTGAAACAGTTGTTCCAGCAGCTTCGCTATGACTCCAGCTAATTCCCTAAGTACCCTAGGATGAAGATCATCAGAGCCTGTTGACTTAAATACACTCAGCCCCTCTGGGTGCCTCTTTACTAGGTCAGCACGAACAGTTGGTGGGTTGGTATCTACACTGGGCTTACTGAAAGTCCCAATGGGATGCGTATTTGTATTCATGTCCAGGAACATGGATGCAAAGAAATCATTTTTTCAATTAAAAGCCTACAGAAAGCTTTGCTTCGGCCATCCTATCTGTTACCAGTTGCCCTAGTTCATCCTGAAGGGGCCTTAAGTTACCTTGCACCTTCTTTTTGCTTCCTATATACTTAAAGAATGCCTTTTTGTTATCCTTAACTTTTGCTGCCAGCCTAAGCTCCATTTCCATTTTGGCTCTCCTCACTGTTTCCTTGCAAGCTCAAGGCAAGCAGGTATATTCCTCCTTAGTGGCAGCCCCCTGCTTCCACAGCCTGTAGGCTCTTCTTTTCCCCTCCAGGCTCTCCTGGATTTCTCTGCTGAACCAAGAGGGTTTCTTTGCTTTTTTGCCCCCTTTTATGTGTAATGGTATGGTCCTTTTCTGTGCCTGCAGGATTAGTCCCTTGAGAAATGCCCACCCTTCCTGGACTCCCATCTCTCCAAGGCATTTACCACTCAGTCCCTCCCTAACTAATCTCCTGAGCTTGTTGAAGTTGGCCTTCCTGAAGGCCACATCTGACCTACTAGTTATCTTCCCCACCTTTCTCCAGATTATGAATCCTATCAATAGGTGGTCACTATCCCCTAGGCTACCTTGCACCTGCAGATCCCCCACCAAGTCATCCCCTGTAGCCAGTGCCAAGTCTAGTAAGGCATTTCCCCTTGTGGGAACATGCACCTCCTGCGATAGGTGAAGGTCCTGTAAGGAGGTCAGAAACTTTTGTGAGTGGGCAGACCTGGCTCCCTGTTTCTCCCAGAATATGTCTGGGAATCTTAGGTCACCCATGATGACCAGGTCCTTTGAGTGCACTTCCTCTGAGAGCTGCCTCGAGAATTCTAGGTCTAACATGAACCCCTGGTGTGGGGTTCTGTAATAGACCCCCAATACTGAGTCCCTTTCACCCCAACCCCCCTGTAACCTGACATATAGTACCTGAATTTGCCCTTCTTCTTGCCCCAATTTAACTATGGAAGATGTATATTGCTCCTCAACAGAGAGAGCAATGCCCCCCAATTTTTCCCACCCTCTCCTGTCTGTACAGCCTGTAGCCCTCAATGTCCACTGCCCAGTCATGGGTAGGATCCCACCAAGTTTCTGTTAGCCCAACCGAGTCAAATTCTATATTTGAAAGCAGGAGTGCAAGTTCCTCCTTCTTGTTTCCCATGCTCCTAGCATTAGTATAGAGGCATCTAAGCCCCGCAGTAGGTGCCCTTGCTAGTTCCCCGTTCTGATGCTTAGTGGGGCCCTTGGTACTTACCTGCACTGTTCCAGTACTTGGCTTGAGGTTCGTCATTCCTTGTCATCAACATCCCCGTTCCCCAACGAACCTAATTTAAAGCCTGCTGTACAAGATCAGCCAACCTGTAAGAGAAGAGAGGTGTAGCCCATCTTGTCCAAACAAGGCCTTATCCTGGAAGTGCAGGTTGTGGTCAAAGAATCCAAACCTTGCACGATGGCACCAGCTCTGAAGGTGTGAGTTGACTTTTCTATAGCAATTACTGTGGTGCTGTCCTCGACCGCTGACCAGTAGGATGTATTAAAAGACCACCTGTGCCCCCAAACCTCTGAGCCTGGCTCTCAGTGCCATTTAGTCACTCATGACCCTGCCTGCACTACTCTGGGCTGTGTCATTCATTCCTACATGGATTTCATAGATTTCATAGACATTTGGGCTGGCAGGGACCTCAGAAGATCATCGAGTCCAGCCCCCCTGATCTGTAGGTAGCTATGTCATGGGGAGCTTTGTGAAGAGCAACAGTTAGAGGCCCACACACAACACACTTAGTCAGGAGATAATGAGGCCAATCTGAAGAAATGTGATATTAACATCAATACTGAATCTGTGAATCTGGCACTGTGATACACAACAAGGCATTAATCATTTTAAGCAAGCTCACCTCACTGGAGATGGATAGATGAGAGAGACAAAGGGAAAGAGTGTGACCCAGTGTCACCTGAATCCAATCCTTCATCTTAGAACTGTTTAGTATGTCTGCAGTTGAACACACAGATCTTGGATTGGCCTCATAGTAATCTATGGACTCATCAATAACTTTCTCATTTACTGAAAAACTATCCTCCTCATATTGAGGAACTGCCAATTACAATTGCACCATGAGAACTGCCTGCATTCACATCCAGACCAGCCAGTAATAGGTGGACAACAAAAAGAAAGGAAAAGGAGTGAGTGAATTGACCTGAGAAAAATGTAAAGGGCTGTTGCTGTCAAGCAAAACCTAGGTTGTTTTGTTTGATTGTTTTTGGGGGGTCAGGGATAATTGTTTTATTTCTATGGCTAGAGAAAGGCATAAGAAACATTAATGGAAGAAGAGGCTGATACTCTTTTGCAATTCTAAAGAAGCAATGGCTATAATTCTGACAGTTCCCTAGAAAACAAATAAGGGAAGGTGAGAGAGAACAGAGGTGGCAGTAAAATCAATGGGCTATGTTAGTAGGGTAAGTGATAATGGAAACCAAGAGGGTCAGAATTCAACTACAGTGAATCAGAACTCAAGCATTTATGTAAGATAAATGTAGTGTGATGGAGAGAATTTCCTTTGAGTTTGTCAGCCCCCCAGGCAATGTTGAATCCATTCTTATTAGCTAGTGATTCTACAGTTCTGCTAGCAGTTCATTTTGTTTCAGTAACACCTGAATCTCTACATCTGAAAATCCCAGAACAGCAGCTTCCTCACTGTCCACCCTTTCTGAAGCTCACTGGAGTCCCCTGTTATCTTAGCTGATGCCCCTTGAAGCTTAGTCTGAAAGGATTAAACTAGCTGACACTGGGTTTTTCCCCCTAAGGTACAGCTGTAGCTACAGCCCTAGAATATCTTTTTCCCCCTTTGTCAGAGACTCCTTGCTTATAGAGTAAGCCAGTTGAAGTAGCTGGAACCTTTTTTCTCCTTTATGCTTTATAAATATACAAATGATATGTAATGATATGCCATTAAAATCACAACTCTTAAATGCTGTTATGAAGTGCTATAATCTCCCTCATTCTTTTATTTCAAAAATGTCGTGAATAGATATCTCCTGCTGTTTTTCTGAGGCAGGGGTGGGCCAAATGACTCCTGGGGCCAGAGATTTAAGACTGCTGATAGCAGGTTTAAGGTCATTTAAAACATGAGTACTTCATTTGTGGGAACTATCCCGTGCTTAGACACTTAAATAGCTTAAGTTTCACCTGGCAGAAATTATAGTAATGAAATGGAATGGCTTAAGTCATGGCTATAGTCAGGGCTTAGTAGGGCTCATTGAGTTCAGTAAACACAGGCATAGGTAATTAAACTATCTAAACAGTTAATGTCATTGTGGAGTAGTAGGCAACCTCTGCAGGCCCTTGGTCTCTCCCTATCTTGGTAACTTCACCTGTGCTTTTCCAGGCTATAGAGCCCCATGGCTCTCAGCCTGTCGTCATGAGGTCTGTTTTCCTGAGCTTTTATCATGCGCGTGGCTCTTCTCTGGACTCTCAAGCTTCTCCACATCCTTTTTGAATTGCAGAGCCCAAAACTGGATGCAGTACTCCAGCTGTGGCCTCACCAAGGCTGAGTACAAGGGGAGAATGACATCCCAGGATTTGCTTGAGAAACTTCTATGGATGCAAGCCAGCATTTTGGACGCTTTACTAGCCACAGCATCGCATTGGAGGCTCATGTTCATTTTGTGGTCAATGATGACCCGCAAGTCTCTTTCTTCCATAGTGCTAGCCAGCGTAGCACTGCTGAGCCTATAAGGATGCTGTAGGTTTTTCCTCCCAAGGGTGGAGAACCTTGCATTTTTTGGTGTTAAACACCATCAGGTTCTCATCTGCCCATTTGCTGAGCCTGTCCAGGTCAGCCTGGATCCACCCGCCTGTCTTCTGGTGTGGATGCTTTGCCCCAAAGTTTGGTGTCATCAGCGAACTTGGCCAGTCCGCTCCTGATTCCAGTGTCCACATCATTAATGTAGATGTTGAACAATATGGGTCCAAGGACAGAGCCTTGGGCAACCCCACTGGTCACAGGGCACCATGATGAGTGACTTCCATCAATAACCACCCTTTGGGTCTGACCACGGAGACAAGTTCCAAGCCAGCAGATCATGGTGGACCCAAGGCCACAATTGGCCAGTTTCGCCAAGAGGTGATCATGGGATACCAGATGGAAGGCTTTTTTGAAGTCAAGATATATGACATCAATCTCTTCTCCTTTGTCCAGGTGATAGGTCACCTGGTTGTAGAAGGAAATGAGATTGGTCAAGCAAAACCTACCTGCAACAAACCCATACTGGCTATCCCTTAGGATGTTGGCATCGGCCAGTCCATTAAGGACGGCCTCTTTAATAAATTTTTCTAAGATCTTCCCCAGGATAGAAGAGACCTGGTGGGATGATGCACATGATTGGGCAGTCAATATTGAGGCTACAGGCTTTACAGGAAGGATTGAGTTGGGAAGAAGGGAGGAGGTGTGGCCGTCTATGTGAAAGAGCAGTATCTCTTTCTGCAGGTCACATTTGACAGCAGGAAGGGTCCTTCAAAACCCTCTGGGTCAGGATACAAGGGGGACCAGGAGAGGGAGAATCTACTACAGGCCTCCCTCCCAGGAGGAGGAGTGCAATTAGCAATTTGCTGGAGAGCTGACTGAGGCGGCTCACACTAGAGATGTGGTTGTCAAGGGTGACTTCAACTACCATGGCATCTGTTGGTAGGACCATTCAGCCACCTTCAGCAGGTCAGCCAATTTTTGGCAAAAATAGATGATCTGTTTCTGACACAGGTTATTCAATGGCCTACTAAGGGTAAGGCCACTCTGGATTTAGTGCTGATGAAGGGGGTGGACATCATAGGTGACCTGAGAATTGGTGGTGCTCTAGGCAACAGTGATCATGACCTGATAAGGTCTACCATCCACCATAAGACTGGGAAATCAGTCATCAAAGCAGAAGTTCTGGATTTCAGAAAGACAGATTTTGGCAGGCTCAAGAGGCTAGTAGAAGAGGCCCTCTGCAACCAGCAACTGGAGGATTTGGGAGTCCAAGAACAGTGGTTCTTCCTTAAGGAGGCAATTCTCATAGCTCAGAAACAGGCCATTCCCATGCAGACAAAAAGCAGGAAAAGAAACCAAGAGACCCACTTGGTTTCACAAGGATATTAGGGAACTATTGTGAGGGGATCGCCTCTGCCAGGCTCCCTGCCACTGGCCCCATTTTTTGGGCCATGTGCAGTGCCTTATGTACATCTACTTCACCTTATGCTAAGGGCTGGAGGCCCAGGCCACCTCATGCAGCTCCAGGGCTCAGTCTGCTCCTGGACCCTCTATGCAGCATCGCCTGCACCGAACCACTGGCCTCATGCCGGTGGCTGCCAATCCAAGCCACCTCAAGGAGCTCCCAGGGTCCTGTTCCATGCAGCACCGCCTGCACCGAGTTCCCTGGCTGCTTGCCAGAGATTGCAGACCCGAGCCACCTCAAGCTGCTCCCAGGGCCTCAAGCTGTGTGCACCAAGGTCCCAGATGCAGGCCAGATTTGGCCCGCGGCAGATTCCATTTCCCAGCATCCCCTGCCAACATCACTGCATCCGGTTTTCATGGAGACCCCAGCAGCAGGGGAAGTAACCTGACAGCGTGGGACCAGGGATTCAATGGAGATCAGCCCCAGCAGCCAGGCAAGGCAGGCAGCTGGGCAGAGAGCTGCTCTGGGGTTGGGATCTTGTGATGGTGACAGCATGGTCTGGAGCTGCGGCAGAACTGTGATCCACTACCCACATGCCCTGAGCAGGGGCATACAGACAGTGGATTGCAGCTCTGCTTTGGCTCCAAACCATGCTCTGGCCCACAGCAACTCCCCACCCAGTTGCTCATGCTGTCAGCATTGCTGGGGTCAGTCTTTGTGGAAACCCTGGCCTTGCATTGTCATAGACCTGCCACTGCTGGGGTCTCCATGGAAACTGGCTGCAGGGGCTGCTGGGAAATGGAGTTTAACCACTGGCTGGATCCACCATTTTGTCAACCCCTGTTATAAAACATTTTGCTGTAGAGTGTAGCAATAATAGATATGTGGAGCCATATACTTGTTGGTATGATATGGTATCACTCCATTGACTTCAACAGAGCTACCCTTGTTGGCACCAACTGAGCAGATAGTTCATGTACAGCCATGTTCTATCTTCAAAGCTGGAGAAGATATTGAAGTTACAGGTGGAAAAGGTGGCATAGGATGGCCTTGGAAGCATTTGCTACTTGTACTGCCAGGAAAGACACCTAAGTCTAAATTTTGCATGCAGCTTCATTCCTTAAGAATGAGCAATGGAAACAGCAACATTTCTCATGGCAGAAAAGAGACAAGAGTCAGTTATAATGAATATAAATGGGATTCTTTATAGAGTTTATTGGAAATGGGTAAAACGTTTGCCTAAACCCAGCAGTCATTGTAGAAACTGGTGTTTGTATTTTGGAAGGAGAGCTTTGTTTAAAGTAACACATTGTTATTGGTTCACAAATGGCACTGATAGACCCTAAAGAGCTTTTGGACTTTTTAGTAAGAGGTCAACATCTCCAAAGCCAAATCCAGAATGATTTGAATAAGTTTTAAAAGGAAAATCTGATGGACATATTCAGCATCCTATCTGTGACACAAGGAATGACACAGAATTAAGGTGAATGTGTTTATACACTGTACATATAACTAATTCACATATGAGAGCCAAGGATTTCTGTGGGTAATTTATTTTTGGACAAACTAAATGCTTGGGTTGCATGTAGTCAACCTTTTGGGTACCACAGTACCCTTCCTAAATTAAGACCCTAACTTAGCTTGTTTTTATGCACCTAAATAAGTGGCCTGATTTTTTTTTTTTAATTACTGAATTTTGGTAACATGCATAATTTAGGGAATTTATTATATACAACAAGAAAGGCATACATTATATTATAGATTACATATCTGTGAAACTCTAAGCAATGCCTAAAACTGAAATCAAGAGGTTAACTTGTTGGTATTCTTCATCTTATGCATTTATGTGAAACGCTGAGGATGAACAGGCAAACAATTATAGCATTTCAAAAGAAGATGGAAAATTTATCACTCATAAATATGAATCAGTTGTAACTGTTATCAGCCCATTCCTATCCTATTGTAAATCAAACTTACCTGTGTTATCTTTTTTCCCAAGGTAAGCTGCCATTTTAACTTCTATGTTCCTCAGGGTGGAAGTGGACAAGCAAAGGCATTAGTGTAGATTCAGGTGAAGCATAATAAATTTATCTGCTTTTAAAAGAACTATAACTATTTATCTATCCTTGCCCCATATGTGAAAGTTTGTATCCCTAACTCATCAAACTGGCTTATTGCATCTAATTTGAATTTCAGATTTTAAAGAGCACTTCACAAATCTCCTAGCAGCACCTTATTATAAATGCTATTTTTTTTTCCTTTTGGAAATATAGCAGTCATCAATGGGGGAAAAGGACCTAGCACAATCCATATAATCCAGAGTCGTCAAATTCACCCTGTTCTTTGGGCCAGATCCAGGTCATGGGGCTCCTTGCAAGCTAGATCAGGACCTGGTGGAGGTGGGATAAGTAACTGCAGCAGTGGGCTATGCTGTGTTGGGGCAAGTGTACCTAGCGAGTGGTACCTCACTCCAATTGCTTGCCTCCCCTGGCAACGGAAGGCTGTTTCCTATGGGGTCCCATAACCCAGAGCTCTTTAGCAGGCCCCACCCCTGAACTCCTAGGCCTCCCAGAAGCCCCATGAGCAGGAGAAAAACCTTCCACAAGCCAGACCCAGCCTGTGGGCTGTGCATTTGGCACCCTGATATAACCTAGACACATAATCAATTGATAGTCCAAATGTCTTAGCATTAAGGAACTGGTTCTTTCCCTCTACTTTCAAAAAATGTATAAACACTGACCAAAATTTGGGAAATACGAAGTTAGATTGTCAAGCATCGGTTTCTAGCATTCTGGCACATGAAAGGTGGGTTAATAATTTTAACCAGTGATGTTCAGCTTGCAGGTCAGATCCAGTCAGTCTGGTGCAGGGGGTCCCCATGAGTCAGAAAATCTGGCAGTTGGGGAGTGGTGACAGCATTAATTGCCACTCCCCTGCTGCCACATTTCCAGATCCATGGGGAGCCCTGAGGGCTGAATGGTATTGTTGGTGTCACTGGGCATAACCCCAGGTAACTCAGAGGGATGGAAGACCACGAGCATCAAGGAAGTCCTTCTGCTCTGGGCTCAGACGAGCCAGGACCCCCCCTTTCCCCAACCTTTGTAACCCTTTCTATGGCACCTGCAATCTCCTGTCCTTCTGGAAAACAGGCGAGCTAAAATTGTTATCTATGGAATGCAAGGGCACCGCTTGGAGAGAGAAGGGAGGAGGGAAAGGGGAGGAAGAGGGAGGCCAGCTGGTGGAAAATCACTAGGAAAACTGACCCAGGTATAAAGATCCCACTGTTGCAGGGTTAAGCACACAGGATTTGAGACCATACAGTCTCCCTGTGCCTTTTACTTGAGCTCAGATAAACTCTGTCTGCTTCTCCCCCCCAGTGTGTTTATTCGGCGCGACGCACACCGGGCAACGAACCCAATTGTTGCCTCCCTCGGGCACCTTGTGCCGGCAACAGTATGGCTGTGCACAGGGTGATTCTGCAGGTCTCTAAAGTTGCCATTTTTTTCCTTGCCCATAGCAGTTGACAATGGTAAATTCATCAGCAAGAAAAATGTCAAGGGGAAAGATAGGGCAAGAGGGTCCTTACATCCCATGGCTGCAGCATTAACCCTGTAGGTGCTGGCTGCACAGACACTTCCCTCTGCAGCAGTGGCTATTCCAAATCCCATGGAGCTATTGGCAAATAGTTCCTCCAGCCCCTGTCTCTGCAGCCAGAGTCTCAAGCCCCACTGAGCCCAATCCTTACCCTTGCCACTGGCCTGGGTGCTGCTGATTGCCATCACTGGCAGCACTGAGCATCACTGGGTTCGGTAGCAAGACAGGTTAGATTCCCTGGAGGCCGCCTATGCTGATTTCCTCTCTACATTGGCACCCATGGCTTCTGCACTGTTTACCCACTCCTTGCTTATACTGCTGATTGTACATGGCTAAAATTTGACTGAAAATCAAGCTCCCTGATACAAAGACAATTCTGATACTAGAAAGAAAGAGAACACATTGCAAAATCAGCAAAAATGCTTCTGGAAATGATTGTAACATTTCCACTTAACACATGCAAGATATATGAAATGTAGAGTTCTTTCCTTCTATAGAAATTGTATAGATTTTGGCACCATCTGCCAGTAAGACTCAGTCTAAAACAAAAATGGGGAATCCTGTGTCTAAGGAAATAGATGCAGAGTGTCCAGAGGCAGCTATCAGAAGCTAATAATGAGCATGATTTCCTGAGACAGCAGCCGTGAGAGGCAATGTCAGCTACTACAACAAACATTTTCTAGTGAAAGGAAAACCTCTGCTCAGACATAACAGTTCATGTCAGTGTTGAATGTTACTGGTATAAGCAGTTACTATGTAACTGGTATGCCTTCATGCTCCTATAGTGATAAAAATATAGCATAAGCTGCAGCTATATTATTTTAACGTTGTAAAAGCCTAAGTCTGTCTGTCTGTCCATAACTCTTTATTTGCACTCTGATTGGCTGATGGAAACAGCCAATCAGAGTGCTCCAAGCATGGGGGAGCGCTGCCACGATTCCGAAGCCATGCCAAGGACCAGACAGAGGGTGGGGGAGCTGAGGCCATCCGCTCCCCAACACCGCTCCATGCAAGAGGCAGAACAGCGGCAGCATGGGGGCATTAGATGGTGGCGTTTCATCCCAGCCCCCTCTTCCCCATGACTCTTGATAGGCAATTGGCTAATATGTATGTATGTATGTATGTATAAATACCCACACCTAGCAGCTATATATACACACCTCTTATGAATGCACACTTAACCAGATATGGGCCTGATTGCAGAGGCTGTGAACAAATGCAGCTTTCAACTGCTCGGGCAGGTATCAGTTGTTTCACTGTAAATGTTACATAACATCCTCCCATAACAGAATAAATCAGCTAAGTGGCTGTAACTTTAACCCTTGGTTAAAATAGGGGCTAAAGTTACTAAGGTTTTACTACATTTATATCACTATAGGAGCATGAAGACATACCAGTTACATAGTGTGTGTGTGTGTGTGTGTGTGTGTGTGTGTGTGTGTAGCTACAGCTATAATTCTGTCTAAATGCCTGTTATGAAAATAACCTGTTAAAATGTGAGAGAGACTGGGACAGTGAAGTAATCAAGAGTAATGTATAATCACAAGATCACATGGATTAAATAAAACAACTAACTGGAATAAAGGAGGAATAGCTACATATGGAAAGACCCAAAAAGGGACTTAAGCATGATGGGTGTTTATAGATGAGCTCCAGGAGGCTGGGGTGGGGGGGGGAGGAAGCACTTTAATAAGCGCAGCTCTGAAAGCTGCACTAATTAAAAGCACCCAGAGTGTCACGTGTATCAGTGCCCCCCATGCTGAAAAATGGTGGCAGGGCACTTTGAACTAAAGCTCATCAAACAAGCTTTAGTTTAAAGCACTCCATCACCATTTTTCAGTGTGGGGACACTGATACATGTGATGCTAAAGTCTGCTGGAGCACAGTAATTAAGTGAGTGGTCTAATTCTCTGTAATTACAGTAAATTGAAGCAGCCTCCCTGCACATGTATAGGAGCCCAGTGATACCGTTTTCACACACCTAAAAATTAAGGCCTGCTTCTGGGACTGTATATGTATTTTGGATTAAATACCATTCATAAATACAGATGAGCAGAGGGAGCATGAGTCATAACTCAGGGCATCCCCTGGGAGTGGAAAAAGTCCTCATTACTGGGCTACAGAGGAATACTCTTGCCTCTTTTCTGTCCTGGCCTCAAGGCTCTCATGTTCATTTCTGTACATTGATACAACTTCCACAGGAGGGGTAGAGAGAGCTCTCAGACCAGTTCAGTTCTAGCATCTAGTCTACTAGTTAATGCACGCTCCTATAGGTATGACTTGGACTTCCTCAGTCTGTGAAAGAACTGAATCTAGGTCTCCCATTTTTGGATGGGTGGACTAATCATTATTAGGCTATTAGATAAAAAGTCACTACAACCAAGCTTAATGGTATCAATATATGCTAGATGGGTGCTTGTACAAGTGACAATTTCCTCATATACATGTGATTAAAATTTCCATTTGGCTAGCATAATGTTGTCACCATGAATATATGCATGAGGTTTTGTTGTCTCAAACTGTCCCACAGCACGGCAGATTAGATCACCTCCTGATTATTTGAGTTTGATCATGGCAAATTGTCCCATTGTGGACAAAAAATCTGTCATGTGTACATGTCACATATATATCAACTCACCAAATTACATGTCTAGACCCTGCCTTGCCCACCAGGTGCCACTACACCAGTATTTTCAGGTAATTTGCATTGTATTTCACAGGTATCCTATGTAATGAATGTTTTAGTACACCAGGTGAAGCTGCAGAACCCAGCATGGATCAGCCTTCTCCTGAACTCCTTTTTTAAATTCATTAACTTAATAAATAAATATTTAAAGGACACCTTTTTGTGTTGTTTGTCTCCAATTTCACTCTACTGATGGCCAAGGTATGTTGAAGTGTTGAAGACTGGGGTTCTTGAACTATACCAGGCACTCAGAAACACAGGAGCACAGTCACATTACAAGCCCCCCAATTATTACAGGAGACTCTCTCAGCAGTAACACTATGTGGCCACTCAGCAAAACCGTTCAATGCCCAAACCTGATTTCAAGATCCAGTGGCTACTGTGTGTCTTACTTTCCACACTACCCATTTTTTTTACTGGTCTCATTCATGCTGCCACAGCCATGCACCAGACCCCAACATAAAAATCCCACTTCCAGTTTTGCAGTGTCTCCTAGTAAGCCACCCTTTTTTTGATCAGATGCCCCCAGCAGTAAAACTATGTGTCCACTTAGAAGAACACTTCAATGCCCAAACTCCGAATTCAGGCTCGGGTGGCTATGTGTGTGTTAGTTTCCACACTCCCCAGTTTTTTTTACCAGTCCCATTATCACTGCCACACCTAGGAGCCAGACCACAAGAGTAAAATCCCACTCACAGTTTTGCAAGGTCTCCAAGCACACTCTGAGATAACACTGTGTGACCACTCAGCAGAACACTTCAACACCTAAACCCCACATGCCTCCAGCCACAAGACTGATGGCACTGTAAACATTGATTTAAAACACAGAAACTTACAAGAATAAAACTTTACTGCAAATATAAATAAATAGCAAAGGCAAAAATACTCATTCTCCCCTCCCCATCCCAAATGGCCCCTTCTATCTGCCTTTTATAAAAAATGACTTCAAGCACAGGACCTTGTCCAAGAAGCACCTGGTGTGCTGCAGAGGAAGAAAGCAGATATTGGAGTTTGTTCTATATTCCCAAACTCAAGTTTTCTTGCTTCCCCTTACACCAGATTTCCCAAGCAATATGTCCCCAAGCATTCTGTGAAAATACCTATGTACTTGGTGCCACTAAACATCCATCTGCAGGGGTCTGTGTGGATGCATCGGCCATCAAGGTATGCACAGTTGGAGGGCAAGTATGAGAGACACAGCAGTTAGTCTGACATGTTCACACCCACTCTAACCAGTTCTTTAAAATTGTCCCCTATTACCATATACCAAAGCCCCACCCCCCCGCAACAGAAAACTTACCACCTGCTGCCCTTCTGCCCCTGACTCCTAGTCCCACCCTTGCTGCTGATAGTGGGGGTGGGGGGAGGGGGTGTGCTGGAATGGGTGTGCCTGAGGGAAGAAGGGGTGGGAAGTAAAGCAACACCACAGTGGATGTCTGAAGCACGACTACAGTGGGTGGTGGGAGAATGACCAGTGTGGGTGTCGGAAGCATCACCACTATGATAACGAGTGGCAAAGGGTGCAGTTGGGGCAAGATTAGGAGTGGGGGTAGGGTGGTGGAGAATGGGGGATGCTGATATTCTTGCCTCCTTGGAGGGCCAACATGATTCCCATCTTCAAAAAAAGGAGGAAGGAGGACCCAGAAAACTATAGGCCACTTAATCTTACCTCAATCCTGGGCAAGCTTTTTGAGAGAATTATTCTGGCACATGTCCACAAGGGGCCAACGGGGGAGGTTATGCTTAGGGGCAACCAGCGTAGGTTCATTAGAGGCAGGTCCTGTCAGACCAACCTGGTGGCCTTCTATGACCGGGTCACAAAATCCTTAGATGCAGGGGTAGCAGTGGACATAGTCTTTCTGGACTTTACAAAGGCCTTCAACGTTGTCTCTCACCCCATTCTCATTAAAAAACTAGGGGCCTGTGGTGTCAACACCTACACAGTCAAATGGGTCACCAACTGGCTGGAGGGATGCACCCAGAGAGTGGTAGTGGATGGGTTATGTTTGACCTGGAGGGATGTGGAAAGTGGGGTCCCCCAGGGGTCATTCCTTGGGCAAGCACTGTTCAACATCTTCATCAGCGACTTGGACGAGGGGGTAAAAAGCACCCTGTTCAAATTTGCTGATGACACTAAGATGTGAGGGGATGTGGGCATGCTAGATGGGAAGAATAGGCTGCAGTCAGTCCTAGACAGGTTACAGGGGTGGGTGGATGAGAACAGGATGGGTTTCAACACTGCCAAGTGCAAGGTGATGCACCTGGGGAGGAAGAACCAGCACCATACCTACAGGCTGGGGAACTCCCTTCTCGTTAGTGCAGAGGTGGAAAAGGATCTTGGAATCACTATTGATGCCAAGATGAACATGGGCGGGCAGTGTGGGGACATGGTCAGGAAGGCCAACCGCACCTTGTCATGCATCCACAGATGCATCTCGAGCAGGTCCAAGGAGGTGATCCTCCCCCTCTATGCGACACTGGTCAGGCCACAGCTGGAGTACTGTGTCCAGTTCTGGGCACCACACTTCAAGAGGAATGTGGACAACATGGAGAGGGTCCAGAGGAGGGCCACCCGCATGATCAGGGGGCAGCAGGGCAGGCCCTATGAGGAGAGGCTAAGAGACCTCTGTTCAGCTTCCACAAGAGAAGGCTGAGGGGGGATCTGGTGGCCTGTTACAAACTAGTCAGAGGGGACCAGAAGGCACTGGGGGAGTCCTTGTTTCCCCAAGCACTCCCAGGAGTGACCTGAAATAATGGTCACATGCTAGCAGAGGGTAGATTCAGACTAGACATCAGGAGGCGCTATTTCACAGTCAGGGCGGCTAGGATCTGAAACCAACTTCCAAGTGAAGTGGTGCTGGCTCCTACCCTGGGGGTCTTTAAGAGGAGGCTAGATGTACACCTTGCTGGGGTCGTTTGACCCCAGTACTCTTTGCTGTCTTGGCAGGGGCTCGGACTTGATGATCTGCTCAGGTCCCTTCCAATCCTACCAACTATGAAACTATATTTTGACCTCCTTGCCACAGCAGTTTGAAACCCGGCTTTAGTGAGCCCACTCACAGACTTTAAATTGGATTAGTTTCATGTGCAGAAAGGCTTTGTGCTCAGTACCCACCCCCCAGCCTGGCCCCAAAATGACCCAGGTGACCTCCTTCAGGCTGGTGCCAAAAATTGATATATTTGCAGAGCATGTTTGGTCTTCAAACTTTGCCCAGGCACTACAGAGTTGGGTGGGTGATGGGGTGATGCTGAACTTTCCCTGGACAGGAATCTCAAGACCTAATACTTAAGCACAGTCCCCTGTGGGTGTGGGGACCTCTTATTGATCCAAGATGTCTGAGGTTCATGGCAGAAGTAAGCGGTCAGCAGCGCATAGGCCTTAGTTCACTGGGATGCCAGGTCCATCCCCCATGTCTTCACAGGTCCCATTTTCACAGCCACAGCCTCTTGCAGCTTGGAGACATTTCCCTCCCAGCACCCTCTTTTTACATGCAATGCCCTCAGTGCTAAAAATATGTGCACACTCAGTTACACAGTTTATGAACCAATTCCCAACTTCAGATTCTGGTGGGTACTGCATGTGTCAGGCTTCACGCACATGACCCAATTCTTATTCAGTCCTCTTCTCACAGTCACTGCTTCTCATCCCTCTCCCAGATTGGCAACAGCTCCTTCCCAGCACCCCCTCTTTCATTCAATGCCCTCAATGCAAAAAATGTGTGCTTGCTCAGCAGGACACTTCAACATATGAACCCTGAATTCTGGGTCTATTGGTTACTGCATGTGTCAGATTGCACACATGAGACCCATGTTTTAATCAGTTGTCTTCTCACAGCCACAGCTAAACATATCTCTCTCAGTTTGGAGACCTGTCCCTCCCAGGATCCTCTTTTTAAATGCAGCTCCCTTTGCTTTGAAAATCTGTGGGCATTCAGCAACACACTTTATAAACCAAACCCTAACTTCAGGGTCTGGTGGATACTGCATGTGTCAGGCTGCACACACGTGACCCATATCTTAACCAATTACCCCATCACAAGCATACCTAGGCACCAGAACACAAAAGCAAATTTCCCCACCCTGGCTTGACCCAACCTGCTCCCAAAATGACCTGGGTGAACACCCCACATTGGCACCAAAAATTACAACAGTTGTGCAGCATGTCTAGTCTTCTAACATTGCACAGGCACTACAGTGGGAGAGAGAGAGGACTGAACTTTCCTTCAACAAGGAACCTCAAGACCTAATAATTAAGCATAGTTTCCCAGGGTAGGGAGACTCCTTATTGATCTGAGATGTCTGAGGTTCATGGTAGAAATAAATGGCCAGCAGCGCATAGGTCTCAGTCCTTTTGTATGTCAGGTGTGCCCCCCATATCTTCACAGATCCTCTTCTCATAGCCACAAGTAGGCATTCTTCTGCCACTTTGGAGACCTTTCCCTCTCAGGACTCTCTTTTCAAATGCAGCTCCTTCAGAACTGAAAATGTGTGGCTGCTCAGCAACACACTTTATGAACCAAACCCCAACTTTGGTACTATGTCTGTCAGGTTGCCCACACATGACCATGTCTTAATCAGTCCTCTTCTCACATCCACAGCTGGGCATCCCACTACAAGTTTCAATATGTCTCCCTCCCAACACCCCCTTTTTACATAGAATGCCGTCAGCGGGAAAAAATCTGTGCTCACTCAGCAGAACACTTCAACACCCAGCCCCCAAATTCTGTGGGTGTCTGTTTCCACGCGTCTGTTTCCAAGCATCTTAATGTAAGCCATTATCACAGCCACAGCCAAGGGAGACAGAAAACAAGAGAAACCCCCCCTGCTATGTCTTGACCAAGCCTGCCTCAAAACTGACCTCTGTGATCAGAGGTGCCAAAAACTGCAACAGTTGTGCACCAAGTCTGATCTAACTTTGCACAGGCACTGGGGGCAGGGAGGGCAGGATACTGAACTTTCCTTGTATAGATCACCTCCAGACCTATAAATTAAGACCACAGCACACCAGGGCATGGGATACCCCTTATTGATCTCAGATGTCTGAGGTTTTGGGCAGAAGTGAACAACCAGCAGCACGTACATCAGGATCTGCCTGGACCTTCACCAAAGTTAAGAGCCTAGAGCATGTGTTCGGGGATCCTGAGGTCATGCTCCAGTTCATCATCAACCTGTGGGCCAACTGGCACATCTTCATTGAGAATGTCAGAGCAGGGTCACAAGAGGACCACACAACAGTGCCATGTCAAGGCTAAGATCATAGAATCATAGAAGTAGGGTCGGAAGGGACCTTGTAGATCTTCAAGCCCGACCCCCCGCCTGGGCGGGAGAAAAAGACTGGACTCAAATGAGTCCAGCCAGGTAGTCATCAAGCCTCTTCTTAAAGATCCCCAGGGTAGGAGCCAGCACCACTTCCCTAGTTGGTTGGTTGGTTGGTTCCAGCTCCTAGCCACCCTAACTGTGAAGTAGTTCTTGTGGATGTGTAATCTAAATCTACTCTCTAATAATTTGTGTCCATTGTTCCTTGTCATGCCAGGGGGCGCTAGGGGAAACAGTGTCTCCCCTAAATTTTGCCATAGGCAAAATTCCGTTAGGGATGTCTCTCAAGCATAGCACCTGGGCACCCCTGTCCATCACGTGCTTTGCTACCAGTACCTCAAGTTGCTAATGGAGGTAGTGGATCAGCATGAACAGCAAATGACTGAGGCCACTGGGACATCCTTGTCTGCACTTCACCAACCACACCTGCCACTCATGGGCAATCCAGTAACTCAAGTTCAGATGAAAGCAAAAGGGATATGGGCACATCACCAGATGGTTCTGAAGAGCAGGAGAAACCTCCACACAAGGTATGTTAAACCCTGGGGGATGGTCAGTCACCTCTCACCTAAAGTGAAAGCAGTGATTAGAGTTGACTGTGGCTTGAAGTGGGGGGAAGAGGATTTTTGGTGGGATCGCACTTCTTTACAGACTATGAAGGCCTGCTACCCCTCTCCCCCTCACAGCCAGACACACTTCCTCATGTTTTTGGGGACAAACAATTTTTTTCTGATCACAGGATTCGCTGAGTGCATCAGTTTTGTAGTGCAAAGCATACATAATTGAATCTTATTACTGCATTTCTTTTATAAAGGTTTTTGTTGTTGATTCCCAGTTCCAATTGCAATGACACCACCAAGGATGTGGGGACAGCCCAGATGGGCATCAGCAGATGCTAGAACCAGCAAGCTGCTAAATGCCCTAAGCATGGGTGACTGGTGCCACCTGAGTCAGGGAGGCATGTGCCCTCCCAGTGGCCAGTCAGCAACCAGGGGGAATCCCCCCATGACCAATCTAGCTGACTGGGGGGGATCCCCACAGTCAATTGCATGAAACAGAAAGCATGAGCGGCGCTCCCAGAAGCAGCCACAGCACTTCTGGAAGTGCCAGCAGCACTTCACCTGGTGCTCCCACTCCCCAGCCAGCACTCACAGGGCGGGCAGTGGTGCTCCCACCTACCCCCCTTCCCTTTGCCTAAGTGGGGAGTGCTGCCTGTCAGGGGGTACATCAGTGCATTCCAGGGATGCACTTGGACCCCTGTGCACTCACTATATGTTGCCACTGGCCCTAAGAGTATGAGAAATGTGGCTAAGAGAAATGGTTGGACAGACCCATCTATCTGCTGGAAGCCTTATGGGTAGGCCTAGATGTTGGCCTTGAACAGGGAACAGACAGAGGTCTTTTGTGCAAGTTTGCAATGTTGCACAGATAAGATGCTTTACACTGGGCGGGGGGTAGGGGGAAGAGGAGCAGCAGAAGGTGGGGGAGGCAGCTGTGCCTGGTCACAGATCAGAGAAAAGCAGTTCAAGGAAGGTGCCCAACAAACATGGTAAACTTCAAGGGATTCAGGCAGCCACCCACCAGTCCATCCACCTTCCCCCCGATAGATTCTCTGTATGGCTATCACAACACTTAGTACTGGCCACAGTCTAACTGGCTTCCTGCCCTTCCCCATGGCCAATTGCAGTAGCAAGCAAGCCTAATGCCCATCCTTCCTGTCTCTCTACAGGTCAGCCAATCTTAACTAGTCACACTGCTGCCGCAAAGCTCACAGTATCCAGCCTTGGGTCACAGGGGGCCTCTCCAGGGAGGCATGGGGGGACAACACCCCCTCACACCACTGCTGCAGCTCAAGCATGTCTCTGCAGTGTGTTCCCTGGTCAGGTGAAGATGATATGTTTGTGCAAAAAGAAGGCAGCCTGAGCCATTATACCCTGCTCTTGCTCATCCTGCTGGTGCCCTGGGCACACCTGTGTTCATGGGTCAGTGTCCTGAGTTATGACAGGGCTGGGGGCAAGCCTGGGATACCACAGAATTTCCAGAGATGCCTGGACAGATATCTGTCACAGCGCTACATGTTCCCGCCCCCTGCCACCGAGGATGACATCAGTGTTTGAGAGGCCATTGCCCACGCAGTCTTAGGAGCAAAGGCGGCTCAATAAAATAATCTTGTACTGTTTCCCTCCCACCTGCCTGCAAGGATGGGGGGTCCAACCTGGGGTCAAGGGGTGTGTGGGTAGTCCACACCATTGCAAACATTCCCCTGTTATGACGAAGACATGGAAAAAAATTATTTTAAATGTGATCTTAGATTTTATTTAAATGTCAGTGAAATGAAACAGAAGAGAATAATGTCTAACAGTTATAAACACATGACCATTACTTGCTCCTGCCCTTCACTCTTTCATCCTGTATCTCAACCTCAGTTAGGTTTTCCTATGGATGGATGAAGCATTCACTAACTACCGTTAGTCACTGGTAAATACCCATCACCCTGCATTATCTCTGTGCTCCCCTCCCCTCTTTCACCCTGGGTCACAAGTTTTCAAGTAGTCACTGCTACTAACTAATAAAAACCCATCACCCAACATTATCCCCACCCCACACCTCATATTTTTCTTGTGTTTCCTATAGAAGCATGAAAAAATACAGATAAAGTTCATAACATCAATCATTTTCCCCTCCCCCACCCCACCTAGCAACATCCTGTGTCTAAGTTGCATAGATTTTCCTTTGTATCCTTGAGCAAATCACTCACACCTGGGAACTCAATACCCATGATTGGGTCCTCCCCCTCCCCACCCAAACTTTCTCTGTATCCTCTTCCCCTTCATCCCTAAAGCATAATGGGATATGCTTCTGTGGTTAGAGGAGGAGCACCCCTCACTCCGACCCTGTCAATGAGTTTGTCTCAGTGGGGCCCTTGTTGCACAGATGCTTAAGCAGCTCCTGTCTAAACTTCCCCTCCTGACACTGGCTACACTCAGCACTCAGACAGAACTTATCAGCCATGTCAAGGAATCTGTTTGTGCTGGCCATAATCTCCCAGTGATTTGCTACCTTCTTTTCTTCAGTCTTTCTGTATATAAGGCACACTTTGTCACCCAAATGATCAGCGGCCTGTGCTCATGATTGAGAGGCCGCCACCATAGTCTCCATCATGCCTTCCCTTGACCATCACTGCTGGAAGAAGTAATCAGCTCCAGTGTGTGCTGGTGTCTGAGCTTTGAGTGCACATGCCACAGCTGCAGCAGATACAGTCACTGGTAATGGGGGAAAAAGTGCAGCAACTGCAAAAGGAAGCCCAAAGTCATTCCCCCACACACACACCCCCCCCCACTCCACCACACACACACCCCATTGTATGTGAAACAGACGGCAAGGAGCGGACATACTTGCCACTTACATTAAGCGCCTCCCCCCCCCCCCCACTCCCAGCTGTCTAGCCAAGCATTGTGCTTGAGGGTGAAATAAGGGAATATAAACAAGCAGATTTTAACAGTAAATAAACTTTACTTGAATAAAAAGAATACATAAAATTAATAATTAAAAACATTTAAAATATAAGAAATAAGATTTAATTCCAAATAAGAGGAAAGAAAACATTGTTTAAAAATGTGTATTAAATTTAGACAGTAGTGAAAGTACTGAAATTACACTTAAGTAAAATATGCCAATTAATGAAACTGAACAACTGTTGCTGAGGTACGCATATCAGCATTGTGTGAGCTATAGGTGCCCCCTGCTGTAATTTAGTAATAAGAGGTCAGCAGGGTTGATTTCTTCTGCAGTGCTCTTCCTATAGTATTTATCTTTGAATAGTGCATGGAGCAACTTGGAGATTTTTGACCTGTTATAGTAACAGAGTGACAGCATAAATTGACACCCATTGTGTGAATTTAAGGGAGACAAATTGAGACAATACGGAACTCCCCCCTCCTCCTCTCCCCCTTCACCCTCCTCCCCCGTCACATATACAAGCACCTTACATAAATCAGGTAAAGCCCTTTAGGGTGTCTTAGGTGTAAGACTGTCTACTCTGGGATACCAAATTGCCTTTGGTAGTTTAAATGCCTAAAAAGTTTGGGTCAACCAAAATGGTTGCACTTCTTGATTTATGTAATTCCCGAACTTTAGCTGCCAATGAAGGTCTTCACCAGAAAACTTAGCTGCTTACAGCCCCTGAAATCCCTAACCAGTTAGGTGGGAGTTTTACTGATCTATGACTTGGATGTAAGTACCTAAATTCTACCTGAAGTGCAAGTCTTTTTTGGGTCTCACCTACATTTTCTCTCTTTTATCAAATTATTTAGAACAAAGACTTGGAAATCATTACAGACAAGCTAAATTGCCTAGAACTAGATTTATTCCTCTCCAGTATTATAATGTCTAACGTAGTTCACTTCACCTCAATTTCAAGCATAACATATTCATATGGCACATGCCATGGCTGAAGATACTTGCCCATGGCTGAATAAATGTAGCTGCTGCCAGCACGCTAGCACCAAAATCTATTACATTGAACAAGTTAACATTATCGGCAAATAAACAGATACCTGTAGGGTGACCAGTTTCACTGTGACAGTCATATCTGAGATACCTGTTCCAGGAATCTAACTTGATTCAGAAAAATGAGTGTGAATGTAAGCTTAGCCTAAGCATGAGTAATACTATTGAAGTGAAAGATGGGCAAGTATTAAGGATTGTTCTGTTTTCTGCTGGATGCCTGGGATAGATGTTTTAAAAGAGGAGTGTTATGTTTTGAGAACAAGGTAATTTGGTTATCTAACGGGTCTGCCAATTTATGGTTTATAAAAAAAACATTTGTTTAGTAAGAAATTTTAGTGCATACTATCATTATCAACAATTACATGAGAGCATCACAAACATGGAGCAATACTCTGGTGTCTGTAATGTATGCCTGAGTGACAAGAAACCCACTACATGACTAATTGGTGCTTTGTATCTAAATGGAATTGTTTTTTCTGCTTTCAGTGTCAGTGCCGCAAACATTTATACCTTTATCAAAGTAGTCTCATTATTTTCAGTAGTGCTTCAGTATGCAAAACTGTATGTAACATTGCAGGATCAGGGCCATAAATAATTAGCTGCCTGGGGCAAGGGACTATATATCTGATGTATACAGAACAAAGTCAGCAATCCATAAAAAGTTCCTTTTTTCTCTTTAATTATATAAATTCCGCTTCATTTAAATTTGAGCAACTGACTGCATTTGATAACTAAGGGCTTTATCCCAAGTACTGAAATGTGTGCCATGTCTCTGACTAAGGCTCCTTTCTGCTACTCTTGCATCTGATGGCTGTACAGTCTTTCATATAATTATCTCACAACACTTCTGTATGTTAAGGCAGTGCTTCTCCTATTTACAGATGGAAATTTGAGATAAGAGACTAAGGGCCACAGTCTCAAAGGCATTTAGGTAACTAATTCTGTGAAAGTGGCTTGTCCAAAGTCTCAAAGGAAGTTTATGGCACAGCATAGAGAGGAACACTGGTTGCCCAAATCTCAGGGTATGACCCTTAACATTGGCTTCAATAGTATTACTCATGTGCTTAGGTTAAGCTTACATTCACACCCTTTTTTGCTGGATCAAGTCAGAATGTTCTTCATCTTGCAGAATTAAAACCTAAGAAATACAGTTTATCTCAGTAATGATAGCTTGAAAAAAGACCATCCAATTAGGCACAACAAATGATGTACTGGCAATTAATAAGACATTGGTAGTTTAGCAAAGCAATGCCTTATTCTACAGAAACTCCTTGTGGAGTAATGAGCTTCAATGCATATAACAGTATAAGAATGTGTACATATATTTGAGCATAAAATCCACATTTATCTAGCACTAACCTAACCCTGTTTATGTTGTAAGTCAACAGGGGGATAAAGTATACCCCGGAAAATGCAGGGAACCAGCACAAGGATTAGTGTGAACTATCTAGAAGTTCATTGAGCAATACATTGCCTCTGATTTTAACAGAATTATACTAATCTATAAAGGGCATTATTGATTATAATATTGATTATAATAATTTCCCTTCTGCAATACACAGGACTCCAGAAGAATCTATCCTTTCAGTCAAGAAATAAATTTATTATCATGGGCATATAAGCTGCATCCACATGAGTGCACATGTGCATTCTGTGATGCCTCAAAGGCTATAGATGCGTTGCAAAACAAACACGCACTAAATCACCCAATGCATGTGATTTGGCTCTCCACACTACATATTTGCAGCAACAGGCCAAATTTAAATATCAGGCAATCCCAGTATGAAAAAGTGCACAGAAAAAAGCAGGGCAGCACATGTGGCAGCTGCATGCACTGCCTGAAACCAGAGCCTGGCTAACCAGAGCCACAGTCTGGCTGCTGGCCAGGTTCTGAGTGCCCAGATCACTGCTGGGAAGTCCCCAACCCCAGCCCTGGTGCTGGCCCCAGCCTCCCCTACTCACCTGGAGCATTTTTCCCTGTGCTAACCCCATGTGCACCACTACAACCACATGCCCTGGTTGTGGGACATGGCCATAGAGTCTGTTTTGGCACATTCAGTATAAAATTACAAGTGTTTTTTATGACTGCTATTTTCAAAAGGCAAAGAAGATACCAGTAGTACTGTCGAAGCCCCAGGTCAGATGAATTATTCAGGACTTCTCCTTAACAATGAATGTGCAGTTCCAGAAAAGACAAAATGCTTCAAGTATATGTACTAATTTTCAGCCCACCATAACTTTTGGCTTTAGAATAAAAATCCGTACTACTACAGCTGTCTTTATTGATCCCAGGTAAAGAAAAAGCTGTATTATTAATATATGTGGATTGACAGTCTTGCTTTGGTAGCTGAGTTTCTGTTTATGTATCTGAGAAATTCAATCAAATGAGCCATAAGGAATTTAAATATATATATGGAAAGAAAGGTCATTTTAATTAATTTGTTGAAGAAAGAACCAGGTTGGACCAAAACTCAGCTGCTTCCTGATGATGCATACAGAAAAAAGTACCGTACATTAAAAAAACAAGCCCAGAAAAGATAGAGCCCTTCTGAATTGCCTATAAGTGGATATGAGTCCTCCTGGCCAAAAATAACTGAGGAGCAGACAACAAGGCGGCAAAAATTTAGCATTTTAAGCACTGACCCTCTTCTTTGTCATCTCTCTTTTCCTTGAGTTTTCTAACTGCCTTTTTCTGTCTTGTCACCAAGAAGACTTGGGTTACAGGCTGACACTGATTCAAAGTTACTATAACAGCATTATTTTGAGAAATATTTATATGAATGGTTCACACTCAGAAGTGCCTTATGGGTACAAGGATACTTTCCAGCCAGTTCAAAAATCATACGTAGTGAGACAATGGGCTATGTGGATCTTTAGCAAAGCTCGCTCTTTGAAGTAATGTGTTTTCAAGAATACAGTATGTAATAACGTTTTAAAAAAGAAAACGATGGAATACTGTTCTTATCCTCCACTGATGCAAATCAATGCAGCTTCAGTGAAGTCAATAGGAGTACAGCAGCTGAGGCTCTGACATAATGTTCATATCATATGTAACCAGAAACTTATGAATGTTGAAAGCAGAGGCTGCAAGGGAATAGCATAAAGCCAGCTAAGTTCTTCACAGTATTCCATAAATATACAAATATCTAGCTCTTTGGAAAAAAATACTCAGAACCTTAACTACTGTTATTCCTAGAACTTACCTCAAACCAAGCTGCATTTGAGGTTCTCAACATCAGTGCAAAACATGCCATGGTTGAGAACTGAACATTACACTTGTCGTTTGGATGCCAGAAGTACATTAAACTGAACACTGGTTTAGAGTCTTGATGAAATTGTACCGTCAAGTGAAATCCACACAGCTTTCTCATCTTGCCCACCAACCCATTCCTTCCTGCCTGCCTCATCCCTTTGTATTCCCATGATCCTCCTTATCTGAGATTATCTGTGCATTATTAGAGAATGGAAGCAAGCTGTGGTAGTCTGAAATCAGATAGAAAGTAGGGCAGGGTGTCATCTTAGTCTTTACCATATCACCCTGTCCTACCTTCTGTGTACTACTAAAGAAAGATAGTTTGTTTTAAAAAAATCAATTTTGTCTCTCAATTTCAAAATTTTGTAGATGTGAGCTAGAAGGCATGCTCCATGTTTCACAATCCCTGGTATTCACTTGTCCTTGAGTTAAGTTCATGCATTTGATCAAGCTTCTTTTCTGCATATTCACTCCACTCCTAGTCATGGCATCCTGCAAAGTCAAATGACTTTTAGTAAACTGAGGGTGGTAGAGACAACAATGGGCTATTGAATTAATACACAAGTAGGCTGTATACAGGATCTTTCTCACAGCCTGGAGAAAGGAAAAGAGCTGTCCACCACAGCTCCCAGAAGACATCTGTAGTAGTAAAGAATATCCCAGGGCTTATTACCAAGGGGTGAAAGCAAGAAAAGGCTACGTCAAAGCAAGAAGTTTCCCATCTCAGTTACATCCACCTAAATCAGAAGCATGCAGATGTGAGAAGAAAACTGGACCCTGTGGACATTCTGCACCAGATATGCTGGGATGGTTCTAGAATTGGAAGGGAAATGATCCTTTTTTGCTGTTAAAACTGATTCAAAATGTTCAGCTTTATTAAATCTGCCCCCAAAAGCCATTTTCCATTGGAAAAGAAAAAAATGCTTCAGTGGAATGTTTTTCTTACTATTCTGAAAAGATTGTGAAAATAACGGGACATATTCCTTTCTGAGCTCAGGCAGTGGGAATCCAAGGTTCTCCTCAACCTAAATAATCTACCTTGACAGCACAGTTATCACATTATTTGATTTCTGCTTTTGATGGGTTCATATTTCATGCCCATTTATATAGGAGGGTATGCAGAATGATTTTACTACCTTTATAGAATAATTTATTAACTAATGAAGGGAAACAATACCCTCTAACTTCACAGGATAGAAGACATTTAAAATGTATAAGAAGAGAGGGAAAGTTTTGAAAGAAAAATAACATGTTTTTCCTGTGTTGAAAATTTAAGCTAATAGTTCAGTCATTCTCATGGTTGTACATTTCCTCGTGAGAAACATATGCTCTGGGACATCCCCTCTGGAGTCTCTCTCCTTGTCAGTCATTACCAGAGTGAAGTGAGATCTCTAGTGGCTTAAATCTCTAGGGAGGTATCAGGCTCACTGATATGTGTTTCCCTCTACTGTAAAAAAACCTGGAGAATACTTAAATTTAATCTCAGAATTAATTTTCAAATAAAAAGAAACGTAGGTTTATTGACCCATGCTCTGATCTTACCTAACTGAGACATAAGTGGGAAATGTGCTTATTGTTTTTTTACTGCAGTCTTCATTGTAACGGAGATCAGAATTTTACTTCCATTGTTTTGTTGGGTTACCCCTCCTCACCCTCCATGATTAATTTTTTTAGGTACAATGCACAATGCTTTGGAAGGTCTTTTTTTCTCCAAGATTTTTTCTTAATGAAAGTTTCTGTTGAATTTAGCATCAGGATAATCAATTTTTAGGGCATTTTATTCTTATGCTGCGAAACAAGATATTTCATTCAAGTGTAAAACTAAAATAGCTCAGGCTTCTAATAACCAGTGAACTGAAAAATCTCAGCACAGATCATTTCAAATGAAAATTTCAGAAATAAACAGGTTGGAGGCTAATAGAATCATATGAATTCCCAGGATGCAAGCTACAATATTGCTGGCTTTATAACTCAGTTGCAATGCTATGGTGAATAGCCAATTTGATTTCTCTTTTTTCTCTCCCCTGCCTTTACTGTTTATTGCTATGAAATCAGGTTATGCTATTTGACAGTTATTTAAAAAATGAATCCTGGCAATCCATATATAGTAATTTATTGATTTTTTCTTGATCTTTAAAATGCTACTGAAGCCTCTGATCCTGCAAGGGTCTCAAACAAAGGTGATACCATTGTGTCATTCCTGCCCCATTCATCAGTATGGAAGTAGTCATGGGTCTCATGTTCCTCATACATGTAAGTGCATGCAGGAACTGAACCTTGATTTGCATTGTAACCAGTGGGTGCATCTATATGTGGGTGTTAACGCATAGTAACCTATTTTATTGTGCATTAGAGGATAACAGCAAAAACTGTGCTAATATGTTAATGCACAGTAAAATTAAGCTACTGCTCATTAAGTCTCACTAAAAAAGTGTACACTTTTGCTACTGCACATTAGGGCAGCCTAATGCACATTTGGTTAGTACTTCACATTAGAGATAACAAATTTAATGCACAGTAGCAAAAGTGCATTAATGAACATGTAGACACACCCAGTGATGTATACCACCCAGTGGAGGGAAGTAAGGAGACTATGGGAGTCAATTCATGATGGTTCTCATATCCCAGTTCAGCCACTGACCATTAGATAGCTTTAGAGAAATCATTTAGGCAAAATGGTTTTTTTTCTAATTCATTAATTTAAGATAGACACACAAAATTAGAGTTTTTTTAAAAAAGCAAGCCTAAAACTATGTCTGAGCTTTGCCGTTTTAAAATGGGGATGCCATGTTATCTGTCTGGAAAATAATTGATGTTTTAAAAATACTCATGATACATAGTGATACTTATAATGCACTTTAGATGCAACTTAAAATAAGTCTCATCTTCATTTCAAAGTGTTTTTTTTTAATTTCCGGTTATGTAATAGTACATATCTAAGTCAACTGAGTGCATCTAACATTGCTGGCTCCCCCTCTTACTCTTTGATATATAGTGGGGGCATAGTGGTGTCCACTGTATTTACATACAATATAAAGCAGTATATCTTATACTATGTGGTATATAGTATGGCCATCCCACACTATGTAGCAGAGGTGGCCAGGCTCCATGATATTGAAGCAACATGCCAAAATCTTTGTGACCAAGACCTGAAGAGCACAGACAGCTGAAGTGCAAAGCCCCAACCCTGGCCTGCCCTGTGCTTGCTCCAGACTCCCCCGCCCATGCTAAGCAACAGCAGCAATGGAAGTGGCCAGCAGAAGCTGCTGCTGCTTGGTGTGTGGGAAAACCAGCCCCTCCCCTTAGCTGCTGCTGGGCCCGTCTTGCTGCAGCCATCCAGAGACTGTGCCCAGTCTACCGTGCAGCTCCTCTGTGCTGCAACCATTGTCCCACTGGGTGGCCTGGAGGCTGCAGTGACAGGAGGGGAGAGGGACCACAGGGCAGCCCAGGTGCAGGCTCTGGGTGGCTGCAACAAGAAGGGCCTGGCAGTGGGGGGGTGGGCACTTTCCCCCCACACTGAGCAGCAGCTTCTGTCCAGCTGTTGCTGCTCAGCATGGGAGGGCAGGACAGAGCAGGCACAGAGCAGGCCAGGGTCAGGGCTGTGTACATGGGTTCCAACTAGTCCACTGTGGCCAAGGTGAATCTGGGACAAGCGCAGGGGGGGCAGGATTGGGGCTGGGGATGTGCACTCTTGGCAGTTGTGAGGGCAAGCTGCAGGGTTCATAAGCTTCGGGCTGTTGTGGAGGTGTGGGGGAGCTGGATGATGACCAGCCTGTGGCATCTCCCCAAAACTGCCTATGTGGCCCATGGGCCCAAATAATTGCCTTCCCCTGATCTAGACCTTTCTCATTTTCAACAGGAATGCATGCATGTGCACACAGAGCTGTATGCCATACCGTGCCAGTGCCAAATCTGCCACTACATGGGTGCCAATTAGGCGTGTAAAGCAAAATAGCATTTAACCCAGGCAGCATAAATTTTACATGAGCATACCCTGCCTTCCCTGAACATACAGTTGCTGTAGTCCTTATCCTGCAGTTCTCATCTACAGGAAGAACAGACATAAAAATACAGCCTCCCTCACTAGGTATAACAATATTTATTTTGGACCTGCAGTATGTGTTTCACCCCATGGTTTATAAGGACTCACACTGAAACTGCCTGAAAGCTGCATGCAGCTTGCAAGTTAGCTTGTCCATCCCTGCTATACAGAGTTTGTGTGTCACATGTAGTTAGGGAACATGGATGTCTTTTGTTTCTTTACTGCAAACTAATATTTTTGAGTGCATGCAGAGACAGCAGTCCGTCTGTTCTTAGAGTCTCCACAGTCTGTAGCAAAGGAGACACCTGTTCTCTCATGGAAAACTTGCTTGTATGTCTTGGTCTTGCAGTTTTTAGATTGTCAAGTCTGACTAGGGCTCAGACCCACAACTCCCATTATTCCAGCAGATATTATGTGAGAATCTTTGACTGTTTCAACCAAACTCTTTCAGTCTGGACATTTATGGCTGCTTCTTGTGTGTAGATAATCACAGAACAGTGTAAATTCCAGAGCAATCCCATCAAAGCCCAGCAGAATAGACTGTAGTGGTGCCAGTGCAGGGCTAGTGCTGTTTCAGAGTACAAGCACAGTGTAAAAGAAGAGAGAATTGCAGCAGGGGCAGGAGTGCCTGAGTTAACTTTAATTTACCTAGCACTATTAGCAATAGCAAAGGCTCATGGACTTTCACATGGCTGTACAAACTTACTGGGAACCCATACTATATAGCCTTTTGCTGAAATCAGTGCCACCCTATCTTCATGACTACACATTTTGCTATCTGTGCTAATAGACTAAACCTAACAGGAATATACTCGCATTTTCTGCCATCGCGCCTTCCTTTGCAGTGTACATACAGGGAAAATAGAGAGTGGCTTCAGCATATAGTTGCTATGGGACCAAAGGATATATGTGGGCTGTAGGAATAAGGAAAAAGGGAGAGAGCCATGTGATAGAAATATGGATTATGGCCCCATAGCAGATAAGAGTATGCTTAATGTTAAGTATATTAGCACTTGCATTTAAGAGAGATCATCTCAAAACTTTCATACTCTTTAATTCTGCAAAATAAAGCTTAACAGGGATTTAAATAATGCACAGGTTTTGAACAGAATGGAAACTATGTGGGTGAAGCCAAACAACCCACTACACACCAGAATGAAAATTCAGAGAGGAATGATAAAGTACAGAAACACTCAGTCACCAGTGGGAGTATGCTTTTCATCAAACAACCACTCTATCTCTGACCTCACAGTGCTTGTCCTTAAGACAGCCTCCACAATACCATCAAAAGTCAGGTCTGGAAACAAAACTTCATAACTTTACTGGATGCTAAGAACTAAGGACTTAACATAGATAATGGTTTTACGCTAAATATAATTTCCTTGCTCCCTCTGCTAACTTCCCTTTCCTCCACAGGTGGTAATGGCCCTCTTCTATTTTGAATCATCTTATTCATTCACATGATTACATTTACCAATAGCAACTGCTCTTTCCTTGGTCTGTAACTACTTCTGATAACTCCTCTTCACTCCACAGGTTGACTGCCCAGGTCTCATTTTAAGTAATCATGTTCATTAACATAATGAAGTTAAAAGCAATTGTTCTAACTGGCATTTGTCTTAAGCTGTTTTTGCTTCTTTCTCAGACCTGAGGAAGACATTTTGTTCTTGGAAGCTTGTCTAGCATCTCTCTCAACAATTTAGCTGATCCAAGAATGGATTTTGCTCAGGCAGGTTATGCATAAAGTCCAAAAGACCACGTTTTCTAAGATGGTGTAAAGTGAGTGGTGTGCCTTTGTTCTTTGCACAAAGAGCATACGAGAACTGCAAAGCTGCAGTAGGGTTCCAAATAACCACATTAGCTACAAAAGCTTAGCTACATGTATGCAGACATCTCCGTTAAAATCTAATGGCTTCCACAACAGAAGAGGGACACCCCATAGAGGTTGTCTAACTATTTAAAGGCATACTGCCTCATTTCTCTACAGTGCA